>NC_074671.1:31814152-33014152 GCF_029448725.1 Salvelinus fontinalis | reverse complement strand
AATTTACCACAGGTGGACTCCAATTAAGTTGTAGAAACATCAAGGATGATCAATGGAAACAAGATGCACCTGAGCTCAACTTCAAGTCTCATAGCAAAGGGTCTGAATATTCCTGATTTTCTTTCTTATAAATTAGCAAAAATGTCTAAAAACTTGTTTCCGCTATGTCATTATGGGGTATTGTGTGTAGATTAATGAGGAAAAAACTATTTAAATCAATTTTAGGATAAGGCTGTAACGTAACAAGATGTGGAAAAAGTCTGAATACACTGTACATTTACGTCCTTAGCAGTCCTATCCAGAGAGACTTACATCTACCAGGGTATACTGTTTTTCAGCATTAGTAAAAATTCAAAAACCTGCTGTTTTTTTCTCCTCCGTTTTCTCATAAACATCTCCGGCCGCTGAGCTGGTGCTTTTGCTTGATTGACTTATTATATTTCTACATACAGCGTCAACGTCAAAACATGACTGCTGCCTGCGCGCATCTGTTGCATCTTCTTCATACGAGAGCGAGCGAGCGAGGGAGTGGTGTGTCCGTTCGTCAGCCGCCGCGGCGGAAAGGGGGAGCGACCCCAGAGTACAAAGAAGGAGAGAGCCAGCCAACCAGGCGGCATGGTGGCTGCCTTTCCCTGTCAGTGTCGCCGAGCCAAGAGCGTCCGTCCCGTCCGCCGAGACGGCGGGCTGGTGACAAGCGTGCAGAGAGGCCAGGGGACCCCGTGTAGCAGTCGTGTCGCACTGACTCTCAGCTTGTCAACATTACTACACCTGGCATACTGTCCTGTCTTAAGTTATTACCAGACCTGCTCCAAATGGTACAGCTACTAACAAACAGCAGGGGAACGCCAGAGGCATGAAAAACATAGCGAATAGCAATGTATTAAGAGAGGATTTTCTTGCATCTATATTTAAAAGATGAAAGTTCTAGGTAGCGTTCCTGTCAAAAATACACCTGCCCTTAATATGACAGTACTGGCTGGTGGACAAAAAACACATTTTTAGACCCTGGTAAGTAACACTATAGCATGTTAGCTCAGCCCTGTTTAGAGTCCACTGGTTCCTTCCCAAATGGCTATGTAGGGAATAAGGTGCCATTTGGGACACATACACTGTTTTTTTGTGTAGTGCTCGTAATGGTGAGAGGTATGAGAGATATAACAACCTACCCTGTTGCCCATGCCCTCTCTGCCCCCCTGTGTGACCAGGCCCTGTATGGGTTGTCCTCCGGGGGGGCTGGCCAGGGTTACCTTCCTCACTGGGCCCTGGCGGAGCTGGGGGGCTGGCTTGGTGGCCTGCTGCTGGATTGGGCCGCTGGCACCACTCACATCTCCTCCCTAGAGATCACACAGTACAGGCAAAGTAAATAGACTGCAGGGCTGTGTCCTAAATGGCACCCTATTCCCATTATAGTGCACTACTTTTGACCAGAGTCCCATGGGGGGGCTCTGGTCAAAAGTAGTGCACTTTGCATGGAATAGGGTGCCAACGTAGTGCACTATCGCAGGCCATAGAGTGCCATTTGGGGCGCATACGCCGACCAACAGACTTTCTACTCATTTCTCGATTTTAACTGTTACACAGTGTGGTCTGGATGGAGTCCCTCGATTGGATCCAAGGGCCTGGCGACGCAGAGAACACAAGACCGGTCACGGATTCCAGACATCAAATCGAACATCAAAACGGTTGAAAAAGGTCCTGTTGAAATGCGCCCTTCAGCAATATCTGAAGCCAGTCTGGCTTTCCTGTTCTCACACCACAATACCCATGAAGACATTAGCTTTGCGGCGGAGCGCTGTGGGCCTCATGCTGAGAATGGGTCCAACATGGTTACGCTCTCGTTATTAAATAGTTACAGATAGCTAGGACCGTACAGCCTACACACATGCACACCCACACGCGGAAAGAGATGAAGGCTGTCTCTTCTCTCCTCCTCCTCCTCTTAATGTGACAGATCAATACAAGGAAAAGAGAGAAAGACAGCAGTGCTATCTGACTTTGACCGGTCTCCTGCCGTCATCCCACAGTAAATGGATTAATCCTCCTATAGAAATCTACAGCTGCTGATTGCACCCATCAGATGCTAAGCTGCATTACACCCGAGTGACACCGGCTTCACATGTTCCCCGTCCCTTTACCCCACCCCGTCTCCTCCCCACCCCCCTGGCTTTTGTAGCACGTTGAATTGTAGGGCCCTATTCTGCCTGATTAACCCCCCCCCCCCCCCCCTTATCTGCACTGCCTAAGCTATACAAATCCAATTCCCTCAAAAGTGGCGACTCTTTCTTACACAGGTATTATGGCGCAGCTAAGGGAAGATTAATTGACGCGAGTCGTGGGTTGACGTTTCTATGGCTCACACACCTGAGAGGCGGCTGCTGGAGAGAGGGAGGGAGGGAGCGAGATAACATTGTCAGGCTGCCGATGACAGCGGAACAATGTGTGGCGGAGGAGAGAGCATCTGGAGAATCTGCTTTTTCAGCACAGCTATGGGCTTCCTCTCTCCCTCGGAGATGCGGCACTTCAGATAGCTAGGAACAGGTTTCTATTAACGCGGCTGACACTCCGTTATCTTCATTTAGGGCAGCAGAGAGAGAGAGCCTGCAATGCAGCCTTTACAGCCTTATCCTCTGGGATGTGAGCAAAGCAGCTTACTCCAAAATACATCACATCTCACAACTGCCTCATCAACGACAGATACGAATGTTTATACACAAAGCCTTTTCCAATTTACAACCGTGATTAATTCATAATTAAGGCATCAGTAGTGATTTGAACCAACAAGAATAAAATGATCCAACGCTGACAAAGGAGGGATTTCGGAATCTGGACCGAGTTGCCTCATAACCGTCTTGCCTGTTTTACACTTAAAGTTCCCTCGTCTAGATCTTTTAAAAACAATATGGGTATGCCTTCAAAAAGGACAAACACCAACCTTTAAGAGCAGTGGTGTTTCAAACACCAATTACATAAATGTCAGAGAAATGCCAGACAGTTCACATTAATGACTGGTTTCTATTAGTATTTTAAAGCTAAGATGAGTGTGGAAGCGCCTCATCTTCAATACCACCACAAAAACAAAGGAAATGGGACACTTTATGGATACATCTTGCCAAAATGAGAGCCATATGGCATTCCAAATAGGTTACAAAACATGTGGTCCTAGTGAGTGGGTGACCTTTAAAAGTATCTGGAAATTCTTACGTTGAATTCACTTTCAAGGAAACAATAGAGGGCACCGAACGAACTGCAGGACAAAGGCAAAACGAAACAAAGATGCTGTTTATTTAGGATTGCAAAATTCTGGTACATTTTCCCCAAATTCCCAGGTTTTCCAGGATTTCCTGTATATTCCCTCCGGATTCCGTAATTCTCCTGGAATTTTGCAACCCTATGTCTGTTAGTCCAAAAGCAAATCACCAAACCAGGAACTCACCCCTCCTAGAAGCTTGACCACTCTAACTTTCTGTGGGACTTGTGGGCCCGCTCCGTCTCCACTGTTGGCTCGCTGCATCACAGTTCTCTTCACCCCTGATTTAGGCCCCAGAGACTGGGCCTGGCCTGAACCCAGAGCCGCCATCGGGACTCCCTGAATGGGCATGTTCCCCATGAGAGGGGCCCCACCTGGTCTGATAGGGTTCAGCTGGGTAACGTGTTGCTGTTGCCACTGTGCCTGCTGGTGAGGGTTGGGACCAGGGCCCCCGGGGCAGGTGTTACGTCCCTGCTGGCCGCCCTGCCAGCCTGGAGCCGGGGCTTGCTCACCCTTGGTCAGGCGGGTCTTGATGTTCTGGCGGAGTGCGGGGGGCGTCTGTGGGGTGCCGTTGGGAGGGAAGGCAGAAGTGCCTTGCTGGGGCTGTTGAGGTTTAGGAGGAAACTGACGCTGCAGTTGTTGTTGGTGGTGTTGCGGCTGTTGTTGTTGTTGTGGTGGTGGTGCGTCACCCTGGCCGTTGATGCGTTCCAGTAGCTCCTTCTTGCGGACGCTGGCCTGCATCTGCCTCCTCATCTCCTTCCTCTTCAGGATCTCTTCCCGGAGACGCTTCTGCTCCTCGATCTTCAGACGGTACTGCCGCGTCTCCTCGTCCTCATCCGGATCCTACAACAAATCGAACAATATGAGAAACATCACAAAGACACAAACTCACAATGTGCTAGTAACACCGGCTTGCTTCCCCAATGGAACCCTATTCTCTATATGGTGCACTACTTTTGACCAGAGCCCAATGGGCCCTCAGACTGCTGATGGGGAAAGAAATCGATAGTTTCATATCGGGATATTATTTTTGCCGATATAGCGTATCTTTCCGAAAATATTGCACTATTATTTTTGCGCTAGCTTGCTGTAACTGCACCAAAACTCCAGTGTTTATCCTTCATAGCTTGCTCTTTTTAAATAGGGAGCCCATTTTGTTTTCAGCACTTTCATTTCCACGATTGATCAAAACTGGTTCTCATGGCTCTGTCTTGTCCCTCTGCAGCACCCTTTTACACTCAGAACAGCCTCACTTCATTGGGGCATGGACTCTACAAGGTGTCAAAAGCATTCTATAAGGATGCTGGCCCATGTTGACTCCAATGCTTCCCACAGTTGTGTCAAGTTGGCTGGATGTCCTTTGGATGGTGGTCTATTCATGACACACACAGGAAACTGTTGAGCGTGGAAAAACCCAGCAGCGTTTCAGTTCTTGACACACTCAAACCGGTACGCCTGGCACCTACTACCATACACCGTTCAAAAGGCACTTAGATCTTTGTCTGGCCCATTCACCCTCTGAATGGCACACAATCCATGCCTCAAGGATTTTAAAAATCCATCTTTAACCGATCTCCTCCCCTTCATCTACACTGACTGAAGTGGATTTAACAGGTGACATCAATAAGGGATTACAACTTTCATCTGGTCATTCTGTCATGGAAAGAGCAGATGTTCCTAAAGTTTTGTACCCTCAGTGAATACATAGAATTGTGATAATAGCAATACACAATCGTATTGTGAGGTCCCTGGCAATTCCCAGCCCTGCCTCACACTATTCCCATTATAGTGCACTACTTCTGACCAGAGCTAGTTAAAAGCAGTGCACTATAGGGAATGGGGTGCCATTTGAGACGCAACCACAGAGTTACAGTGTTTACCATTGGAACCGTCTAAATTGGTGTGACATTCACAGTAGCAGTGAAAAGCGATATCCCCCCCAGAGAAATATACCACGATGGTATTGATTAATTTTCTAATGGACTCCTCTGTGAACGAGTCTCATCTCATTTCTAACCTTATGATCGGGCCATTAAATAAATAGAACTACCCCACTTAGGATCACGGCGGGCTTCGCTCGGCTTATCTCAGGTTACTGAATATTACAGGCACACCGTCTGTCAAAATAAGAAAGCATTCTCAAATTAGCTCCATGCCTTGAATATGTGATAAAACAGAGAAAACGATTAACGAAATAAAACCTAATGCTCATTTTTCAAAATTCTCTCTATATTGCGAATGAGTCGCACATGGAAATCCCAGCCGTTTCAAGTTGTTTTCCCGTTTTAGCCACAACACTGTTTAATTTAGACACTCCTTTTAGGTGTGTCTGAACTGGCATCTTATTCCCTACATAGTACACTACATTTGACCAGAGCTTTATTACATTATATAGGGAATAGGGTGCCATTTACATGTGGTGCAGAACTGACCTGTACTGCTGTGTTTGGCCGAGTGCTTGTGGAATCCCTGCGAACCACCGTTCTTCCATGTGGCCCAGGTAGCTGTGCTGCAGCCTTGTTGGCAGCAGCAGGCTGGGCTCTTCCTCTGCCACCGCCGGGTACCGGCCGAGGGTTCAGGCCCGGTCGCGCCCCTCCTTGCATTGCCCTGGCAACGGGCCTGACGTTGGAGGCGTTTGGCGCAGAGGCGGGGCGGACGTTGTTCGCGTTTTGGTTGCCAGGTGCCACGGGGAGCTCGCGGAGGTTGCTGTTGCGCTGGGGAATGACTTTGGGGGCAGGAAGGCTCTGTGGAAAGGGGAGGGATGATTTGTATTGACATTTGCTTGATATGCGTAGCCTACATAACCAATGTGATTTTCTTTTTGTGCCCGTTTGGGTTTTTGATTGAAAGTAAAGCATGTCAATTCATTCAAAAATCGTTTGGGACCATAAACCCAAACAGTCCTATGACCGATTGTGAGCACAATCATTTCACAATTCTGAAACGAAAAGGGAAAAACTAAAACGCGGCTCCTCACCATCCTTGGCCTGATGGGGGCGTTACGCTGCTGGAGGTTCTGGGGGCGGGGCCCGCTAGGGTGCATCTGTCTGGGGCTGCCATGCTGCTGCATCTGCTGCTGGTGGAAGGGGGGCTGGCCCTGCCCGCCGCCGTGGTGCATCATGAGGCCTTGCCGCTGCTCGTTGGGATGGGGGTGAGAGTGGTGCTGGAGGGGCGGCTGAGACAAGTCCTGTCTGTGGTGCTGCTGATGTTGTTGTTGCTGATGGGATCGAGGCAAGTCATGATGCTGGAGCTGCGAGTGGAGAAGGCCGTGCTGCATCAAGCCCTAGTTTTAATTTAAAAACAAAAAAAAGACAAAGCGGGCAGAATGAGTGAGTTTAACTTTGACATGGTCTTAAGACGTACGGTTTTGACAAATAATTTGAATAATTGAATAATAATTTGATGGGAAAAAGCCACAGTTCTGAATTGTCATACGCACACGATTCAAGCTTCTTCAAGGAGAAGCTGTTACATGCATTTGATTAACCTCCAATCGGTGTCCTCATATAGCTGCGGTAACCGAGGTAGAACCATGAGTCGTACACTAGAGGGCACTCTTGTCTGTGGCTCACCATACATACCGCAAGGGAGGGAGGTCTCAGAAATACGAACAGTTTTTATGACTGCTTCACTAACAGGGAATATTCAACGTGCTTGACTTATTTATGTGATCATTACTCGGGTTTCCAACATTTTAATAATCCAGAGAAAACTGGGTGAAATACAAGATTGGTTTATAAAATACGGAAAGGCCCATATTTCACATTTGACATGCATCTCAACAGGCACTGAATAATTACAGATCGTGAAGAAGCTTAAAAAAGCCAGAGTTTACAATACAAACTGAACAGATTCCCTTCCATGCAGAGTAAACAAACAAATTAACAAATAGATAACATTCCCATTTGTGGACCAACGCTTAAATCATTCCGCACGCCTCTTGCGCAGGCAGAGTGCAGGCCACCACCACACATGTTAATTGGTAGTAGATTCACTTACTCTCATCCGTACCTGCATCCCAAACTGGAGCTGCTGTGAGGGGAACGGCCCGGGAGTCCCCTGCTGCTGTGGGAAACCGGGCTGACGGTGGCCCATGAAGAGCCTAGTGTTGGTGGGTCCACTGTGCCCAGTCAGGCTGGCCATGCCCTGGTGGCTCTGGGGGTGGCCCTGGGGAGGCAGGTTAGGTCTGGGGGGCTCTCTCTGGAACATCCCTAGCTGGCCCCCTGGGCCCTGGCCTGGCTGGTTGAACCCCCCTGGGCTTGGCTGGTTGAAGGCCATGTGGCCCTGGCTGGAGAGCTGGTGGTTATTACTGTTCATGAGCAAGCCGGAGTTCTGGTGATCGAACATGAGCAGCTGCTGCCCTGGGAACCGCCCTGGCTCTATAGAACAGGAGGGGAAATAGGAGGGAGGAAAGAACCACAACTGAGACTTCAAGTTGTTTGCCGCATCTCCACTCACTTTCAATACATCAGACAGCGACTGCCAATACATAGGCTTACATTTATTTTAACAGAACACGACACAAATATTTGATGGTATTCTCATTCCACATAAGCAGTAAATGGAGAAGTGATACGCATGTACATTAGGAGCCCCGACTCATTTCAAATGCATGCATGAGCACATACATAACATTAATTGAGTTAATGGAACTCCGCAATTACCCTTGCAGCGTACCCTGAAGGTGTACTGCTAGGGGTTAATGCCCAGAAGGGTTAGATATGCTAAGAGAGAAGACGTAACCCCTTAAAGGCAGGGAAGGAGGCATGGGTGGGTGGGGCTAGGTAAGGAGGGCTACGTCCCAAATGGCACCCTGTTCCTTATGTGGTGCACTACTTCTGACCAGAGCTCCCTGGTCAAAATTAGTGCACCATGTAGGGAATAGGGTGCCATTTGGGACAATAACAAAAAATAGTGCGCTAAAAAGGGAATAAGGTGTCGTTTGGGACGCAGGGCTGTGGTCTCACCCCCGATGAAGAAAGGCTCTCTGTCCTGGGGGGTGGGGGGAGGCTGGTTCCTCCAGGGCTCCATGTGATGGGAGGGCCTCTGGCCGAAATTACCCGGCACGTGCTGTTGCTGGAAGTCCCCCGGTCCCTGTGATTGGGGGAGAGGAGCACACAAAAACACTCATGCATTTAATTCCACATTGGGAACCACTGTAATCACAAACTAATTAACCCCCCCCCCCAAATGGACATTTCGGGTAATAATATTATACTAGAAAGGGAGTGAGTGCTCAAAATGTAATGGCTAGGATTATTCTCATTAGGCACGATGTTGACTCGCGTGAAATGTATAGTTGTGCATACAAATATTCAGAGAAAATACCATTGAGAATAAACCTCTATAACTCACTAGAGTAGTCATTGGATCATAGCAAATCAAGGTAAGTTTTTTTTATTTTTTATATAGCCCTTCGTACATCAGCTAATATCATCAGCAACATGACAGAATCTGCCATTTTGGTCAAGAAAACGTCCATTTGAGAAACGGTTCAAATATTGTAAAATATCGTATGAAAAAATGTGAATTACAGCATCGCTATTGTAAACCTGCACTAAAGCCACCATATAAACTTTGTTTACGTGACCTGCTCGCATTCTGGGAACAAGGATGGCAAAGCATTTTGGGGTTGGGTTAAATCAGTGCTAATTTCTTTGTTCCAGCCACCCATTTTGTATGTACAACAGCTTTCCACACAGCACACAATCCCCCCCACCGTGCGGCGTCTAATCTACCTTCAAGGAAAAGCAGCAGATAACGATCCGCTAATCCCTCCTTGGAATAAGAAGCCCCCCTTACAGCCTGTCTCTCCTTTATCCTCTTAAACATCAGTCTCTGTTGAAAAATTAACCTTCAACTCAACATGTGGCACTTCCACAAATGCGGTGCTTAGACCTCCCTCCCTCTTTGCCGCTTTATAAATGACTTAAGATGCTATCTAAGCTTAATCCATCCTGATTCGCCTGTAGACTGACGGCATTTAGAGAGGGATCGAGGGGTGTTTTTGAATGCTGGACTGGAGAGAGTCGCCAAAGTTGCTTAACAGAAAGTTAATCAACGGGGCTTAACGAAGCAGAGGAGGAGAGGGAGCGGATCACATTGTTAGTTTGGACGTTAAAGCTCTGTTGCAAAGGTCAGGCCGGTATACACAATGGAGGCTTGGGTGTATACATAATACCTCTGGAAATTTGTATGAATTTGATAACGCGGCTCATCCTCTGAGTGTTAATCCTCGATAAACAGGCTGAGAGGTGCTCAATGTGTAACTGATGCTGCAGATATCCCCCTCGGAAAGAGAAGAGGGCTAGCTAAGACAAATGTCATACAATGGACCGGGCCAAATGTCAAACCATTCAATGAGAAATGGAAACGAAGAGGATTAGAAGTGACATTTCTTTCGGTTGTTCCCTCTTTGGACATAGTGTTTTGTACAAATTGCATATTGTTGCCACTGATGAGGGAGGGATTTCACCTTTCTAAGGACAATGGTGCTGTTGACCAATGAGTCTGAAAGACATGTTAGAAAAGTGCCTCTACCGTCGGACAGAAAATGTTCCCGATGGGACTTCAATGTCATCGTTTAAAGTTCTTTGTAGCTTGGACAATGTGGAACCAAGGCTACTTTCATGTTTTCAATATCTAACCTGATGATATTACAATGCATTCATATTTGAAATAAAATGCCTAAATATAAATGATACTTTCACCACAGTGTTTCCCCTAGGATTTTTTTCAGCAGCGGTGGCAAAGTTAGCATGGGGGGGGTGTGATTTTGGGCATGGCCAATTGCGCGGTGTCCGACCAAAGATTTTAAAGGCTATCCTCTTTGGCTGCTTTAAAGTAAATTTCCTGCAATTCTACACATTTTGCCAGGGGGCAGAGAGAACATGTTACTTTAAAAAAATGAATTTCCTACGTTTTATGTTATCTGAGTGACTAAAACATAACAAAATCAAATGGGGGCCCCCCATGTCATGACATTTTTATTTTAGATTCTCTGACTAGTTTTTATTGCCGATCATTAGTTCTCAAAGATATAGCTCCTTTATCTTTTCTATATACTTTATATCTGGTTTTAGTTTTACCATCGCAATTTTTAATATATATTTTTTTATTGGCATGGCTGCAACGATTTAGAAGCAGCGGCCAGCCACTGCTAAATTAATATACGGTACGGCACCACCAAGCACTTGATATAATGGATACTATTTCAACTACATGCAAATTACAAAACATAAACATATATTCTTGACTAGCAGTTCTCTCATCATTATAGCCCCCTAATGAGATCTTAATTGGACCCCCTGATTAACAATATTGTTCATATAACGATATTACAGAATATTAGAGGCATAATCTCAATCTCTGCCGCCTCCTTGAACAATTACATTTGATAATATATGATAATCATCCATAACCTGGTGCCCAGTCGTACATGGATATTGCAGGTCTTTTTGTCACATGTATTTCAAATCCCGTCTGTGGCAACAGCAGCCTAAAAGTGATTGACAGCTGGGCAAACCAACACTATGCTTGGCGTCAGCTTAGCCTCTACCCCAAACTCTGACAAAAGTGTAAAACAGCTCTGCTACACACACTGAAGCACTCTCTCTGCTATCAATGTCCACCGCCATCACAGACTGATGGAAACTGGCACTGGAAAATTGAAAATGGAAAGGAGACGAGGAAGACTGAATAAAATGTAGGCAATTTCCAAATAACAGACTAACGCGAGACCCTGGCTCATTTGTAAACCTTTTGCCAAATGCAATTGGACGCAGCCATTTTCAAATGTTTAAGCTGATTTGCATAAATCCATATAAAACGCTCTTCCCGGGAAGGTGTCAGTCAGCACCAGCGCCACCTGATGCCTGGGCATCATTAGCTGGGAGAGCTGAGTCTGCATCCCAAATGGCACCCTATACCCTACATAGTGCACCACTTTTGACCAGAGCACTATGGGCTCTGACCAAAAGTAGTGCACTATGTAGAGAATAGGGTGCCATTTGGGATACAACTGAGTAACTTGAGGCATATTTGGCTGCCTAGCCAATCCACTTCCCCCACAATGTTTGTAATCACTTTAAAAAAGCATTACTTTCCTGTTATCTCTAATGGGTTCTAGTTTACTCTGAGGCTCTTCAATGACACCATATTCCTTTCTTTGACTACCTGACTATCTTTTTAGCCCAGAGTATGAAACAAAACTGTGTTTTGGGCATGTTTTACCCATTCAAACAGCCTTCTAAAGGACTGTTCTGCTTTGGGACAAACTTGTCCTAAAAAGTGGTATTTTCACTGGCGAATAAAAAGTGGTATTTTCACTGGCGGTGGTAGGCTTTATCTCGGGCTGCGTGCCAAATGGTACACTATTCCCATAGGGCTCTGGTCAGATGGAGTGCACTATGTAGGGAATAAGGTTCAATTTGGGAGGCAGCCCTGATTTCAGGATTTCATTATGATGCCAACCTCAGAGTCTGAGCCCCAGCGCATCCATGAAGAGTGCAAACTAAACTAAGCCTGCCACCATAGCCACTGCCTAAAGCCACTGCCCCTATCAACCATTTCCAGTTGTGCAGACAGACTTGGTATCAGAGTTTACAGATTAGCTCTAACAGTATTTGGATCCGAGTGGGCATCTAATTGCTATAATGACATTTCTCTCACAAAAAGGTCCACACTGTTAACGGAGACGGGGGGGCAGCTGCTACTCACAGGGAACCTCTGAGGACCCACAGCAGGTCTGGGCTGGCTCTGGGCAGGAGGCAGCAAGGGCACTGCAGACAGAGAAAGATGTAGAAGGTTGGGGGTCGAGAAAGAAAATGGGAATAGGAAGAGAGAACGAGTGTGGGGAGAAGGAGAGGCAGTCCATTAGACACCCCTTCGTGAGCTGTTACACAGGCACGTTTGAAGGCTCTCACATGTCGCACCAAATGTGGATCTAGCGTTCGTCTGACAACTGTTTTTATATTTCACCTCCAAAATGGGCTCCCACTTGCACCCATCCGGACAGAGGCAAAAAGGAATTAAAGAATAAACATAGTAAAAGCATGCGGTTGTAGTTCTCTTAAAGGACTACAGGTTAAGGTAGATGGGTACATTTGGCTCTGAGGCCACTTCATCATACAGTATTAGCTAAGCTTTTTGACTTCAGTAAATCTTACATGCATCTTCAATTCATAATCAGTTTGATGTAACTGGCAATGGGGATTAAATTAACAGCAGAAATTGTAAAGGACAGTACGTTGTATATACAGCACATTCGGAAAGTATTCAGACCCTTTCCCACATTTTGTTACATTACAGCCTTAGTCTAAAATGGATTAACCTCTGGGATAGGGGGCAGTATTTTCACGTCCGGATTAAAAGCGTGCCCAAAGTAAACTGCCTGCTACTCAGGCCCAGAAGCTAGGATATGCATATAATTAGTAGATTTGGATAGAAAACATTGAAGTTTCTAAAACTGTTAGAATAATGTCTGAGTATAACAGAACAGATTTGGCAGGAGAAACCCCGAGCACAATCCATCCAGGGGGAAAAAATTGAGGTCACTATGTTTTCCAATGTTTTCCAACTGCCCAGATTGCAGTTCCTATGGCTTCCACTAGATGTCAACAGTCTTTAGAAATTGTTCGATGTTTTTCTTTTGAGAAATGAATTAGTAGAGCTGTTCTTTGTAGGTGTCACTTTGAAGGGCTTTAGCCTTTTGTTGCGCGTGAACTGGAGCGCGCTTTTCGTTGTTTTTATCCGGTATTAGAAACAGTTTATGTCGTCATCATTTTACCGTTGTCACGGCTCCTCCTCTGCAGTGCAGGGGGCGGTTCCTCCTGCAGGCAGAGGAGGGTCGTTAAGTGATTGGAGCCACCTGGGCTCAGGGTATAAAACTGCTTACTAATCACCTCTCCCTGTCTTGCTCTCTCTCTCTCTGCTCCTCCAGGTATGCTCATGATTTGTTTGTTCCTTTGTAGTTTTGCATAGTTTTCACTCAGTCATGTTCACACACACATATTCATGCACCCATGCACTTTACATACACCTTACATTATGATACTTCCACACCTCATTCCTTTTTCTTTGTTTAAAGTTAATAGTTTTGTTTATAATAAAGAACACTTAATTGGCCTATACCTGTTGTTCGTGTCCTCTCATTTGTCACAGGCTATGAGCCGGCTTGTGACAAGTGGGGGCTCATCCGGGATAGTAGTTAACTTGGGTTAGTTTAGTTCAGATTGCCAAATGTTTTTTTTGTTTGAGTGGATGTTTTGGTTGGGCCAATTTTTGTTTAAGAAAGAGTTGAGAGCCATGTTTTCTTTTGGTTCAGTTAGCTTGGTAGCTAAGCAATTCACTCTGTGTTTTTCTGGGTTTTGTTCAGGTGGGAGTCCTCTCCTGTTCAGGCATATCAGCAAGTGTCCATAGGAGGCTTGTGGTGTTTTTGTTTTAGGTGGCAGTGAACGTGGGTAGAGCATCCCTTTCCCTTTTCCCCTACATCGGCTCGGGAGCACCTCCGTGGTTATGGGAGGGCTGCCAGTTTCTGGTTGTCTTTTCCACTCCACTGGTTTTGTGTGCATAAAACCCCACCACATGTGACTGCACGAAGACCAGGGCCAGTTAGTTAGTAGTTTTGGAGGATAGTGGGGTGTGGCTCCTGTCCTTGAACCCAGATTGACAGCAGGTGAGTTGTGTTTTTTTTGAGCATTTGTAATAGTTGTATTGGTTGAGGAAAATGTCTTCCATTTTGTGTAGTTTTGTTCAAGCTCCTTCAGAGGTAGCCTTAGAGTTGTGTACTAAGGAGCAGTTAATTGAAATTGCTGAACATTATCAGATTGAGATTGTTGATAAAAAAATTAAAGAGACTGTTAAAACTAGCTTAAAGCAGGGTCTTAGGGAAATGGGTGTTTTTGGCGGTCAGTCTGCTAGTAGTGAGGGTGCAAGTTTTCAGTCTAGCCCTTCATTAACTTTTGAGCAGCAGAGGGAACTGTTGCAAATGCAATTAGAGAGAGAGCGATTGAGAAATGCTAATAGACCGGAAAGACTACCACAGTTTGATGTTTCACAGAATCTTTGTTTGTTGCCTAAATTTGATGAGTCAGATCCAGACACATACTTTACTTTATTTGAGCGTATTGCGGAAGCTAGAGCTTGGTCAGATTTGGACATGACTATGTTGTTGCAATGTGTACTTACAGGTAAAGCACGTGAGGCTTTTGCAGCACTGAGTGTAGCTGACAGTAAAGTTTATGCTAAAGTTAAATCAGCAGTTCTGAAGGTCTACGAGCTTGTGCCAGAGGCATATCGTCAACGTTTTCGTTACAGGAAAAAGTTAGATTCACAAACCTATTCTGAGTTTGTTTGTGATTTGACTACTGCATTTAATCGTTGGTGTACAGCTTCTGAAGTTAGTACTTTTGAGGGTCTGTCTAATTTGATTGTGTTAGAACAGTTCAAAAATTCTGTTCCTGACCAGGTTGCTACATACATGAATGAACGTAAAGTTAAGTCTCCAAGTGATGCAGCCAACCTTGCAGATGAGTACAGGCTAACACATAAAAGCCATTTTGAGTCAAACAGTGACATGTACCATAAAAATAACTTTACTCCTAGGAATAGGAGGTCACCTTTTTTTGGAGATTTTTTCAAAAGGCCTCGGCAGAAGTTTGGGTCTGGAGGACTTAAATTACCGGTTAATGCTAATACCTGTCGCTACTGTTTAGTTGAAGGACATTGGAAGAAAGATTGTCCTCGGCTTCATTCAAAACAGTCAGGTCAAGCTAAACCTGCTATGATGGCAGCTCCTGTTACAGCCTCTGACCACCAGGGTGAGCTGTTTCAGCCACTAGTTGAGTTTGATTCTCAGTTTTCCCGCTGTGATTTTTCAGCCTTTATTTCAGATGGTGTAGTGTCCCTGGTAGATGGCAACCAGAATGTTAAAATCAAGATCCTAAGAGACACTGGAGATTTAGATTCTTTTATTCTGGAATCTGTTTTGCCGTTCTCTAAAGAGTCTGATACTGGCCGTTGTGTAATGGTATGTGGTATGGGTTTAGTTCCATTCTCTTGTCCTTTACATGAAGTTACCCTAAAATGTGGTCTGGTAGAGGGTGATGTAGATGTTGGGGTTAGACCTCAGTTGCCAGTAGAGGGAGTGCACATGATTTTGGGGAATGACTTGGCAGGTAGTAAGGTGTGGGCAGATGGCAAATTAAACATCTGTAAGAAGCAACCTTCAGTGACCCCTGCAAGGGAATCTCCGGATCAGAACTGTGTGTCTCCTGAGGTATTTCCAGTTTGTGCGGTTACCCGCGCAGCCTCTCGTAAGGAGATTGAGAGTAAGCCAGAAAGTCTTGAGTTGCCAGTCAAACTCCAGACAGAACAGTTGACTAGTTCTAGAGATTCATTGATGGCTGAGCAAAAAGCCGATACTACTTTGGCTGATCTGTTTGATAAAGTGGTTCCTGATTCAGTGGTGAGGAATAGTGCTCAGTGTTATTTTCTTCTTGATGGGCTGTTGGTCAGGAAATGGGTTCCACACTATGATCAGGGTCTAGGAGAACCAGTCTTTCAAATAGTTGTACCTACTACTTTGCGAAATAAAGTGTTGCAAACTTCACATGGTGATGTGGCAGGTCATATGGGTGTTCGTAAAACTTATGATCGCATACTTCGTTATTTTTTCTGGCCACGTTTAAAGCGTGATGTATCTCAGTTTATTAAAACTTGTGATACGTGTCAGCGCACAAGCAAGCCAAATCAGGTTGTAAAGCCTGCACCGTTGTATCCAATACCAGCCGTAGGGCAACCTTTTGAGCATCTTATTATCGATTGTGTTGGGCCATTACCAAGGTCCAAGTCAGGTCATAGCTACTTATTAACTGTTATGTGTCAAGCAACCAGATATCCGGCAGTTTTTTCCTTGCGTACCATAACTTCAAAATCAGTAGTTAAAGCTTTAACTCAATTTATTTCAACATTTGGGATTCCAAAAACCATCCAGTCAGATCAGGGGTCTAACTTTACCTCTCATTTATTTGCTCAGGTTCTCAAACAGCTTAAAGTTAAACACAACAAGTCTACTGCGTTCCATGCCCAGAGCCAGGGAGCTTTGGAACGTTTTCATCAAACTTTAAAATCCTTGCTTCGTGCATATTGTACGGAACTGTCTGCCGACTGGGAGGAGGGGTTACCTTGGCTGTTACTAGCTGCTCGTGAAGTAGTGCAGGAAAGCACAGGGTTTAGCCCAAATGACTTAGTGTTTGGCCATAAGGTGCGTGGGCCTTTAGCAGTGTTGCAGGATGGTTGTTTCCCTGAGGAACCACCTTGGAACCTTATTGACTATGTAAATGGCTTTAGGTTGAAGTTGTATAGGGCTGGTGAACTAGCGAAAGAAAAACTAAAATGTTCTCAACGGAAAATGAAACTGAAATATGACGGACAGGCTGAGCTGCGTGGGTTTAGTCCCGGTGATCGGGTACTTGCTCTTCTGCCTCTTGTAAGTTCACCTTTTCAGGCAAAATACTGTGGTCCTTTCACTGTGTTGCGTAAAGTGTCAGATTTGAACTATCTTATTGAAACCCCTAGTCATAGGAAGTCCTCTAAATTATGCCATGTGAACCTGTTAAAATGTTATCACTCCCGTGATTTAAGCAAAGTTTAAGGCACTCCAGCAGTGAGGTCAGTGTTGACTGCTGCCCCAGTCCCTGCATCTTGTGGCTTTAATTTGGTGGAGGGGGGAGAAGAGGAAGTTAAAGTTTCAGATGAGGTCTTACAAGGACGGTTGAAAAACTCCCAGACTTTGCAAAACCTTGGGGTTTTGGTAGATCATTTAGACTCTGAGAAACGTGATGAATTGGTAGCTCTTATTAGAAACTACCCTGTTTTGTTTTCTGACACTCCATCGCAAACACACTTAATTGAACATGATATAGACATCGGAGATGCTAAGCCTATCAAACAGAGATTTTATCGTGTGTCTGAGGAGAAGAGATTGAAACTGGAAACAGAGGTGCAGTATATGTTTGACAATGGTATTGCGGAGCCATGTTGTTCAAATTGGGCTTCACCCTGTCTATTGGTCAAAAAGTCTGATTCTACTTTCAGACCTTGCACTGATTATAGAAAAGTTAACAATGTTACTAAAGCAGACCTTTACCCTCTTCCTAGGATGGAGGACTGTATTGATCAAGTTGGGTCAGCAAAGTATGTTAGCAAATTTGATCTTTTAAAGGGATATTGGCAAGTACCCCTTACCAAAAGAGCTTGTGAGATTGCTGCCTTTATAACTCCATCTGGTTTGTTCTCTTATAAAGTGATGCCTTTCGGCTTGCGGAATGCTCCAGCCACCTTCCAGAGGCTAATGAATCGGGTGGTCTCAGGTCTGGAAGGGTGTGCCGTGTATTTGGACGACGTGGTCGTCTACTCAGACTCCTAGGAGGAGCATGTTCGGAGAGTGCAAGGCCTGTTTGAAAGACTGGTGTGGGCCAGGTTGACTATTAATTTGGCAAAATGTGAGTTTGCCAAAGCTACAGTCACATACCTAGGCAAGGTTGTGGGTCAGGGATTTGTCTGTCCCGTAGAAGCCAAGGTTCAGGCTGTGAAGCAGTTCCCACAGCCCTCTACAAAGAAAGAACTGATGCGCTTCCTGGGAATGGCGGGGTACTACCGTGCTTTTTGTAAACTTTTCGGTAGTAGTGTCCCCACTGACCAATCTGTTGAAGGCCAAGGCTGAATTTATCTGGTCCACCCAGTGTCAAGAGGCATTTGATGCAGTTAAGACTCTTTTGTGTTTGGCACCTGTGTTGGCAGCACCAAATTTTGGGAAACCTTTCAAATTGCAGGTAGACGCCAGTCAAATCGGTGCTGGGGATGTGCTTCTCCAGGAGAATGACGACAAGGTTGAGTGTCCAGTCAGTTTCTTCTCCCGAAAATTTAATAAGTATCAGAAAAACTATTCTGTAATTGAAAAGGAGGCTTTAGGTCTCATTTGGGCTTTACAGCACTTCGAGGTCTATGTTGGTTCTGGTTTGACCCCTTTAACTGTGTTCACTGACCACAACCCACTTGTTTTTCTGAGGTCCCTGCAAAACCCAAACCAGCGCCTGATGCGTTGGGCTTTGTTCTTGCAACCTTTCAACCTTGATATTAGACACATTAGTGGTAAGGATAATATCATTGCTGATGCTCTGTCCCGTGCTCCTTTAACCTAGCTTTTATCTTTTCTCTGCTGACCCCTACGGGCTGTCTGCGCCTCTTTTCTCTTAAATTGCTCCCCAGGTACCAGGGCTGCTGAGTTTGAGGGGCGGACAGTCAGCTGGGGGACACGGGGCTACTGCTAGGAGCCGGGATTGGTATTTTTGTTGTTTATTTGTTTTTTGGGAAATTTGAATTATTTTGAATATGTTGGAGGAAGTTGGGTTGAGGGTGGGACCCTCATTTTAAGGAGGGGGGTGTCACGGCTCCTCCTCTGCAGTGCAGGGGGCGGTTCCTCCTGCAGGCAGAGGAGGGTCGTTAAGTGATTGGAGCCACCTGGGCTCAGGGTATAAAACTGCTTACTAATCACCTCTCCCTGTCTTGCTCTCTCTCTCTCTGCTCCTCCAGGTATGCTCATGATTTGTTTGTTCCTTTGTAGTTTTGCATAGTTTTCACTCAGTCATGTTCACACACACATATTCATGCACCCATGCACTTTACATACACCTTACATTATGATACTTCCACACCTCATTCCTTTTTCTTTGTTTAAAGTTAATAGTTTTGTTTATAATAAAGAACACTTAATTGGCCTATACCTGTTGTTCGTGTCCCCTCATTTTTGTCACAGGCTATGAGCCGGCTTGTGACACCGTCATCTCTTTCTACATTTTAGGATACCTGAGGTTGGATTAGGAACGTTGTTTGAAATGTTTGGACCAAGTTTACAGGTAAATTAGATACTTTGTAGTCATGTTGGAAACGGTCTATTTCTGAATCAAACACGCCAAATAAATGGACATTTTGGGGATATAAAGAAGGAATTTATCGAACAAAACGACCATTCATTGTGTCACAGACTTTTGAGATTGCAAAAAGATCTTCAAAAGGCATTTATTATATGGCTATTTCTGACTTTTGTGTCGCACCTGCCTGGTTGAAAAATTATTTTCATGTGTGTATGCGGGGCGCTGTCCTCAGATAATCACATGGTTTGCTTTCGCCGTAAAGCCTTTTTGAAATCTGACACAGCGGCTGGATTAACAAGAAGTTAAGCTTTATTTTGATGTATTACACTTATATTTTCGTGAAGGTTGAATATTGATATTTTTGTAGTTTGAATTTGGCGCGTTACAATTTCACTGGATGTTGTCAAATCAATCCCGCTAACGGAATTCGAGCAGGATTCGCGCTTAAGGGATCCAATAGAGGTTAAATTATTTCCCCCCCTCATCAATCTACACACTATAACAACAAAGTGAAAACAGGTTCAGACATTTTTGCAAATGTATTAAACCTAAAAAAACAGAAATAACTCATTTACATAAGTATTCAGGACCTTTGCTATGAGACTCGAAATTGAGAATCTTGTTTCCATTGATCAGCCTTGAGATGTTTCCACAACGAAGTCCACTTGTGGTAAATTAAATTGATTGGACATGATTTGGAAAGGCACACGCCTGTCTATATAAGGTCCCACAGTTGACAGTGCATGTCAGAGCAAAAACCAAGCCATGAGCCCCCAAGACAGGATTGGGGAAGGGTACCAAAAAATGTCTTCAGCATTGAAGGTCCCCAAGAACACAATGGCCATCACCATTCATAAATAAAAGTGGTTTGGAACCACCAAGACACTTCCTAGAGCTGGCTGCCCAGAGAAACTGAGCAACTGGGGGAGAAGGGACTTGATCAGGGAGGTGACCAAGAACCTGATGGTCACTGAAAGAGCTCCAGAGTTACTCTGCGGAGATGGGAGAACCATCCAGAAGAACAACCATCTCTGCAGCACTCCACCAATCAGGCCTTTATGGTAGAGTGGCCAGACGGAAGCCGGGCCTCAGTAAAAGGCACATGATAGCCTGCCATAAAGGCGCCTAAAGGACTCGCAGACAATGAGAAACAAGGTTATCTGGTCTAATGAAACCAAGATTGAACTCTTTGGCCTGAATGACAAGCGTCACGTCTGGAGGAAACCTGGCACCATCCCTACGGTGAAGCATGGTGGTGGCAGCATCATGCTGTAGGGATATTTTTCAGCGGCAGGTGACTGGGAGACTCGTCAGGATCGAGGGAAACATGAACGGAGTAAAGTAGAAAGAGATTAAGGTTCACCTTCCAACAGGATAACGACCCCAAGCACACAGCCAAGACAAAGCAGGAGCGGCTTTGGGACAAATCTCTGAATGTACACATCTGGACAGAGGCAAAAAGGAACTAAAGAACGAGGCTGTAATCACTGCCAAAGGTGCTTCAACAAAGTACTGAGTACAGTGTCTGAATACTTATGTAAATGTGATTTTTATTTGTCATTATGGGATATTGTGTGTAGATTGAGGAGGGGGGGAAAACGATGTAATACATTTTAGAATAAGGCTGTAACGTAACAAAATGTAGAAAAAGTCAAGGGGTCTAAATACTTTCCAAATGCACTATATGGGTTCAGGGACATTTGCCAACCTCGTTAAAACACTCCCGTTATCCTGTCCCCCTCCACACACACAGTCACACACACACACACACACACACTTCAATGGCAGTCTGGAAAGACAGGGCAGATAAACAGATTGAGGAATGGAGATGCTGGCAAAAAACAAACTTATTACTGGCTTTGAGAAGTATCCTCATGTCATTCAACCCAAACATAACACTTTTCAAAGCAGTGCACCGATAACTGCCAACGAAATTGCATCTTATGCCTTCACCTAAGTTGCACATACTCACAACATTCAACAGAAGAGGCACCGTCATTAAAATAAGTCAGAAGCCAATGAAAGAGGACCAGGTGTGCGTATCAAATAGCACCCTAATTCCCTATATAAAGCACTACTTTGACCAGGGCCAACAGTTGTGCATTATCTAGGGAATGGGGTGCTATTTGGCCCTGCAAACATGCGGAGGAGCCCAAAGTGCAGACCTACCTTGTGCAGGGGAGGATGCAGGGCCCCTGAAATGGGGGTTGATGTGGATGTTCTTGGGCTGCTGCTGCTGTTGGTGGTTGTGTGAGGGAGGGGGACTCATCATGCGGTGTGGTGGTTCCATCTGGGGCCTGACTGGTGCCCCGCGTTGGGCCATGTGCAGAGGGAGAAGGGGCTGCAGGGCCAGCGTGCCGCCGCTGTGCTCCTGGAAGGAGGGCCCTCGAGGGCCACCCTGGCGATGGTGCTGCTGATGAGGATGATGACGTTGGTGAGGGGGAGTCATTCTCGAGGGAGACTGCTAATTGGAGGTAACGGGAGTGATGGAGAGGGAGAGTGATGGAGAGAGGGAAGACCGACAAGTCAGAGATGTCGAGTAACATAGGTTATATATAGCACAGTAAAAGAGTATGTATCAAGAAAGGTCCATCACCCACAGGACATCCAGCCAACTTGACACAAGTGTGGGACGCATTGAGTCAACATGTGCCGGCATCCCTGTGGAATGCTTGACACCTTGTAGAGGCCATGTCCCAACAAATTTAAAATGTTCTGATGGCAAAAGTGGGTGCAACTCAATATTAGGAAGGTGTTCCTAATGTTTTGTACACTCCCTGTACAAACAATGCAACAAAAATAATCATCCAAACGGTACAAATAAAATAAGGTGTTAGTGTGTCCCCTCACAGTCCCAAGTTATTTTGTAATCTGTTTTTTTCCCCCATGTGATCAAGAGTCTAAAACTGTGCATTGCCATGATTTTGTTTTGGACTTGGGGACTGTGAAGAAACCCCTGGTGGCATGTCTTGTCTATGTATGGGTGTCTGAGCTGAATGTTATTTGATTATGCAGAAAATCTGGAATTTGTGTCACAAATATTTATCATAACTAAAAGAGAAGCAGTTAATATCTCAACCAGGAAACACTGGCCTGCATGTTGCTGTTCGTTCTCTATGCGCAGTTAAGGGCAAGGCATGCGGCTCTGTTTTGAGCCAGCTGCAGCTTTGCTAGGTCTTTCTTTGCTGCACCTGACCATATTACCAGACAGATTGAACAAGACCAGAACCGGAACAACAAACAGTTAATGTGTCAAAAATCTTTACAACTTTGTCAATATGACTTGCCCATGATAACTGACCATCCAATGTTCTACAAATAAGTTTAACTTCCTTAATGGTCACTCCCTTTATGTACAACTCCAATTGAGGTTAAGGTCTTAGAGAATGTTTTGAACCAAATACAATGCTTTTAAATTTAGATGTATTTATTATTAAAATCACCCATTGTGATACTGACTAACTCCTTAATAATTTGTGAGTTCACTAGCATTGGGTGCTGACATGTAGAATATGGAATAATCCGCATACATAGTCCTACACTGAACAAAAATACACGCAATATGCAACAGTTTCAAATATTTAACTGAGTTACATATAAATTCAATTTACAGTTATATTGAAATAAATTCATTAGGCCCTAATCTATGGATTTAATCCTAATCCACTCTTCAATGCCGATGCAAAGTTGCTGGATATTGGCGGGAATTAGAGAATTCTGTCCTTGCGACATGGGGCTATACATTATCAAACTGAAACATGAGGTGATGGCATCGGATGAATGGCATGAATGGGCATCAGGACCTCGTCACGGTATCTTTGCATTCAAATTGCCATTGATAAAATGCAAATGTGTTTGTTTTCCGTAGCTTATGCCTGCCCATACCATTACCCCATGGTGGCGGTGAGGTTCTGTTCACAACATTGACATCAGCAAACCGCTCAGCCACAAGACACCATACACGCTGTCTGCCGTCTGCCCTGTACAGTTGAAACCGGGATTGATCAGCGGCCATCGAAGGTGAGCATTTGCCCACTGAAGTCCGTTACGACGCCGAACTACTGTCAGGTCAAGACCCTGGTATGGTTTGTGCAGAAATTATTTGGTTATGCAAACCCACAGTTTCATCAGCTGTCCGGGTGGCTGGTCTCAGACGATCCCGTAGGTGAAGAAGCCGGATGCGAAAGTCCTGGGATGGTGTGGTTAAACGTGGTCTGCGGTTATGAGGCTGGTTGGACTTACTGCCAAATTCTCTAGAAACGCAGTTGGAGGGGGTTTATGGTAGAGAAATTAACATAAAATTCTCTGGAAACAGGTGTGGTGGACAATCCTGCAGTCAGCATGCCAATTGCAAGCTACCTCAAAAACTTGAGACACCTGTGGCATTGTGTTGTGACAAAACTACACATTTTAGAATGGCCTTTTATTGTCCCCAGAAAATGGTGCACTTGTGTAATGATAATGCTGTTTAATCAGCTTTTTGATATGCCACACCTGTCAGGTGGATTATCTTGGCAAAGGAGAAATGCTCACCAACAGGGATGTTAACAAATTTCTGCACAAAATTGAGAAATAAGCTTGTTGTGTGTATAGAACATTTATTTTATTTAATCTCATGAAACCAACATTACATGTGGCATTTATACTTTTTCAGTATAGCTTTGTGTTAAACGATTTGTAAAAATAGAGAAGATTAACGGCTCAAGGCAAGTGCCCAGAGGGACAACGCACTGTACATATCTGATATTAGAGAAGCTTCCATTGAAGAACAAAATCCATGTTCTATTGGATAAATAACTCTCCAACCATGATGGCAGGCAATGTATAGCCATAGCAAGTGAGTTTAGTTGTCAATAACAATTTATGATCAATAACATCAAAGGCGGCACTGAAATCTAACAATACAGCTCCAACTATCATGTTATTACCCATTTATTTGAACCAATCAGTCATCCGAGTCAGTGCAGTACTGTTGAGTGCCCTATATGCATGCTGAAAGTCAGTAGTTACCTTATTTGGGCAAACACAATTCTCTCCATCAGTTTACTAAGAACAGGTAGCAAACTGATTGTGCAGCTGTTACAACCAGCAATGGGTGCTTTACTATTTTTAGGTAGTGGAATTACTTTAACTTCATTCCACATCTGTGGACACACACTCCTTTAGTCTTTGGTTAAATATATTACAGTGGCTTGCGAAAGTATTCACCCTCCTTGGCATTTTTCTTATTTTGTTGCCTTACAACCTAGAATTAAAATAGATTTTTGGGGGGGATTGTATCATTTGATTTACACAACATGCCTACCACTTTGAAGATGCAAAATATTTTTGTGTGAAACAAACAAGAAATAAGACAAAAAAAACAGAAAACTTGAACATGCATAACTATTCACCCCCCCCAAAGTCAATATTTTGTAGAGCCACCTTTTGCAGCACTTACAGCTGCAGGTATCTTGAGGTACGTCTATTTAAGCTTGGCACATCTAGCCATTGGGATTTTTGCCCATTCTTCAAGGCAAAACTGCTCCAGCTCCTTCAAGTTGGATGGGTTCCGCTGGTGTACAGCGATCTTTAATTCATACCACAGATTCTCAATTGGATTGAGTTCTGGGCTTTGAATAGACCATTCCAAGAAATGTACATGTTAATCCATAAACCACTCGAGGGTTGGGCCTTTCAGTGGGGCCTTTCAGAACAGGTGTATATATACTGAGATCATGTGACACTTAAATTATATCCACCTGTGTGCAATCTAACTCATTATGTGACTTCTGAAGGTAAATGGTTGCCCATATCTTATTTAGGGGCTTCATAGCAAAGGGGGTGAATACATATGCACATTCCACTTTTCCTTTTTATATTTTTTGAAACAATTTATTTAATTTCACTTCACCAATTTTGACTATTTTGTGTATGTCCATTACATGACATCCACATAAAAATGTATATTACAGGTTGTAATGCAACAAAATAGGATAAATGCCAAAGGGGGTGAATACTTTTGCAAAGCACTGTAGCAAATAGGGGGTGGGAATAAAGTCTGCTACCATTCAATAGTTTCCCATTAGGGTTTTCTATACCTGGTGGCTTATCATTATTGACCAGAGGAGAAAAAAAAAAAAAACTCTAGACCACCTTTACTCAACACATAGAGACACCTACAAAGCTCTCCCTCGCCTTCCATTTGGAAATTCTGACCATAATTCTATCCTCCTGATACAAGCAAAAACTAAAGCAGGAAGTACCAGTGACTCGCTCAATACGGAAGCGGTCAGATGACGCGGATGCTACATTACAGAACTGTTTTGCTAGCACAGACTAGAATATATTCTGGAATTCATCCAATGGGATTGAGCATACACCACCACAGTCACCGGCTTCATCAATAAGTACATCGACGACGTCGTCCCCACAGTGACCGTACGTACATATCTCAACCAGAAGCCATGAATTACAGGCAACATCCGCACTGAGCTGAAGGCTCGAGCTGCTGCTTTTAACTTCTTGAGAATACAGGGGGTGATGTTTTCGCATTAGCATAATTTGCTCTACAGATTAAACTGCCTCTTATTCAATTATTGCTCTTACTATATGCATATAATTAATACCATTGGATAGAAAACAATCTATAGTTTCTAAAACCGTTTCAATTTTGTCTCTGAGTGAAACAGAAGTCATTTGACAGCACTTTCCCTGACCAAGAAGAAGAATGCAAGATGTGTATGCTCGCTTCAACGCTCTGCCTATATATGGTCACGCCACCTATGACCTGAAACACACTTCATTCGTCTTCCTCTGGGTGTCAAGAGGACGTCAGAGGAGAAATTTTTTGTTTATCTTGTACTGACGTGAAATAAGACCTATTTCTTTGGCGTGACCGACAACTTCCGGTTCTCTGTATCGCGCGATTTGGAGGTGCGATTGTCTACTGTTTTGCTGCCGTTACGGATGAAAACTATCTCCGTCTCAAAGTTTGTTTGATACATGTGACCATATCATCGTAATGTATGTTTTTTCAATATAGTTTAATCAGATTATTTGAATTTTATCGGGAGTTTTGCCGTGTTCCGTTCTGTGACTTTTTTTACTTTGGAGAGATCCGTGCCAGTCGACCAGTACCTATGCTAAATGAAGAGGGAAAGTTGCCATTATGAATGGATTGAACGACTCATCAGGACTAAGGACACCTTGATCAACATTCTGATGAAAGATCAGCAATAGTAAGACCCAATTTACGATGTTATTTCATATATCTGTCGTGCATGTGAACTGGTCGTGGGCGCCCAGCTGGTTCTGGCTGGCGTGGCTATGCTAATTTACCGCTACATTTTGTTTTCGCTATAAAACATTTAATAAATCTGAAATATTGTTTGGATTCACCAGATGTTGGGCTTTCAATATCTGTACGCTGTGTATTTTTCTGAAATGTTTTAAGATAAGTAATTAGTTATATGACGTTGGTCTCTGTAATTGTTCTGGCTGCGTCGGCACTATTTCAGATTGCAGCTGCAATGTAGAACTGTGATTTATACCTGAAAAATGCAAATTTTTCAAAAAAAAACTATGCTATACCATAAATATATTATCAGACTGTCATCTTATGAAGTTGTTTCTTGGTTAGTGGCTATATATATTTTTATTTAGTCAAATTAGTGATAGCTACTGACGCAGGAAAAAACTGTTGGAGTAAAAAAATTGTGTCTTTTGCTAACGTGTTTAGCTAATAGATTTACATAGTGTCTTCCCTGTAAAACATTTAAAAAATCTGAAATGGTGGCTTTATTCACAAGATCTGTATCTTTCATTAGGTGTCTTGGACTTGTGATTTAATGATATTTAGATGCTACTATTTAATTGTGACGCTATGCTAGCGATGCTAATCAGTGTGGGGAGGGTGGGGGGTGCTCCCGGATCCGGGGTAGAGGCTCGTTAGAGGTTAAGGAGCGGGACACTAATCCGGGCGCTTATAAGAAGTCCCGCTATACCCTCAGACGAACAATGAAACAGGCAAAGCAGGACTAAGATTGAGCCCTACTACACAGGCTCTGAAGCTTGTCGGATGTGGCAGGGCTTGCAAACTATTACAGACTACAGCTGCCCAGTGACGCGAGCTGCGCTGCCCAGTGATGTAAGCCTATCAGACAGGCTAAATGCCTCTTCATGCTTTTTGCTTCAAGGCAAGCAACACTGAAGCATGCGTGAGAGTAGAGGTCGACCGATTAATCGGAATTACGGCCGATTTCAAGTTTTCATAACAATCGGTAATCGGCATTTTTGGATGCCGATCACATTGCACTCCACGAGGAGACTGCGTGGCAGGCTGACTACCTGTTATGCGAGTGCAGCAAGGAGCCACTGTAAGGTGCTAGCTAGCATTAAACGTATCTTTATAAAAAACTGTAACGGTCCTGACCTGTTTTATGTTGTTTTTTATGTGTTTATGGTCAGGGCATGTGTTTTGGGTGGGCAGTCTATGTTATCTGTTTCTATGTTGGTTTTGGGTTGCCTGGTATGGCTCTTGATTAGAGGCAGGTGGTTTGCGCTTTCCTCTAATTAAGAGTCATATTTTGGTAGGGCGTTCTCACTGTTTGTTTGTGGGTGATTGTCTTCCGTGTCTGTATGTTATTTCGTACCACACGGGACTGTTTCGGTTTATGTAGTCTGTTTCCTATTCGTGCGTTCTTCGTGTCTATGTAAGTTCTCATGTTTAGGTCAGTCTACGTCGTTTGTTATTTTGTATCATTTCAAGTGTAGTTCGTGTTCGTTTTTCGTCTTGTTTAATAAATATGTGTTCAAACTTCGCTGCGCCTTGGTTCCCTCAATACTCCTCCTTTTCCGAAGATGGAGAGGAGGAGGATCGCCGTAACAGAATCACCCACCATACCAGAGCCAAGCAGCGGAGTCAACGGAGAAAGGGACAGGAAAAGAAGGAGCAATGGACATGGGACGATATATTGGACGGAAAGGGTTGCTACACATGGGAGGGGATCCTGGTTGGTAGGGATCGCCTCCCATGGGAACAGCTGGAGGCACTGAGGAGAGCAGAGGCTACCGGAGAGAGGAACCGGAGCTATGAGGGAACGCGTCTGGCACGGAAGCCCAAAAAGCCCGTAAGTAACTCCCAAAAATTTCTTGGGGGGGGGCTAGGAGGTAGTGGGCCAAGGGCAGGTAGGAGACCTGCGCCCACTTCCCAGGCTTACCGTGGAGAGCGGGAGTACGGGCAGGCGCCGTGTTACGCAGTAGAGCGCACGGTGTCTCCTGTACGAGTGCATAGCCCAGTGCGGGTTATTCCACCTCCCCGCACTGGTAGGGCTAGATTGGGTATTGAGCCAGGTGTCATGAGGCCGGCTCAACGCGTCTGGTCTCCAGTGCGTCTCCTCGGGCCGGCATACATGGCACCTGCCTTACGCATGGTTTCCCCGGTTCGCCTACATAGCCCGGTGCGGGTTATTCCACCTCCCCGCACTGGTCGAGCAACCGGGAGTATTCAACCAGGTAAGGTTGGGCAGGCTCAATGCTCAAGAGTGCCAGTACGCCTCCACGGTCCGGTATTTCCGGCGCCACCTCCCCGCCCCAGCCTAGTACCTACAGTGTCTACACTACGCACTAGGCTACCAGTGCGTATCCTGAGCCCTGTTCCTCCTCCACGCACTCTCCCTGTAGTGCGTGTATCTAGCCCGGTGCCTCCAGTTCCGGCACCACGCACTAAGCCACCTGTGCGTCTCCAGAGCCCTAAACACACTGTATCTTCTCCCCCTACTAATCCTGATGTGCTTGTCCTCAGCCCAGTGTCACCAGTGCCGGTACCTCGCATCAGGTATAGAGTGGGCTTTGAGAATGCAGTGTGCCCTGTCCCTGCTCCCCGCACTAGTAGGAAGGTGCTTATCCTTAGCCCGGTGCCTCCAGTTCCGGCACCACGCACCAGGTCTACAGTGCGCCGTATCCGGCCAGAGCCATCCGTCTCCCCAGCGCCATCTGAGCCATCCGTCTCCCCAGCGCCATCTGAGCCATCCGTCTCCCCAGCGCCATCTGAGCCATCCGTCTCCCCAGCGCCGTCTGAGCCATCCGTCTGCCAGGAGCCTGCAAAGCCGCCCGTCTGCCATGAGCCTACAGAGCCATCCGCCAGACAGGAGCCGCTAGAGCCGTCAGCCAGACAGGAGCCGCTAGAGCCGCCCGCCAGACAGGATCCGCCAGAGCCGCCAACCAGACAGGATCCGCCAGAGCCGCCAACCAGACAGGATCTGCCAGAGCCGCCAACCAGACAGGATCTGCCAGAGCCGCCAGCGAGCCATGAGCAGCCAGAGCCGCCAGCGAGCCATGAGCAGCCAGAGCCGTCAGAGAGCCATGAGCAGCCAGAGCCGTCAGAGAGCCATGAGCTGCCAGAGCCGTCAGAGAGCCATGAGCAGCCAGAGCCGTCAGAGAGCCATGAGCAGCCAGAGCCGTCAGAGAGCCATGAGCAGCCAGAGCCGTCAGAGAGCCATGAGCAGCCAGAGCCGTCAGAGAGCCATGAGCAGCCAGAGCCGTCAGAGAGCCATGAGCAGCCAGAGCCGTCAGAGAGCCATGAGCAGCCAGAGCCGTCAGAGAGCCATGAGCAGCCAGAGCCGTCAGAGCGCCATGAGCGTCGAGAGCCGTCAGAGCGCCATGAGCGTCGAGAGCCGTCAGCCTGCCATGAGCGTCGAGAGCCGTCAGCCTGCCATGAGCGTCGAGAGCCGTCAGCCTGCATAGACCTGCCAGAGTCCCTCAGCCAGGATCTGCCAGAGTATATCAGCCGGGACCTGCCCCTTGTCCCGGTGTTGCCCCTTGTCCCGGTGCTGCCCCTTATCCCGGTGCTGCCCCTTGTCCCGGTGCTGCCCCTTGTCCCGGTGCTGCCCCTTGTCCCGGTGCTGCCCCTTGTCCCGGTGCTGCCCCTTGTCCCGGTGCTGCCCCTTGTCCCGGTGCTGCCCCTTGTCCCGGTGCTGCCCCTTGTCCCGGCGCTGCCCCTTGTCCCGGCGCTGCCCCTTGTCCCGGTGCTGCCCCTTGTCCCGGTGCTGCCCCTTGTCCCGGTGCTGACCGTTTATTTAGGGGATGTGAGTTTTAGGGTGGTCATTGGGAGGGGAAGACAGAAGCAGGGAGTGACTATGGTGGTGTGGGGACAGCGTCCTGAGCCGGAGCCACCACCGTGGTCAACTGCCCACCCAGACCCTCCCCTGGACTTTGTGCTGGTGCGCCCGGCGTTCGCACCTTGAGGGGGGGGGGGGTCCTGTAACGGTCCTGACCTGTTTTATGTTGTTTTTTATGTGTTTATGGTCAGGGCATGTGTTTTGGGTGGGCAGTCTATGTTATCTGTTTCTATGTTGGTTTTGGGTTGCCTGGTATGGCTCTTGATTAGAGGCAGGTGGTTTGCGTTTTCCTCTAATTAAGAGTCATATTTAGGTAGGGCGTTCTCACTGTTTGTTTGTGGGTGATTGTCTTCCGTGTCTGTATGTTATTTCGTACCACACGGAACTGTTTCGGTTTATGTAGTCTGTTTCCTATTCGTGCGTTCTTCGTATCTATGTAAGTTCTCATGTTTAGGTCAGTCTACGTCGTTTGTTATTTTGTATCATTTCAAGTGTAGTTCGTGTTCGTTTTTCGTCTTGTTTAATAAATATGTGTTCAAACTTCGCTGCGCCTTGGTTCCCTCAATACTCCTCCTTTTCCGAAGATGGAGAGGAGGATCGCCGTTACAAAAACAATCAATCTTAACATAATCAATAGTTAACTACACATGGTTGACGATATTACTAGTTTATCTAGCTTGTCCTGCGTTGCATATAATCGATGCGGTGCCTGTTAATTTATCATTGAATCACAGCCTACTTCACCAAACGGGGGATGATTTAACAAGCGCATTCGCGACAAAAGCACTGTCATTGCACCAATGTGTACCTAACCATAAACATCAATGCCTTTCTTTAAAATCTGCATATTTAGTTAATATTGCCTGCTAACATGAATTTCTTTTAACTAGGGAAATTGTGTCACTTCTCTTGCGTTCTGTGCAAGCAGAGTCAGGGTATATGCAGCAGTTTGGGCCGCCTGGCTCGTTTCTTCCTAACAAAGACCGTAATTAATTTGTCATGATTGTACATTATTATGACATAACATTGAAGGTTATGCAATGTAACAGCAATATTTAGACTTAGGGATGCCACCCGTTAGATAAAATAAAGAACAGTTCCGTATTTCACTGAAAGAATAAAGGTTTTGTTTTCGAAATTATTGTTTCCAGATTTGACCATATTAAATGACCTTAGGCTCGTATTTCTGTGTGTTATTATATTATAATTAAGTCTATGATTTTATATTTGATAGAGCAGTCTGACTGAGCGGTGGTAGGCAGCAGCAGGCTCATAAGCATTCATTCAAACAGCACTTTCCTGCATTTGCCAGCAGCTCTTCACTGTGCTTCAAGCATTGCGCTGTTTATGACTTCAAGCCGATCAACTCCCGAGATTAGGCTGGCAATACTATAGTGCCTATATGAAATGACAGTGAACCATCATATTTTTGTATAAAATATGTAGTAGAGGTCAACCGATTTATGATTTTTCAACGCCGATACCGGTACTGATTGTTGGACCAAAAAAAGCCGATATCAATTTAAAATCGGCCGATTTTTATATATTTGTAATAATGACAATTACAACAATACTGAATGAAGACTTTTATTTTAACTTAATATAATACATCAATAAAATCAATTTAGTCACAAATAAATAATGAAACATGTTCAATTTGGTTAAATAATCCAAAAACAAAGTGTTGGAGAAGAAAGTAAAATTGCAATATGTGCCATGTAAAAAAAATAATGTTTAAGTTCCTTGCTCAGAACATATGACAGATGGTGGTTCCTTTTAACATGAGTCTTCAATATTCCCAGGTAAGAAGTTTTAGGTTGTAGTTATTATAAGACTATTGCTCTCTATACCATTTGTATTTCATATACCTTTGACTATTGGATGTTCTAATAGGTACTTTAGTATTGCCAGCCTAATCTCGGGAGTTGATAGGCTTGAAGTCATAAACAGAGCTTGAAGCATTGCGAAGAGCTGCTGGCAAACGCAGTAAAGCGCTGTTTGAATGAATGCTTATGAGCCTGCTGCTGCCTACCACCGCTCAGTCAGACTGCTCTATCAAATCATAGACTTAATTATAATAACACACAGAAATACGAGACTTAGGTCATTAATATGGTCAAATCCGGAAACTATAACTTCGAAAAAACAAAACGTTTATTCTTTCAGTGAAATACAGAACCGTTCCGTATTTTATCTAAATATTGCTGTTACATTGCACAACCTTCAATATTATGTCATAATTACGTAAAATTCTGGCAAATTAGTTCGCCAGACGGCCCAAACTGTTGCATATACCCTGACTCTGCATGCAATGAACGCAAGAGAAGTGACACAATTTCCCTAGTTTAATATTGCCTGCTAACATCAATTTCTTTTAACTAAATATCCAGGTTTAAAAAAATATATACTTCTGTGTATTGATTTTAAGGCATTGATGTTTATGGTTAGGTACATTCGTGTAACGATTGCGCTTTTTTCGCAAATGTGATTTTGTTAAATCATCCCCCGTTTGGCGAAGTTGGCTGTCTTTGTTAGGAAGAAATGGTCTTCACACAGTTCGCAACGAGCCAGGTGGCCCAAACTGCTGCATATACCCTGACTCTGTTGCACAGAACGCAAGAGAAGTGACACAATTTCCCTAGTTAAAAGAAATTCGTGTTAGCAGGCAATATTAACTAAATATGCAGGTTTAAAAATATATACTTGTGTATTGATTTTAAAGAAAGGCATTGATGTTTATGGTTAGGTACACATTAGTGCAACGACAGTGCTTTTTTCGCGAATGCGCTTGTTAAATCATCCCCCGTTTGGTGAAGTAGGCTGTGATTCAATGATAAATTAACAGGCACCGCATCGATTATATGCAACGCAGGACAAGCTAGATAAACTAGTAATATCATCAACCATATGTAGTTAACTATTGATTATGTTAAGATTGATTGTTTTTTATAAAGATACGTTTAATGCTAGCTAGCACCTTACAGTGGCTCCTTGCTGCACTCGCATAACAGGTAGTCAAGCCTGCCACGCAATGTCCTCGTGGAATGCAATGTGATCGGCATCCAAAAATGCCGATTACCGATTGTTATGAAAACTTGAAAATCGTCTGTAATTAAATAGTCGGTCGACCTCTACTCTCACGCATGCTTCAGTGTTGCTTGCCTTGAAGCAAAAAGCATGAAGAGGCATTTAGCCTGTCTGATAGGCTTACATCACTGGGCAGCTGTAGTCTGTAATAGTTTGCAAGCCCTGCCACATCCGACAAGCTTCAAAGCCTATGTAGTAGGGTTCAATCTTAGTCCTGCTTTGCCTGTTTGATGGTTCGTCTGAGGGTATAGCGGGATTTCTTATAAGCGCCCGGATTAGTGTCCCGCTCCTTAAAAGCAGCAGCTCTAGCCTTCAGCTCAGTGCGGTTGTTGCCTGTAATTTATGGCTTCTGGTTAGGATATGTACGTACGGTCACTGTGGGGACGACGTCGTCGATGTACTTATTGATGAAGCCGGTGACTGTGGTGGTGTATACTCAATCCCATTGGATGAATTCCAGAATATATTCTAGTCTGTGCTAGAAAAACAGTCCTGTAGTGTAGCATTCCTCGCCATCTGAACACTTCCGTATTGAGCGAGTCACTGGTACTTCCTGCTTTAGTTTTTGCTTGTATCAGGGGGATAGAATTATGGTCAGAATTTCCAAATGGAAGGCGAGGGAGAGCTTTGTATGAGTCTCTGTGTGCAGAGTAAAGGTGGTCTAAAGTTTTTTCTCCTCTGGTTGCACATGTGACATGCTGGTAGAAATTAGGTAAAAAGGATTTAAGTTTGCCTGCATTAAAGTCCCCGGCCACTAGGAGCGTCGCTTCTGGATGAGCATTTTCTTGTTTGCTCATGGCCTTATACAGCTCGTTGAGTGCGGTCTTAGTGCCAGCATTCATTTGTGGTGGTAAATAGATGGCTACGAAAAATATAGATTAAAACTCTCTTGGTAGATAGTGTGGTCTACAGCTTATCATGAGGTAATCTACCTCAGTCGAGCAATACCTCAAGACTCCCTTAGAGATCGCGCACCAGCTGTTATTGACAAATAGATGCCCCCACCCCTTGTCTTACCGGACGTAGTTGTTCTGTCCTGCCGATGGAAAACCCAGCCCACTGTATATTATGTGTCGTCGGTCAGCCACAAATCGGTGAAAGATAAGATATTACAGTTTTTAAATGTCTCGTTTGTAGGATTGTCTCGAACAGAGATCATCCAGTTTATTCTCCAGTGATTGCACGGTGGCCAATAAAACGGATGGTAGAGGCAGGTTACCCACTCGCTGACGAATTCCCACAAGGCACCCTGATCTGCACCCCCTGTACTTCCTTCGTGCGAATTACGGGGATTTGGAACTTGTCCGGGAGCAACATTATATCCTTTGTGTCAGACTCAACTCTTTGTCCAGTTTGAGGTGAGTAATCGCTGTTCTAATATCCAGAAGCTCTTTTTGAGATGGTAGCATCATTTTGTACAAAATAAGTTAAACAATGCGGAAACACAAAAAATAGCACAATTGGTAAAGAGCCCGTAAAAACGGCAGCCGCCATTCTTCAATATCTAAAGGTTTAATTACAAATTACCCATCAACTTCAAAGAACAATGGAGATAAATTGGGTTCTGCTCATGATATCATTTAATGTAGTCCAAAGTATTTTTCTCATTGTGTTTTATCTCGTTTATCTTTGCTTGGTAATATCCTTTCTTTGTCTTTTTCTTAAGTTCAGTCACAACATTTCTCAATTTACAACATGTCAACCAATCAGCTGAGCAGCCTGACTTTTTGCCAACTTGCACTTAATTTCTTTGACCCATACATTTATTTTAATTATCATCAATCCAGGGGGCTGTAATATTTTGCACAGTCAGTTCCTTAACAGGCGCATTCTTGTCAACAAATAGCATGAATAATTGTACAAATAATTCCAGTGCTGCATTTGGATTCACTTCCTCATACACATCAGACCAACATACATTTTTTACATCTTCAACAAAAGAATCCTGAGAAAAGATGTATGATCTGTTATAAATTACTTTGGCCCAAACTTTGGCTTTCCTTGTTATTTCCTCAACGTTATGGTTACTATAGCCAATGGAAACTGATATTGCTGTGGAGCAAAACTCTGCAGCATTAGTGAAGACATGATTAATTCAAGTGGATGTCACAGATCCAAAACGAATTGTTTGCACTCTAGTTGAATGAGGGATAACATGGGTCCTACTATATATTACAGGCAGTCACAGAAGCTTCGCTCTTGAGATGACAGCTAGATGCTATCCAGACAATGTTCAGGTCACACAGAAAATAGAACTCTTAACATCAAACACATTATCCAAATACTGACTGTTAGCACTTGGTGGCCTATAGCAGCACCCCTAAAAAAAAGAGGCTTTAGATGTGTCAGGTGAACTTGCAACCACAACACTTCAACAACATTTGACATGAGATCCTCTAAGCTTTGCAGGAATATGTCTCTGAACATATACAGCAACACCTCCCCCATAGGCATTCCTGTAGATATTATATCCCTGTATTGCTTCTCCTGTATAATCAAAGGAATTATCTAAGTGAGTTTCAGAGATGGCCAGTATATGATTGTTATCTGATGTTAGTAAGATAGCTTTACAAATAAGGTTCATGAAATCTATGGGCAATTCTTAGCCCTTTCCTTGGTAGCTTATTGGAGACAGACATAATATGGAGACTAAATAAATAAGTGTGTGTGTGTGAGAGATGTTGGGTTGAAGCTACTGACCCGAAGGCTTGGCGCTCTCAGCCTGTTGTAGTGGACTTAAGAAATGTTCCCATGCTCTCTGGCAGATTTCATCGCTGGGATAAGGTCTTTCTGCCTCTGGCGCACAGCTTCAGAGAAGTTCTCGTTGAAGATGTTCTTCTCAAGTTCATGGCTCTCCACCGAACAGCCATCTTGTCCTTATACCTCATGAACTTTACCACTAACGGTCTGAGTCTGTCACCTAGGCTGGTTACACGTTTTCCAGACATGTGGGCGCGCTCCATCTCAATCTTTGTATGATCCAGCTACAGCTTCAGCCTCGAACTACGCCCATCTCCCGGCTAGCCTAAGAGATTCCATCAGATAATTCCTGGGCTTCAATACCTCTTCTGCCAATTGGCCTGAACCCTTTGCTGTCGACACGGAGCACCGCCGATCCATCACGACTGGCCTGCCGACGTAACCGTCCGAGGGGGTTTCAACAGACTCTCCCGTTGCAAAATTTCCCCTGAGGCCCATCGGCTAGCCCCGGCCTGCTAGCTGTCTGAATCGCCGTGCCTCCAGCTCGCCTAGCTACTCACTGGACCCTATGATCACTCGGCTACACATGTCTCTCCCTAATGTCAATATTCCTTGTCCATTGCTGTTTTAGTTAGTAATTTTTGTCTTATTTCACTGTTGAGTATCCAGCCCTGCTCAATTTTCCTTAGCTAGCCCTTATGTTCCACCCCTACACATGTGGTGACCGCACCTGGCTTAAATGGTGCCTCTAGAGACAAAACCTCTCTCATCATCACTCAATGCCTAGGCATACCTTCACTGTACTCACATCCTACCATACCCTTGTCTGTACATTATGCCTTGAATCTATTCTTCCACGCCCAGAAACATACCACTTTAACTCCCTGTTCCGAACGCACTAGACGACCAGTTCTTTTAGCCTTTAGCCGTATTCTTATCCTACTCCTCCTTTGTTCCTCTGGTGATGTAGAGGTTAACCCAGGCCCTGCAGCCCCCATCATCACTCCCATTCCCCAGGCACTCTCATTTGTTGACTTCTGTAACCATAAAAGCATTGGTTTCATGCATGTTAACATTAGAAGCCTCCTCCCTAAGTTTGTTTTATTCACTGCTTTAGCACACTCCACCAAACCGGATGTCCTAGCCCTGTCTGAATCCTGGCTTAGGAAGGCCACCAAAAATCCTGAAATTTTCATCCTCAACTATAACATTTCCCGACAAGATAGAACTGCCAAAGGGGGGCGGCGTTGCAATCTACTGCAGAGTTCCGTCATACTGCCTGCAGAGTTACGTCATACTATCCAGGTCTGTGCCCAAACAATTCGAGCTTCTACTATTAAAAATACACCTTTCTAGAAACAAGTCCCTCACCGTTGCCGCTTGTTATAGACCCCCCTCGGCCCCCAGTTTCCCTAATCACTGTCAAAACGCTCCCTAAAACACTTCAGCGAGCAGGCCTTTCTACTCGACCTGGCCCGGGTATCCTGGAAGGACATTGACCTCATTCCGTCAGTAGAGGATGCCTGGTTGCTCTTCAAAAGTGCTTTCCCTCTCAATCTTAAATAAGCAAGGCCCACTCAAAAATTGTAGAACTAAGAACAGATATAGCCCTTGGTTCACCCCAGACTTGACTGCCCTTGACCAGCACAAAAACATCCTGTGGCGTTCTGCATTTGCATCGAATAGTCCACGCGATACGCAACTTTTCAGGGAAGTCAGGAACCACTATACAATCGTGGCCAAAAGTTGAGAATGACACAAATATTAATTTTCACAAAGTCTGCTGCCTCAGTTTGTATGATGGCAATTTGCATATACTCCAGAATGTTATGAAGAGTGATCAGATGAATTGCAAATTCCCTCTTCGCCATGCAAATGAACTGAATCCCCCCCCAAAAATTCCACTGCATTTCAGACCAGCTAACATCGTGTCAGTAATTCTCTCGTTAACACAGGTGTGAGTGTTGACGAGGACAAGGCTGGAGATCACTCTGTCATGCTGATTGAGTTCGAATAACAGACTAGAAGCTTCAAAAGGAGGATGGTGCTTGGAATCATTGTTCTTCCTCTGTCAAGCATGGTTACCTGCAAGGAAAGACGTGCATCATCATTGCTTTGCACAAAAAGGGCTTCACTGCTGACAGTAATATTGCACCAAAATCAATCATTTATCGGACCATCAAGAATTTCAAGGAGAGCGGTTCAATTGTTGTGAAGGCGGCTTCAGAGCACCCAAGAAAGTCCAGCAAGCGCCAGGACCATCTCCTAAAGTTGATTCAGCTGCGGGATCGGGGCACCACCAGTACAGAGCTTGCTCAGGAATGGCAGCAGGCAGGTGTGAGTGCATCTGCACGCACAGTGTGGCGAAGACTTTTGGAGGATGGCCTGGTGTCAAGAAGGGCAGCAAAGAAGCCACTTCTCCCCAGGAAAAACATCAGGGACAGACTGATATTCTGCAAAAGGTACAGGGATTGGACTGCTGAGGACTGGGGTAAAGTCATTTTCTCTGATGAATCCCCTTTCCGATTGTTTGGGGCATCCGGAAAAAGCTTGTCCGGAGATGACAAGGTGAGCGCTACCATCAGTCCTGTGTCATGCCAACAGTAAAGCATCCTGAGACCATTCATGTGTGGGGTTGCTTCTCAGCCAAAGGAGTGGGCTCACTCACAACTTTGCCTAAGAACACAGCCATGAATAAAGAATGGTACCAACACATCCTCCGAGAGCAACTTCTCCCAACCATCCAGGAACAGTTTGGTGACGAACAATGCCTTTTCCAGCATGATGGAGCACTAAGTGGCTCGGGAAACAAAACATCGATATTTTGGGTCCATGGCCAGGAAACTCCCTAGACCTTAATCCCATTGAGAACTTGTGGTCAATCCTCAGAGGTGGGTGGACAAACAAAAACCCACAAATTCTGACAAACTCCAAGCATTGATTATGCAAGAATGGGCTGCCATCAGTCAGGATGTGGCCCAGAAGTTAATTAACAGCATGCCAGGGCCGATTGCAGAGGTCTTGAAAAAGAAGGGTCAACACTGCAAATATTGACTATTTGCATCAACTTCATGTAATTGTCAATAAAAGCCTTTGACACTTATGAAATGCTTGTAATTATACTTCAGTATTCCATAGTAACATCTGACAAAAATATCTAAAGACACTGAAGCAGCAAACTTTGTGAAAATTAATATTTGTGTCGTTCAAAACTTTTGGCCACGACTGTACTCAATCAGTTAGGAAAGCTAAGGCTAGCTTTTTCAAACAAATTTGCTCTCTGTAGCACTAACTCCAAAAAGGTTTGGGACACTGTAAAGTCCATGGAGAATAAGAGCACCTCCTCCCAGCTGCCCACTGCACTGAGGATAGGAAACAATGTCACCAACAATAAATATTAGATCATTTCAAATCAGCATTTTTCCATGGCTGACCATGCTTTCCACCTGGCTACCCCTACCCTGGGCAACATCTCAGCACCCCCTGCAGCAACTTGCCCAAACCCCCCCACTTCTCCTTCACCCAAATCCAGACAGCTGATATTCTGGAATAACTGCAAAATCTGGATCCGTACAAATCAGCTGGGCTAGACAATCTGGACCTTCTCTTTCTAAAATTATCAACCGAAATTGTTGCAACCCCTATTACTAACCTATTCAAACTCTTTCGTATCGTCTGAGATCCCCAAAAATTGGAAAGCTGCCACGGTCGTCCCCCTCTTCAAAGGGGGAGACACTCTAGACCCAAACTGTTATAGACCTATATCCATCCTGCCCTGCCTATCTAAAATCTTCGAAAGCCAAGTTAATAAACAGATCACCGAACATTTCGAATCCCACCATACCTTCTCCTCTATTCAATCTGGTTTCCGAGTTGGTCACGGGTGCACCTCAGCTACGTTCAAGGTCCTAAATGATATCACAACCGCCATCGATAAAAGACAGTATTGTGCAGCCGTTTTCATCGACCTGGCCAAGGCTTTCGACTGTCGATCGCCACATTCTTATCAGCAGACTCAATGGCCTTTCTAGGGAGTTTTCCTAGCCATCGTGCTTCTACACCTGCATTGCTTGCTGTTTGGGGTTTTAGGCTGGGTTTCTGAACAGCTCTTTGAGATATCAGCTGATGTAAGAAGGGCTATATAAATAAATTTGATTTGAATAGCCTTGGCTTCTTAAATGACTGCCTCGCCTGGTTCACCAACTACTTCTCAGATAGAGTTCAGTGTGTCAAATCGGAGGGCCTGTTGTCCAGACCTCTGGCAGTCTCTATGGGGGTGCCAAAGGGCTCAATTCTCGGGTCGACTCTTTCCTCTGTATATATCAATGATGTTGCTCTTGCTGCTGGTGATTCTCTGATCCACCTCTACGCAGACGACACCATTCTGTATACATCTGGCCCTTCTTTGGTCGGTAAACAATTGTTGGAAAAATGACTTGTGTCATGCACAAAGTAGATGTCCTGACCGACTTGCCAAAACTATAGTTTGTTAACAAGAAATGTGTGTGGAGTGGTTGAAAAACGAGTTTTAATGACTCCCTTTAATGACAACCTAAGTGTATGTAAGCTTCCAAGTTCAACTGTATATGGATGAACATCTTAAATAAAAACGGATTATATGCTTCAAGAGTTGTCTAATAATAAAAAGGCCACGAGAAACTAAATCCAATATGCCATGATGACAATGGCATGTGTGAGAACAAGAAAAAAATAACCTACATAGCTGTTATTATTAGTTTTGCAAGTAAACATTGCGACAATATTCAGTAAGCATAGCTTTAAATTGTCTTGCACACATACACTCAAGTAAGCTAATCGTAAACAATTCTATAATTGAAAGTGACATTACAGAATATCAAGAGATCCTCCTTTTATATTGTGTCAGATTATTTTAATAAGATTTACCTGCATGCCCATATGTAGAGGCACCATTGGGAGCCTCATGTCATTCATTCGTCCTCTTCCTCCACCGAAGTCTCCCATCCCAAATCCGGGGAACCTCCCTCTTAATCCTCGACCTCTGAATCCTCCTCTATCTCCTCCTCGGCCCCCAAAGCGGCCCTGCTTCCTCTGGCGCTCCTTCTCCGCAAACTCCATCAGGTCTGCTTTGGCCTCTTCAGACAGCTCTGGGGGGCAAAACACATCCCCACGAGGTTAACATTAGAACATTCAAATACAAGCCATTCAGTAAGAATTGCTCAAGCTGCACTTGAGCATTTTCTTTTGATCCAAATTGTTTAGGTACAGGAGTTAAACTTGAAATGCCCTTCAACCAAACAACGTAACCAAACAAAGCACACAAATATATTACAGTTTATATAACAGTGCAAAGTTGTACATTAATGTACCTAATGTTTCAGGAATGTTCCGTCTTTTGGTTCCCGCATCCGCCAGCCGCACAACACCAGACGTGACATCTTTACGCTCCGTTTTGAAACGCAACCGGCCAGACTCTCCATCATCGTCTTCCTCTTCATCCTCGTCTTCCTCCTCCTTCACTTCTTCCTTTGGCTCTGGTTCATTCTCAACCTTTAGAAATATAGGGATCATCTTAGCCATCAATGATCAACAACCCCATCAGATACAGGTAACTGCCAAAATAATGGAAGACTTAAAAAAAAAAAGAATAGGGATACATTGTTATATTGAAAGCAGGTGCTTCCACCCAGGTGTAGTTCCTGAGTTAATTAAACAATTAACATCCCATCATACTTAGGCTTATGTATACAAATGTTGGGCAGTCCATTATTGTGGCCCCATATTCCCACCCCCCCAACAGGAAGACGATGCCCATATCAACAAGACAGGAGTGGTTACTGAATGGGTTGATGAGCATGAAAACAATGTAAACTATATGCCATGGCCGTCTCAGCGTTCTCCACCACCATCAACAGAACATCAAATGATGGAATTTCTCATGGAAGAATGGTATTGCATCTAGTGTTGTCACGATACCAACACTTTACTAACGATACAATACCAGGCCAAGTATCACGATATAGAGTAGTTTCACAGTACCCTGGCGTAAATTATTATTATCATTATTTTTTAATCTGTGGTCTGGCGTCCTGCTCGCACCATCATGTACATGTGCTACACAAAATCCTGTCACTGAAATTCACTCTTCTACTCAATACAACACATTGAATTTAACTTGACACTGTTTGGTGTATAATAGAATACTGCAGAGAGCTGATAGCTCATATTTGCAAAGGCATACCTTGAATTTGGCTGGAGGAATGGGAGGAAGGAATATATTAATATACATGCATGTCATTGTGGCAGTAAGGGGGAAACTTACCTAGTTAAATAAAGGTTAAAAACTAAAAAACAAACACGGCATGAAACCTTTACTCGAGTTAACAGACGCACACTCCCACCCCCACACACACACACACACCGTCTCCCTTGCTCTCAAACTCACACCACTCTCTCGCTCTCCCACAAACACTGCTCCCAACTTTTAAAAGGTTAGGCACCGAACAAAATTTAAGGAGCGCCAGAAATAGATTTTTGATATAGTTTAGGCTTACATTAGGCCAATATGAATCCTACCTTTGAAGCACATCATGAGTAGCAGACCCTTTTCCTTTCTTCCTGTGCCAATGAAATTTACTTAAACCTACTGTCAAGTTAACAGGTTGTTAGCTAGCTAGGTAACATGACTAAACAACGTCATTTGTTATCAAACCAATAATCAGCAACCAGGGATTAGTTCAAAAAACGACACACGACATGGTCTGTGAAATGACATTAAATGCGCACAAATCCCGATAGAAAAAAAGGCATCTCTGGTAATATGGGTCATACTGTTTTGAACCGTTTATGCTAGTTTTCTTTGCTGTAAAGCTGCAAGCATGGCTGTCCATTTTTCCCTCTGGCACTCAGAGGCACTCAGAGGCTGCAAAGAAAGATTTCATAAGCACACAAAGCATCTCAAATTTTGGGCATAAATTTGTTTACATCCCTGTTTGTGAGCATTTCAGCTTTGCCAAGATAATCCATCCACCTGACAGGTGTGGCATATCAAGAAGCTGATTAAACTGCATGATTATTACACAGGTGAACCTTGTGCTGGGGACAATAAAAGGCCCTCTAAAACATGCAGTTCTCTCACAACAATGCCACAGATGTCTCAAGTTGAGGGAGCGTGCAATTGGCATGCTGACTGCAGTAATGTCCACCACAGCTGTGCCAGAGAATTGAATGTTAATTTATCTACCATAAGCCACCACCAAAATCCTTTTAGAGAATTTGGCAGTACATCCAACCGGCCTCCCAACAACAGACCACAAGTAACCACGCCATCCCAGGACTTCCACATCCAGCTTCTTCACCTGCGGGATCGTCTGAGACCAGCCACCCAAACAGCTGATGAAACCGTGGGTCTTCAAACAAAGAATTTATGCAAACTGTCAGAAACTGTCTCAGGGAAGCTCAACTGTGTGCTTGAAGACTGCAGTTCGAGGTCATAGCCGACTTCATTGGGCAAACACTCACCTTCGATGGCCACTGGAGAAGTGTGCTCTTCACGGATGTTGTGAACAGAGTGCCCTATGGTGGTGGTGGAGTTATGGTATGGGCAGGCATAAGCTATGGACAACGAACACAATTGCATTTTATCGATGGCAATTTGAATGCACAGAAATACCGTGATGAGGAGATCCTGAGGACCATTGTGCCATTCATCTGCCGCCATCACCTCCCAGCATGATAATTCACGTCCCTATGTCACAAGGATCTGTACATAATTCCTCGAAGCTGAAAAAGTCCCAGTTCTTCGACGGCCTGCATACTTACCCAATGAGCATGTTTAGGATGATCTGGATCGAAGTATACGACAACGTATTCCACTTCCGTGATTATCCAGCAACTTCGCACAGCCATTGAAGAGGAGTGGGACAACATTTCACAGGCCACAATCAAAGCCTGATCAACTCTATGTGAAGGAGACGAGGCGTGCTGCATGATGCAAATGGTGGTCACACCAGATACTGACTGGTTCTGATCCACGCCCCTACCTTATTTTTTAAAGGTATCTGTGACCAGATGCATATCTGTATTCCCAGTCATGTGAAATCCATAAATTAGGGACTAATCCACTGATTTCCTTATATGAACTGGATCTCAGTAAAATCTTTGAAATTGGAGGCTGCGTTTATATTTTTGTTCAGTGTATATTTTAAAAGCTGATGGAGGAATAGATGCGCATGAAGAGCAGACAGAGAAGCAGGTGAGTCAGGACTGATTACAGGACTAATTACAGCTGCCACACGTGATATGCACATGAGTGAAGTGGATATTATTGGCCCTGCGCATACAAGAGTCTAGTGGCTATTGCTTGAATTCAACTGAATTTATAAACATGCACCAGCAGGATCTTTAGGTCAGTAGAGATGAAAAATATGGTAGTATGATATGAAACGGTACTACGGTATAAAATAATATATTGTTGTCAGAAGTATTATGACGTTTTGGTACCGTGATACCGGGGCGGCAAGTAGCCTAATGGTTAGAGCGTTGGACTTGTAACCGAAAGGTTGCAAGATCGAATCCCCGAGCTGACAAGTTAAAAATGTCGTTCTGCCCTGAACAAGGCAGTTAAGCCACTGTTCCTAGGCCATCATAGAAAATAAGAATATGTTCTTAACTTCTTTGGGAAAGGGCGGCAGTATTGAGTAGCTTGGATGAATAAGGTGCCCAGAGTAAACTGATTGTTACCCAGGCCCAGAAGCTATGATATGCATACAAGTAGGAGATTTGGATAGAAAACACTAAAGTTTCCAAAACTGTTAAAATTATGTCTGGGAGTATAACAAAACTCATATGGCAGGTGAAAACCTGAGACAAATCCAACCAGAAAGTGGGAAATCTGAGGTTTGTAGTTTCATTTAAGTGATTGCCTATGCTGTGTCTATGAGGCCAGATTGCACTTCCCAAGGCTTCCAGCAGATGTCAACAGTCTTTAGAAAGTTGTTTGAGGCTTCTATTGTTGAAGAGGGTCGAATAAGAGCTGTTTCAACAAGTGGACTAGGCTGAGGCCAATGAGTTGTTTACTGCGCGGTCGCGCCGTTCCTTCTTTTTCTTCTGTAATGAATACGCTATTGTCAGGTTGGAATATTATTGAAGATTTATTGTAAAAAGACCCTAAGGATTGATTGTAAACATCATTTGACATGTTTATACAAACTCAAATGGAACTCTTTTGACTTTGTCTGGATTTTGCGCTTGCGCATTGTGCCTTTGGAATAGTGAACTAAACGCGCGAACAAAACGGAGGTATTTGGACATAAATATGGACGTAATCGAACAAAACAAACATTTCTTGTGGAAGTGGGAGTCCTGAGAGTGCATTCCGACGAAGATCAGCAAAGTGAAGATTTATAATGCTATTTCTGACTTTTGTTGACTCCACAATTTGGCGGGTAACTGTATGGCTTGCTTTTGTGGCTGAACGCTCTTCTCAGATTATTGAATATTGTGCTTTTGTCGTAAAGCTTTTTGAAATCTGACAGCGGTTGCATTAAGAACAAGTTTATCTTTAATTCTATGTAAAACATGTATCTTTCATCAAAGTTTATGAGTATTTCTGTTATTTGATGTGGCTCTCTGCAATTTCTCCGGGATGTTGGAGGCATTTCAGAACATGGCGCCAATGTAAACTGAGGTTTTTGGATATAAATATGAACTTTATCGAACAAAACATATATGTATTGTGTAACATGAAGTCCTATGAGTGTCATCTGATGAAGATCAAAGGTTAGTGAATAATTTTATCTATATTTCTGCTTTTTGTGACTCCACTCTTTGGCTGGAAAAATGGCTGTTTTTCTGTGATTTGGCGGTGACCTAACGTAATCGTTTGTGGTGCTTTCGCTGTAAAGCCTTTTTGAAATCGAACACTGTGGTGGGACTAAAAACAAGATTACCTTTAAAATGGTATAAGATACTTGTATGTTTGAGGAATTTTAATTATGAGATTTCTGTTGGTTTTGAATTTGGCGCCCTGCAATTTCACTGGCTGTTGTCGAGGTGGGACGCCAGCGTCCCGAACGATCCCAGAGAGGTTTTAACTGACTTGCCTAGTTAAATAAAAAGGTTATTTAAATGTATTTTATTTTTTAAATACACTATGCAACACTAATCGCATCCCTCCAATAGAATTCCAGACAATCTATGCACTGAAGTGGTTCTGGCCCAATGCCTTAAGACACTATGTTGGTGTACCATATTTTTGGCAGTTACCTGTACAGCATATGGATAGTGTTCTTGCAGGCCTATAAACTGCAACCATGTATTACTTGAACATCTGGGGCATTATCAGATTTCACAGTACTTCACAAAAGACAAAAGTCTAAAGTATAGAATAAGCTACAAACAACATTCATCATTTGCATAAATTATACATTGTTCATAGCAGAATTGCAGCCATTGACTCAATGCAAGGCACCAAAGAGGCATCGGAGAGAGAGGGGCTTTGACTTATTGGTCAGTGTCCCTGACCCAAATGGCACCCTACTCCCTATATAGCGCACTACTTTTGACCAGAGCCTCTTAGTTGTGCATTATATAACAGGGCTCGACATTAACGCTTGCGCTCTTGTTCAGGTACAAGTTTAAATAAATAGTCGGACAAGAATATAGATTTAAAAAATATATATATTTAAAAATCTTTAAAAACATATAATCATAACAATCTAACAATTATAAGATCAGAGAAGCCTATAATTGGATCAGAGAAGCAAACATTGAAAAATTGATTTTAATATTATTTCAATGTACATAATCATGTTTGACAAATATAATGAAGGATAATTAACATTAACGTCTAAATGGTCACAAGACCAGGGAGTGAAGGACAGTGCCTGTTGCGCACCACACATCACCCACCTTGAATCTGAGCGGAGGCGGTCAGCATTTAGAAAATGAGTCAACAATAAACTTCATTGGTTTTAAAACTGGACATTCTATATCATTTTATGAAGCATGTCTTTCTTCAGAAAGTATTCACACCCCTTGACTTTTTCCACATTTAGTTGTGTTACAGCCTGAATATAAAATGTTTTTGTCACTGGCGACACACATTACCCCAAAGTGGATTTTTTGGGGGACATTATTACAAATAAAAAGCTGAAATGTCTTGAGTCAATAAGTATTCAACCCGTTTGTTATGGCAAGACAAAATAATTTCAGGAGTAACAATTTGCTGAAAAACTTACATAATACATTGCATGGACTCATTGTGTGCAAAAATGGCTTAAAACCTCTCTGGGATAGGGTCTAGTTTCCTGAATTTCCGCTTGATTGACGTGCCCAAAGTAAACTACCTGTTACTCAGGCCCAGAATCCAGAATATGCTTATAATTGGTAGCATTGGATAGAAAACACTTTGAAGTTCCTAAAACTGTTAAAATAATGTCTGAGACTATAACAGAATTGATATGGCAGGCGAAAATCCGAAGAAAATCCGCACAGATTTTTATAAATATTTTATTTTTTAGCTCCCAGTAGAAACCTATTGTTCCCATGTAAATCCGTCTCCCCAGAATGCAATTCCTATGGCTTCCACTAGATTTCAACAGTCTTTATTCAACGTTTCAGGCTTGTTTTTTGAAAAACAAGCAAGTATTTTGAGTTTTAGTGAGAAGAGCACCGGAACAATATCAGTCTTTTGGCGTGCGAGGGAGAGGGAGCGCGCTTACTAATTTTCCTTTCCTATTGAACATACTACTTTCCGTATGAAATATTATAGTTTATTTACATTTTAGAGTACCTGACAATTAGACAGAAACGTTGTGAAGTTTAGCAATAGCTTTTTGGACTCCTTTGTCTGCATGTTGAACAAGTGGATTACTGAAATCGATGGCGCCTAAACTGACTTTTTGGGATATAAAGAAGGATTTTATCTAACAAAATGACCATTCATGTTGTAGCTGGGACCCTTGGGATTGCAAACAGAGGAAGATCATCAAAAGTAAGTGATTTATTTCATCGTTATTTGTGATTTTATGAAGCCTGTGCTGGTTGAAAAATATTTTATGTGGGGCGCCGTCCTCAGACAATCGCATGGTATGCTTTTGCCATAAAGCACATTGTAAATCGGACCATGCAGTTAGATTTTACATTATATAAGATACTTGTATGTTCATAAATGTTTAATATTAGGATTATTTATTTGAATTGCGTGCCCTCCAATTTCACCGGATGTAGTCCGATGAAATTTCCAAAATCTGCATTTCCAAAATCTGCATCCTCTTTGAAAGGTACTAAATTAATACTGCTCAAAATGTGGCAAAGCAATTGACTTATTGTCCTGAATACAAAGTGTTATGTTTGGGGCAGATCCAACAACACACAACTGAGTACCACTCTCCATATTTTCAAGCATAGTGGTGGCTGCATCATGTTATGGGTATGCTTGTAATTGTTAAGGACTCGGGAGTTTCAGGATAAAACGTAATAGAGCTATGCACAGGCAAAAGAAATGGTTCAGTCTGCTTTCCACCAGACACCGGAAAACGAATTCACCTTTCAGCAGGACAATAACCTAAAACACAAGACTAAATCTACACTGCAGATGCTTACAGAAGTCAGTAAATGTGGTCGATTATCAGTTTGACTTAAATCTACATGAAAATCTATGGCAAGGATTGAAAATGGTTGTCTAACAATGATCAAACAATTTGACAGATATTGAAGAATTTTGAAAATAATAAAAATGGGCAAATATTGTACAATCCAGGTGTGCAAAGCTCTTAGAGACTTGTGTGAATAGTTATGTAAATAATACAAAAATGTTTCAGTGTCATTATGGGGTAGTGTGTGTAGATGGATGTTTTATTTATTTTTTCATCCAAGCTGTAACAACAAAATGTGGGATAAGTCAAGGGGTATGAATACTTTCTGGAAGGCACTTTACATTGTTTCAAAGTAGCCTAACCAAAATATGACCATAGAAATTGAGGGAATTATTTTATAAAATACTTAATTTGCCATTGAAGCTAGCATTTTTCCCATGCCATATTAGTTTTCAAATCAACGTTTTATTGTCCAGCAGCCAAAGGCATAATCCTTGTCATATCAGTAAACAATGCTAATTGATGCATCTTTAGGTCTCTCCTCTTTTCATTTCTAACAGATATTTTCATCTCTGTCATATGAAACTGCTGCACTTTTGATAAGTGTTTTCCCGCTAATTGCATGTTGAAACATTCGCCAAGCCTACAGCCATATGTGTATTGTTGAGCTTATAATATGAATAAATAAAACTTTGGCAACATTTGAAGCTCAATGGTCTGATCTGTTGCATCAGCCTCAGTGATAGATATTTTTCATATAAACTCAGCAAAAAAAAGAAACGTCCCTTTTTCAGGACCCTGTCTTTCAAAGAATTCATAAAAATCCAAATAACTTCATAGATCTTCATTGTAAAGTGTTTAAACACTGTTTCCCATGCTTGTTCAATGAACCATAAACAATTAAATGAACATGCACCTGTGGAACGGTCATTAAGACACTAACAGCTTACAGACGGTAGGCAATTAAGGTCACATTTATGAATACTTAGGACACTAAAGGGGCCTTTCTACTGACTCTGAAAAACACCAAAAGAAAGATGCCCAGGGTCCCTGCTCATCTGCGTGAACGTGCCTTAGGCATGCTGCAAGGAGGCATGAGGACTGCAAATATGGCCAGGGCAATGAAATGCAATGTCTGCACTGTGAGACACCTAAGGCAGCGCTACAGGACAGACAGCTGATCGTCCTCGCAGTGGTAGACCAGTCCTCGCAGTGGTAGACCATGTGTAACAACACCTGCACAGAATCAGTAAATCCAAACATCACACCTGCGGGACAGGTACAGGATGGCAACAACAACTGCCCGAGTTACACCAGGAACGCACAATCCCTTCATCAGTGCTCTGACTGTCCGCAATAGGCTGAGAGAGGCTGGCCTGAGGGCTTGCAGGTCTGTTGTTAAGGCAGGTCCTCACCAGACATCACCGGCAACGTCGCATATGGGCACAAACCCACCATCGCTGGACCAGACAGGACTGGCAAAAAGTGCTCTTCACTGACGAGTCACGGATTTATCTCACCAAGGGTGATGGTCGGATTCGCGTTTATCGTCGAAGCAATGAGCGTTACACCGAGGCCTGTACTCTGGAGGGGGATCGATTTGGAGGTGGAGGGTCCGTCATGGTCTGGGGCGGTGTGTCACAGCATCATCGGACTGTGCTTGTTGTCATTGCAGGCAAACTCAACACTGTCCATTTCAGGTAAGACATCCCTCCTCCCTCATGTGGTACCCATTCCCGCAAGCTCATGTTGACATGACCCTCCAGCATGAGCAGTATGGCTGGTGGCATTGTCGTTCTGTGCGTGATTTCCTGCAAGACAGGAATGTCAGTGGTCTGCCATGGCCAGCGAAGAGCCCGGATCTCAATCCCATTGAGCACGTCTGGGACCTGTTGAATCGGAGGGTGAGGGCTAGGGCCATTCCCCTCAAATGTCCGGGAACTTGCAGGTGCCTTGGTGGAAGAGTGGGGTAACATCTCACAGCAAGAACTGGCAAATCTGGTGCAGTCCATGAGGAGGAGATGCACTGCAGTACTTAATGCAGCTGGTGGCCACACCAGATACTGACAGTTACTTTTGGTTTTGACCCCCCCTTTGTTCAGGGACACATCCAATTTCTGTTCGTCACATGTCTGTGGAACTTGTTCAGTTCATGTCTCAGTTGTTGAATTTTGTTGTTATGTTCATGAAAATAAACGCTGTTGACAATGAGGACGTTTCTATTTTTGGTGAGTTTATGTGCAGTGGTTGTATGAATTTTGTATCTGTCGTCCCAGAGTCTGTTTTGAACCGTAGACATGTTTTTGGGGGTCGTAATTGTAATGTTGCAATATTTTATAGGCTCTCAAGGGTGGCCAACCATCCTCCAGGAGAGCCTTAAAGGGGCAGTGTTTTATTTTGAGACGAGTTTGAATATAAGAATCCAATAGTGTAGCCTACATTTTTATCTGTTTCTCTATGGTAAAAAAGATAGTAACGCATTTTATTTTGTAAAGTGGTTTCTTGCATCATACAATGATGTAAAAATGGTGCGACTTGAGCTTTTGGACAAGTTACAATAAAAATATGAAAGTCCTACTTGTCCTAAGGACAACTGGCTAAAATGTAAAGTCCTGTATAGGGAATATAGCGGAAATAGGGTGCAATTTAGGACGTAACCAGTGAGTGAAGGAGAATTGTTCTGTTCCTACCTCTGTGTCTGCGAGCTGAGAGACTTCATCCTTCTCTGGGGCTTCCTGTTGCTCTGCCTGCTCCTCCTGCTTTTCTCCACCCCCATAGCTTGGTGAGTAATCATCCACCTACAATAACAAGTGGAGAGATCCAGAGTCAATATTCAAAATAGGCTAAGTGTCATAGATGTATTGTACATTCTACCATCCTATTATGGCTCATATTTACTATCAATGCTAGCAGGATATTAACACTGGCCTGAGATTACAGCCTGTGTGGGTTTAGCCTAACTTTATCCCCATGGAAATGTGAAAGGAATAACGGTTGAACCAAAAATACTGCCGTGTAATATGAAAATATTAACAGCGAGCATAAAAGGAGAAATCATTGAAATGTTATGAGGGGGGGGGGGGTTAGAAAGGGGGAGCCTCTTGAATTAACATAACAGTGGGAGCAGGCTTTGTTACCAATTGCTGACGGTATTTGAAATTCTATGAGATGTAAATGTTTGACATGATATACAGAAATGTGGGGGGAGATAAAAACAACCTCTGGATCAGTGATGAAAATATCATCATGCTAGCTACTGCTTTAATGGCCCACTCTAGAAGTTCACGACTCAATGCCAGGAGGAGCATCCCACACAGGAAGCTGACTAGTTTCACGGTGCCGAAACCCGGGATTCCATTTATACGATAATTCGGGTAATAAAAAAAAAGTGTTGGCTCTCCAACGTGTACTTGATATACCATGTGGTCTCAACTCACGTAATTACACTCATTTCAAAACATACTTCCAGTGAGAAGCCACTAGGTGATTCATGACTGTCAAATGAGGTCAGTGTGTAGGTTGCAGGACAGTGTTTGGTGTTCTGCACCATTAACCTGCCAACCCAAAACACAATATTTCAGACAAATACCCGTTGCAGCAGAAGGATAGACGGACAGACTGTCCCGAGGGAACAGAAAGGAATTAATCCTTTAAACTGTTCCACATGTTACCTCTGAATATCACCGCAAACAGAAGTATTTAAGCCCGGGCAGTCGAGTGACCTTGTAAACATAGTTATTACACACAAACGTGCTCTACGTACTCACTGGGGTTTTTCAAAGTAAGTATGAAGTAGAACCGTGCAACCCTACTTAGAATATCAAAGGCTTTATCTTCAGTTAGTAAAAACAGTGATGTGTCTTTTGTCAGCCATCACACCTTAGTAAATAGGACTATAACAGACGTCACATGGATCTTGTCTTATCTTTTCCCCTCTTCACTCTTGGCTTAGGGATTTGGGAAATAACTAGAGGAAATCGCATCAATCATTTCATCCCACTTCAGGACTGTATGGGCTGTCCTTAGGAAGGTCAATAATCTTTCCACCAATGTGAGACTTTATCAGAGTCGAGTGCCCGATATAAAAGCCCCCCGCGTTAACCTCTGCCGATTGGCAGCGCGTCTTCCTCGCACAAAGTGGCTCTTTAGCCAGACAAATATACAGGGCCCAATGGCACCAGGCGTCACAGCCGACAGACCCCAGAGCATTACCTACCTACTGCCAAACAAGATGTCAACAACCAACTTCGTCAACGAAAAGAGAAATCAACTGGCAGAGTGATAATGAATCCCCCCCACACCACCTTCAACCCCAATCCAACGCACATCCCCTTTAGCGTTCCCTGAATATATTTGATATGTGCCCCCTGAAACCTGAGACAGGGAAATAAATCTAAGTTATCGTTTCAATGGAGTAAAATAGAAATAGGGGAGACGAGGACTCACTTGAAATTCATCGTCTAGAGGCTCATTGATTTGAATGTCTAACACGCCGTCGCCCCCAGCCTGTTCTCCTGAGTATTCCATTTGGCCGTCTGGTATCTCCATGTCATTGGGCAGGCTGTACTCGTCCACGTACTCTCCCCCCTCCCGCTGGTAGCCCCCCTCTATATCTCCTAGTTTTTCTAGGTAGTCTATGGGGTTCACCTGCTGGTCAAATTCGCATAGAGTAGCATTGAGGCTAACGCCCTGGTCGCTGAAAGGCAAAAACACACAATTATAAACAAAGGACACTGTAGCTCAAAAATTGGCACATCAAGTGTCTAAAGACTAAGTATGGAAACGCAAATAGCATGATCAGACAACGTGGATACAATTAACTTACATGTTTTGATCTTCTTCATCGCTTTGTAGAAGGTCATCGTTCAATTCCTCATCTGACACTTCTGAGGGATCCTAAAAAAACAAGATAAACAAGCCAGAACGGATCAGTATGTTTTAGCTCATGTTGTTTATTCCTTGCAAGCCCAGGCTTTAAAATGGCAAGGTCGACTATAACGCAACTCCCCGAATATCAACCAAAAGTTACATTATGATTGAATGTGTAGGCCTACGCATGTTCAAATCAGATTGCTAATCTAACAGATTAAGTCAATATTTGAATCAATAAAATAGTGAGTTGAAATAAACATGGGGGGTGGGGGGGGTCTCCTCCAGTCCAAATGTATGCTTTATTCCCATGTGGTGAAGGCAACCTGGGCAGGTTAAGATGCTTTTTTTGCCCACTGTACTTCCTCCTGGTTCACATCAATAAACTCCCCTGTGGTGGAGCCCCCTGTCAAAAGACTACTGCAAAATTCCACGTCACTGTGAATTCTAACTACGGGATCAAGACTATTTCACCTATCCTACAGCTGGTAGGCTACATTAATAACAGCATGCAGGTTAGCATGGCAGAGGCATCTATGAATGCTATGAAAGTAATCACAAACAGAAGCCAGGGAGTTTTTTGTCTTACCTTTTTGGCTGTCAGCCAATCCTCCTCGAGCAAATCACTCTCAAGATCACTTTAAGAGAAGAGATCAACCAAGTTAGCGAGATAAACAGAGTCAGCGTAGCTCCTTTTACAAAGCTAGGTATTGGTCTACTCTCCACGCATGTTTACAGCTAGTCTAGACAAGATTATTTAATGAAGCCAAAAATTGTCATTCTCATGAGCAAGGCCAGGCAATAGGCTACATTCTTACACGGCATGTTTACGATAAGCAGATCCCAATGTTCCACAATATTTACACTAGGCCTGACTCTGCAAGGCCCATATAATAGTGATAGAAATGTTGTTCTCATAGGCTGCAGTCACTATCGTTCCTGGGTCATGTTCAGTTGGTCTCAAACAGGAGAAAGCACTTCAAAATGTACCACCTCAATTACTCTCCTACCAGGTCGTCTCATATAAAACTACATCATATTCAGATCATAAGCTCATTATAGTCATATTGTTTCTTATAGTGGTGTGAAAATTGTTTAGTCAAATTACAACAGTATACTTTGTGTATATAATCGCCAAGCTCCATTCATGAATACACATTGTGACAAAGTCTCCGCTGGAGACAGTCTCCGCCTAAAATCTATTTTAGGCCTATATTTTGTGTATGAGTTATGGGCTTCATAGTTGGAGTAAGGAACTACTGTACTAGTATAGCCTAATGTCAGAGGACAAGCCCAAAACGGCCTGCAGTAAAGGGAAAAGGCATACAAAACTTGAACAAAGGTTTAAAACAGTCATGTTACACCTAGCCCTTGATCATGTCTCTAAGTTTCATTACACATAAGAGTCATTGGACGAAGGCAACTTCTGCATGGGGAAGTGTTGTTTAGAGCACCGACGCTAGTACTGAACAGTAACACCCATCGCTTGTGGTACAGTTTTGGAAGCATAAGGACCTTATCTTTCATATCTGTGGGAAATCATTAAGGAAAAAAAAGTTAAATTGATACACACTTTTATAGAGTTAGTGTTCCCACACAGCCATATCGCCATCTTACAAAGTTTGTTTACGGAAAACAGAAGGAAGACAAGAGGCGACCGACCACCTGTGCTAATTAGCTATCTAGGGGCATGGCCTGAGGCCGTTGGCCTATTTTTTAAAAATTTGCGGACGTATAGTAAGGGACCGTACATTTGGAATATGGAGATCCTCATCAATCATACGGGAAATGCCATCGGCGTCCCTTATGTAGGTTAGTGTTCCCACACAGCCATATCTCTAACTTACAAAGCTTGTTTACGGAAAACAGAAGGAAGACAGGAGGCGACCACCTGTGCTAATTAGCTATCTAGCATGTTCCGAAACACCTGTGGGTAAGTGTAACTCGGGAAGTGTAGAAGTGTACTTTTGTCAGATGGAGGCACCCATAGCTGTATGGATCTGTGCAAAACTGCTACAGTAAGTGTATATTTTATTTCAGTATTCTTTCTCGCTGATGAAAGATCAGGGCCGTAAAGCAAGCAATGATTATTAATAGTTGAGAATGGCGCAGGAGGGGATGGCTGCCGTTTTACGGGCTCCCAACCAAGTGTGCTATTTTTTTTTTTACTTGTTTTGTACATAACGTTGCTGCTACCATCTCTTATGACCGAAAATAACTTCTGGACACCAGAACAGCGATTACTCACCTCGAACTGGACAAAGATTATTTCTTTAACGAGTCCAACGCGAAGGATATACTGCTTTCCTCGGGAACGGCCCCAGATCCCCGTCATTTGCGTAAAGAAAAGACGTAGAAAAAGAGGGCGGAGGTCGGGCTGCCTTTTAAGATATCGTAGGCGAGTGAGTAAACCCCCACTACCATCCGTTCTATTGGCCAACATGCAATCATTGGAAAACAAAATGGATGATAAACGATCAAGACTATCCTACCAATGGGACACATAAGATATTACAGATTTTGTTTCACCGAGTCGTGGCTGAACGAAAACACGGATAACATAGAGCTGGCGGGATTTTCCAACCATCGGCAGGACAGAGAAGCTACCGTAATTTCTGGACGATGAAGCGCACCTGAATATAAGCCGCACCCACTGAATAAAAAAAAAAAAAAAAAAAAAAGTGTTTTGTACATAAATAAGCCGCACATGTCTATAAGCCGCAGGTGCCTACCGGTACATTGAAACAAATGAACTTTACACAGCCTTTAAAGGAAACACGGCTTGTAACAAAAATAAATAGGCTTTAAGGAATCATGGCTTGTAACAAAAAATTCAAAAAATAGCAGTAAACAGTAGCCTACCAAGAAAGTCATTGGTCACTATCTTCCTCCTGTGCACTAAAACCACTGAAGTCATCTCCTTCGGTGTCAGAGTTGAATAGCCTCAGAATTGTTTCATCCGATGTTGGATCGTTTTCATTGTCGCTCTCGTCACTTTCATCTGGAGGCAAATTCCCCGCTGAGCTCATGCTGCCCTCTTCAATACGCAGCAGTCCAGCCTTTCGAAACCCGTTGATAGTGGATTTTTGTTTTGACAATGCTCCACGCTGTCAGGACCCACTGGCAGACTTGACCATAAATTCCTCTTCGCATGCGGCCCATTTTAGTGAAGGATTTCGCCCCACTTGTCATCCAAGCCTCATTTTCTAGTTCGGGCCATCTGCTTTTCTTTCCTCTGAAAGCTTTTGTTGTCTTTTTGCACTGAGTCAGTTTCTCACGCTGCTGTTTCCAACGTCTTATCATCGACTCATTAAGGCCAAGCTCCCGTGCAGCAGCTCTATTTCCTTTTCCAACAGCCAGATCGGTCGCCTTCAAATTGAAAGCTGCATCATATGCATTTCTCCATGTCTTTGCCATGATGAGGTTGACAAAATGACTACGTAATCAGAATGATGGGAAGTTTGAGCGCGCTCGATTTACGTCACATTATGTGACGGTGCTCAGTTTTTTGGCGGCATGAATCTTGTGAAAGCGGGAAAAATCCATAAATTAGCCGCGTCATTGTATAAGCCGCATGGTTCAAAGCGTGGGAAAAAGTAGCGGCTTATAGTCCGGAAATTACGGTACATCTTGTAAGACGAGAGGCGGGGGTGTGTGTATTTGTCAATAACAGCTGGTGCGCGATGTCTAATATTAAAGTCTCGAGGCAATGTTCGTCTGAGGTAGAGTATCTTATGTAAGCTGTATCTACCAACACTATCTACCAAGAGAGTTCACATCTATATTATTCGTAGCCGTCCATTTACCACCACAAACCGAAGCTGGCACGAAGACCACACTCAACGAGCTGTATAACGTCATAAGCAAACAAGAAAGTTCTCATCCAGAAGTGGTGCTCCTACTGGCCGGGGACTTTAATGCAGGCAAACTTAAATCTGTTTTACCTCATTTCTACCAGCATGTCATATGTGCAAAGAAAAAAAAAACTCAACCACCTTTACTCCACACACAGAGGCACAAACAAAGCTCTCCCTCCATTTGGCAAATCTGACCATAATTATATCCTCCTGATTCCTGCTTACAAGCTAAAACTAAAGCAGGAGGTACCAGTGACTCGCTCAATACGAAAGTGGTCAGATAGTGCAGTCCTGTGAAGCGGATGCTGTTTTGCTAGCACAGACTGGAATAGGTTCCAGGATTCATCCAATAGCATTGAGGAGTATACCACCACAGTAATCGGCTTCATCAATAAGTGCATTGACGACGTCATCCCCACAGTGACCGCGGGTACATAACCCAACCAGAAGCCATGGATTACAGGCAACATCCGCATCGAGCTAAAAGCTAGAGCAGCCGCTTTCAAGGAGTGGGAAACTAATCCAGATGCCTATGGGAAATCCAGCCATGGCCTCAGACGAACCATCAAACAGGTAAAGCGTCAATAAGATTGAATCCTACTACACCGGCTCTGATGCTCGTCGGATGTGGCAGTGCTTGAAAACTATTACGGACTACAAAGGGAAACACAGTCACGAGCTGCCCAGTGACGCGAGCCTACCAGATGAGCTAAATGCCTTTTATGCGCGCTTCGAGGCAAGCAACACTGAAACATGCATGAGAGCATCAGCTGTTCCGGACGGCTGTGTGATAACACTCTCTGCAGCCGATGTGAGCAAGACCTTTAAACAGGTCAACATTCACAAAGCAGCGGGGCCAGATGGTTCTTCCTGCTTTAGTTTACCAGGACGTCTACGCAAAGCATGCGCAGACCAACTGGCAAGTGTCTTCACTGCCATTTTCAACCACACCATGGCCGAGTCTATAATACCAACATGTTTCAAGCAGACTACCATAGTCTGTGCACAAGGAAGCAAAGGTAACCTGCGTAAATGATTACCGCCCCATAGCACCCACGTCGGTAGCCATGAAGTGCTTTGAAAGGCTGGTCATGGCTCACAACAGCATCATCCCAGATACCCTAGACCCACTACAATTTACATACCACCCCAACAGATCCACAGATGATGCAATCTCAATCGCACTTCACACTGCCCTTTCCCACCTGGACAAAAGGAAAACCTACGTGAGAATGCTGTTCATTGACTACAGCTCAACACCATAGTGCCCACAAAGCTCATCACTAAGCTAAGGACCCTGGAACTAAACACCTCCCTCCGCAACTGGATCCTGGACTTCCAGACAGGCCACCACCAGGTGGTAAGGGTAGGCTACAACACATCTGCAACACTGATCCTCAACACTGGGGCCCCTCAGGGGTGCGTGCTTAGTCCCCTCCTGTACTCCCTTTTCACCCACAACTGTGTGGCCAAACACGACTTAAACACCATCATTAAGTTTGCTGACACAAGCGTTAGGCCTGATTACCAACAACGAAGAGACAGCCAATAGGGAGGTCAGAGACCTGGCAGTGTGATGCCAGGACAACAACCTCTCCCTCAATGTGAACAAGACAAAGGAGCTGATTGTGGACTACAGAACAAGGGGGGCCGAACAGGACCCCATTAACATTGACGAAGCTGTAGTGGAGGGGAGGTCGAGAGTTTCAAGATCCTTGGTGTCCCCATCACCAACGAACTATCATGGTCCAGACACATCAAGACAGTCGTGAAGAGGGCTCCTGAGGGAGACTGAAAAGATTTGGCATGGCTCCCTTGTTCATTCATAAGTTCTACAGCGGCACCATCGAGAGCATCCTGACCGGTTGCATCATCGCCTGGTATGGCAACTGCTCGGCATCTGACCTTAAGGCGCTACAGAGGGTAGTGCCTACGGCCCAGTACATCACTGGGGCCAAGCTTCCTGCCATCCAGGACCTATATACTAGTCGTTGTCAGAGGAAAGCCCCCAAAATTGTGAAAAACTCCAGTCACCCAAGTCATAGACTGTTCTCTCTGCTACCACACGGCAGGCGGTACCGGAGCGCCAAGTCTAGGACCAAAAGGCTCCTTAACAGCTTCTTCTCCCAAGCCATAAGACTGCTTTACAATTAATCAAATGGCCACCCGGACTATTTACATTGACCCCCCCCCCCCCGCCCCCCATTTGTTTTCACACTGCTGCTACTCACTGTTTATTATCTATGCATAGTCACTTTACCCCTACCTAAATGTACAAATTACCTCGACTAACCTGTACCCCTGGACATTGACACGGTACCGGTACCCCATGTATATAGCCTCGTTATTTTATTGTGTTACTTTTGATTATTTGGTCAATATTTTCTTTACTCTTTCTTGAACTGCATTGTTGGTTAAGGGCTTGTAAGTAAGCATTTCACCTGTTGTATTCGGCGCATGTGACTAATAAAGTTTGATTTGATGTTTCTAAACGTTAAAACACAGTGTCGGGATCGTAGTTCCCATTAGACAGTCGTGGGCGAAGTGAATGGCTGAGAACCGTAAGGAGGAGGCAGAATGCCGCCGAGAGTTTGAGAGCTACAGTATGTTACACCAAGCGGCTGAGATACCTGTCTAAATCATCCTCTCCTCTCCTCCTGCGTGATCTCTCTGCACCTGGCTTGTCATAATCTTCAAAGTCATCGTCTGAAAACAAAAAGACAAGGTTCTGTTAACTTGTTGGATGGCAGGGTCTTCAACCCCAGTCCTTGAGGGCCAGAAACATTGAACATATTTGCTTTCTAATTGGCAAATGATGATGATGTGGGAAACCAGATGTGAAAACTCGGGCCAATCATTTAGAGAAACGCAATACCGCAATTGACAACCTATGCTGTTTCAATGAATGAATGGTCAACGAGCTATGGCAGTTTACTAAACAACAATTTTTTTGTACTTTTAATGATATTTAGGCTGTTTTAGATAGTTCAAAGCAAAGAAAATGTAGCAGCAAGCTAACGTTAGCCAAATGCAACGTTAGTTAGCTAACGATAGCTAGCTGGCTAACTGTGGCCTTTCACACTTGGTTGTTGGCTAAAAATATGAGCACCCTAGACAACACGGTAACATGCACATTCAAACTTTGGAACTAAATACAACACAGCATGAACTTGTATTATGATGCCTAGAGTGTTTATGGATTAATTATCGTAGCTAGCTACAATTTAGGCCTATCTTGTCTGGCTAGCAAACCAAACGTGTTAGCTAGAAAGCCAAAAGTCTACCGAAATAATTGTGGTAACCATACCTCCGGGGCTGTCCGCCATTACGCAAGCCGGTTTCCTCAGTAAAGGCGAAATTCTATATAATTGAAGAATACATTGAAATATTTACTCCTTCGTGTTTAAATCAAGCTAACGTTGTTTACCACAATCGGCAGAGAATCTGAACATAACCATTACAGAGTGAATAAGTTCTGATGCATTCTGGGATAGAATAATGTCCTTCCTAAGCGCTGATCCGAAGAAAGTTTATTTTGCCTACACATATCCATTTAATATTTATGTGTAGGATAAACTGATCCTAGATCTTTTTGTCAACCTCTGCAGTTCATGAGACCCAATAAGTATGCACGATATCTAATTACATTAATACATAATGAATGAAACTGTAAAAGTATACATATTTTCTTAATTCGAGTAGTAGATACTGAAACATTAAATATAGCCTACAATACACTAGCTATACAATATCAGTAATTTGGGTGGCGTGGGGTAACTAGGCCCCTAACAACAATGTCCAATTGCTGACACAAAAAAAAAGCGAAGTTTGGGGAAAAAAATGGTATGTGGATGATGGTAATGCTTAGGCAAACAAACTATGAAGGGAAATTAGTAGCTACAGTTTACACTTTTTAAACTTTTTAACAAAATGGCAATGCACATCTCACTATTAATATTCTCACTATGATGAGATTTTGATGTAAGGTCCCTCTTCTAATTTCCGCATCAAATCATGTCGAAGTCATCCTAAGGTATCTAAAAAAATTACTGTGTAACTCAATTAAGTTACTTGTAGATGATTTCGACATGATTTGGAAAATGCTCATTTAGGAACCATTGATTTGCATTGGGTTGCTGGGGGGGGGGGGGGGGGCAGTTTCCCCCAACACTCATCTTAAATGTTACTGCTTTATTACAATTGTTATCTCTAAACAACTGTATTATGTATCTTTAGGCTCCCCTAATGGTATATACAGTTGAAGTCGGAAGTTTACATACACTTAGGTTGGAGTCATTAAAACTCGTTTTTCAACCACTCCACAAATTTCTTGTTAACAAACTATAGTTTTGGCAAGTCGGTTAGAACATCTACTTTATGCATGACACAAGTAATTTTTCCAACAATTGTTTACAGACAGATTATTTCATGTATAATTCACTGTATCACAATTCCAGTGGGTCAGAAGTTTACATACACTAAGTTGACTGTGCCTTTAAACAGCTTGGAAAATTCCAGTAAATGATGTCATGGCTTTAAAAGCTTCTGATAGGCTAATTGACATCATCTGAGTCAATTGGAGGTGTACCTGTGGATGTATTTCAAGGCCTACCTTCAAACGCAGTGCCTCTTTGCTTGACATCATGGGAAAATCGAAAGAAATCATCCAAGACCTCAGAAAAAACATTGTAGACCTCCACAAGTCTGGTTCATCATTGGGAGCAATTTCCAAACGCCTGAAGGTACCACGTTCATCTGTACAAACGATAGTACGCAAGTATAAACACCATGGGACCACACAGCCGTCATATCGCTCAGGAAGGAGATGCGTTCTGCCTCCAAGAGATGAACGTACTTTGGTGCAAAACGTGCAAATCAATCCCAGAACAACAGCAAAGGACCTTATGAAAATGCTGGAGGAAACAGGTACAAAAGTATTTATATCCACAGTAAAACGAGTCCTGTATCGACATAACCTGAAAGGCCGCTCAGCAAGGAAGAAGCCACTGCTTCCAAAATCGCCATAAAAAAAGCCAGACTACGGTTTGCAACTGCACATGGGGACAAAGATCATACATTTTGGAGAAATGTCTTCTGGTCTGATGAAACAAAAATAGAACTGTTTGGCCATAATGACCATTGTTATGTTTGGAGGAAACGGGGATGCTTGCAAGCCGAAGAACACCATCCCAACCGTGAAGCACGGGGTGGCAGCATCATGTTGTGGGGCTGCTTTGCTGCACGATGGACTGGTGCACTTCACAAAATAGATGGCATCATGAGGGAGGGAAATTATGTGGATATATTGAAGCAACATCTCAAGACATCAGTCAGGAAGTTAAAACTTGGTAGCAAATGGGTCTTCCAAATGGACAATGACCCCAAGCATACTTCCAAAATTGTGGCAAAATGGACAACAAAGTCAAGGTATTGGAGTGGCCATCACAAACGCCCTGACCTCAATCCTGTAGAAAATTTGTTGGCAGAAATGAAAAAGTGTGTGCGAGCAAGGAAGCCTACTAACCTGACCAGCTCTGTCAGGAGGAATGGGCCGAAATTCACTCAACTTATTGTGGGAAGCTTGTGGAAGGCTACCCGAAACGTTTGACCCAAGTTAAACAATGGAAAGGCAATGCTACCAAATACTAATTGTAGTGTATGTAAACTTCTGAACCACTGGGAATGTGATGAAAGAAATAAAAGCTGAAATAAATCATTCTCTCTACTATTATTCTGACATTTCACATTCTTAAAATAAAAGTGGTGATCTTAACTGACCTAAGACAGGTAATTTTTGCTAGGATTAAATGTCAGGAATTGTGAAACTGAGTTTAAATGTATTTGGCTAAGGTGTATGTAAACTGTCAACTTCAATTGTTTATAAATGTTTATAGATCTAACTTAATTATATTATGTATATAACTTTTTCTAAATGACAAAATATTAAATCAATTTACCTCAGAAGGGGGAGGGACAGTTACTATGGGGGGCTGTTTACTCCACGTTACTTTACTAACCCAATTACCCATTCTTCAAAAATATTGTTTTTCTACCAAAGATATGGCACCTTTCAGTTTTCCAACATACATATTGAATATGTTTTTTTCAATGCTATCAGGTTTCGCTATTGCTTGGTTGCATTATTGTGACTGAATAATATGCTTTCTCGCCAAAATCATGCAGTAGCACCATCGCTCTTGTCTTATTTTCTGTATCAAGGTTAGTGGTGTGCTGCGTTGAAGCATTGCATCAATTTAATTTGTGGTCTGACTGCATAGAGACTTTCCTCTGGGATTGTGATTTGGATAGGAAACAGACCATGTTTATCAGTCTCACTGGCAGCTACAGGAATTAAGAGAGGGGAAATGTCACACAAATTATTTGAGGATAATGGGTTTGTCACAATGATGCTGGAGTGGAATTGTGAATAAAACATGAAGTATCCTTGAAACAAAAGACTCAGTCCCTTGGGAATAACTTGAGGTTATCAATCACTCTCAGATCCATATTATTTAGTACAGTAACTGACTGGTGTAAACATGACCAATGTAAATAGATTGTATTTTACTTGATGTCTCTAGATAAACACATGCAATTTACATTGACGTCTAGTCATTATGCAATTCCAGAAATGGAGTTAATCTTATTGAAGTGATTCAAGTCAGTCCTTATATTTTTTTATATTTTTGGACCAAAGCCTTTTTCAGTTAACGTTACAAAGGTTTCCATTCTAAATTCTGGGGTCTATTAAGCTCTGAAGAAGGAATCCAAGTAGTTGTCTGTCTGACTCTTCAGCCAGACTTTGCAGCTGGGTCGTTTCACCAATTTAGTGCCTTTTGAGAAGTGTAACTTGGTCCATTTGGGGGGGGGGGGGGGGGGGATTTCACCTAGTTAGTCAGAAGGAGCACATGTTCATCTTAATAAAAAACAAGTTTTCCCATCTCAAGAGGTTAAATAAAAACATGACTATAGTAAGTGCCTATTAAGTGCCAAATAATGCAACAGGGTTGACTTATCAAGGTTGACCGCAACAGGGTCGACGATTTCCTCTTAAATCAGCCATAAATCCCCTTGTGACAGGGGGAATGGAAGCTTGTTGTGTGCAACAGGGAGTGGCAATTTAATGCAAGCTTCACAATTTGTTTCACTGTTAAACATTTCTAGCCTGTCTATCTATTGGTAACAAGGTTGACATGTTATGCTTGTCCCACTAGGTTTTCCACCACAAGCATTAGAAAATTGCCAAAAAGAGTCAAATCAGATCACTTGCTTTTACACTATGATTTGACTATTAATGTTCGATGTTTCTTTTGAAAAATATATTTAAAAAGGAATCATTTCACCCTTTTAAATCGAGAGTTCAGTTCACGTAACAGGGTTGACCTTAAATTGAGGGACAGACGTAAATGAATCACTAATCACATTAAATCAATAATAATCTTCAGTAATGACTACATCAAACAAAACTACTAGGGCTTTACAATGATGGTGAAAATCTGAAAATCTGAAAATCTGGTGTTAAGTTGGTTAAACATTTCCTAGAATTCACAGAGGGTGCATAGAGGGACATGTCAAAATAATACATTTTGGCACTTTAGCAAAACTTTTTTCAAATTAAAAACATGAATAAAATATGAAAATATTTATTGAATTATACATGTGGTCTTTATTAAAGGGCACTTCACTTAATATATCATGTTTTAAAATGCAATGTTGGTGCACAATTTCTACTTAAAATATCGAAGAGATGCAAAAGGCACTATTTTTATGGAACGACCCAGCTACTGCTAAAGTCTAACCCCCAAATTCCTCTAGGGCTGACAAACGTCAACAAAGACCCCTAGAGACACCAAAGAGAGGTGAGCAGTGAAGTGAAGCCTCATTGTATTGGCTTATTATGGGGTCCCGCAGTGAGGAAGAGGCCATTTTGTAGCACCACAAGGTCAATATCTGAAAGCCAGAGCGATGGAGGGGATCAGCCGTGAGATTTTTAATTTGAGAAGGCGTAAAGGGACTTTCCTGGTGAAAGACAGTCTGTGAATTATAATGGACTGTGGGGATTGGGAGGATAGGATGTTGAGCTGGTGAATGTTTTCCTGCTTTCGTGTGGAATGGTGTATTGATAAAGCCTACAGCCTTTTCCCTATTTCTCCATGACTGTCTGTTGCCTGGCATGCCATTTATTTTGGTGTTTGGCAGGTAGGCTTACCTTCTGACACACATTTTTTAACAATATCTCACCAATAGTGTCTGTAAATAAAGACAAGACTTTATGCATGCGAGTACAAAAGGAAATCCTCAAGCAGTGAATAATTAAACCCCTGGGGCTTGTCAAGGATACTCCAAATGTGTGTCCAATGTCCAGTGTACAATGAACACAGAACAACATTAGCTATCAGTACTAACATGCAACCAATTATGGTAAAGGTACAACTGTAAAAACATGAATTGAAAAGATTATAGATGAGCTATAAGTTTCAGAAAATAAAACAATTATCTTGACTACATACATTTTACACATGCAAAACAACCATGTTATCATAACTAATAAGTACTTTCATCATGATCAACAGTATTGCTATGCATATTAATATTCATAATGGGGATACCATCGTAAGAAATATTAACAACTGAACACAGCTGCTTTTAAGATGCTGTGTGATGTTTTTCTCCCCCAAATAAATGCTGAGAGGTTGTATATACTCATCCCTCGATCCTGATTGTCTTTTCCAAGAATTTGGGGTTATTTCCAATAGCAAGTGCCGAAGGGAGCTGTCACATTCTATTACGGCGCCCTGAATGATTCTGTGCCCTTTTCCAAATCCAGTGGTTTTCCATAACAATGCGAGGGTGCAATGCCAAAGGCGACAATCATTTATCATTTTCAGTTAACGGAGAAAAGTTCTTCCCACAACAAGTCTGTCAATTTGCCTTGTGTAGATTCACTTGACAAAGCCTCAACCTCATCTTGTTTTGTTTTTGTTTGTGAACCATTTGTATGTGCAAATAATGAATCATTATTACAACAATGCAAACTATCCTGAGAAAGCCCTATAGCATTGCTACCAAACACGTACAGTACCAGTCAAAAGTTTGGACACACCTATTCATTCAAGGGTTTTTCTTTATTTTGACTATTTTCTACTTTGTAGAATAATAGTGAAGACATCAACACTATGAAATAACACATATAGAATCATGTAGTAACCAAAAAAGTGTAAACAAATCTAAATATATTTTATATTCGAGATTCAAAGGCAAAGGTGACTCTGGGTCTTCCTTTCCTGTGGCGGTCCTCGTGAGAGCCAGTTTCATTATAGCGCCTGATGGTTTTTGCGACCGCACTTGAAGAAACTTTCAAAGTTCTTGAAATGTTCCGTATTGACTGACCTTCATGTCTTAAATTAATGATGGACTGTCATTTCTCTTTGCTTATTTGAGCTGTTCTTGCTATAATATGGACTTGGTCTTTTACCAAATATGGCTATCTTCTGTATACTACTACAAATTCTACTACTAGAAATTCCACAAATTAACTTTCAACAAGGCACACCTGTTAATTGAAATGCATTCCAGGTGACTACCTCCTGAAGCTAGTTGAGAGAATGCCAAGAGTGTGCAAAGCTGTCATCAAGGCAAAGAGTCTCTATGAAGAATCTCAAATATAACATATATTTGGATTTGTTAAACACTTTTTTGGTTACTACATAATTCCATATGTGTTCTTTCATAGTTTTGATGTCTTCGCTATTATTCTACAATGTAGAAAATAGTAAAAATAAAGAAAAACCCTTCAAGGAGTAGTTGTGTCCAAACGTTTGACTGGTACTGTACATGAAATGATCTATGTAACAGAGCATTCTACTTGTGCAGGTTGCGATATTATCAGAAACACTTCGGAGTGTGAAATAACACACACATAAGACCTTTAACATCAAAAGGATATAGTACCCAGCCTGTACTCTGTCTACTCTGATCCCCTGAAAATGACAATCAACTTGTAATGTAGGCCTACGTGTGACAGGATATAAACCTTAGTTTTGGTCCTTGTTTCTCAGGGAACCATAAGTAGTGGTGAACATGTAAAAATGTATAAAAGCACCTGAAAGGTGGTAGCTAAAGGAAGATGTCTTACTCAGGCCATTTACCATTGGGAGGGGATTGGAGGGGGGGGGGGGGGGGGGGGGGGGGTAAGTGCTGGTCTGCCTGACATGGTGGCTCTCCCATAGGCACCAATGTAATAGCAGCTGGATCTGGTCTGCTTAATTCATTTTTATTGTTCAAGAGAAAATGAAGTGGGATGTCTCGCTTCCTCTTCTGTCTCTGTCACCCCCTTCTGTCTCTGGCACCCCTTAAAGTTATGGCACTGCAATAATGGCACTGCAATAATCTATTTTGTTTTCGGTTGGTTTCAAGTGTTTGGAGTATCAGATGGGGGGTCCAAGCACAATGAATCTGACCTCCCTTGTCATTGTTTTTGGTAAATTGTGAACTCGGTAAGCAGCTTCTAAAGTCTGTGAAAACACTATAGTATTGTAGGAAGCGATTGAGCCATCCAGTGAAAGTAACAGAGACCTAAGAAGACATTTGTCTTTTGCTATGAACCTGTTTCAAACAAGCAAACCTAAGCATTTATACTTAATACATAAACTTTGGTTGTTTACTTCACAGAAAAAACACATCAACTTCACATGTGATCACATGAGATCTTATGTGAAGAGAATGTGATAACATGTGACAACATGTAAAAGCAACACGTGATAACATGAAACTGCACAGGTGAAAACATCATCTCATGTGAAATAAATGTGACGACATGGGAATGCAAAGTCTCTGTGATACCATTCAATTACACATTTGAGCACATGTGAAAACATTATCTCAATCTGAAATAAACGTGACAGCGTGGGGATGCACAATTTCAACAGTTTTTCACACGTGAAAAATCTATTCCATATGGGAGTTCGATTATCACGTGTTGATTTTTCAGCAAAAACATGTTATTCTCATTATCTATCTATTTATGCATCTATCCTATGTATCTATCCAGTAATAACTTTATTTTAACAGCTTTATCATTTAATTAAGAAATGAATGTATGGTTGAAGTAAGGGATAAACACTTGGGATAAAATAAAGTTGTTTAATTTATTTTAAACTTCAACAATGCCTTCTTGTCGTTTATACTCTATTATCACAGTTGGCACATACTGTGGTATTCTAGTAGGAGAGTGCATAAAAGTGTAGTAGGCTAGTCTGAGTGTATTTATTTGAGATGAAATATGTGATCTATCTGTCCCACAATCCAAAGTAATAAAGTTGATAAACTACACTATCAAAGTAATAACACCAATTATTTTATTACATTTAAGTTTGACTATATTTAACTGCTTGGCTTAAGTAAAACATTTTAAACTTCTTCCACTACCCCAAAAATATGTGTTAAGAGTTAAAGCAAGTTTCACCAATTTTTCTTCATGGTCAATTACCGGTCAATTACCATATATGGTCAAGATGTCGGGACGCACCCTATTGGGATTGTCAAGAATAAAAATGTTACATTTCATGATAAACTGTAGCCTCTGTGAAAGGATGTTACATAATTGATAACTGTCTGTCTGCTGGTATTTTGCTCAGTTATTGCATGTAAAATGTGCATTACATACAGTCAAATAATTACTTCAATTGTGCATTAATTCAGTTGAGGATTCATCCAGAATAGGTGCACTACACTAACATATCCACAATGCACTTTATTTCACAATAGATGGGCAAGTCAAGTGTTTTGACAGTTCTCCCAATTCTATTTTCAAGTTCAAGCTTGACACAGTTAAACGTAGCCCAGCCTAATGATTCATTTCAACCCTAGCATTCGAGCACGAGGGCTATCATTATGGCCTTAGTCATTGGATGCCAGGTTCAGATTCACAATGCCATTGGCTCTTTGGCTGTCAGTCTGAAGTGTTGCTCATTTTTTTGCGCGGGTCGTGCACGCGCAACACAGACAGGCACGTAACTGTTTTGAGACTGTCTGGAGTCTGTCTGAAACTGAACAAATTGGAGATGGAGTTTTAAGTCTCCATCTAAATTGATAAGAAATAATGAATTCAACATGGGAATTTACAATCACTCAACAACGCTAGCGATTGAATTACCGCGCAATATAAATCAATATTTAGGCTGACGCTTTGAAAGTTTTTTCAATGTTTATCATCAGACAATTCATTATTTACAGGTAAGACAACCAACCGTCTGTAGAGCGCGATAGGCTACTATTTTATACAAGCTTACTAAATAAATGCTATCGTTCATTGCTGTTAAAATTAATATGTTATGATAAAGAATCGGAAATGTGTTTTTATATAAAAAAATAATCAACAGACATCACATGCTGTTAAATTGACTTCATTGCTGTATATAACGCATGCCTTATGTGATGTGAATTATGCACTGCCAAACAGACAACAACAGCATTGTTGCTTTTGAGGAAATATGCATCCCTCATTCTTCGTCCTGTTGCCTACTTTGTGAAGATGCGCAGGTGACGCACCTTTGCTCACGTGAATACCTATTAACCATTTGAGCGCCTCACAAGAGAGTGCCTCTTACTTGTTCAGCATTTTCAGAGCTACAGGATGATGGCCCTTTTTAAATGTTACACGAGTAACAGTGTGTTATGCCGAGTTCATGTGGTAGTCGGAGCTAGGAAACTCGGAAATGTCCGACTTGCTAACTGGTTAACGTGGCACGTGTATGACTACAACCATTTAGCAAGTCGAACATCTCAAAGTTCCGACAAGCACTTGAACGTTGGATACATGTTACTCCCAAATATTTGTAATTTGTTGATGGATTACGACATTGTTTTACAACAACATTGTAGGCTAAATTAGGAAATTGAATTGATGTAGTGTAGCTGCACTGCGCGTGTGGTAAATACCACGCCATTGTTGGCATGTGCTAGTGTGCTCTTAACCCGCAGGTATCATCTTCTTTCGTCCTGACAAAAAGCCTATTTGCCCGAAGTTTAAGCCTAATGGAGCGTTTCAATGGAGCAGTTATTTGAAAGGTTAGTTCTGGTTGAAAAAGTAAATTACAAGTAAATGATGATAAGTAAATTACTGAGGTATTGTACAATTGGCGTCTACCTGTTAAGGTAAGGCAGGATAGCGCATGAGATGGCCCATAACCCAACAAGTACATTCTAAGCTACCAATTGCCAAACGAGCTCTTAGTCATGAAAATTGGATGTTGGAACTGTGTCAAAACACGAGTAACAGGTAGCAGTTTTCTTTGTTCACACAATCAATGTGGGCCTATAGCCCACAAATTGTTACTTCAGGTAAGGCAATATAGCCCTGAAGATGAACCAAAACGTGATTTGTGTCAGCCATTAGGTTTATTAGCCTATGTTTATTAGCTGTAGTCTTCTGTACCTGTCTAAGGTGGTTTCCTGCCATCTCTTGCCAATCACTGAATTTGGTATAGGACACTATAATTACTGTTAAGTTTTTGTTGAAGAAGCCATTTTAATTGACTGTGTTTAAAAAAATGAAATTGTGTAGCCTGAAACATTTACATAATTCATCGATTTTTCCATTGCATGCACAATAAGATTCTACAAATTTGACATTTTAGATAAGAAGGTGCTCTTCAGCGGGTATATCCACATTTTTTGTTGCCTCGGTCAGAGATTCTACTTTGCATGTGAAATAGACACCTTTGCTTTGTCATTGTAGCTGTCTAAAGAAACAGTAGTCACATGACTTGGAAGCTACCCTCCCACCCGCCTCTGGTTTGACAGGACAAGATGGCGGCTGCTGAAATCTCAAAGCATTGTTATTTTCTATCGCCTATTGATTCTTTGGCTATTTGATGAATGTAATGAGACAAACCTTGGACAGAATACTTGAACACAGTGCGGTTATCTGCGATAGATCAGAGAAAGCATAGATGTTTTTGTTGTTGCTGAATGTAAAGTGAGCATTCATTGCACCAAAACCCCCTTTTTTGTTTCTTTGATAATATAAAAAGAATTCTGGACACTGTTAGTCTCTTTTTCCCACATCAACCCTGTTGTTCATATGCACACATGATATGGACTATCCCACTGTCTGGTTTTGTTTATCTATCAGCAAAAATATCCATAGTATTCAGTCTTACGCCCCTCGTCGTCACAGTTGAGGGTAGTGACAGAGTTCCGAAAATGAGCAGGGCAGCCTGGAACTTTGAGATCTTATAGGCACAGCCATCAGCATTTTGCTCATGGCACATAGTGGCTCATGGCATTATGGTTTGACATAATAACTTATGCAAGTGATAGACATGTCTTTGATGCTGATTCTGATGTAACAAATGGGGTTAATGGACACAAGATTTCTTAGCCTACATTTAACGTGTGGTTTTGTACACTTTTTACTTTATTATCAGAAGGAGTTGTAATGACAAGTTAATGGTGTACAGTATACCTCTAAAGAGAGATCGTAATAGACGCAAGGCCTCTTTGGGTGCTGTTAAACACCCATCAGGGTGCAGTCTGACTGTAATCGCTGGCTCTGTGATGTTTATCTGTGAGTCTTATCAGTGACCGGCCTGGACAGATCACTTAATGATCATCGGCTGAGTCTTAAAGCAACTGTCTCGAGTTTATATTAATCTATAACCTAATTAATATGACCTATAATTACAATATGAGTGAAAAAGTTTTCCTTCCAAAAAATGGTAATTAAAAAAGAAGCCTTTCTGTGTTTGAATGGCTTGGGCGTGCCCCAACGACAGAATAGTGTGGGCGTATACCGGTCATTAAAGATATTAATGCTAGTAGACCGCTGATTGGCCATTTCATTTCACTATCCTCTGTGAGGAAATAGCAAGCATTTTCAAAACGGTCTGTTTGAGATACAAGTTTGAGGTGGAGTTTTTGAAGTGTTTCTTTCCCCCGCCAATGTATGCTTTGGCCACATACGAGTATAGGATGAGTCAATAACGTGATTTGGGTATGAATTAACAGAATATGAACTTTTAAAAGTGAGATTTTCACAGGACAGATACGTTAATGGTTTTTGAGTGGTTTAAGATTATGTTTCAATGTAGACTTACTTGGGAAGTTTTATCTTTGCAGGTTTGTCCCCAATCTGACCTGAAATGGTTGACATGTACAATATTCCAATTGCAATTAGAGAGGGAGAAAAACATTGCATGCTCATGGTGATGGTCTGTCAGTAAGCATGTTCATGACGGTCCAATGGACCTGGTTTAAATTAAAAAACCACACAATTTGTGTACGATGACATTGTAACAAAATCGGCTTCCTTTGGGAAACCTGCTATGCTCATCAACATATATTTGAAATACATTTTAAGTACATTTTTCACAAACACTTTACTGAAAGCAGACAGGTACAATGGATTATAATGCAATTATAATGATTAAGAACATTTCAGTTACACTTAAAATAGACTCTGTCCTTAATTTCATGTCTTTAATCCTATGTCAAGCATAGGTTATTTGTTTGTTTTTCACATTAGCAGCATATTAAAATGTTTGTTGTCTTTGTTTACAGAAGGCCCTTATGACATCTTGAACCCTGTACATAAACCCCATGTCTGTGGTGAGGACACTGTTCCATGGCTGATGGTAAGAATATTGTTGACCTGTTCGCTAAAGCACATTTGGGTATGTTGCAAGGAGAAAATAGTAACGCTAGGAATGCTATAAGGTGTTGGGTAAAGAGAGCAAGTGTTATTGCCTTGGGGGAGCATGACTGCTTCACAGGCTAATATTAACAGAAAATGAGTAGCAGCTTTCATTGTCAAATCTGTTGCTGAGAAATGGCACTTTGCATTCAGCTCTGCAGTCCATTCATTTTCAGCGACCACTTCTAATAAACTCAGATTGTTGATATCTTCACAAGATAATTACACAATGTGGATCTGAAATCAGATAACTTTTCACCAGAGGCTTTTAGCTGGGGAAAAAATACTGACGTATGTCTCAGAATCGTTTTACTACTCTGTTATCGGTTCCCTTTTGCTTGCCTCGCTCTAGTGGCCGCAGTCACGATTTAAATTCTAGTATCATGGAAATGCCCAGAGAGAATGTGGTTCATCTTAAAGCCATTTTTCTATTTTATTTGAACACTTTTTTTGGGGAGATCTCTGTGCTAATACATTATATTACGGTAGGTTAAATTAGGTTGTTTAATCTTTTATCAGTGCACTGCACAACAGCGACACCAGCCAATGCTGCTTTCTAAATGGCTGGTTGTTTTTCCTATCCTGACTACGTAATGACGCTGCACTCTGGAAACAGGGCGTTTCCTTTGATATTGGTGTGGCATAGTTTTTGAATCAAAGCCTTTGCTGTATTTGAAAGGGTCTCCTCGCAGTCTGCCAGAATATGGGCCCACTTGCCTCTTCCCCCATGGCTGCACAAGATCATGACTATTTGCACAGCTGTACTCTTTGCTGGTCTTAGCTGTCGAAAATTCAAGGCCAGCATCCTCCATTTTATGGTGCAGCCGAAGGGGAAAGAGTTTGCGCTGTAATGTAGCTACTGGATCAGGCTAATTGAAAATGCAGGGTTTATGATTAGGAACCAGTACAATTTCTACAAAAAAAAAACGATATGCAACTGAACAATGTTAAATCGTCAGTGAGGGAACTAATATGAACATCCTGAACATGGATTTATGTTTTTTTATCTTTATTTCATCTTTTTTTCCCCCTTCGTACAAGGTCGTTCGATTATTAGATGATGGCATTGAGACGGGTAACCATTCACTTTTTATTGGCTATCCCCAAAAGTTTTTTGTCCAAAATTGCATCGAATGTTATCATACGAATTTGTCCGTTTGTGGTTGACTGTTCTCTACAGTTAAATGATATGATTTTACATTTGATCGCGATCCAACATATCCTATGATTCAAAATTAAGTGAAACGTATAAAATATAAAACAATTAAATTAAAAGATTTCACTATATATATATTATTTTTCTTCAGTTTTCAGGTTATTTACAACAGGTTATCCCGTTGTTTTGCAATGTCTTAAAATAAACATTTAACCCCGATAAGTACAGATAGTGTGACACATGCAGACCTATATATCCTAATTTAAAAAACATACCAAATTGTGTTATCTTTAGTATCAAATATTATGCTGCTTCTATAATACATATTAAAAAAAAATGTGTTTGGTAGATTTTCAAACCAAATTATTATTTATTGTTAAGTTGAAAAATTGCAATCGAATTAGATGTACACATACACAGACCACAATATATAATATTAACTGATTATATTATTGTAAAATACGTTACTTGGCATATAATTTAATATCTTTTTGTTGTTGTTGCAATTTCCCATCGTTATTTGACTGCTTTTCAAACAAAGGTTACCCAACAATTTTTGTACTTTAATATTGTATCTTTTAGCAGTCATTTGTTGTAACACAGTGAAATATTTATTGCGACTCATCATTACTGCAAAACTCAAACGGTATATATGGGGATATGATGAGTGTACTTTTTGCAGTAAACGTAACTTTTAATGTTTCAATCAATTATTGCACTATAATTGACTAGATGTTGCATGAGGAATGAATGAACAAATCAACTCGATCCCTGAAGTGGACATTTGCAACTAAACCTTTAAAGCTATAAGACTTTGAGTTTGCAGTTTTATAGTTGCCCGCATTATCTTTGAATTACTTGTAATTACCTTTCTATATATTATTTGCCAACATGCTTTTGAACAAGCAAATCATGATCAGGCCTTTGAAAAGTAAAAAACAAAAAAAATGGTATACCAAAGAGAATCCATAAACTGTACATCTCCTTACATTTACATTTCTCTCTCTGTTCTTTGAATAGTCTGGTTCAAATTATTTCATAGTGTAAACTTAACATGTTCTCATATAGTAAAAACTGTAGCTACAAACTATTTTCTAATTGTGTGGTGTAGGTTTCTGGTACCTCTGACTTTCACGCTCTGAATGGTGGCCTTGGTTTTATGGAGGTCAACCTGTGTTTCTATACCACCTAACACAAGAATGGCTGCCAGTGACACGTTAAGCTGGCATGCTACTCCCACGCCACAACAGTAGAAAGAGGACTGTTGGTTTGTGTGCGTGTCAGGATGTGGAGGGCGGTGGTGGGGGGGAGGCTTTGAGGGTTGGTAGTGGGGTAGGAGAATCAAGCTTCGGCTTAATGTCAGGTTGTCTGCACTATAGTCCTTGATTTTTCACTGTTCGCTCAAACCTCTTGACCTTTGGGGTGAGACAAGGCAATGCCCAATACAGTTGTGTTTTGTGCATTGAGTTTTGTGCAGTCAGATTTCTGGGGCACATTTGGGTTTGGAAAACAAGGGCTGATATAACAGGCATTAGAGATAATTTGACATTGGGGGTTGTGGCTGAAGTATTTCCTCAACAACCAAAAATGTAAAGATGTCCTAAAGTTTGAAACAACTAATGACTGAGCATTAGTAAAATGTTGTACTGTACAAACAGTACAACAATAACGCAAATTCTGCTGAAAGAATAATATAACTTTATTTGGTGTTAAACTGTGCTATTATTATGAATACTCCGCGGTTTGAAGTAAGTTACGACAGGGTTGGCTGTGTTACAAAATACATGTGTATTCATTTCTAGGCAGCTGCGATAGTTGGAAGTGTGTGTTTCGATATAAGGAAATGTATTTTGAAACATAATGTAACAATCTACCATTTAGCCTCTGCTCTGCTCCCTTGGAGCTCACTTGGTAGAGCATGGCGCTCACAACGCCCGGGTTGTGGGTTCAGTTCCCACGGGGGACCGGTATGAAAATGTATGCACTGGATAAGAGCATCCGCTAAATGACTATACATGTAAAATGTAATCCATAAGTAAACGAACTTTGTTTTTACCGTTGTCTAAAGGGCTATCCATATATAGGGCTATGGGTATGAATTTAGAAAAAACACATGTCCCCTGACCTTATATTAGTATTTTCTGTGTTTTATGTCCAAATCGTCACAAAGTCACTCAAATGTACTGCATAGCTTAATTAATAAAGTTACTTTAAAGCTAGAATCCTTAGTTGCTACATCCATTTTTGGACTTTGGATTCTTAAAATAATATAATTTGTAAATGCCTCATGAGCTTAGTTCAGATGTTGTACGCCATCAGAACCCCAAATATACTCCAATGTTTGTAAACAAAGTAAATGTAAACAAACTGTGTATAGCCTCAAAACATGGTTAAAACTATAATGGCGCTATCATGGATGGTCAGGCCGTGCATCCATAGCTCTGTCTATGAATTTGAGTGGTTACATTTCTCCTGGCCCAACCCCCAGCTTTTTACCAAAACAGAGGTGGGGTGTCCGCTTTGTTATTATTTCAAATAAAGATTCTAGCTTTAAGATGACATCAAATGCCAAAAATACTCACACCAGGGATATTGTCAAAATTGCTAAAGAGTAAGCATTGGTCAAGTAAACAAAACCAAAGCAAGTATTGTGGTTTTGTCCATAGACTGCTTACATGGTAAGGAAACCAATGTATGTATTTTTGTAATTTGAGTGAACTATCCCACTTTTAAGGTCTTGATATTTAGGACACTTTCTCACACAATGTTTCTTCTGATATTACAAGGCCGGAGCCTTCACGAAATGTAAAATAATTTAACGAGACATTGAAATAATAACAAATAATATTGTGTCATGTTTGTATAGTACACATTTCACGTTACTCATGCGTTCAAGTCTGGTACGTGTGTACGTGGATCCTGGGCGAACTTCTCAGACATTAAAGCCTACCTGATGAGGATCCGCTTTCGACCTCACTAATAAATGAGAGAATTGATCAAGCCGTCTTGAAAGTTGTCTGCATGACCCCTCTGTGTGTCTGGGACAGGCAGATCTTTGATTACTGGGAGGTCATCTGCAATAGGATGGACATGTCGCTCAAAAGTCAAAGGACAAGGTTAAGACAATGATGATGCCATGCGTTTATCCGAAATAGCAAGAATGTCTTGAAGTCATTGAAGGTCCTCTTTTGACTAGTCTCTATTTGAAGTGTCGGCCTTTTATTCGGGTGGGAGGGTCTCTTTAGACGGAAAAAGATGAGCGGGACAAATAATATATGCCAATGGAAACATGGAGTAAACATCAGCTTTAAAGTACGGTTGCGACCGTGCTATTTAGTTTGAATGGTAAATAAGTGAATGGTTTGTTTCAGATGTTGACTGCGCTGCTCCGTGTGAATGCTAAGTGCTTTCCCATGTTCCACTGTTCTAGATGCAGCTGCTGGTTTTAGGATGTGCACACACAGCATGTCCTTCCCACCCAGCTGCGTAACACTGACAGCTCCAGCAATTTCCCCTGTTTTCATTTGACTGCAAATCCTTCAGCCACTGCCTTTTAAATGGGGTGTACTCATCTATAAAACTCTCCATAAGAGTAAAGAAAAAGCGGTATGGGGTGGGTGAGCAACGTCTGACTGCGACCCCTAGCCTTGAAGACTGTCCAGATTGAATAGAGAGACCTTTTGGCTGGAAACTTTTGTCCTCGGGTGGCGTCTTATGTTAAACACGTTTTGTTTTCTTACTACGAAGTGCATCACTTTCGTCGTGAGATACAGTACGACGCATTCATGCCATGTCGCTGCCATGGTAACTTTTTTCCGCACACTTTAGTGTTCTTGGGATAAATTGGCCAATGGCACAGATGGGCATGGGTTGCTTTCATGCTATTCCGTTGTTATTGTTTTGTTTATAGGAAAATCTGGAGGTGTCGGTTTTGCAGATTAATGAAATGGACTGTTTCTCTCTCTCTATAAAATTTGGTTGAACTACTTGTACTTTTTGACTGACCATTAGTCAGCTGAGTTTTTTTGAGATTACATAAAAATATCTTAAAGGAAATAAAATACAGTACATGGCCTATCACCTGCATAGTTAAGTTAGCAACCATCCTGGAGTATTCCTTCCTACGCGCTTCCTCGTATGCGTGGCACTTTTCGTTCTGCATGTGTGTTCGTATATTTTCTTAATTAGGGTCTCTCATTAGCTTCAGCTGGAATACCTGCTCTCTCTCCTAAAGCACTGTGACCTTTCGTGAATTGACGGCCAGGCAGAGCAGAGTTAGAACCAGCCTCCCCCGCCGGTTCCTCATAACTAGAGTACGATGCACCATGACTAATTAGTAAATCTCACCTCGCTCAAAGGTGGAGGAAATTCTTTATTGTACAGGGTGGGTGTTGGAGGGTAAATGCCCACCTGCTGCAAACCGTGGAAACCCACATCAGTCAAGAGACCTTTAGGGTGGATTTCATATCTCACTGAGCGCGAGCTAGCATGCCTTTGGCTTGTTTTATACATTTAACTCCACAGAAGTCAAAATGAGCAAGGGAAATGCAGACTGCACCATGTCCTTTCTCCTGTCACACAATGGTGTGGAAAGGTCAGGCCTAATGAAGTCAGAGGTTTAACCCCTGGTATTCAGTGACTGTGCGCGGGCCCCCGCACCACCTCACCCCATCAGCCATGTGGGTTAATCCCCTTTTGATGCTAATTGATAGGCAATAACACAATCCTTATCCAGGAGCTGTGTTTTGTCTTCCACAGCCCAACTCTCAGAGTGTCGGTGACACAAGGTGGTAAAGCGCTAAACCAAATGTGAAATTGATATTTTTCATGTTTGTGTGGCTTTTATTTTTATAGACACTTACAAAGTGCTCAGTGTTCAGTTTGTGTCATCCGAGGCTCTTAGCAGGGCTTACTGCCATGACCTCCAGGATCCCTCATTGATCTCAATGGTAAAGTTTGTTTTGACTTGACCTCTTTCATCTTCAACACCATCTTATGGATGGTTACACAGCTGTAAACTGTTGGCTAATTACTCACTTCAACAAAGTTTTAATGAGTTGGTTGGACTTGGAGGAATCACTTGAAAATGGAGGAAGCAGGAGTAACATATTATTCCATTCTCTGTACTATCGGTCACCTGTGGGCCTGTTACATAAGCCCTTATTTATCAAGCAATCAGAAGCTCAAATATGAGCACCAATTGAACACCATTTTCATGAAAAAAATCAAGTTTGATCAATATTAAAGGGATCTTCCGGCAGAATTATATTTTGTGTCAACTCTCAGTTGCTGTATGCAAATGTCTAGCGGTGCAAATGCAGTGTTACATGGCATTTTTGACCGAGCACTATGTTTGGGTGACTAGGGCATAATTAAAGATGGGTTTATGATCATGTCAAGTCTTGTGCATATTACAAAAAAGTCTGGTGAAGTCCAGTTTATTAATAAGGAACCGCATATCAGTAGAATACTCAAGTTTATGAGTCAAATGTGGGGTTTGTCTTTTTTTCCTCTATTTTACCCATTTTTCATAAAACATCACATTTGATCCTCTGGTTTGCCATCTGGTAGCTTTACTCTCCCCCTTTTAAGTGTTTTGCATGTTTTTCCGTGGCGCTCATTGTTAAAGACTTTGCTTACTTTCATTAACTTCAGGACTGTGGGCAAATAGTGGTGCCAAGGAAACCACACGCTATGTCTTTTGGATAGCCGTTATGCATCGGCAGCTTGCATCACACCAGGCTGCAATGGAGTTGAGCGTTTTATTTCTACTGGAAAGCTTTTATCTCTTTTTATTCGTTACTTTTAGCAGAGACTGTGCATAGCGAGAAGAAAAACAGTTTCCAGAAGCGTTTCGTCAATAGGTTTTTTAGAATGTTGTTGGAGTAAACAAAAGTGGAGTAGGTTAGACTGCCATTTCCACCAGTCTCTTCAACTAGCACAATTAAGCAGGCTGTTCCAGCAGTGTGCTCAGCAGTGTACAACAAGACACTTTGGCTGGGAAATGCCAGGTGTCGTGTCTGTTCTTGTTCATTTCACACAGTGACTCGAGTCCCTCCCTGGAACGCCATTCGCTGGTCTCCGTAGGATGGAAGTTGTTTTCAATTCGTTTGTTACCAGAAGTAATGGGCAACCATAAGACCCGATAACGTCATTTGTTGCACGGAAAAGCCTCATATGGAACAAACGCTAATTACAACTGGGACTGTGCTCATATACTCCATTTGACTGCAGACACCTACCCTCTTCATGCCACGCTCACCCATGTCATCCCAAAACGGTCGAAGTAACTGAGTCAGTCTCAGACATCCATCTGTAGATCTCACCCTTAACCCCCAGACAGACACACACACACACACACACACAATCGAGATGAAATCACAACAGCGATATCACAATGCCCTTTAGCCTTAAAGTGTCATTTGCGGAGGAACTTGTCATTCAAAGTGATTACAGTCCGGGATGAACTGACGATCATGGATTCAAAGTCTTATCGTTCAGCACACGTTTCACCCTTAAGAATGTTTCATTGGTACCTGGAGGATTATTGAACCACGTAAAGAAATCTTTGGAATATTGCTACGGTATGACATTTACATTTTGGTCATTTAGCAGACGCTCTTATCCAGAGAATAGGGGAGAACGGTTGGTCGTCACACTTTCTGCTCGCATCTGTGCTTTTTATTGACAGCACCAGTATATCACCATTTTCAATATTAGGAGAAAGGCCAATGTCTTGGGTTGAAATGGGGACCCGTTTTATCCACGTATCCTATTCCAACATGTAGTTATAAGCCATCAAACACACCTGCCCCATCGCGGGTTTGGTCGTCACACAGTATGGGGTCGGTTGTCACACAGTGTGGAGTTGGTTGTCGCTATGATTACTAGTAGCTTATTTCTTTTGTAACGGGAAGTGAAGCGATATAGCAAACAAAGTCTTAGAAATAGCCAACTCTCTTTGATCGAACGATATTCCTAACAAAATGCAGCATTTTATGTCTTTAGAATAACATCTGACATTTTGAGAAACGTTTTGTGTGTATGTGTGTGACCAAATACATGTTTTTGAGAGAGAGAAAGGCAACGAAGGGATCTCTTTACATTACAATCAACCAAACAAGTTCTACAGGCCCCAGTTTTATCCCACCTGGACTACTACCCAGTTATATGGTCAAGTGCCACAAAGAAGGACACACCGATAGGCAATTACAGTTGGCCCAGAAGAGACCAGCACGGCTGGCTCTTAACTGTACATGAAGGGCTGATATCATTAACATGCATGTCAATCTCTCCTGGCTCAAAGTAGAGGAGAGATTGACTGCACCACTACTTGTCTTCGTGAGAGGTATTGACGTGTTGAAAGCACCGATCTGTCTGTTCAAACAGCGAACATACAGCTCAAACACCCATACGTACCCCAGAAGACAAGCCACCAGGGGTCTCTTCACAGCACCCCAAGTTCAGAACAGAGGCTAAGAAACACACAGTACTATAGAGCCGTGACTACATGGAACTCTCTTCCACATCAAATAACTCAAGCGAGCAGTGAAATCAGATTAAAGAAACAGATAAAACAGCACCTCACGGCACAACACGGACTGTGAAGAGAGACATACGCAAACACAATCTAACACACGCACTCTACATACACACATTGTACAATTGTATTATTGTAATAGTGTACATTTTAAATTGTAAATTTGTAATAATATATTGTATAATTGTTTTATTTATGATGTAGGCTGTTGTTGTGTTGTGATGTAATTGTTTTATTGTAACGGTTCTCTAAATCCTCCTCCTCCTCAGACGAGGAGAGGAGAGAGGGATCTGAAGACCAATATGCAGCGAGGTATGATGACATGATTTATTGATTTAAACAAGACACGACATAGACAGAAAACGAACTATACTTGAATAACTACAAAACAACAAACGACGTAGACGCACCTGAACATAAGAACTTACGTATAACGAAGAACGCATGAAAACAGGAACAGACTACATAAACCGAACAAACAAAACCGAAACAGTCCCATGTGGCGTAACATCACACAGACACAGGAGACAACCACCCACAAACAAACAGTGTGAAAACACCTACCTTAATATGGCTCTCAATCAGAGGAAATGAAAACCACCTGCCTCTAATTGAGAGCCATATCAGGTCACCCTTAAACCAACATAGAAACAGAAAACATAGACTGCCCACCCAAACTCACGTCCTGACCAGCTAACACATACACAAACTAACAGAAAACAGGTCAGGAACGTGACATTTATTTCTGTTTGGACCCCAGGAAGAGTAGCTTGGCAGCAGCTCAAATCAAAATCAAATCAAAGTGTATTGTTCGAGGACACAGATTTGCAGATGTTATCACAGGTGTCGTGAAAATATTGTGTTTCTAGCTCCAACAGTGCAGTAATACCTAGAAATACAGTCATGGGAGAGCGTGGACACAGTCCCCCACTACCACACATTATGCAGTCGAGATTCACACATTTGGGGAATTCGCAGGGGTCAGCATGGCCGGAGTACAATGGCTAAGACTCGCCCTAGGTGAACCTCATTCTTGATCAAGGTGTCTGCCAGGTACAGTAAGTATTTAATGGGGATCCTAATGAATACTAAATACTAAATGGCACAAGCGCAAAAGAGCTTGGGGTGGATTGTGTACTGGCAGGGGCAATGTTGATAGTGACAATCAACCCTACATTCCATGTGCTCATTAAGATGCTAGTTACCACATGGTAACTAGCATCTTAATGAGGGGGATGATCCGAACTCCGAAATAGGTTTGAAATATAGCTCTCAATTTTTCTCCTTTCAACAACATAATTGTTCATGGATACTCTCATAATTCAAAGATTCACAAAGAAGATACCAATAATTCATTTTTTTTTTACTTTCACCTATGAAAAATATAAATTCCCCTCACCTCAATGTTTTGACACGCTGACATGAATTGACCAGGTGGATGAGTTCTTACACAGTGCCATTTAGATTGGGAGTAATTAGCATTGTGTCATCCAACCCGTGAGACCTCCAACCCGGGTCTCCCCTAATCTTATCATGATGCCTGATAATGATAGTTATGTAATTGCAATGTTCTCTACAATGTTCCACAAAGGCTTGATTTTGTTTCATGTCTAGTCGTAGACAACATTTGATGAGTTCTCTGGAGATCATTGCAATCTGCAAGGATTTTCAGCTTCTGAAACGATACATAGAGACCAGTTCCTGTCCAGTATCTTTTTAAAGATGGCCATCCATTCCTCCAATGGGGATACAATGGATAAAGTGTTAAGGGGCCTCTTCTCTTTCAGGATGGCTGGCCGGTTGGATCCTACACTGTACATGTCCAGAGAGACACCATTCAAATCCCTTATATTGGCCAAGAAGAGACATCGGCCTGTCATTGTTGAGAAAGGACAAGCTTTGGTAACTATCACCTTCAGATCAACCAGGTATAATTTTGCCATCAAAATAATTAACCCATTCCTTTCTACACTACAGCAATGTATTTGTCGATTCAAAGACATTCTCCAATGTTTGATTAATTAGGAATTCAAATGTGTGGTTATTAACAGATGGCTTGAGAGTGGTGCTCAACAGCCGAATTTAGATTTTTGTTGTTTTCTGTTGTTCTGCAGCAAAATCCATATTTACATAAATCCTCCAAAATGGTTAGAGCCCATCTGACAGAGCTGTACACACTGGCTTTATTTGCAAATGCAGATTGGGTCCCAATCTCTGGGCTGAATGTGTGAGGCTTTACTGTATGTTTGCTTATCTGTCCAGCCATCCCATCTATTCAAATAGCATCCCTTTAATTAAAGGGAGGCGTGGCTCGCTGGGCTTATTCTCTTCCTGGGACCCTTTCTCTTATTTTGGAGACCAGATGGCGGAGGGGCACAGAAGCTCCCCTTTTGTGCAGACAGCCCCTGTGAAAAGAGCCTCTCCTCCCTAATGTAATCAGTGGCACCGGAAGGGTCCATTCTGGGCTGTGAAAGGAGACAATTTGGTCTGGACACGTCCAGATTAGAGAAACACAGAGTTCATCTCCCGGCCCTGCCCCCTTTGACCAGGGCCCTGGCACGGAGTAGCGTCAGCTTTGATCAGTGGAGGGAGGAGGGCGACGATCCGACCTGCCTTCTTTACCCTGTACTTGGCTGCTGCTGACACCTCCTTCCGGAAAGAGCCAGGGGGGGTTGGCCTGGGGTGGTGGCCACCATGACCTGTCTAGACAGTGTCGCAGGTTGCTGTGGTGTTGCCAAGGGGAAATGATGAACTCTGACCTTAAATGCAGTTGGTTAAGAGTCACTCTGGTCATCCAAAAGGATGTTTTTTATTTGGAGGGGTTGGGGGGTGGGGAAAAAGGGCGGGGGTGTGGATGTGACCCACATAATATACAATCTTCTGGAAAGGATCACTAGCATGAATGCATGAATGCAAAAGTTTTTCTGAAGTTTCATTTTATTTGTATTTATTTCCTTTTCTGTGAACATATGTGGCGCTAACTGTTCTGAGAAGCAAACAAACATTTAGATTTAATAGGTTTGTTAGCAGATTATACCTGCTCACTTGGGGACCAAGACATGCAGATGATCTACATGGAAGCTTTTTTACAGGATGTTCAGTATTTTACAGTTGGACTTCCTCTGACATCTAATTTCATAAAGTTTTCAGTAAGTTATCTTTTTTTAATATATATATGTATGTGTGTATACATAAATAAATGTATTACTTTTGTTATGTGTAAAGTAACCCAACGTACTTGTATTCTGTTATTATAATATTTCAGTAATTTGTGACCCCCCCCCCCCCTTAACTTTATGTACAAATACAGTGTAATAAGAAGTTAAATGGGTTTTTTTAAATGTAAAAAAAAATATATATATATATATATATATATATATATATATATATTAATAGACTCAAAGGCATTGCATTGTTTTCTTACAAGTTGACTAAAAAACAGTATTACTGTTTTTGTTTTGAGGGACACGAATTGCTGTATCATTTCATGAGATATCCATTTGGTCTGTTGCCAGTTTTGACTCAGCTTAGCCACCCACTTGACAGAATTTATCAAATATTGTCAAATAATTCACTTATTACACTATGGTTTCTCGATTGAATATATAATTAATCACAAAACGTGTCTACGTAGTTTGCCGACTTTTGCTGCGCCTTGTGTAAAATAAAATCTTCTGCAACACATGCATATTTACAATGCACCTTTTTTTAAGGAAAACCCATTCATGTAGCGTTATTACCACATAGTACCACTATTTTCTCATAGTCTGTGATGACTGGCGCCTATTCACCGGCACACAGCCAGCTGCAGGAAGCAGTGGTTGTTCCTGTGGAATGGTGGGTGTAGTAATTCTTCCATCGTGGCTGCCATTGCCACCCCGCCCTCTCGCCTGCCACTCAGGACTAGCAGTAAAATGGAGTGAGCGAGACTAGAGAGCGATGCGCCCACCACTGCTGTGTGGCTGCTGTGGCACACTCCACTGAACCATAACCCTTCCCGTTCACCATACCCGAGCTTAGGGGCGCTCTATACTTCTTAAGGTGCTTTTAAACTGTGTTAAAGCACAGTAGTGTACGAAGGAGAGAGTTATTGTGTGAGTGAGTGCTTAGGGAATGAATCGTTTGCATAGGACAGCACAGGTAGAAGATACTACTGATACAGATGATGGGTAGCCTAGCCCGCCACCATTTTCTCAATGACTGTAACCACAAGAAATGGTTGACAGTGCAGGCTGTTCAGAGGCTCAATGATAGAATTGATGTCGCCTCACCATGGTAATGTGTGGCAGACCGCACAGAAGTATATTGATCTGGATTAGCGAGTAGTTTTATTTGCGAAAAATGAGTAAGGTGGCTGTTTTTGCGTTTTGTCTAGGAAGCAACCAGGGATAATCATCCCAGTGACGACACTGGTTGAAATGATGTCTTTTTAACCAGTTTTACAGTCAAAATGACGTCTTTTTAACCAGTTGTGTAGTTAAAAGGATGTCTTTTTAGCCAGCTTTGCTCACTGGGATACAGTAACCGGTACATCATGCGGTGAGGCTTATCTTCTTGCATTGGATATGTTTTTGTTATCAGCACTAGAGAGGGAGGCGAGGATGTTTTATGCACAATTTCACCAGCTCCTCTGTTTAGCATTGAAATGTCTTCCTGATGATTTATGTGTTATCTACCAAATCAATGTGGGCAAACAGAGATTTGGTTATATGATCATATCTTTTTCCGCTTACATAACACGGTTGCGCCATTTTTCTGCGGTATCATGTCTCCGACGATCCTTCACGTCACCATAGGACACTGTGTCATTTGAATTCCAGAACTGTACTGTATCGCAGAAGTAGAATGTGTTTTCGCGGTGTAGGGAGGGCAGGAAGTGGTCTGAAACATGGTAACCCTTCAAATGGGTGAATATATTTGACCTTCGGTTCATTGTGGTGATTATACACCATTGATGCCAAATTACTGTTTTACGGAATACGATAACAAACCCCATTTGCGATATTCTTATCTGTTTGCTTCTAAGTCACTATACGTATTACATGCATGTTATTTTGTTGCTCATGTGCACCAGCAACTTTAGATGTAATTCCGGGATTGTTCTTTACAATATATTGACGAACCTGAATTTTGCCTGAGAAATGAATTGTGTGATGGAGTATACAGTGCATTGCCATCCAATCTACACACAATACATAGGAAAAAATAGGTTGGATCATGCAATCGTGTTAAAATTAGGTTGGATCGTCTAAATCAAAGTTCTATTTTTAGGCACCCCTGGTAAATATGACTTTCTCACAATGTATATTTGTTTCTTTGTTTTTTTTCACAGCGTGTGAGGAGAATGGCTGTGCTCTGCACCACGAAGAAGATGTCATGCTGAGGATGGGTTTCTACACTGATGTTGTTGGTGTGATGTACTGTAGCGGTGGCTCTCTCACTTGTGTCTCTGTTGGCCATGATGCGTAACCATAGAGAGTGAGTGACAGCCTGGTCCCCACACAGCATATGGGGCCTGAGGTGAGTAGGATGTGCCCTTGGCCCTGCCTGTCTGGCTACCTTTGTTTCTCTCAGCAACACAGACACATACAGAGCCTTCAGAAATTCAAAATGGCTTCAATAAATAAAACATTCTCACCCATCTACACACAATACCCCCATAATGCCAATTGTTTGCAAATGTATTGACATTGAAATACAGAAATATCTAATTTCTCTTAGTCAATACTTTGTAGAAGGACCTTTGGCAGCGATTTACAGCTTTGAGTCGTCTTGGGTATGCACAACTGGGTTTGGGGATTTTCTCCCATTCTTCCATGCAGATTTTCTCAAGCTCTGTTAAGTTAGATGGGGAGCGGCGGTGAACAGCAATCTTCAAGTCTTTCCACAAAATTTCAATGAGATTCAAGTCTAAGCTTCGGATGGGCCACTCAAGGACTTTCACATTCTTGTTCTGAAGCCATTCCAACATTGCTTTGGCTGTATGCTTGGGGTCATTGTCCTGTTCTAAGGTCGTTTCCACTCTGAAGCAGGTTCTCATCAAGGATTTGCCTGTATTTGGCTCCATTCATTGTTCCCTCTATCGCTACCAGTCTCCCAGTCCCTGACACTGAAAAGCATTCCAATAGCATGATACTGCCACCACCATGCTTCAAGGTAGGGATGGTGTTGGACGGGTGATGAGCTGTGTTTTTATTTTTCTCCAGACATAGGGCTTTTTGCATACATTTTTGTCTCATGAGAACACAAAATATTTTTGCCTTATGCATTCAGAGTCTCACGTGCATTTTTGCAAACTCCAGGTGTGCTGTCATGTGCCTTTTTCTCAGGAGTGGCTTCCGTCTGGCCGCTCTCCCATAAAACCCAGATTGGTGAAGTATTGTAGAGATTGTTGTCCTTCTGGCAGGTTCTCCCATCTCAGCCAAGAAACTCTGTAGTTCTGTCAGATTTCATTGGGTTCTTGGTCACCTCTCTGACCAAAGTCCTACTTCCTCAGTTTAGTCGGACGGACAGCTCGTCTGAGTAGTTCTATATTTTTTTCCATTTCCCAATGACGGAGGCGACTGTGCTCTTGGAAACTTTCAACACTCTAGAAATTGTTGTATACCCTTCCCCAGATGTATGCCTCATCACAATTCTATCTCGGAGATCTACTTACTTAATGACTTTATTGTTTTGTTGCAGTATCATGTACACGTTTAAAGTGGTATTTAAAAAGAACTCCACACCAAACATCGCAAACACTGAGGGATGCAAAAGAGAATACATCTGTTTTGGGGATATAAAGAAAGAAGAAAAATGACAATGTTCGGTGTTAAAATTAAGGATTTGAATATGGTACGGAATATTGACTATGAGAAACCTACCTTCTCTCGCTGTGTAGCCCACGGTTTGGCACCATGAGAGATTGATCATGACAGTTCAGTATGGAACAAATTATGTGCCGACTCCATTTCCTATGTTCATGATCTGTGGCATGTTTGTCAGTGCTCCCAAAATGGTGGGTCAAACCCAACCGCATACTGTGGCCAATTTCTACTCGGGAACGTTGTTTGTGGGGTCAAAATATTGAATGTCTAAAAATCACAGCAACAAAGTTTGGGAACCACTGTTCTAGTATTGCTGAGTTCAGCACTTAGTTCATCAGGGGGTCTCAGATTGCTTCTGTGATAACTGCATCATGGCTGCGTTTACACAGGCAGCCCAATTCTGATCTTTTTTCCACGATTTGGTCTTTTGGCCAATCACATCATCTTTTTCAGAGCTGATCTTATTCGTCAAAAGACTAATTAGTAGTAAAAAAAAAAAAATCTGAATTGGACTGCCTGTCCAAACGAAGCCCATGACACGCGGGGTGTCAGTCTGTGCTAAAAAGGTTTATTGGTCAACTCCAAATTATAGACTAGGTGTAGAAATGACTGAAGTGTAATGAAGAATCATACAGTGCAATGAACATCCTTTCAAAGTAGTCTGTCCATACTCCTTTCATAATCTGTTATGTAAGTGAAATGTGAATAGAAACCATAACATGAAATAAATGAAAAACCACCTGCAATGCTATTGTATTTCACTGCAGCATTTATTAACATTGAACAGAAAGTTTTTATGTGGGTTATGTCATATGTGGACTCAGAATGTACTCTCAGCATTGGAGGAAAAAGCTGTTTAGGCATGAAAATTAAGGAATTGTGGGGAATTGGAGCTAATGCTTTATTGACGTTCATTTTTTACTATTTTCTCTGAGCCCTACTGCCAGTCCATCAACAATATCGTAGCATGTTTTTACTTTTGCAAGTGAATCGAATCGTCCAGCAATTGAAATGAATTATGTCTGGTATGCATCCATCAATCAATCAGCAACCTTATTTCATTGGTTAGTTTAGTCCAGGAAGTGGTTTTAACAAGTTTCTAGATTCTTAAATTCCTTGGGATATCTTCTCTTTTTTTCTTAAAAAAATGCTTCCTAAGTGGGAGAATGGGTAGGGTGGTCTACACCAGGAAGGGTCATTCGATATCCTACATGAGAAAAACAGCCAAATGGAAAGTTCCCTAAAAACGTCTAGCATTCCGATGAAAACTATCCCGTGTCTCTTTTGCCAAGGGGTCACTCAAACACAGTGTGTGAAATGAGAGTTGCCTTCTGTGCAACTTCTTAGAAGGCGTCCGCGTCTCATTGTCTGCCCAGTCAACTTCTACAGGCCCCAGTACCCTGAGTCCCATACATAAGAGATCAAGGGTTACCAAGGTGCTATTGAGAGAGAAGGGCTCAATGTGAAAGGGGACAAACTGGACCACAAAATACTAATTTCCTTTGCATGTTAGGTGCCCTGGTGGGGATTCAGACAGGGTCACTGACACAACTGCTGGAGTTGCTGTTTGTAAACGGTCCCCAGCTCTGTGCAGTGTGTGTGTGTGTGTGTGTGTGTGCGTGTGTGTGTGTGTGTGTGTGTGTGTGTGTGTGTGTGTGTGTGTGTAGCTTGATAATGCATTGAGGTGTTTACCCAAGGAAAGTTGGACCTGACTATGGTCAAGCAGTGCCAGACAGAAGTACCTCATTTAGAAAGGTAAAAGGTGCATCTGTCCACTCGGGTTCTCCCCACAATGTCCAGTCACTGAGCTCTGGCATTAACTTGTATTCTAACAAGATTAAAATATATTTGTCCTGGGGATTAGCATAGTTAGGTGCCCTTTTGCCTTCTTTTTTTTGCGGTGGTGCGGTGACACTGGGCTTTGATCTGTGTTGCGTGGCAAGGGTCCTGGCTTGGGCCTGGCCATTCGAGTGCCAAGTGTGAAATTGGCCTGATGTCATCCCCATTCTCCACCTTTTACATCTTTCACCACTTTAATTATGTTTCCGCTACAAAGCCTGGGCACCTCGAAGCAGATTCCACTCGAGCTATAGGAAGCATTTAGAAACTATGGTGAAAGGACACAGTAGGGGAGGGTGAGGGCAAAGCAGGATGGGATCCTAGGTAGGCAAGGGACATTAATACTTTTCTGTTATTTTCTTGTTATCTCCCGCTTCCTCTTTCTTGGTCTCTCTCTCTCTCTCTTCCACCTAACTACCTGTTGGTGGAGAACTTTTGAAAAGTTCTGTGAACTTTCAAAGCAATTACTTTTACTCTCCTTTTTAAAATGGTTGTTTTTGAAGTCCGCATTTTAATGCAGGCCTGCATGTTCATACAGTTGTTTCTTAAGGCAATGTGCTCCCTCAGTTAACTAACCATTCATCTCAATGGGAACCAATAATGTTTTATTTGGATAGGTAGCTCTCAAACATAGTAAAGTTATGATGGTTTCTAAAACATTTTCTATGCTTACATTTAACCTTCACACGACAAGCAATGGGTTTCGGGGCTTAGCAGTTATTTTGTTTTTTGAAGTGTGATGGGGTTTTGATGTTGGGTTTGAAACTTTGGAAATTGACGGAGGTTCCCATCGAAAAGCTGCAGAAGTGTGTGGGTGTCTGTGGACGAGAGTGAGGGAGGGAGGGAGGGAGGGAGGGGGGAAGAACGGAGGGAGGGGGGTAAAGAACAGAGGGAGGGAGGGAGGGGAAGAACAGAGAGAGGGAGAAAGAAATGGGGGAGTGAGTTTGAGTTTGTGGGTGAGAAAGTACTGTCTATTGAGAATGGGTTACTGTGGGGTGGGGTGGGGGAGGGGGGGGGGGATGAGCCACCTGCAGCCATGACAGGAGGATTTGACCTTCATTGGTCTCTCTCTTTCCTTCTCCTTCCTCTTTCTGTCTTACTCTCTTCTTCTTTCTCCTTTCCTTTCCCGCCTGGCCACAGAACCACAGACTCCTTTCAGAAGCAGTGAGGACTGACCAGTCTGCAAGCGAGACACTGGCCTTTCTCCCATCATGCCAGTCACTGACTGTTCTAGGCGTTTTGTTCAAAGACTAGTGCCACAAGTATGGAAATACAGATAAATCATTGTAACAAATGAAAGAGGGAAAAAAAGGGTTAAATGCCTGGAAATGGTCACCGTCCACCACTTGTACCACTACCTGGTGCATTTTGTTTTGAAAGTTTTGCCAACATTTACAGTTGTTGACGGATCTGTAGAGCGGAGGTATCTTTCTACACACGCAGATTATGAGAGCCCTCAGTGTAAATAACATATTTTTGTTTCTTTGAATTTAAGATGTCATTACCAATGACCTTTCACAGTTTGCTGATGATATGCCCGAATGTACTCTTTCAGATAAACATTCTACATAGTTTGTTAGATATGGAAACATGCAAATGTCATGTGACGTTTACGAGAAAAGAATCAAAACAGTATAAAGCAAGTCTGTTTAGTATTACGTTTTGCAGGCTATATGTTATTTGGGTAATTCATAGAAGCTCTGTAAGTATGTAAAACATGTTGTTGTTTTTTTATATTTAAAAACAATATCCACAGTATATGTATTGTCTTAATCAAGTATCCCCCAACAGTCCGAATGGAGGAGTAGTCCAATGGCGGTTTTGGTTATATTGTGATGATTGAACGAGTTGAAGCAGTCGTAGGCTGGGATATAAGGCCCACCTGACTAGTATAAGGAAGAATCTGGAAACATAGCAACATATATCTCAAATGATATCCAATACATTGGATCCATCTTTATTTTGTACATTTTTTTGGTCAAAGTGATGAGAAAAATATTGTTCACCATTTTGTGTAATGTTGTGATTGTCCTTCTCATAATAAAAATGAAGACGTACTCAAATGTGATGTCTTTGTTTTAAAGTTGTATGTTTGTGTCACCTTTTTATAGACTAACCTGACCTGTGTGATGACAACACAAACCTGGGAATGTAAAGCTATTGAATGAAATTCACTTTGTGATTTTTCATGCGCAAACATCACAGTTATAAGACCTACTTGGAACATAGGCCAACCTTATACCAGCTTTGTTGTGATAGTGCTATTTTATTGTAGGCCATTGTAAATTAAAAAATGTTGGGTGTCATTATTCCTTTTTATTTATCTAGTAGTCTTATTGATAAGGTAACTGTAATGTCAATGGTCTTGAGAAGGGAGTGTCAGTTTTGGGGGAGTACTAGGCCTAATAACAGCTCACCACTTAAACTAACGCACACTTCTGGGCTGGACCTAACCTCTCTGGGGTAGTAATAGTTGCAACAAATGGTGGCAAAATCCAAATCATGTAAATATTCAAGACCTAACCTCTCTGGGGTAGTAATAGTTGCAACAAATGGTGGCAAAATCCAAATCATGTAAATATTCAAGATTTGTGCTTTTTGGTTCATTTTATCATTGACCTTTTTGGTCGAAAGGTTACTACAAATGACATTGGTGATTTTCCCAGTGGTGTTGCCAAAACAATGACGCCATCCAAATGGACTCCTTGGAACAACTCTGACGTCACCCCCATTGAAGTTGAAATGTTAAACAGTTAGGTAAGGGTTAAGGTTCGGGTTAGGGTTAGGATTAGGTTCAGGTTATGGGCAATGTTTGATGTAAGGATAGTGGCTAGGGTTAGGGTAGGGCCATCACAAGGATCCCGGATAGCACTATCCATTTGTCAGTGGAGGGTCAACGTTTTCTTTCCGATTTTTCTGTGTTTGCATAGAGATGGCCATGTCTCACGGGCGTTCATATAAATGGAATGAATTCATTCTATTTCCATGGTTAAGTTATCCTGGACTCTGAATTATAGAAAAATGATGATGCCAGAGAAGTTTTAAGTGTATTATCTTCGAGGTTTATTTACTTTTCTTTTCCAGTTTTTCAGGAGGAAGTTAATTACACAATGAATACATACATGATACAAACGATGTACATTATACCAAAGAATACTTTGAACATAAAATAATTAAAAATAACATTGTATAATACTACAACTCCGTGTTGTAATTTCATTTAAACATATTAGCCTAGGCCTATAGATAGATATTCGCTGATGAATATATTCTTTATGTCATACCAGCAGTTTTCATAAAGGCAATAATCTTGAATCAATAATCTGCATTTTGAAGTGATAGGCTACTGCTTCTCTGAATCGGCACAGTTCTGTTTCATAAAAAGTTCTCACTTGAAATTTAAGGCAAAGTGTGTTCAGTTTGGTGGATTTTAATTCACACACACTTTTCCCAGATACACAACAAAACAATTAAAAGGCAAAAGTCCACAATTTGGTATGGATACAGTCTAAAACTTAGCTCGATCATACTCTCGTCGACAAAAAACAAAGTTTATAAACACAGTTATTTGCCCAAGTATAACAAATTGCAGCTTTCATGCAAAGGCCCCATAAACCAATTTCATTCACGAAAAGAAGTTATTGCAAGATAAAGAAGCAGTGTAAAAACCTCAGAAGTCTACTCTAAAGCAACACCGGTCATTGGATAGATTTTTTTTTCTCTTAATATAATCTATATAAATACACATATGAAGTCCTTTCAACAACAATAAAAGAGATTTTCAACAATTGTTATACAGTCACTAACGATTTCGCCTGTTTAATGATATATATGGATATGTATATGAAATAAAATTTATATAGAGAAAGAGTTCCATGGGATGTATATAGACCATATTTTCCGATACCTTGTGTCTACTTTTGATAAAATAGACCTATAATACTTTCATCCAAGAGTGCATTAAACGTTTTGTCATCATTGTCATTATGCTACAGAGTTGTCTCTCGCGTTATAGGCAGCATTATAATAATTCAAAACATTTTGCTACAAAAGATGATTTATATTGCTCTTCAAAAACTATGTATAGAGGCCTCGGTGCATTAATATTACACAGAACACGCAAATTGTTTATGGAAATGAACTTGCTTTAGGCTATGCTACGTATTAGCAATTTAGGCGTTCTGTCTGCTAACCAAAACATTGCTAACCAATCACTTCTGTGATAATACGAATTTTCGAAAAAAATAGTATCAAAATCCATCTACTTTTCAATTAAGTCTGCACAGAACTGACACTCAAAAACCCTTGCTATGTCCTTTTTACACTAAACTCAACCCCAATAAAACCATAACAACCATGGAAATAAAATATCTTGTCAGCAAATTTATTAAGATTCACAGTTGCCTGGATGCAGCAGGAAATATTCTTTGGACTTAAGCAGGTTGTTTTTCACTTCACTGACAGATCTCAACGTCAAGTGCCAGTTTAAAGCGCTATAATGTAAAAATTGAAAATGAATAGCAATATAAAATGAAGCGTATAATAAGCATTTGTACTTTTCCTGGAAGAAAAACGACACACGTTACAAGAGATTGAAAACATACATTTTTACAACATCTTTTCATAGACATGATATTGCAGAAATATCTCTATATATTGATCAATTTATGCTGGTATATTCTATACACTGGCCCTTTTATTCGGTGAAAGTATTGCATTGTTATCTGTTTCTCGAAATCAATCGCTGTCTGATTTGTCATCTTTTGACGTCGTAGCATGATTGTACAGTCCCTGTGCCATCAGGTGCAGGGCTAGGCTGTTTTTGGCGCCCGTGGCCTTCTTGATTTTTGCCCTTTTGTTCTGGAACCAAATTTTGATTTGAGATTCGTTAAGACCGAGTTCTTGGGCCAAGGCCTGTCGCCTCTGTTCGGTCAAATACCGGTTCGTTTGAAACTCGGTTTTTAGTCTTTGAAGCTGTTCAGCTGTGAAGGCCGTCCTTGGTCGCTTGTCCTCTTTGCTGGCGGTTTTCTTCTTTGGTTTTCGAGATCTCGGTCCTGTGTTTAAAAATATATATATTATTAACCAAAACCAATCATAATATGAAATGTGAAAGCTTAGTGTAGCCTAATTCGTTAATTTAGGCCCTACTTATTTATTTATTATTGCACTGTAGGTAGGCCAATAAATAACCCATTTGCTACGTAATGCAAAATACGAATTTGAGTGTCATTTGGTCATTTCAACGCACACTAATCCATATTACACAAGAATTGTCAAAATAGTTAGAAATTAAACCGTAGTTCCGCATTTCTATAGGCTACTTAGACTACAACCATGCATTGGAAGAGATATAGATGGTAGGTAGGCTAATATGCTACTGATGGAGTATGTCGGAGTTTGTTATGGTCATTGGATGAATTGCTGAGAAGGCCGGAAATATATCAACACAACTGGAAAGCCCGTCTGAAATTGAAATACTGAATAATATAAAATATTTTTCTTAAATAATTGATTTCTAAGACCGCCTTTCTACTTTCATATACAGTAGAGGTAATAGCCTATAGGCTTGTTGATGTTGTCTAGTGGAATACATCGTAGCAGGTTTCTGAATTCGGTTTTTGGCTGTTGCAAAATACTATTCCAAGTTTACACTTTTGGTGGGTAAGCATGGTTGGTTTTGAATATTGGTTTATTTGAATATTTGTTTAATGAAAATAAACATTGACCTCAGCATTGATAGTTTTATTTAGGCTTAATTGTTTTGACTATTACGCCTATAAGATCGTCAGCCCAAACGATTTGATGAAAAAGTGGTGACATCTGTTTGGGTGAAGTAGGCCTGGTCGACAATCAAATAAATATTATTTAATACATTTGGAGTTCACTGGAGATGATAAAACGACGTAAAACGTTTTAAGATAGGCAGCCAATGGGGATACCATCGAATAATAGTGCACTCCATGCAACGAACGTTACGTAATGCATGAGAACATTTTGTACAATACGATTTTTGGAATAAGTAGTATAACAGAATAGTGATGGAAACGTTCATGTTTTATAGGTTCAATATTTAGAGACCAAGGCAGCTCCATTGCAAAAACTCATGCATAAACAAAAACTGTGGATTTGCACGACAGAATTATCGCGGAAAAGTATGCTATTAAGTCGTTAAACACATTTTTGGGAGATTCAAGAATTCCCTGGAAGACGATTATTGCTTTGATTATATGCGCGCAGATGTTTATAGTAACCTATAAACTAGTAGTAGTAACCTAGTAGTTAATTGGCTATGATCTAACCCAAAGCTAGCATATTCTTATTATGGGGTTATAATCTAAACACTCAAATAAATACAATTCGTTTGAGGTTTTTCCAAAATGACTTCAAAATTGTTGTTGGCTTATAGCCTAATTTGAAATATATATTTATTTACAATTCGATTCATTCATCTATTCATGTTAGTATGCTATTTATCCCGCACACTTAGGCTACATTAATGTGTAGACTTCCAATACCCCTGCGTTTAAACATTTCAGCTTTATACCAGCGCAGGATGCTATTTTGAGCGCCTTAATTAGTCTTGAAATTGTTCCCTATATAGCTTTCGTGGATAATGATATCGTATGTAATGTTTTTATTGTTATTTTTATGCTTGCACGGACACATTTAGAATATTTTGCACAGTTAAATCTTCTATTTTCCATTTTCACGTCGTAAAACAGGCGAAACACTGTTTGCCCTCCTTTCCTTATAGAACTCGGTCGAGGCGTTTGAGGTCAGTGTTACAACGGGTTGGGGCATTTCAGGATACAAAGACGAGGGGAAAGAATCGTAGCCTACCTGACGAGGGCCTGTCTGAGTATCTGGTGCAGTACACCCAAGCTGGCCAGAGCATAGGCTGTTTGGATGGTACATTTGAGCTGGCTTGAGAACTATCCGAGTCCGAGCTTAGGCACTGATCTCCATTCTCTCCGCGGGGTTTCAGGGGCTCTTCGGTAACTATTTCAGCCTTATTGGCCACGCCGCCTGGATGAGGAGTGGAAGTTCCTTCCGTTGGCACAGTACTCCCCACTTGCTCCGTTCTTGGAACAGCCGGGCTATGGTTCTCTCTGGTAACGTGACTATTTTCTTCCTGCTCTGTGTTGCCTTCTTTTTTCCGCCCAAAGTCCGGCCGTAAGATATTATCGATGAAGAAATTGGTGACTCGATGCGGGATCTGCTGAATGTTTCCCGGCGCTTGTAATAGGGGAAGTATCGCTCTGTTTGACTCATCCGCCGACACTTGACGTTCCTCATCTCTGTTGCTATGATCATTTTCTTCCATACTGATACACTTTCCAATGTTCTTTCTTTAACCCCTTTATTGCTCTCCCGCACCGAAATGAGCGCAATCCACTTCTACGTCACGCGCAGCTTTTTAAATGTTTGAATAAAGGTTTAAAAAATAAACTCAAATCTCGTTGAGTGTGCAGGACAACCTGCAACCCTTTGCGATAGTGCCCACAGACAAAAACATCGTTTTGGTCATATATTCCCAAACTTGCCTATCCTATATTGTTGCACTGGATAGACACCATTTGTCATTTGGCCATCCAACTTGGTACTATCCGTTTTCAGTCTATCCAATAAAAGTGCTTCAATGACTAAACTAAGGGTAAATAAAAAGGCTTCCAACTGATCCTGAAACACATTCACTCTTGAGTTTTGTTCTTATTTTCAATACGAGCCCCCAAGTGACGTTGCAGCAGTTATCCTAGACACGTGCCTTTGACCAATAGACTGGGAGATATTTTACCACATGACAGTGACTAGTGAGCGAATCGACAAATGTTCAGCCTCGCCTTTTTAAAGGAAAAGCGTTCTGAAATAAAACGAAATACCTACCCTAAATATCTCCTATGTTTGATTTGACTATTATATTGGTGACTTTGTGTTGTAGTTGAAGGTTAATGTTTTCAATTCACGCGTATTGCATGCGTAATGCATGCATAATCTGGAAACGGTCAAACGCCATTTCATAAGAAGAAGAATATTGAAATAGACTCATTCTAAAAATGTTATTGTAAGATTGGGTAAAATTTGGAGAGTCAGTTAATAGCCTGCTGTGTGAAGTTTTCATTATACAACTATTTTGTTTCAGACAGATGAATAGCCTAGTAGTTGTCAAAGCTGTGTCGTAACCAACTAGGCTACTAAGGATAGTCTCTGCAACCAGAATTGGGTGGGGATACCGGAGTCTGTAGTTTATAGGTCGCATCGATGCAGATTCGAACTAGTGGGCTACTGGGTTTGGGGTTTCTAAGTTATTTTTAACTCGCGCGTTTTCTATTTGGGACGTTGTGTACATTTTTTACTTTATTGAGCTCTTCATTTTGAGGAGTGATATTTAATGGGGCTATTGCTGACTCGTCTTGCATGCATCATGCCATTGACAGGGCATTGACCGTCCCAGTTTCTAAAGCGCCATAGCAAATGGCCAATTCATGCAATCTCATAGCTAGTCATGCAATCTCCAATTCCTTCTCATCTCCTCATGTTCCCTCCATAATTATTTAAAGTGCAGGTAGTGTTGAGTCCTTGGTTAGTTGCGCTCGATAGACTGAGGTCTAGAAACGAGAGGTTCGAAGCAAAAATGGGTCCGTAGCCCTTTAAAATAAATCAGTGACGCAAACAAACTGTTGTATTCACGGTGCACATGACATAGAGTCGCGCCAAAGACAAAACTTGGGAGTAACTTTACTGACCAACTCCTTTACTGTTTTCTCATAAATCAGGATTCAGGGCGTGCCTTGGAATAGTCGCCAAAGTTAAGTTGCTATTTGATCTGAAATGTAATGTAGGCTACGCACTGCGTAAAAGGGCATCACTGAAGGACTGCCTGAGTGAAAGAGGACATAGCATTTGTCAAATGTAGGTTAAAAAACCGCCCCTGTGAATTATGGAATTGTTTTTTCAACCTCTCCTGGGCCAGTGGGCAATATCCGATGTAAATTGTTATCAAGGTAATCGTGAAGTGTCTAATTTCGAATTCTTTGTAGGCCTATAGGTGCCATAGAAATGTTAAACGTTTGGCATTACAAAATTAAGAGGACAAAGTTGGTCTATAATTTCAACTCAGTCTCCCCAAAACGTAAAGGGTGCATTGCCTATATCAACTTTGTGTACGTCATTATTATTGGTGCGTCCGAACATTCATGGTTTATTCATTCCCCAAAGAGTGTTGGGGACCGGTGGAATAACTCTGCAAGAGTTCGTTTTTAGAATGACTGTTTCTCTGTGGTGTACTAAGACCCTAAAATTAGGCTGCATCTTTTTAGGTATTGTCCTGCGGTAAATAGCTTTTCAAAGTCATATGGCGGACTGTGCCCTATTTCGTGTGTGACCTATTGCATTACTATTTGTTTTCACTTTGTGTACGTTTAAAATGAACGTTTGTCAGCTCAACGGAGAATAAACTTCGAACAGGCATACAAATGTTTTCTTCCACATTGTATAGGCCTATTGGCTCGTGCAAAACGGCCAAATCACGCGAGCCCGCTATATTAATGATAGGCTACATTACTTTTATGTCATTTCCACCAATAGCCTAACTCTGATGGTTTTGAAAGCGGTTAATAAATTCCTACATTTCCACCATAGAGCGATCTCCATACGTCATTCATTTTCTAGCAGTGCCTCATGGTTGAAAGCGGCGGCGCTCCCTGCACCATGCACAACCATCATGCACCATGCAGTGACAGTCTCTGCTGATAGTGAAAGTTCTGAGTAAAGGATGTAATTAGATAGGCCACTCTCACGCTGTGATTGTTTCTCACTTGTGAGGGATGTCCAGATTATCCAGAGCACAAATAAATGAGCAGGAAACAATGGCGGCCAGACAGACCCGCTACCACCGAGGCTTGGCCTCTAACCCCCCTCCGCTTCTCGCGTCTCTCGCTGCCAGCCACAGCAAAACAGGGCTGAAACAGGGCTGGCGTGGAGGAAATCACACGATTTCGAGTCAAGAGTCATACAGATCAAACCACAGCCAATAATAAACAGGATGCTTCAATGGGCCTCTATGTTCGTATTCTTGTTGCAGAAGATTGAGTTAATCGAGTTTTATGCGTTTTGTTTTGCAGGCTCCTATAGACCGCAAAGGCATATACGTGTCAATATGCTATTGAAGGGCTACGTTGGTTTTTATTGATTATATTGGACAATATGGCATAGTATATCCCTTAATTGGCAGGCGTCTTCTATTGTGGTGTCACACGCACCCGGTTAAGAGATTTGTCTTGAAATATTGACATAGAGGCCAGCCTACCTTACGTTTTCTTCCACGGTGCACCTTGTAGGCTATGCTGCACACTTTCATGTTTTAAGAAGACTGTGTTGTCTCGATATCCTGTTATTTGGTTTATGTTACCTAAAGGTTAGGTTAAACGAACTCGAATTTGGATTAATTTAAAAGGAACAAATACATGTTACATTTTATGCCTTATTGATGTATAATTTCCAACAGTTTTTCGTGACCCATAATCTGTTTTTCGCTGTAGGCCTGTATTTGTAGCCTATAGTTTATTCTTGTAACGAATTTGACTAATTCGGTGTGGATCCATAGCCTATATTCTCTTATTGCTGTGTTAAATGCGTGAATAAATTATACATTTAGATACATTATAGGCCTATTAATACAAGATAATAAACTTACATTTATTCACAACCTTCGTAGGCCAGTCTTTACCAATATCTCTGACTGCAATATGCCCTCGTTATGCATTTATGCATTGTGCATATCATTTAGTTTTACGATGGATATGGTAACTCATCTCTCGTAGCCTATGGTAGACCTACATGAGATGTATGCTTTACAATTGCGTCAGTTTGGCAATAACGCCCCCTTTAAAACGTAGTGAGATGCGTAAAGGGCTGTGCTACATTGACATTTTTAGTTTGCCTGAATGTGACATCATTCTGTTTATCATGTGTTGTTGTGCACATTGTGTATCATTCAGCTGGTGGTCAATGCCTCAACGGTCGTTATACCCCTTATATGATTTACTAAACATGTATTGGTGTATATTCGCATTTCTGCACCAGTCTAATCCCCCCGAAAAAAACATCGCGCCCTGACAGCAACCCTATAGGTCTACTTTTCCCTGGACACTGGCGCGACGAAGGAAATCAGATATTTACCCAAAGCAGTAGGCCTACATTTTCAACGAATTCCTAGGGATTTACTCTTCAAAACACCTCTTGCGATAGTTGGCAAAGAACGATGGTAATGTCAATTAAGTAATTTATGGGTATAGGCCTTCATGCGTATGGTAACCTGATAATTCTACGCCACTTTTGTCCAATGATTGTAAGTATAGCCACGTTAAAAATCAACTGAGTCTGATTAAAGAGATTATTAACACGATAAATAAAATGCAATCCGTAGGTTATTATGAACGTTCGCATTTAGTATCCTAACCAATTCAGTTAGAATTGGACAGAAATGCTGCTTATATAAATGTTTTAACCAATAAATTATGTGCACCTTCAGGGGAGGTGGAAATATTGATCATCCTTAAGGCCATGCATGCATACAACCCAAACCTGTCAAATGTTCTTCGAAACCCGTCGATATACAAACCTGCAGTGTGCCTGCTAAATGACTAATAAATGTTATGCAAATGTTTAATGTAGACTAGCCTATACACGAACCGAGAAGTAACAGTTAGTTTATTTCAGTCCAAGACTGTTCAAGACTGTCCACTTTGAAAGATGCTGTGACATACAATTATGTCACATACAATTATGGCACACCCCGCTATATAAATCAAATTGTATTGGTCGCATACACGTGTTTAGCAAATGTTATTGCGGGTGTAGCATAATGCTTGTGTTCCTAGCTCCAACAGTGCAGTAATACCTAACAATACACACACATCTAAAAGTAAAGTAATGGAATTAAACAATATAGACATATTTGGACGAGCAATGTCGGAGTTCGGAGTTTAATAATGGAACACTAGTCACTTTAATAATGTTAACATACTATACACATACTATATATTCTATATTCTATCCACACACTGTCCATAATGTTTATGCATCCCATATACATATGTAAAGTGACCAGTGTTCCATTACTAAAGTGACCAGTGTTCCATTATTAAAGTGACCAGTGTTCCATGTCTATGTACATAGGGCAGCAGCCTCTAAGGTGCAGGGATGAGTGACCGGGTGGTAGCCGGCTAGTGACAGTGACTAAATTCAGGGCAGGGTACTCATCTCTGCACCATAAGCCCCCTTTGTTCGTTCGATAGATTTTTCGTAAGCCTTTTTGATTCCAAATGATCAATGATTCCATATGATCCAAATGATCAATATCTTTGATTTGATCAAAATTAAATGTTGATACATTTCATATGAGCTATATGCATACCAATTGTGCATACACGCGTACAAGCGTTTTCCCCACTGATACCTTTGAAATAGACATTGGTTAGCCTAGGCCTACGTGTGCGTATGCGTATAGGCCTACTGCAAACCGTCCTCGAGTCCCTAACCCTATTTTTCCTGTGTTTTTCTTTTGGCTTCTCTGAGACGTTATAAGAACTCACTGCCATGGATTGAGAACCCCCACTACAAAAGGTGACGCGCAGGGAAGGATTTGTGAATGGACACCGTGCACAGTCTGTGCCAGCTCACAGATCATAGGGCTCTGAGACCGTTGCAGATGTGCCTTATTCGCATCCCTCCCTCTCCCACCCCGGCCACCGCCCCTCCCGTCGAATGGGGTCGCTAAGATATCAGCTCTGTCTCCAGGGGTCGGCCCAAATCCGCCAGCTTCCTGCATGTGCCCTTTCAAAACGTGAAAGCACATCTCCCCCATTTGACGATTCTGTATAATTTCTGTGGTTTTGTCTCGGTGAGAGCTGCTTTTTGTCATCCTGGGTCACTCAAGAACAGAACAGTCATATCACAGTCAATGTACAGATCAAATCCACACATCAAACCTAGCCCAAAACCTTCCCTGTCTTTATTGTTCCCTATTCCTAAAGGCCCAGTGGAGTCAAAAACGTGATTTTCCTGTGTTTTATATTTCCACACTATGAGGTTGGAAAAATACTGTGAAATTGTGAAAATTATGTTAATAGTGTGAGAGCTGTTAGTGTTAGAGCTGTTTGAAAAGACTGCCTGAAATGTCAGCCTGTTTTGGTTGGATGGAGTTTTGGCCTGCCTCTACCAATAACAGCTAGTTTTCAGTTTTCCTCTCCCCACTCAGACCACTCACAGAGAGTCCTAGCAACATTCTTGCTTGAGAAATTGCTCTTTGCTATAAGAAGCTATTTAAAAAAAAAATGTTTTAATTGAAAACAATCACAGGTACTTTATGGAGATAAAATGATTTGATATATTTGAAATTATTTGATATTGAGATAAAAACCTATGCATTGGACTTTTAACTTAAAATTCATCAAAGTTTGAGTGTATGTGATGGGACCCGAGGTTATAGCCGGTTGAAGCTCCCTCAAAAATCCAGTTTCGATTCTCCACCCTATATAATTACGATTTAAGGGTGTCCAATCCCCATCCTTTGTTTTAGGATAAATGTTTCTTCAAGCTAATCTGACCGCTTCACCGTCGAGGTCTTGCCTAGTGAATGGCCACTTGAAAGTTTGGGTGGAGATAATTTATAGGTTTAATAACTCTTAATCCACTTGATCGCCCTGGCGTAGATAAGTCTCCTTTGAATTGGGATTGCTTTTTAGGGATCCCTTCGGATTTCGCCATAGAGGTCCTAATCGAGTTTACCGCAGCCCTGACGAACCACTGCTGCATCCCCCGAACGCAATCAAGGTCTTCATCAGATTAAGCTAATTGAACGCCAGTCCGTTGTTTATTGCAACTATCTACATATTTCATTTGTGTTGCTTGAGTTTAAGATGCAGAAGAATTGGGATAAAAACTATTTATAACTTTGGTTAAGTCAGTGTCGTCCATTTAAATGTTTGTCTGCAGCTACATTTCTAGAAGTTTAGACACACTATTAAACTCCTATCTAATCACAAGAAAAACAAAGAGCATGGTGGGGATTTGGCCTATAGTGTATAGGTAGGCCTAAAACCAATTCCCAACATTTCTGTTCTATAGGCTACGACCTAATTACATTTACATTTAAGTCATTTAGCAGACGCTCTTATCCAGAGCGACTTCCATTTTACTTTTTTTTTTTTAACTAGGCAAGTCAGTTAAGAACAAACTCTTATTTTCAATGACGGCCTAGGAACAGTGGGTTAACTGCCTTGTTCAGGGGCAGAACGACAGATTTGTACCTTGTCAGCTCGGGGATTTGAACTTTCAACCTTTCGGTTACTAGCCCAACGCTCTAACCACTAGGCTACCCTGCCGCCCCATTACAATTGATAAAACGGAGATCAAACGCATGTTTCTTTAATTGATGATGAATGTTTTCTGCTGTCAATCATTAGGCCTACTCAACGAAAATACCACATGCTTAAATTTCTGATTGTTTGCAAAAGCATCCGGGTATGATTTCTGGTCTAATTTGATACTTTTCTAATGTGGTCAGAGGTCTTGTGAAGATTTTTTGAAAATATATAATAAAAAATGTGTTCCAGAAGTTTAGAAGGCTGTGCTGTCTTTGTCATCCGGATTTCTATATATGTCAACTGAACCAAGAACTTTTGATAGATAGTCTATTTATAAAATAAACGGAGCTTATTTCAGTATAAAAAATGTTGTATTCAATCAATGTAACATAACACAAATATGTCTATAATGTACAAATATAGGATAACGTTTACTAATCAAAGTTTTAATGTTGACACAGTGTCAGTGTCAAATGCTGACACAATGTCAGTGTCAAATGCAGGTAACATCAATTTTGACACTTTACATGCAATTAGCATATTGTGCTTTTTTTTCCTGATTCAGAATATAGTTCTTTTTTTATTGAAGTGCAGTTTGGTAATCCAGTCTATGTAAAACTTCTCAGTTAATAGTTTGAATTCCACATATAAGGCATAGTCTTTAAGGAAAAACCTTGTATGGGCTATAAAAGTTATGTCGGAAAAAAGAGCCCTAGAAGTCTACAGTGTAGCCTATTTGCATGTCAAAGACCTTACAAAAAAAGACTGGGTAAAAGACTGGTTTTGTCCAGAAGAGAATATATATTTTTATATGTTCGTTACAAATTTCCCTGTAGAGGCCAAAACTCAACGAAAGTTCTAGGATTCGCTCGAGTTATTTAGGTTACTGTTTACTAGCAAAATGTGTCAAAATAGCTATACTTTTATAGCTATATTTTTTTACTTAAAAAATAAATGACTTAATATTGTAGGCCCATTTCACCACCAGTCTAATGTTGGAGCCTTGCCGTGTTGACGTTTTTATACACCAATGGTTACATATAGGCTATACATCGGCAACCTTATCCTGTTGATGAACACCAAAGCGCGCATGCACATGTACGTTTATACAGCCGGTTAGCCAGACGTTTCACGTGTCACGACGTCTTACTTGTGACAGTAAAGAATGAACACCACGTGTAGGCTGTTTCCGTAAGGTTAATGGGTTTAGATTCTCAGTCATACAGAACAAATACCCTGCAGGGGGAGGGGGCACTTTCAGGCAATTGACACTGAAAATCTGCTCATTAATAAAACCTCGTCAGGCCAAACATTATTCTCATTTAATAAAAACATGCTGAAAGGTCAACCGCACAAAATCCCAGTAACAATAAAGTAGAGGTATGGTACCTGATCCAACTTCTGTAACGTATATGGCAGGCCCCCACCCAAGCGTATATGGGCCTTGAATATTTGCCTGTTTTACTGCAGTATCCCCGATGCCTCGCGCGTTTTAGATGATCGAATTTCCCGCTGCACCTGTCTGAGGAGGTCTGCAATCAATTACCAGGGACCTCGACAGGTGTGAAGCACTTGTTACTCAAAACCCAACCACTTCAACAAGACTGGAAACTCAATGTAGCCTATTGTTAACTACAACTTTTCAAGTTTCTAAAATGGTGTAAACGGTTGTAAAATCAACTTTGTGAAATTATCATTATCATTCATAAAAGTTATTAGCGAGTAGCCTATCTATCGAATATGTTTTGCACCTGACCTGGCCATTGGACAATCAATTCGAATGTTTTTTGATATTTCCACTAGATATAGCCCTATATTTTTTTGCTTTAATCTCAGATAGGCTATGGGCCTATACACTTTTTTTAGGCCTAAACTCAAAATCATGAATTAGCCTAAATTATGTGTAAAGGTTAATGTTACAGCACTGTGGAATCATAAAGTAAAAATCGCATAAATTGACAATTTTACCCTTAATTTACATCTGTTTTGGCCAAGGACTTTGTAAATCGAATGTTTCGTTCAGTTACAAATGTGAGTGGCCAGTTGCAATATGCTTTTAGGTCCAGCTTACTTTTAACTTAGGGAAGAGGTCAATCGTTATGAGAGTTTATTCGACCCCTCTTCTTGTGTGGCATCATGCCCCTGCACTGTCCCCAGTTTTAACTTGCAAAAATAGTGCTGCAGGATCTCATGGAAGCATGCATGTGTCGATGAGGCACCTTTCAACCCCTCTCCACCCGAATAGTCTCCCCCCCCCCCCCCCCCCCACGGGGAAATATGGTGATGGTGACTTTTAAATCGACAGGCGGCATTAGTAAATTACCTCAATTCAACAATGTTTCATTAGGCTATACACGGGTGTCATTATTGTCTAATGTAGGGCCTATAACTCTTGAGTAACTTTAGATATGTTTTTCATGATAATAATATAGGCCTCCGTTAAATCCGTTCGATTTTGCACTGAGTAGCCTACCCTTTAATTCTTACATTTTTACATTTTGTACATATATGGTAGCCTAATTTTCTTTAAAGCCGGTCACGCTTTAAATGAACTATAACTCAAGAAGGCTTTACAGGGCATAACGTCTTAAGAGCATAACATAAATGTTTTACAAATCATACACGTTGACCTTAATTGTTTATAAGATATGCAAGAAAAGGCAGAGAATTTATTGAACGTTAGCCTATATGGTGCCTTTGGAGTCCAAAAATAAACCATTTGAATAAAGGTTTTGTTACTAACACAATCGATGCTGAAGTGATTCTGAACTTGTTTATACATTTTTTTTTTTTCACTTATGGGGTGAGGTCTCAAGTGAGTAAGATTTCTCATCCATTACACACATGGCAAAATAAAGTAGAAAAGTATTCGTATTAGGTCAAATTCGTCTGATAATTTAATGTATATATGCATTTATTTAATCTATATCGTGGTCATATGGGCCACCGAACACCCACCTTCACATCCGTGACACATATCTTTGTCTCAACAGGTGTTTCTCAAGTTGTTCGGGGCAATGCACCTGCACTTTTTTCGTCTGGCGCTCTATTCTTACATCCTGTACCTCGAATATGTTAATATGTAATTAGTATTGAACGAATGGAGATGTAATAATTCTAATATAGGGTATAGGATGAATTGTGGTTTATTGCATATTTTGCTAACTTTCTGCATTAGTGCATGCTTGCCGGGCGTTTGTTCGTTATATTGATGACGAATAACGTTTCACTGCATTATGCATTTAGACAGATTTTCTTGTGGTAAATTTCTTCTCTTTATTTCTTCTTTCGATTGTGGAAGCCCAATCACATGATAACTGTGTTTTTGTGTATGATAGTTACATTCATTTTAGGGATTATATTTAGGGTAAAGTGAGGTAACTAGGGCTACCTGAGAAACATTTGCAATTGGTTACACAAAAAAGCAATTTGGTAAAAATGAGGTATGTGAATGATGGTCATGCTTAGCCAAATAAACTATGATGGGATGTAAGTGGCTACAGTTTACACTTTTTTACTTATTTAATGAAATGTTGTTTTTACAAAAGGGGTGTTTTTCCCAAGTACCGGCCTAACTGGACATGATTTGGAAACTGTTCATTTAGGTACCATTGACTTGCATTGGATTGCCTGGAGAGGGGGGGAGGGCAGTTGTCCCCTACACACTCACCTTAAATGTTACTGCTTTATTAAAAACAGATGACTTTTTAAAATAAATCTCTAAACAAGTGGATTATTTATCATCTTTAGGCTCCCCTAATGATTTATACTTGAGATTTTTCAAAGTTGCCACCCTTTGCCTTGATGACAGCTTTGCACACTCTTGGCATTCTCAACCAGCTTCACCTGGAATGCTTTTCCAACAGTCTTGAAGGAGTTCCCACATATTCTGAGCACTTGTTGGCTGCTTTTCCTTCCTTTGGTCCAACTCATCCCAAACCATCTCAATTGGGTTGAGGTTGGGTGATAGTGGAGGCCAGGTCATCTGATGCAGCACTCCACCACTCTCCTTCTTGGTCAAATAGCCCTTACACAGTCTGGAGGTGTGTTGGGTCATTTTCCTGTTGAAAAACAAATAATAGTCCGACTAAGTGCAAACCAGATGGGATGGTGTATCGCTGCAGAATGCTGTGGTAGCCATGCTGGTTAAGTGTGCCTTGAATTCTAAATAAATCACTGACAGTGTCACCAGCAAAGCACCCCACACAATCACACCTCCTCCTCCATGCTTCACGGTGGGAACCACAAATGCAGAGATCAGCCGTTCACCTACTCTGCGTCTCACAAAGACACGGCGGTTGGAACCAAAAATCTCAAATTTTGACTCATTAGATGAAAGGACAGATTTCCACCAGTCTAATGTCCATCGCTTGTGTTTCTTGGCCCAAGCAAGTCTTTTCTTCTTATTGGTGTCCTTTAAAAGTTTCTTTGCAGCAATTCGACCATGAAGGCCTGATTAACGCAGTCTCTGAACAGTTGATGTTGAGATGTGTCTGTTACTTGAACTCTCTGAAGCATTTATTTGGACTGCAATCTGAGGTGCAGTTAACTCTAATGAACTAATCCTCTGCAGCAGAGGTAACTAATTGAAATGCATTCCAGGTGACTACCTCATGAAGCTGGTTGAGAGAATGCCAAGAGTGTGCAAAGCTGTCATCAAGGCAAAGTGTACCTACTTTGAAGAATCTCAAATATAAAATATACACTTCTTTGGTTACTACATGATTCCAAATGTGTTATATCATAGTTTTGATGTCTTCACTATTATTCTACAATATAGAAAATAGTAAAAATAAAGAAAAACCCTGTATTGAGTAGGTGTTGTCCAAACTTTTGACTGGTACTGTATATATATACAACTTTTATAGATCTAACTTAATTAGATTATTTATATAACTTTTTCTAAATTATGAAATATTAGATCAATTTACCTCAGAATCCTTTTGTTAGTGACAAAAAACATTGTTTATGAGACTATTAACATTTGTTGCACATTTCTTTGGGTGACATAAAGTGGTTTTTGTGAGCATTACAGTGGGGACAGTTACCCCAGGGGGGTAGTTACCCTACATAAATGTCATTGTCTGAACTTATCTATTTAAAACCCTGAAACAAATAGGTGCACCTTGATGGATTCTATTTACCAATGCAACGCCATGTCTCAACTTTATTAGGTTGTAATATGCTGGGCCGGTTTACGATACGCTAATCCACACCGTAATATGGGATGTGTGTGTGCTTTGTGTTTAATTTGCACTCTAAAGGATTTGTTGGGATGAGATGCATAATGTGGCATCACCTGAGGTTTATCGTGTCAACTCAATTTTGCCCTGTGGAGGGAAGAGAAAAGCGTCAGAAGCAGCATACAGCACTGCACACAGAACATGGGATAAAGGCAGAGAAGGCAAAGCCCTTAATCTCCATGTATGCTTGTTTTCTTTCCTATTCCAATTGTAAGGGATATGTTGAGTTAAAATACATGCTTGATATTTACATTTCTATTCTATGCTATTCACGGGTGGTACATTTTCCTGTATATTCTTACTCACAGCACGAGCTTGAGGTTTCCATTTCATTATAAAGTAGTTATATATTTATCATACTTTGAATGCTTGGATATCAATTGTCTGCTTTTACCATGGCGTTTACATATTTTTTTTGTTCTATCAGCTCTGCTGTTGGGATATTCCAATCAGACATTTATAGACGCAGTATTCTGAATTGGCTTCTGCACTGTTCAATTCAAGGTCCAGAAGGCATTGGCCATCACAAGCCAACAGCAACACTGTTACGGGACTAACTAAATGAATGAATAGTCAAAACAGTGGGTCAGATATCAATCAAATGTATTTTATGAAGCCCTTTTTACACCAGCAGTTGTCACAAAGTACATACAGTTTTTGCACTTTTCTTAGATAACTCCCTATTTCTCTTCAAATATTTTTAAATTGAAGAAAACTTTTGGTCTCCACACCTTGCTATTGGATTTTCAACATTGTCACGCCCTGGCCTTAGTATTCTTTGTTTTCTTGATTATTTTAGTTAGGTCAGGGTGTGACATGGGGAATGTTTATATTTTGTTGGTTTTGGGTGTTTATTTGGTAAAGGGGTTATGGGGTGTAATATATGGTTTTGTGTTGAGTGTAGATGTCTAGCGTTGTCTATGTTGGTGAGTTATCTAGAAGAGTCTATGGTTACCTGAATGAGTTCCCAATTAGAGACAGCTGATTTCGGTTGTCTCTGATTGGGAGCCTTATTTAGGGTAGCCATAGGCTCTCATTGGTTGTGGGTAATTGTCTATGTAAAACGTTAGTAGCCTGTATGTTTGTGCACAACGTTTGTAGCTTCACGGTCGTTTTCTTGTTTTGTATAGTGTGTCAGTGTTTTGTTTCGTTTTTGCCTTCTTCATAATAAAAAGAAGATGGCTTATTTTCCAAAAGCTGCATTTTGGTCCGTTAATCCGCCACACGATCGTGACAGAATTACCCACCCTAGGACCAAGCGGCATGGAAGGCGGCAACAGGACCTACCCACAAAGGATTTCTGGACATGGGAGGAGATACTGGATGGTAAGGGGCCGTGGGATCAACCTGGAGAATATCGCCTCCCTCGTGAAGAGCTGGAGGCAGCGAAAGCCGAGAGGAGGCGATATGAGGAGGCAGCACGGAGACAAGGCTGGAAGCCCGTGAGTACAACCCAAAAATTTCTTGGGGGGGCCTTAAAGGGAGTGTGGCGAAGTCAGGTAGGAAACCTGCGCCTACTCCCTGTACTTACCGTGGAGAGCGAGAGTACGGGCAGACACCGTGTTACGCAGTAGAGCGCATGGTGTCTCCTGTACGCGTGCATAGCCCGGTTCGGTACATTTCAGCTCCACGTATCGGCTGGGCTAGACTGAGCGTTGAGCCATATGTCATGAAGCCGGCCCAACGCATCTGGTCACCAGTGCGTCTCCTCGGGCCGGCGTACATGGCACCAGCCTTACGCATGGTGTCCCCGGTTCGCCTACATAGGCCGGTGCGGGTTATTCCACCTCCCCGCACTGGTCAGGCGACGGGGAGCATAGAACCAGGTAAGGTTGGGCAGGCTCGGCGTTCAAGGGAGCCAGTATGCCTGCACGGTCCGGTATTTCCGGCGCCACCTCCCCGCCCCAACCCAGTACCACCAGGGCCTCCTCCACGCACTAGCTATATGGTGCGTGTCTCCAGCCCTTTACCACCAGTGTCTAAACCACGCACCAAGCCTCCTGTGTGTCCCCAGAGTCCTGTGCGTCCTGTTGCTGCTCCCCGCACTAGCCCTGAGATGCGTGTCCCCAGCCCGGTGCCACCAGTCCCGGCACCACGCACCAGGCCTACAGTGCGCCTCAGCCGGCAGGAGTCTGCCGTCTGCACAGCGTTGACTGAACTGCTCGTCTCCCCAGCGCCATCTGAGCCATCCGTCTCCCCAGCGCCATCTGAGCCATCCGTCTCCCCAGCGCCATCTGAGCCATCCGTCTGCAATGAGCCTGCAAAGCCGCCCGTCTGCCATGAGCCTGCAAAGCCGCCCGTCTGCCATGAGCCCACTGAGCCGTCCGCCAGACAGGAGCCGCTAGAGCCGCCAGCCAGACAGGAGCCGCTAGAGCCGTCCGTCAGACAGGATCTGCCAGAGCCGCCAACCAGACAGGATCTGCCAGAGCCGCCAACCAGACAGGATCAGCCAGATCAGTCAGCTAGCCATGAGCAGCCAGATCCGTCAGCTAGCCATGAGCAGCCAGATCCGTCAGCCAGCCATGAGCAGCCAGATCCATCAGCCAGCCATGAGCAGCCAGATCCGTCAGCCAGCCATGAGCAGCCAGATCCGTCAGCTAGCCATGAGCAGCCAGATCCGTCAGCTAGCCATGAGCAGCCAGATCCGTCAGCTAGCCATGAGCAGCCAGATCCGTCAGCTAGCCATGAGCAGCCAGATCCGTCAGCTAGCCATGAGCAGCCAGATCCGTCAGCTAGCCATGAGCAGCCAGATCCGTCAGCTAGCCATGAGCAGCCAGATCCGTCAGCTAGCCATGAGCAGCCAGATCCGTCAGCTAGCCATGAGCAGCCAGATCCGTCAGCCAGCCATGAGCAGCCAGATCCGTCAGCCAGCCATGAGCAGCCAGATCAGTTAGCCAGCCATGAGCAGCCAGATCTGTCAGCCAGCCATGGGCCGTCCCTCAGTCCGGAGCTGCAGTCCCTCAGTCCGGAGCTGCAGTCCCTCAGTCCGGAGCTGCCATTCCTCAGTCCGGAGCTGCCCCTTACCCTGGAGCTGCCCCTTACCCTGGAGCTGCCCCTTACCCTGGAGCTGCCCCTTACCCTGGTGCTGCCCCTTACCCTGGTGCTGCCCCTTACCCTGGTGCTGCCCCTTACCCTGGTACTGCCCCTGATCCTGGTACTGCCCCTTACCCTGGTACTGGCCCTTAATCCGGAACTCCCCCTTAATGCAATGGGATTAATGTGGAGAGGGGTTATTTTGAAGAAACTAAGGAGGTGGTTAGGGACTGTGGTGAAGTGGGGACCACGACCAGAGCCGGAGCCGCCACCGTGGAGGGAAGCCCACCCAGACCTTCCCCTAGACTGTGTATGGTGCGCCCGGAGTTCGCGCCTCAAGGGGGGGGTTATGTCACGCCCTGGCCTTAGTATTCTTTGTTTTCTTGATTATTTTAGTTAGGTCAGGGTGTGACATGGGGAATGTTTATATTTTGTTGGTTTTGGGTGTCTATTTGGTAAAGGGGTTATGGGGTGTAATATATGGTTTTGTGTTGAGTGTAGATGTCTAGCGTTGTCTATATTGGTGAGTTATCTAGAAGAGTCTATGGTTACCTGAATGAGTTCCCAATTAGAGACAGCTGATTTCGGTTGTCTCTGATTGGGAGCCTTATTTAGGGTAGCCATAGGCTCTCATTGGTTGTGGGTAATTGTCTATGTAAAACGTTAGTAGCCTGTATGTTTGTGCACAACGTTTGTAGCTTCACGGTCGTTTTCTTGTTTTGTATAGTGTGTCAGTGTTTTGTTTCGTTTTTGCCTTCTTCATAATAAAAAGAAGATGGCTTATTTTCCAAAAGCTGCATTTTGGTCCGTTAATCCGCCACACGATCGTGACAAACATTGCAGAACCAATTTTATTTTAGTAAATTTCTGTTTACAATTTTAATTTAGAAAATAAAAAGAAATGGCATGGACAAAATTATTGTCAGCCCAGAGCTAGTACTTGGTTATACAGCTTTTGGGCAAGATGACTGCAGACAAATGCTTCTTTTAACCATCAATGAGCTTGCTGCAGCTCTCTACCGGCAATGTGGCCCACAAATGAAGCATTCAACGAAAAAACACCCTCCCTCCAATCAAACATAAGTGAGGCTCGATAATGCTGTGTTGCTTTGCTACCTCTGGTACTGGGGGCCTTGAAAGTGTGCAAGACATCGTGAAATCAGCGGATTACCAAGGTGTTTTGGTGTCCAAAAACTCTGTCTCTGTTAAAAGTTGTGGGTCTTCCAGAAGGACAACAACCCCAAACACACATTAAAGCACTCTGAAATGGCTCAAGCTGCTGGACTGTTCTGTGGCCAGCGAAGAGTCCATATCTGAATCACATCCATAACCTATGGCGAGATATGAAAACAGCAGTTGGTGGAGGGCACCTCTCAAACATGAAAGAGCAGGTTGCTGCTGAAGAGTGGGGCAAATTGCCAGTAGAAAAGTGCAAGGGTGCCAATATATTTGGTCGCAACCGTATCACATTGACATGGATATGTGGAGAATAGGAGAGGGTACAACATTAATGACTACAATTTGAATGGGATCTGCCGTAGGTCATTTGACCTAAAATGGAGTCCATTTGCAGCCATTTCAGTCAAGCTCCTCTTTGGCATTCGCTGTAATTCATTATTCCATGCTGGCATGAAGAGTGAAGGAGAGAGGTACTGAGAGAGAGAGGCAGGACAGAAGTGACTGTGCTCTGGGTTGTATCCCAAATGGCACCTTATTCCCTTAATAGGGACCAGAGCCCTATGAGTCCTGATCAAAGGAGCACACTGTATAGAGAATAGGGTGCCATTTGGGAAATACAATACATTACCAAAAGTATTTGGACACCTGCTCAAATATCTCACTCCAAATTCATGGGCATTAAGATGGAGTTGGTCCCCCCTTTGCTGCTATAACAGCCTCCACTCTTCTGGGAAGGCTTTCCACTAGATGTTGGAACATTGCTCCGGGGACTTTATTTCATTCAGCCACAAGAGCATTAGTGAGGTCAGACACTGATGTTGGGCGATAGGCCTGGCTCACAGTCAGCGTTTTAATTCATCCCAAAGGTGTTCGATGGGGTGGAGGTTTGGGCCCTGTGCAGGTCAGTCAAGTTCTTCCACACCAATCTCGACAAACCATTTCTGTATGGTCCTTGCTTTGTGCATGTGGGCATTGTCATGTTGAAACAGGAAAGAGCCTTCCCCAAACTGTTTCCACAAAGTTGGAAGCACAAAATCGTCTAGAATGTCATTGTATGCTGTAGCGTTAAGATTTCCCTTCACTAGAACTAAGGGGCCTAGACCGAACCATGAAAAACAGCCCCAGACCATTACTCCTCCTCCACCAAACTTTACAGTTGGCACTATGCATTGGGGCAGGTACCTTCATCCTGGCATCAGCCAAATCCAGATTCGTCCGACGGACTGCAAGATGGTGAAGCGTGATTCATCACTCCAGAGAATACGTTTCCACTGCTCCAGAGTCCAATGGCGGCGAGCTTTACGCCGACGCTTGGCATTGCGCATGGTGATCTTAGGCTTGTGTGCAGCTGCTCGGCCATGGAAACCCATTTAATAAAGCTCCCGACGAATAGTTATTGTTCTGTTATTGCTTTCAGAGGCAGTTTGGAACTCGGTAGTGAGTGTTGCAATCGAGGATGAACTGACTTGTTGGAAAGGTGGCATCCTATGATGCTGTCACATTGAAAGAAAGTCACTTAGCTCTTTGGTAAGGCCATTCTACTGCCAATGTTTGTCTATGGAGATTGCATGGCTGTATTCTCAATTTATACCCCTGTCAGCAATGAGTGTGGCTGAAATAGCCGAATTTGAAGGAGTATCCACATACTTTTGTGTATATATATAGTGTAGATCTAGTGTAATGTAGACTCAGTAGACCTGAACGGCCCACCATGCTGTTTTATTAAAAGACAGAGACGAGGACATTTGCTGTTTTTCAAATTCTTACATTTGACCTTTTTGAGATGTGTGTGACTCACCGACTGTCCCAAATGGCATCCTTTTCTTTATATCTCTAAGGGGCTTTAGTCAAAAGTAGTGCATTAAATAGGAATAGGTTGCTGTTGGGGACGCAGGCACTGTTTGGGTGTTCCCTTGAATGCATTTGTATTCCTCTTGAATTGTGACAGTTAATTGTAAAAACTGGAGTTCCCTGGAGCCATTAGTGGTGTTTTCTGTCAAGCTGTGCTTTTTAGTATGACTTTGTATGCCACTGCATGTGTACTCACTGACTGAAAACGGGCTGCTGGCAGTTCACACAAACACACACGCACACGCACACATGTATAGGAATAATACCAGTTAGAGAAACTGAAATATCAGGACACTGTCTATCTTTTTATTCGTTCATCCAAATCAGGTTCCAATTCAATTCCCAAATACTTGTCAACCAATCAATCTGTCTTTCAGATGATAACATATACACACGGATCACGGCTAGATATTTACATTTCCTGAGTCTATCAGGCTAGTTTCGTTGGTACACACTGCTAAATGACTAACCTTGGTTGTCAAGTATGCTGCTCTGGGATAGGATGGAATCCTGTTGCCCTTTCCTTCTGCAGTCCACTTCATCTCTTCGTGTGATTCAATAGTATATGTCTATGTTTTCTTAATTTGAACAGATGTCCAATATCTTTGCGTGTATGTGTGTGTGCATTTGGTTAAGAAACAAGTCAGTCATTCTTGTCCAAGTTGTAATCATCCCAACAACTATTTGTTGACAGTTGACTCCTTGTCCTGTCTCCAGCCAAGACAGTGGTTGATATTGTCAGCCTTACCACTAGGGGTCCACAGCTGTCAAGTCAATGATGTCCAGACAAACTGAGGATAAATACTGTCATCTGGTGGTTACAAAAGCAATCAACACTGAATTGTTATTGCATCTTGCCTTGTTGTCCAGTTCTCAGGTTTTGTCCTTTTATATCATAATGTTTGGTCTGGTCTCATATAATCGATAGTCAGGAAATTTAGGGCACATAGGCCAATATTCTCTCTCATCTCTCTCTCTCTCCATCTCTCTTCCATATCTCTCTCTCACATATATCACTCTCTCTCCCATATATCACTCTCTCTCCATCTCTCTTCCATATCTCTCTCTCTCTCATATTGCTCTCTCTCTCTCCATCTCTCTTCAATCTCTCTCTCACACATGCCCCCATATGTTTGTAATTTTCTCAGAGCAGAAGGAGAAATGTCTTCATCTCCATCTTTGAAATGTAGGCCACTAATACATGCCTTTAATTTGAAAACATCCAAAAAGTAATTTGGAGAAAAACTCCCATCTAGCGGGACCAGTTCAGTTAGAAGCACTTAGCGCTCCCAGAGAGAGAGGGAGCACTGAGGAGAACATCAAAGCTGGTGCACGTCAGTGTATATGATAGGGCCTGGCAGAGTTATATGTGTATCACTGGCTTAGCTGGCTGACAGGGGGGAGACAGGACAGGCCCCACTGCCAGGTTCTACCCCCGCTGAGTCAACTCCAGGTGAGGGGGCACAGCCACTCCAGTGTGCTCTGAGAAACACACACACACACACATTTTGCAGGGCTCTGGCAGTGCTCCTCCTTGCACAAAGGCGGAGGTAGCGGTCCTGCTGCTGGGTTGTTGCCCTCCTACGGCCTCCTCCACGTCTCCTGGTAGCGCCTCCATGCTCTGGACACTGCGCTGACAGACACAGCAAACCTTCTTGCCACAGCTCACATTGATGTGCCATCCTGGATGAGCTGCACTACCTGAGCCACTTGTGTGGGTTGTAGACTTCGTCTCATGCTACCACTAGAGTGAAAGCACCGCCAGCATTCAAAAGTGACCAAAACATCAGCCAGGAAGCATAGGAACTGAGAAGTGGTCTGTGGTCACCACCTGCAGAACCACTCCTTTATTGGGGGTGTCTTGCTAATTGCCTAAAATTTCCACCTTTTGTCTATTCCATTTGCACAACAGCATGTGAAATTTATTGTCAATCAGTGTTGCTTCCTAAGTGGACAGTTTGATTTCACAGAAGTGTGATTGACTTGGAGTTACATTGTGTTGTTTAAGTGTTCCCTTTATTTTTTTGAGCAGGGTATAATGACTTCACTAACCCTTCCCGGACTGTCTAGGGATGCTGTCTGGATTTCAGATCAAATAGGCAGCGCTGGAGCTTCGCCACGTCTCTCAGCAGACGACTGCCCCTGTGGAGAATCTGTCCTGTAGAGAAGACCGTGGCTGTGTCCCAAAATGGCACCCCATAGCCTGCATAGTGCACTTCTTTTGACCAGATGCCCTGGTCAAAAGTAGTGCACTAAATAGGGAATAGGGTGCCATTTGGGACGGGCACCCTTGTATGTTTCAGTCAGACGGTTGACATTTTATAGCCTATTCTTTTTCCTCTGTTACCACCACCAGTTCTTTTCTTTGTAATGTCTGGTGTTCCTCATGTGATGGCTTGGCGGTGTCATGAATGCCTGCAGGGCCAGTGAATTTTTTGTTGTTGTTGAAATTTGGACTGTGCATCTTGCCAACGTGCATTCATCGGGAGTTGGCTATAACTGAGAAATGATGACTCATGTTCACTGTACATAATCAGGTACACAATCATTACAACATTAAGGCCTCCCCCAGAGAAGATTGAGATGACATACGATAGGCTTTTGACCCCCACCTAAGGTAGATGGAGCATAATAAGGTACCGTAATATGTATAGGCCAACTGTCAGGTATCGGGGCAAGTTGGCCCTCGGGGCACTGCGTCAGGACCGGTGTTGTTTTCTAACTCCTTTATGTATGAGCGGACGTGAGGCAGAGGAGAGATTTGGATTTGATTTATTAGGATCCCCCAGCGCCAATGGTGACAGCTAGTCTTACTGGGGTCCGACATATAACGAAAACGACATTACAGACAAAGTACTTTACAATTTACAAACACTTAACATGTAGTGTGTGTGTGTGTGCACATCTTTCAGTTACACATGCATGTCAATACATACACACAACAAGTAGGTCACATGGGAGAGAGAGAGAGAGAGAGAAGAGAGGCAGAGGAAATAGATACAGTGCCTTGCAAAAGTATTCATCCCCCATGGCGTTTTTCCTATTTTGTTGCATTACAAGTTGTAATTTAAATTGATTTTTATTTGGATTTAATGTAATGGACATACACAAAATAGTCCAAATTGGTGAAGTGAAATGAAAAAAAATAACATGTTTCAAAAAATTATACTAAATAAAAAACTGAAAAGTGGTGCGTGCATATGTATTCACCCCCCTTGCTATGAAGCCCCTAAATAAGATTTGGTGCAAACAATTACCTTAAGAAGCCACATAATTTATTAAATAAAGTCCACCTGCAGTCAATTTAAGTGTCACATGATCTGTCACATGATCTCAGTATATATACACCTGTTCTGAAAGGCCCCAGAGTCTGCAACATCACTAAGCAAGGGGTACCACCAAGCAAGCGGCACCATGAAAACCAAGAAGCTCTCTAAACAGGTCAGGGACAAAGTTGTGGAGAAGTGCAGATCAGGGTTGGGTTATAAAAAAATATCTGAAACTTTGAACATCCCATGGAGCACCATTAAATCCATTATTAAAAAATGGAAAGAATATGGCACCACAACAAACCTGCCAAGAGAGGGCCACCCACCAAAACTCACAGACCAGGCAAGGAGGGCATTAATCAGAGAGGCAACAAAGAGACCAAAGATAACCCTAAAGGAGCTGCAACGCTCCACAGCTGAGATTGGAGTATCTGTCCATAGGACCACTTTAAGCCGTACACTCCACAGAGCTGGGCTTTACAGAAGAGTGGCCAGAAAAAAGCCATTGCTAAAAGAAAGAAATAAGCAAAAATGTTTGGTGTTTGCTAAAAGGCATGTGGGAGACTCCCCAAACATATGGAAGGTACTCTGGTCAGACGAGACTAAAATGTAGCTTTTTGGCCATCAAGGTAAACACTATGTCTGGCGCAAACCTGACACCTCTCATCACCCCGAAAACGCCCCACAGTGAAGCATGGTGGTGGCAGCATCATGCTGTGGGGATGTTTTTCATTGGCAGGGACTGGGAAACTGGTCAAAAATGAAGTAATGATGGATGGCGCTAAATACAGGAAGATTCTTGAGGGAAACCTGTTTCAGTCTTCCAGAGATTTGAGACTGGGATGGAGGTTCACCTTCCAGCAGGACAATGACCCAAAACATTTAAATGTCTTGGAATGGCCTAGTCAAAGCCCAGACCTCAATCCAATTGAGAATCTGTGGTATGACTTAAAGATTGCTATACACCAGCGGAACCCATCCAACTTGAAGGAGCTGGAGCAGTTTTGCCTTGAAGAATGGGCAAAAATCCCAGTGGCTAGATGTGCCAAGCTTATAGAGACATACCCCAAGAGACTTGTAGCCGTAATTGTTGCAAAAGGTGGCTCTACAAAGTATTGACTTTGGGGGGGTGAATAGTTTATTTTTTTGGGGTCTTATTTCTTGTTTGTTTCACAATTATTATTTTTTTTTTGCATCTTCAAAGTGTAAATCAAATGATACAACCCCCCCCCCCCAAAATCAATTTTAATTCCAGGTTGTAAGGCAACAAAATAGGAAAAATGCCAAGGGGGGTGAATACTTTCGCATGCCACTGTAGGAAGTAGAGAGCGAGAGAGATTTGTATTGGCAGAGAGCAGTTATCTAATGGAGTCCTTCAGTCAGCTCTGGGTGGAAATGAAAGGGGTTGAGGCTTCGCCAATTATTCTGCCTGAGTGGAAGAGGAGACATTAATAAGAGGGGGAGCGTAGCCGTGGCGCTAGATCGCTGCCCTGTTGGGAGAGACCCGACGCTCTCAGAACGAGGGCCGAATTCAGACCGAAAATTGGACTCATTCCCAGAAATGTCCCCAGTGCAAAAGGTTAACTGTCAGTCCCCTGCTAGGTATAAATAGAAGACTGCTCTCCAGAAAGGCGTGTCAGGAGGGGGAGAGGGTGTTCCCCCTTATGATAGTGATCCTAGTGACAGGCAAGTCTATATACTGTAGGTTCAGGAAGGGCGGCGGGTATGGGAGGGTTGATAGGGGGGGTGAAAGAAAAGGGGAAAAAAGCAGAGTACATTATAATGAGAGTTGAGACTGACAGGGCCGCAGACAAAATACTGTCTTGCTCTATTCAGCTTCCCCTGCCGTAGACGCAACAATAACAAGCCGGGCTAACCAAGCTTCCAATAGAGCAGCACATTCGAAAACCATTGCTGTAGAGGTCATCTTGACACAGTAATTAAGTGGCAGGAAATCTTGTCATCCAGTCTTGTACACATATGTGGAGTTCAACGCCAGGTCAAGTGAGAATTAGGGCAGTGAGCATTAAAATGGAAGAGAAAAAAATCCATTCTCTGAATGAAAACAGACAAAGTATTCCGCTTCCTCTATAATACTGCACTTTGTGAATATTATAATCTAACCATACAATAGTTTCTCCCGATAACACTTATTGTCCTTGTACAACCAGAGAGAGATGACTCACTATGTTTCTCAGCAACTCTTATTACACTTAAGCATTAGCTTAAATCTGAACACTTACCTTAACACCTACCCTTACTCTAACCTTAACCTTTACCATTTTACATTTCAACGTCAATGAGGTAGGGATGTCCCAAGGATCCCGGACTTATTAGTAGTCTGTGAATCCAGGTGAAAGCTATGATCCCTTATTGATGTCACCTGTTAAGTCAGAGTAGACGAAGGGGAGGGGACAGGTTAAAGAAGGATTTTCAAGCCTTGACAATTGAGACATGGATTGTGTATGTGTGCCATTCAGACGGTGAATGGGCAACACAAAATATTTAAGTGCCTTTGAAGAGGTTATGACAGTAGGTGCCAGACGCACCGGTTTGAGTGTATGAAGAACTGCAACACTGCTGGGTTTTGAACACTCAACAGTTTCCTGTGTGTATCAAGAATGGTCCACCACCCATAGGACATCCAGCCAGCTTGACACAACTGTGGGAAGCATTGGAGTCAACATGGGCCAGCATCCCTGTAGGACGCTTTCAACACCTTGTATGCCCCGACGAATTGAGGCTGTTCTGAGGGCAAAAAGGGGGTGCAACTCAATATTAGTACGTTTTTTGTTGTTGTCACATTTGCATACCTTGTCTGTATCAATTACATTTTCCGATGGTAACGTTACCAAAGGGGTAAACTCTCATACAAATACTGCATGCATTGGGCTCAAAAGATTAGTGCACACAAAACATATTGTATCTGTCTAGTTTCCTTCCGCTAAGATATGTGGGCACAACAAAGTAGAAGCACACACATCACTAGGAGTATCTTTTTATTTTTCCACTTGGATTCAAGGTAATACAAATTATACACAGCTGACATAAAAGAAACACACACACACTCACACTCTCTACATATTGAAATAATAGGTGCTTCAACCACCCCAATAATAAAGCTATCTTTTCTCCCATCAGCACACCTGGACTGCTTGCCAAATGGAACCTTATTCCCTATATAGTGCACTACTTTTGACCAGGGCCATAAGGGCGCTGTTCAATAGTGCACTACATAGACGGGTTGTTTGTTTAGCAACAAAACCGACGAGTGCGCAACTATGGGGCAAAGCAGATTGGGTTGGCTTATGTTGTTGACAACATGTAAACTATATTTCTTCTACAATGTTTATTGAAAACAGAAATATTTGCACAATGAGCACTTGTCTCTGAAGTACACCGTTACAGTTGTTGGTTAGCTAGCTAGTATATTTTGGCCATATTAGCACTGACATGAAATCAATCAAAACACGTATTAAAGAACAATATAAAAAGAGCTGAAACGAGCCACTTACGATTCCCCACATGGCAGTTTGTCATTTGCGCTAGCAATCTGGCCATCCAAAATCAAAACAACACGCTGACTTCTGCCCCATGGAAGTGCCCACGTCATTTTTGTGACGTTGTCAGTTAACCCACCAATAGGGAATAGGGTGTCATCTGGGACAAACGCCTGAACTTGAGCAGATTCAAACCGAACCAGGTGTACCAACCAACCACTCTGCGATCTATACGTCACCAAATGTTTTAAATAATAAATACATCCGTCTTCCCATTTACAAATGTTGAACTACTACGAGATTTTACAAACGGTTTGACACAATGTTTTTTTGTATTCTCCTCACGGTGAGAATAGTCATTGGTATACAGTCTAAGAAGGCAAGTAATCTCTGACACTTTTTATTTCTTTTTTTACAAACACTGCTGTTATTGCTAATTTTCTGCTAATTTTCTATATCCACACTGCATATAATTTCAGAGTTTCACCTCTTAACCATTTACAGAAATAATAAATACGGAAGAATAATCAGCTCAGGTATATATGTGATTGCACTTTTATTCCTCTAGACCCCCAACTAATCGAACTAAATAGGTATAGTGTGGTAATACCTGTGATTATAAAGGGAAGAGATTATACATGTAAGCGATATATAATTATATACAAGTAATACAACTGAACTGGTATGGTAGTGACAAAAGCACTCAATTGTATAATACAAAGGCAATCACAGATTGCAAATCCTCTAGGCCGTAATAAAAATGTCCTGTCTCTCTCCTTCTCTTAATGTATGTTCCCAAACTTGAATGCCTGGCCTGGAAAACTTTAAATGGTAAATCAACCATTCATATACTAATTTGAGGGTTCATAGGTCAAGTCCAGGTGGCACACCATGTCCAGGAAGTCAGCCAAAAGGTGAGCTTTCACACCAGATCATATTCAGGTGCCTTTTTTTAATCATTACTTATTTTACTGCAACTATGAATATGCTAACTTATTGTAGCATCATGGTATATTCGTTCAAAACATGGTCACATCATTTGCGATCTCATGTATTTGGTTTGGGAGTTATTGGCGTCGGCATTCTAATTTCTCAGATAAATACTTATTTTGGTGAATTACATACAATATTGGGAACATACAATACATGTCATCAGTGACATACTGCTGGTCGCGTCAGACATTTTTGCACAGCTCTGAAACATTTCCCTTTTATGATAATTTTGTACTCGGGCATAACAAAAAAGCAAACATTTCCACCTTTTTTCCTTGTCTTTTCTGTTAAGACCTCCACACGCACGCGTTCTGTTAAGACCTGCACACATCCACACGCACGCGTGCACTCACACGCCAGCAAAAAGCAAATAGTTCACTCTGAAACCAGTTCACTTTTCATTTCGAAGAACTGGAAGGTAAAATACTGTCCTGCCATAGTGAGTGAGGAGCTAGTGGCTAGAAGCCAGCCTAATGCTATTTGGACCCTAACACGGATAGCCTAGTGGCTAACTTATAACCTCATGCTATCTGGACCCGAATAGGGATGGGGAAAGGTATTTTGGCCACCAAGAGGTGCAGAAGTCATGGCACATTAGGTAAAGGAGATTCTGGCTAGCTCTTTGTTATAATGCACAGAAAAGTAGTCAAAAAAAATAAGAGTCTGTTTTCTTTCAAACTGAAATGTCTCTCCCCATGATGTCGGACTTGGTTCCATTATGCTGGTTCTCCGTATTGGTTGCCGTTCTTCTTGCTCCTCTTCAGCTGATCTCTGTTCAGTCGTTGTGCAGTTTCTCGACACCACCCTGAAGGGAGAGAGGGGAAACCCCATGTTCAAATATCATGTACAATGTCTCAATCAATAAAAGCGTCTTCTAAATGGCATATATTATAAGCCAGGTGGTTCGAGCCCTGAATACTGATTGGCTGAAAGTCATGGTATATCAGACCGTATACCAGGGGTATGACAAAACAAAACAATTTACTGTTCTAATTACGTCGGTAAGCAGTTCATAATAGCAATAAGGCACCTCTGGGGTTTGTGGTATAAGACCAATATACGATTGCTAAGGGCTGTATCTAGGTAATCTGCGTTGCCTGTATATTGGCCATATTCCACACCTTATTGCCTAATTGTACACTGAGTGCACAAAACCATTAGGAACACCTTCCTAATATTGAGTTGCACCACCTTTTGCCCTCAGAACAGCCTCAATTCGTTGTGGCATGGCCCCTACAAGGTGTCGAAAGCATTCCACAGGGATGCTGGCCCATGTTGACTCCAATGCTTCCCACAGTTGTGTCAAATTGGCTGGATGTCTTTTGGGTGGTGGTTTATTCTTGACACACACAGGAAACTGTTGAGCGTGAAAACCCCAGCAGCGTTGCAGTTCTTAACATACTCAAACTGGTGAGCCTGGCACCTACTACCATATCCCATTCAAAAGCACTTAAATATTTTATGTTGCCCATTCACTGTCTGAATGGCACACATACACAATCCATGTCTCAATTGTCAAGGCTTAAAAATCCTTCTTTAACTGGTCTCCTCCCCTTCAACTACACTGATTTAAGTGGATTTAACAGGTGACATCAATAAGGGATCATGGTCAGTCTGTCACGGAAAGAGCATGTTCCTAATGTTTTATCCACTCAGTGTAAATGCTATTTTATTCTGAATTTTGACCACTAATATGCCGTTTTATTCTATCTTGGAAAATATAGGAGATATAGTGGTGATGTCTGCGTCCCAAAGGGAACCGTACACCTTACTTTTGATCAGGGTGCCATTTGGGACACAGACATACTGTTACGACTAACTCCCATGGTGCTGCCCTTCAACATATCCTTGTTATGGGTCCTTGCTATCCAGGCATTCTGTTTTGTACACTCAGTGTATCATCCACAATGGGGATTAGAGAAGAACATTATTGATGACTTTTACCTAAGGCTCAGTTCTGAGTCCTTTACTGTAGACTATAGAACTATTCTACAGTGGATCATTGGGGTCCTATGTATAGGCATAGCTGTGAGAAGATTCTCCTACGTTGGGGTTGTAGTAAAATGTGATATTCCGTCCTCTAGGGCTCCCTTAACTGTATACAGTCTGGAAGAAAAAGTGCTCCCTCTCACTTCCCCGTTCCTCTCAATTTAGAACATCCCGTCAGAGCACTCACTCACGTGCTAAGCATATGTGGAACATACATCCCAAAACTTAGAACAGGGGCTCTGTTCAGTTCATTTATTTGGCCTTATACAACCAGTTATATACAGTATATCTGGCTCCATAAACAGTTATAGGCTACTGATGAAGGACTAAAGGAACAGCACATTGCTTTTAGCACTTTCAATAATGTTATTTATTAAGACAATATTTCAGCCATTTTAAACTTTCGGAAGCACAACAAGCTGGGTGAAGCCATTTTTATTTTGTGTGTGTCAGATATCAAAAAGTATTAGTCAGCGTCTCAACAGTTCAATCGCTGGTTTATCGAGAGACATGAAGACGCAAGTTTGAAAAGACTGAATGAAAGTTAAACAGTCTTAATTCATCTCACAGAGAGAGAGAGAGAGAGAGAGAGAGAGAGAGAGAGAGCGCAATCAAGAGTGAGAAAAAAACGAAAGGAAGAGCAAGCAAGGGCTCGTGCCAACTGCCAACATTTCAAACCCCATCAAACAAACACAACAAGCTGCAAATGACCCTTTGATACACATTTGGCTCTAGGACTGGCTCTAGGACTGGCTCTAGGACTGGCTCTAGGACTGGCTCTAGGACTGGCTCGCTACTGTGAAAAACAAAACAACCTGCTCAATCTGTTTTCACACTTTAAATCGAGTCAAACTGAATAACGGACATGACCGTGAAGAATTCTACACAGAATAAGGGCAGACTTCGGGCGTACACCTGATAGAGGCATTACAGCCGACACTGTGGTGCCAGGCCTTTTCTCTCACAAAAGTTTGTACCACATAAACATGTCAATGTGTTAACGTGCTTACAATCCAGAAGAATTTGACTAAGAAAAGAGGGGGTAGGACTTACCATGGCTAGCTGGCGTCCTATGTTTCCTACAGTCACTCCTCCCGAGAAGAATATGCATGGAAGCCAAGAGCGCACATACAGAAAGTCTGGATACGTGTATCTACAAGAGAGGGAGGAAAAATATATCGGATTAAATGAAATATCTGCCCCATTAGTCAAATCTAGCCTTCAATAAGACCCGTGTCGAGTCCTAAAACAGGAATGGCAAGTTAAACACCGATCTCGGGAAGGGGGAAAAGCAGCATTATTAAAGTTTGGTAAAAATGTAAAATCATCTTGCCTCTCCATCTCATCTCTCTCTTTCTTCCCTTCACTCAACAGAAGCTGTGGAGGCCCTTTTGAACTCAGCTCTTTGTAAGTCCCTCACTGAAGCAACAGAGTGCTCCTCCTTCCCAGGACATTTCTGAAGAGGTTCCACAGAGGCAGGTAGGAGGGCCAATAATTGGGCGTAGAGGCATGGGGGACTCCAAAATAATTGCTTTCATTTCATCTGTCAGATCCTCTTTGATGAAATCAGGTGACTGGGACCAGTTCCAGAAAATATACTTAAATACGTAATTCACAAAGGAGATATACATATTTTCTTAAAAAGACACCTCATTTGATTCACTGGCCATTCTCAAACTTTAAGGTAAGTAATGATACCATAATGTCCACGAAAAAGTAGGTGTTGTTGCAAACCGTGCCAATATATCCTCCAAATACTGGCTTTGAGGGTATTATCACTTTTATACAACGGGTTACCAACATATTCAAATAATGATTGACATATTTTGATTAATTTATTCATACTATTTAATCCTTCCACAAGATATAGTCCCGACACAAATCTAAGGTTGCTGTTCTGTATCTATGGACGCGACACAGTCGTTCGTTCTAAATGTTCCATTGCCATACTGGCTGGCAATGTTCTTATGCCTTGCTTGCTACCTAGCCAACTACGGCTAACTTACAGTCAAGTCAAAAAGTGCTGACAGAATAACAGCAAAGTAGCTGCATTTGCATAAGCTGTTTTCTAGTGAATTTCTTTGGATACGTCCATAAAAATGAGCCAATGAGGCGCGATTTCACCTGGCATAGTGCTCTCTCGTCAGGACAATGTTGTTCAGAGGAGCTAGCCAACAACACAGTCATAGTAACACAATCACTTCAAACTAAAGCTGGAAAGACTGCAAATTAGCTGTGTCAATTGACATTTTCTGTATATATCCATAAAAATGATGCCAGCTGATTCATGATTGACTCTGCCTGTCTCATCCTGACACGTTCATTACTATAGGTCAGCAGGAGATCGAATTTAAATATTGAAACAATGTTGCAAATGTCGGGGAGACAGACAGCAAGGTTTATACAAATCTCCGCTGTTGAAAACTAAATGTTAGTCTAATAGAAATGTGAGATAATGTCTTGATGCATTTTATAGTGGAGATCAAATTTATAAATTGCCTGGCTGGGCTGATGAGACAATGGATTTCGCAGTCAGATGGAACAGAGTAAATCGGCTAAACCTATGATATTAAAATGCATGTGGCAACTTGTGGAATAGACACCGGCTGGAATGCGGTTTTAATCAATCAGCATTCAGGATTAGACCCACCCGTTGTATAATAACATGGTCCTGTGTAGCTCTGTTGGTAGAGCATGGCACTTGCAACGTCAGGAATATGGGTTCATTCCCTATTGGTGGTGCCACCCATATGAAAAATGTATTCTTTTAATAAGAGAGTCTCCTAAACAGCATTTATTATTATTATTATCATCATCATCATACCAAAATATCCTATCCATGCATTTGACAGATCGTGCTGCATTGTCAATCTGACGTCTGCATTGGCCGTGCAGCATTTACGGTGGTACGGCCTCTGCAGAAGTCAGAGCATTCATACTTACTGCGCTTCGCAAAGCTGTTGTGAAGGAAATTGTCAAGAAAGTGGGTTTCCGTGTTTATATACAGGACCTTTCGCCCCCCCCCCCCCCCCCCCCCCACCTACCATTAACCAATCATTTCAATGAGGAGCTACAGTTGAAGTCGGAAGTTTACATAAACTAGTTTTAATGACTCCAATATAAGTGTTTCAACCACTCCACAAATTTCTTGTAAACAAACCATAGTTTTGGCAAGTCGGTTAGGACATCTACTTTGTGCATGACACAAGTACATTTTTCCAACAATTGTTTACAGACAGATTATTTCACTGTATCACAATTCCAGTAGGTCAGAAGTTTACATGCACTAAGTTGACTGTGCCTTTAAACAGCTCGGAAAATTCCAGAAAATGATGTCATGGCTTTAGAAGCTTCTGATAGGCTAATTGACATCATCTGAGTCAATTGGAGATGTACCTGTGGATGTATTTCAAGGCCTACCTTCAAACTCAGAGTCTCTTTGCTTGACATCATGGGAAAATCTAAAGAAATCAGTCAAGACCTCAGAAAAAATGTAAACCTCCACATGTCTGGTTTATCCTTGGGAGCAATTTCCAGATGCCTGAAGGTACCACGGTCATTGGTACAAAAATATAGTATGGTATGCAAGAATAAACACCATGGGACCACACAGCCGTCATACCACTCAGGAAGGAGACGCATTCTGTCTCCAAGAGATGAACGTACTTTGGTGCGAAAAGTGCAAATCAATCCCAGAACAGCAAAGGACCTTGTGAAGATGCTGTAGGAAACAGGTACAAAAGTATCTATATCCACAGTAAAACAAGTCCTATATTGATATAACCTGAAAGGCCGCTCAGCAAGGAAGAATCCACTGCTCCAAAACCTCCATAAAAAAGCCAGATTACCGTTTGCAACTGCACATGGGGACAAAGATCGTACTTTTTGGAGAAATTTCCTCTGATCTGATGAAACAAAAATAGAACTGTTTGGCCATAATGACCATCGTTATGTTTGGAGGAAAAAGGGGGATGCTTGTAAGCCGAGGAACACCATCCCAACCGTGAAGCACGGGGGTGGCAGCATCATGTTGTTGGGGTGCTTTGCTGCAGGAGGGACTGCTGCACTTCACAAAATAGATGGCATCATGAGGGAGGAAAATGATGTGGATATATTGAAGCAACATCTCAAGACATCAGTCAGGAAGTTAAAGCTTGGTCGCAAATGGGTCTTCCAAATGGACAATGACACCAACCATACTTCCAAAGTTGTGGCAAAATGGCTTAAGGACAACAAAGTCAAGATATTGGAGTGGCCATTACAAAGCCCTGACCACAATCCTATAGAAAGTTGTGGGAAGAACTGAAAAAGCGTGTGCGAGCAAGGAGGCCTACAAACCTGACTCAGTTACACCAGCTCTGTCAGGAGGAATGGGCCAAAAGTCATCCAACTTATTGTGGGAAGCTTGTGGAAGGCTACCCGAAACGTTTGACCCAAGTTAAACAATTTAAAGGCAATGCTACCAAATACTAATTGAGTGTATGTAAACTTCTGACCCACTGGGAATGTGATGAAAGGACTAAAAGCTGAATGAAATCACTCTACAATTATTCTGACATTTCACATTCTTAAAATAAAGTGGTGATCCTAACTGACCTAAGACAAGGAATTTTTACCAGGATTAAAATGTCAGGAATTGTGAAACTAAGTTTAAATGTATTTGGCTAAGGTGCATGTAAACTTCTGACTTCAACTGTATATACGGAGCCCTCTGCATTGTTACAACATTTGGGAGGTGCACAGCGATGCAGCACAGAGCTCAATTTGGTCTCTGCGTGGCTCCGTAATTGCGTCACACCCTCCACACAGAGTCTCTGACCACATTTTCGGATCAAGCATAAATTGGCTCTTAGAGTAAAATGGAAAAATAAAAGCGGGATTTGACTTACTGATATACACCGTTGTAGACCAGCAGCTGTGTGATAACGGTGGCAAGGAATGCCGTCCCAATGCCCAGGCCGAAGCCACTCCTCGAGCGGTCAAACGTCCACCATAGTCCCAGGGACAGGGCAGCCAGGGTCAGGGACAGCTGGACATTATTGGCAAAGTCTAGTTTCTGTGAGATGGAGCAGTTAAGTACAAAATAAGACTATTTGTTTGCATAGGTTCCAATCGAGCTTACTGCCCTTTGACCCACAACCTCTCCCTATCTGTGATCCTCTCTCAGTATCTGCTCAGCAAAAAAGATTGTATTTGTTTGACTGTTGCATCAAAGCGTTAGTGTGGGTGGCACAAGCAGTGTATGTTTTGAAGCAACTAAGTTCCATACATACCTAGAAAGTATGTCAAGGAGTCAAAACAAGCAGGAATGCAGTTGGGACTGCACACTCCACTGTCCCACTGACACTAGATGAATTGCCTTCAAGGCCGTAAAAGTAGCAAAACGACAATGGAGTGTACAGTGCCGCCTCTTCCTATACGCAGACTACATGCTGCGCGTTTGGCCCAGAGGTCGCTTGGGGGCCCTCGACCTAAAACAAGGAACTCCATCTGGGTCTCAACTTATAAAAATTTGGTGGTGCATCAGCAGTTTCCCACTTGCTATGCCAGTCTCTCAATTGCTAGGTAAGGTAGCCTAGCCAGCTATCTAAACCTTGCAGTAGGCCTAATCATCACCAAATTAACGACCGGGCATGCAGGGCATGTGCTCAGGGGCCCTGACCTCCAGGGGCCCCCATTGATTTTTGTTGTTGTTGTCCATCTCACACAGATATCATGTGAACATGGAATACGTAATGGCAAAATGTGAAAAATTGCAGAAAATGTCCTTTAAAACTGCAACACATTCTATACACCCCATGGCAAAATGTGTAGAACTGCAGGAAATACATTTGTGCACAAAAAAAAAGATACATTGCCAAGAGGGGGCATTAAAACGTTTTGCCTGCAAGGTGGGGGGGGGGGCCTCCCGACCAAATCTTGCTTATGGCCCCCAAAAAGGAGTGTATATCAAACTAATCACAGAATGTTACTCATCTATGTATTACACATTAATTAGTCCACAACATCCTTGTTTAAGCTCTGGACGTGATAAACATCACTGGTGTGAATATGTGCCAGTCCGTCTCTAGATTGGAGATAACATGAGAGTGCACATTGTGACATTGTTATAGAAAGGATACAGCACTGGCGTGGTTGATGCCAACAAATACTGCAATGCATCTCATGACACTGGCCCATTCCCTTTTGAACTTGTGGGGCTCTCCTAGATGGCTGTCGATGCAGGGGTATAGCAGGCCAACAACAGCTGCAGAAAGGACATTTGAGTTAGTACATCACTGAATAGCCTACATAAAACAACATGAGCCAGTTTGATTTGTAAGGGCTTGAACATTTTGAATTTCTTTGAGTTTCAATTTGGGGGTAGAAAATGGCAGAAATGAAACAAACATGATTGCTTTCTAGTTTCACTTTCAGGCACACATGATTATTTCTCTCTTATCAGTCCTTGCACAAGCATGTCTGCAACCGACTGATAAAAGATAAGGCTGGAACATTGTAGTCTATCACTGAAATAAAACGTTGGATCAATGTCTCCAACATTTTTTACATTCGTATTTATTTTCAGTGTGAACCATTGTAGCCTACTTCTCAAGAACATGGACGGGTTGGTGGTGAAAATGATGTATTTAATTCTGACTACCCAGTGCACACGACTAACTTGTTTCTCTTTTTCGATAGTGGCATGTTCGAAGCAACAGCCAATTATGGACCGCCTCCACAGCTCACCCGTTATGAAAGCAGCCAATGAAAACACAGCACACCCTTAATGACTCTCTATGTCCGGCTGTTTCTAGGGAAGCCTATTGGAGCATTGGAGGGCAATATAAATACTACTGTATGTTTTTCCCAGACAAAACTCTCATCATTATATGGCCTCGTGGCTGCGAGAACACTTACATAATAGATAATAACAATGATAATGATGGGAAAAAAACTATAAATGATTATGTAGTCCAGGTTATAGTTGGTAGCCAATAATGGCATCATGAAACACACAAGCTCCCCCCTAAAAGCCCAATTCACATTCCTTTCTCCAAATTAGAAGTAGGCCTACATTGCAAACTCATTCATTCAAACAGAATGATAAACTATAGGTTTTAGAAAAGTAACAACTCACCAGCTGCCGTGCCGCAGCAAGGGGGAATCCACCACGCCGATGAAAACAAAGTTGCCATCACCTCCTCGGGAAACAAAGTCACATTTCTTTGAACCTGTAGCAAGTTGAGCACCAATGCAAGAAATACTCCCACGGTGAAAAGGACGAGACCCCGTCTGATTAAGTTTGCTGTTTGCACACTGTGCAGCGAGCCGTATACATTGCTAAGCACTGATGTGATAATTGACATCATTTCTTCAGCCTTCGATGCGACCCAGTTTTCCCTATAATAATTCTTAGATTCCACCCTCGATGTACAGGAGCGTCTCCAGCAGTGTTCTTCTAGTCTTGGCATTTGGCACTTCAGCGCTGGAGAACAACAGATGCGTTATTAGATTGTAGCTAACACAGGTATGTCTCATTAAATTGCATCTAATCCAAGACTGTTGATGTCTAGAGCAGACTGACCTTTGTAGCCCATGCTTTTCTCAAGCTGATTTGCCACAATCTCACTATGATTAGCCTATCAATTGACAAAAGCAAAGCAGATATATTCTTACCTTGATCTCCAGACGTTCACACTGGCTGATCGAGCGAGACCCGACTTTGTTCATCCGACAATGCTGTGCGTTTTGCTGCTCTCAGACTGTTATCACCGTGTTTGGTCACATCATCGTTTGAGTGAGAGAGAAAAAGCTTCTATATCATTCCTAACAGCAGACCTCATAGCAGAGACAGGCTTCCTCTGCAGAAAACAATCACAGCTGTGTCGGGTGAGTAGTGTCGGCCAATGGGAGCGAGGCGGGTGATATGACGCGACGACACCCCACCGCCCCCTCGTTCAGGACAGCCACAAGAGTCTGGCGCTTGCGTTCGTGCTGTCTGTGTGCATTCGTGGAAGGGTGGAGTAGGATACGTAAACCAGTGATTTACTTCAAACAAAGTGAGCAAACATACAATTGAAAACGAAACAAACTTATTCAAAAGTCATTCCGATTAAGCAGGTTGTACATTTTACACAGGTCTACTTCAACAGGCAGGCCCAGTTAGTGTTCTAGTTCTTATAGGCCCAACATAAAATCGAATTCTGGCAGGTGGTCTTTTAAAGACCCACTCCAGTACAAATCTTCCAGGCAGATTGGTAAAAACCAGGTCAGCCAGACACTGGAGAATTTGCCGTGTCCAAATATACACTTGAGTATACCAAACATTAGGGACGCGTCATAATATTGAGTTGCACCCTACCCCCTTTAGCCCTTAGAATATCCTCAAATCGGCCGTACGTGGCCTCTACAAAGTGTGAAAGCGTTCCATAGGGATGCTGGCCCATGTTGACTGCAATGCTTCCCATCGCAGGTGGTGGACTATTTTTTTGATACACACAGGAAATTGTTGAGCGTGAAAAACCCAGCAGCGTTGGAGTTCTTGACACAAACCTGTGCGTTTGGCACACACTAACATATCCCTTTCAAAGGCATTTAAATATTTTGTCTTGCCCATTCACCCTCTGAATGGCACACATAACCAATCCATGTCTCAGTTGTCTCAAGATTTAAAAATCCTTCTTTAATCCTGTCTCCTCCCCTTAATCAGTGAATTTAACAAGTGACATCAATAAGGTATCGTAGCTTTCACCTGGATTCAACTGGTCAGTCTGTCATGGAAAGAGCAGGGGTTCTTCATGTTTTGTTTACTCAGTGTACATGTTCAATGCTAATAACAGAATTCTATCAAAGAAATTTTGATGGTAGATGGAAACTGCACTCTTGGTTAAGCATTTCACGGTAAAGTCTACACTTGTTGTATTTGGCGCATCTGACAAACAAAGTTTTATTTGATTTGAAATGTTTTTATATGTTTCCTTTGGTGTGTCTATCAACAGTGACTCCATTGTTGTCAGAATACACACAGTAACAATCTTGTCAGAAACAATGACATCCATTTACGGTATGTTTCAGAATCTGCTTTGAAGCTGATATTTGGATGGCAACCAGAACCCTAATCCCCTCAACAGTGCCTGAGTGCAAATAAGCATCCTGAAGATTAACTCATTCTGTGTATCCGCAGTACCTAAAATCACAAAAACAACACGGAAAACTTCCTTGAGACATATACAGTAAACAATTACTTTAAAAAATGATTTTAATTCAACTTAATTGAAAATAAATCCAATCTGAATAATGCAGTATGTGCTTTTTGCCTGCCAAACTAGCTCTAGGTTAAGAAGTCACACTCCTAATATCGGTAACCAATTTGCATGAAAACAATGATTCACCCGTGGTATTCCATTCAACAAAGTGCCAGCAGCTAGTGAGCAAACACTGCCATATTATTTAATTTATTGGCTGATAATTTGGATAAACCCACTGAACTATTTTGGTTAATCCCTTGGCTAAACATCTTAATTTCAACCAATACACTTTCACTTGCAAATTGACTTGGCATGAAGTTATCTCTATGTGTGAATTGAGATTTAAAAAAAAAATAGATGTGACTTATTTCTCATAAGGATTTAATGCCAAATAAAGTATGACAGCAGCTTCAAAGTGTAATGACATATTTCTGCTCCTGTGTGTGTGTGTTATGAACAATAACAATATTTTTCAAAAGTTCAAGAGTCCCCCACCCAAAAATATGCAAAAGGCCCTGCTGCAGACAAGCACTTACACTGTCAAATATAACGTTACACATTAAAAAAAAATCCAGTTGTTTTTAACTTCTCTATGGTAGGGGGCAGCATTTGGAATTTTGGATGAAAAGCATGCCCAAATTAAACTGCCTGCTTCTCGGGCCCAGAAGATGTGATATGCATATAACTGGTAGATTTGGATAGAAAACACTCTAAAGATTCCAAAACTGTTAAAATAGTGTCTGTGAGTATAACAGAACTGATTTGGCAGGCAAAAACCTGAGAAAAATCCATTCGGGAAGTAGTTTTTTTTGTTGGTTTTGTAGTTTTCTATTCATGGCATTACAGTATCCATTGACTTAGGACTCCAATTGCAGTTCCTATGCCTTCCACTAGATATCAACAGTCTTTAGAAATTGTTTCAGGCCTGTATTCTGAAAAATGAGGAAGTAAGAGCAGTCTGAATGAGTGGACCCTAAAGTGTCACAGAGCTTTTTCATGCGCAAGACTGAGAGAGTGCCTTTCTTGTTTACCTTATATTGACGACGTTATTTTCCGGTTAAAATATTATAAATTATTTAGGCTAAAAACAACCTGAGGATTGAATATAAACATCGTTTGACATGTTTCTATGAACTTTACGGATACAATTTGGACTTTTTGGCTGCCTGTTTTGACTGCGTTTGAGCCTGTGGATTACTAAAGAAAACACGCGAACAAAACTGAGGTTTTTGGATATAAAGAGACTTTATCGAGTAACTGAATGTCTGCTGAGTGCAACCATATGAACATCATCAAAGGTAAGGGATTCATTTTATCTCTATTTCTGACTTGTGTAACTCTTCTACTTGACTGGTTACTGTTTGTAATGATTTGACTGCTGGGCTACTTTCTCAAATAATCGTAAGGTATGCTTTCGCCGTAATGCATTTCTTAAATCTGACACCGTGGTTGGATTCACAAGAAGTTATTATTTAAACCTATGTAAAATATGTTTTGTTTTCTGAATTTTTATAATGTGTATTTCTGTATTTGAATTTGGCGCCCAGCAGTTTCACTGGCTGTTGAAAAGGTGGGACGCTAACGTCTCACGTATCCAAGAGAGGTTTAAGATGGCTTACTGGCAGACAGTTACCTGTAAGTTACTTTTTTTAAAGTACAGTATGTTACCGTAACCTTTGAGTTAAGTGTGGGGTTCTTGACATGGCATCTACAGTTCTTCAGAATTCTAAACGGTTCTTGAAATGTATGTTAAGCCTGCAGATGTGTCCCTTTCATAGCCCAAAGCAAATTGGCCAGTGTTAACTAGTGTTGATTTTTCAGTGTAACATTTCTAGTGTTGATTCAAGAGTTAAATTAACACTCAGTGGTGTAAAATAATCTCAGTGTTGGTGTTAAATATATACACTGCTCAAAAAAATAAAGGGAACACTTAAACAACACAATGTAACTCCAAGTCAATCACACTTCTGTGAAATAAAACTGTCCACTTAGGAAGCAACACTGATTGACAATAAATTTCACATGCTGTTGTGCAAATGGAATAGACAAAAGGTGGACATTATAGGCAATTAGCAAGACACCCCCAATAAAGGAGTGATTCTGCAGGTGGTGACCACAGACCACTTCTCAGTTCCTATGCTTCCTGGCTGATGTTTTGGTCACTTTTGAATGCTGGCGGTGCTCTCACTCTAGTGGTAGCATGAGACGGAGTCTACAACCCACACAAGTGGCTCAGGTAGTGCAGCTCATCCAGGATGGCACATCAATGCGAGCTGTGGCAAGAAGGTTTGCTGTGTCTGTCAGCGTAGTGTCCAGAGCATGGAGGCGCTACCAGGAGACAGGCCAGTACATCAGGAGACGTGGAGGAGGCCGTAGGAGGGCAACAACCCAGCAGCAGGACCGCTACCTCTGCCTTTGTGCAAGGAGGAGCACTGCCAGAGCCCTGCAAAATGATCTCCAGCAGGCCACAAATGTTCACATAGGATCCCACTTGGTGAAGTCCATTGTACCAAAAAAATGGATGAATGCAACAATGATGTTTCTGTCACAAACAAATACAGTCATGGGTGGTAACTCAATTTACTCGATTGTCAAGGCACTCTGGGAAATATTTGAATAAGGCTTTACACTATATGGGTCGACAGACTCAACACCTTTTTTTTACACTGGAAAATTTGCTGTGGTTCAGTATTTGAGTAGTTTCAAAGTCTTTCCTCCCTCTTTTTAATAGTTGGGTTGGAACCTGGTTGGTCATCTGAATGGTCTATGTTGAAGTCTTAATTAAGTGGATCTTCTCATCTTCAAATTGGATTCAGGAAATAGACTGATACGGGCCGTTCTATCACACCTTTCTAAACTCAAGCAAGAAAGCATTTTTTGGGTTTCTTAAATACTTGGGTTTTGGTGGTTGTTCAGCAGTTCATGGACACAAATGGGCACACAGCATGTCTTATTGGATAATAATTATGGGTCAAAGCAGGGATTCCAGTCTTTCATGAATAAAGCTGTTTATCGAGCCTTATTGCGTCGCTATGCACACATGTTGTTTGTGGTGTAAAACAGACAAAGATGCACATTCCCTCGCACAAATTAGGTCTTTAAGATTTACTCTATCACACTTTATGACACAACATAGAACATGCAATGTAGTTGAAAGAGAAAAACAGGCCAGGCTGCACAGTTTAACAAAGGGGAAGGAAGTCAAAGAGAGATGGTTAGGACGTGAACAGAAACCTCCCCAAAGGTGAACCAAGCGTCAGAGTAGCCCAATAACCCCATTGTCTTCCTATGGACGACATATGAGTACATTGTTTCTCCATTGTTACCTCTACGCTAGGAAGGAGTATGTGCTTGTTCTCACAAATAAATAATTTGTCTTTTTTCCCTGTAATTCAGGGAAATACCACCATTTATTTTTACCACAAGAATATTTTACCAGAATAGTATTTCTGAGGAATTACAACACTTTAAAGCATGTTGACTTTAACAAGTACTTTTACTATGTGGATACTGAAATTTAAAAACCATATGTTAATGGTCTGATAAAAACCATTAAAATGATTTGACATAATAGCAATTGATAATGCTCTCTTTCTCTCGCTCTCTTTCTCTCTCTCTCTTTCTCTCTCTCTCTTTTTCGCTGGTGCCTAGGAGGTCTCCCCCTCATCAGAATTTAAAGCAGAATGTCATGACACATCAAATGAAAAGCAGATCAAGCGTGCCATAGATTGCTGTTAGACTGAAAAAGAGGAATGAAATAGCACCATATTAAAAGGAGAGCAAGACCGTTAGCGCCAACCGTAAATTGATCTATCAAACTAGCACTTGACAATTTTTTTCCTCAATCCTGCGTGGAATCATGAAGGCAGACATCCTCATCCGTCCTTGCAGAAAAGATTAAGACTTGAAATCAGTTTTCATTTGTCATTTACTGTTTAATTTTTTAATGGAACCAGATGAAATTAGAGCCATGTCCCTGATGTACATTAGGGTGTTACTGCCTCAACCCATTTTTACAAGTCTCTTAACTGCCATGCGTTGAAGTCAGGTTGAAGTATGACATACATGTGTTCCTGTGTAGCTCAGTTGGTAGAGTATGGCTCTATTGTAGCGAAATGGCATATTATTATATTTACAATACAATTATGTCTATGGGATGCAGGTTTGCTGAGGCTATTTTGAGTTGATAATTTTTCAAGTGTTCATACATTTCCAAAGCAGCCAGACAACATAGGAGCTAGCAATTCTTCTGTTTGAATCAGTAGAATTGACAATCAGTTCAAAGCTCCCTCTTCACTCCCACACACACTCTCCCCCTCTTCTTCACTCATAATCTATTATCCAAACCCCCATCATCCCCCCAACATTTGGCTCTTCAGATCTCACTGACCTGCTCATTTTGCTCTCTACCATTTTGTCTTGTGAGAGGATTTTTATAATAAACAGTGTATTCCATCCAGACTAACAAAGGGCATGGTGCAGGCTGCAGCCCTGGAGCCTGGGGGTGTGGCAGGGACACAATCCTCCACCCATTTGTCCTTCAATATCAAAGAGAGAAATACAAAAAACTGTATATTTCACCTCAGAGGCAGATGGCAGTCTCATACCTTTATAGTAGGCATAGCTATATAAATATGCCAATCTGAGGAGGGAATCAGATGTATTATAAGCAATAAAAGTGATATCCCTCTTGACATTTTTGCTAATTTATTGAAAATTAAATAAATAAATATGTCATTAACATAAGTATTCACACCCCTGAGTCAACACTTTGTAGAAGCACCTTTGGCAGCAATTACAGCTGTGAGTCTTTCTGGGTAAGTCTCTAAGAGCTTTCCACACCCTGATTGTGCAACATTTGTCAATTTGTTATTTTCAAAATTCTTCAAGCTGGTTGTTGATCATTGATAGATAACCATTTTCAGGTCTTGCCATAGATTTTCAAGTAGATTTAAGTCAAAACTGTAACTTGGCCACTCAGGCACATTCACTGTGTTCTTGGTAAGCAACTCCAGCGTAGATTTGGCCTTGTTTTTTAGGTTATTGTTGCTGAAAGGTGAATTCATCTCCCAGTGACTGGTGGAAAGCAGATTTAATCAGGTTTTCCTCTAGGATTTTGCCATTCCGTGGATTTTTATTCTGTAAAACTCCCCAGTCCTTAACGATGCAGCCACCAATATACTTGAAAATATGGAGAGTACTCAGTAATGTGTTGTTTTGGATTTGCCCTAAACATGACACTTTGTTGTCAGGACAAAAAGTGAATTGCTTTGACACCTTTCTTGCAGTATTACTTTAGTGCCTTGTTGCAAACAGGATGCATGTTTTGGAATATTTGTATTCTATACAAGCTTCTTTCTTTTCACTCTGTCAATTAGGTCAGTATTGTGGAGTAACTACAATGTTGTTGATCCATCCTCAGTTTTATCCTATCACAGCCATTAAACTCTGTAATTGTTTTAAGGTCACAATTGGCCTAATGGTGAAATCCCTGAGCGGTGTCCTTCATCTCTGGCAACTAAGTTAGGAAGGACGCCTGTATCTTTGCAGTGACTGGGTGTATTGAAACACCATCCAAAGTGTAATTAATAACTAACCATGCTCCAAGGGATATTCAATGTCTGTTTTGTATTTAAAAAAATAATAATCTACCAATCTAGCAATAGGTTTGCTTCTTTCCGAGGCGATGGAAAACCTCCCTGGTCTTTGTGGTTGAATCTGCGTTTGAAATTCACTGCTCGACTGTGGAACATTACAGATAATTGTATGTGTGGGATATAATGTTAAACATTATTATTGCACACAGAGTGAGTCCATGCAATTTATTATCTGAATTGTTAAGCACATTTTTACATCTAAACTTATTTAGGCTTGCCATTTCAACGGGCTGGAATAATTATTGACTCAAGACATTTCAGGTTTTTATTTGTAATTAATTTGTAAAAAGTTTGACAAACATATTTCCACTTGGACGTTATGTGTGTATGCCAGTGACAATAAGGTTGTAACACAACAAAATGTTGAAAAAGTCAAGGGGTGTGAATACGTTCTGAAAGCACTGTATATACAGGGTCAGTCAGTTACAATGTGCAGGGGTGCTGTATTGATCAAGGTAGATATGTATAGGCGTAAGGTAAGGACTAGGCAGGATATATCATTTTTTAAAGTACTGCGCTATATAGGGAATAGGGTGCCTGTTGGGACGCAACCTTGATAATATTCTGCTTTTACACTCTCAACACAAGCATGGGACGGCATACCTGTGTCGACAGTAGTTATTTATATCCCTAATCATTGGTTCAGAGTGTTAACTGTTGTTTGTATCACCACAACGTTTTCCATGCCTGACTTGTCCTTTACTCCTGCTGAACAACCCTCCTTGCTTTTCTTTTGATAGATACATTTTTATACAGACTTCATAGTTCTCTTCAAGATGGGAACGCATAAAACTGCACAGAAAGAGGATGTTCACTGTCTAAACATAGTAACATAGTTTTCATTGTAAAATAGTTTAGATTTTCCTCTTTTCTATTCCTTCAGGCTGAATTCAAACAGAATGAATGTGTTTTTATCTTTTTCTGCTCATCGTTTTCATTATGTGTTTACTCTTATTTCCTGCTCCGTATTATTATAACCTAATGTAACCTGTCTTTTTGAAAAAACAGGATCTGAAGGACCCATGATCATCAGCCAATCAGATCCTGGCTGTCTCCTCAGGTGTCAGGGCTGACCAATCACAGACAGGCGTTCACAACGCATGAGTCACATTCCTTAACGTGTGTGTGCATTTGTGCATGTGTCTGTTTGTGCGTGTGCATGTGTGTGTGATGTGCGTGTGTAAGGGGTGTGTGTTTGTAAAATAAAAATATAAAATGGTTTTGTACTTGATGTTGCTTTGCCACTGTTTTCTAGATTTGAGATGATTAGGGTTGTGACTGCTTTCAAACTGGAGCTTAGACAATGTTTTAGTGATAACAAAGATTACGCTTTAATTTTTGCATAGAGACTTTGTTAAGAAAATAGACCTCTGTCTTCAGATGAGAGAACTTTTGCCCTGACCACCTATAACCACAGAGCAGTGTTCTACATGGACATCATTAAGATCACACCACCTTTACCTGAGGCAGCACATTCTCCCCATCGCTGCATCCTAAATGACCCCCTATTCCCTATATAGGGCTATGTAGGGGATAATGTGCCACTTGGGATGCAGCCCATGTTAATATTGAACTTGTGACTCCATCTACTCATGAGGTGAACTGTTTGACTCCTGACAGCTCTTGCGAAAGAGTGTCAGTGAGAAACATAAAGTTAAAGAGTAAACTTGACCTGCCTTCTGTGGTCATGTTTTTTTCACTTGAACGGTTAAAACAGTGTTGACAGTGGGGGAAAACAGCAGGGAGAAAAGTGGAGCCACACATTTTTCTGACAAGGGTTGGAAGGATAGAGTTAGCGTTGCAACTGTGTTATCATGGTTTCTACTGAAGTTTAGTTAGTGTTTACACGCTTTAAATATGCAACAAACTATGTTGTATTCCACTAAAACAGTGTATTTTTACATTTACATTTTGGTCATTTAACCAACTATGAAGGGGACATCCTCATCTGCCCTTGCAGATAAGAGATTAAGACTTGAAATCAGTTCTCATTTCTCATTTACTTAATTTTCTTAAGGAACCAAATGAAATTAGAGCAACGTCCCTTATGTACAATACTGTGTTACTGCCTCAGCCCATTTATGCAAGTCTCTTTACTGTCCTGCGTTGAATTAAGGTTATAGTACGACATACATGGGAAAGTGGGAGGGGGATACCTAGTCAGTTTACAACTGAATGCATTCAACTGAAATGGGTCTTCTGCATTTAACCCAACTCCTATGAATCCGAGAGGTGCGGGGGGCTGCCTTAATCATATGGTCTTGTGTAGCTTAGTTGGTAGAGTATGGCTCTTGCAAGGATAGTGTTGTGTGTTAGATTCCTGCTGGTGCCAACCATACAAAAATGTATACACACAGTACTGTAAGTCGCTTTGGATAAAAAAGTCTGCTAAATGGCATATTATTATAAAATTATGTCTATGGATGCAGGTTTGCTGAGGTTAATTTGAGTTAATAATTTTTCAAGTGTTCATACATTTCCAAAGCAGCCCGACAACATAGGAGTGAGCTATTCTTCTGTTTACGTCAATAGAATTGACAATCAGTTCAAAGCTCCCTCTTCACTCCCACACACACTCTCCCCCTCATCTTCACTCATAATCTATTATCCAAACCCCCCATCATCACCCCAACACATGGCTCTTCAGATCTCACTGACCTGTTCATTTTTTGGGGTATTTGGTATTTTAATAGAATCCCCATTAGCTGTTGCAAAAGCAGCAGCTACTCTTCCTGGAGTCCACACAAACATGAAACATGACATAATACAGAACATGAGTAGACAAGAACAGCTCAAGGACAGCACTGCATACATTTTCCTCTCTACCATTTTGTCTTGTGAGATGATTTTTATAATAAACAGTGTATTCCATCCAGACTAACAAAGGGCATGGTGCAGGCTGCAGCCCTGGAGCCTGGGGGTGTGGCAGGGACACAATCCTCCACCCCTTTGTCCTTCAACATCAAAGAGAGAGTTGAAAACCCCCCCGGCATATTTCACCTCAGAGGCAGATTGCAGTCTCACACCTTTATAGTATGCATAGCTATATAAATATGCCAATCTGAGCATGGAATCAGATATATTATGAGCAATAAAAGCGATATCCCTCGACATTTTTACAAATTTATTGAAAATTAAATAAGGAAATACAGTTGAAGTCGGAAGTTTACATACACCTTAGCCAAATATATTTAAACCCAGTTTCACAATTCCTGACATTTAATCCTAGTAAAAAATCCCTGTTTTAGGTCAGTTAGGACCATCATTTTATTTTAAGAATGTGAAATGTCAGAATAATAGTAGAGAGAATGATTTATTTCAGCTTTTATTTCTTTCATCACATTCGTAGTGGGTCAGAAGTTTACATGCACTCATTTAGTATTTGGTAGCATTGCCTTTAAATTGTTTAACTTGGGTCAAACGTTTCAGGTAGCCTTCCACAAGCTTCCCACAATAAGTTGGGTGAATTTTGGCCCATTCCTCCTGACAGAGCTGGTGTAACTGAGTCAGGTTTGTAGGCCTCCTTGCTCGCACACACTTTTTCAGTTCTGCCCACACATTTTCTATAGGATTTAGTTCAGGACTTTGCGGTGGCCACTCCAATACCTTGACTTTGTTGTCCTAAAGCGATTTTGCCACAACTTTGGAAGTGTGCTTGGGGTCATTATTCATTTGGAAGACCCATTTGCGACCAAGCTTTAACTTCCTGACTGATGTCTTGAGCTGTTGCTTCAATATATCCACATAATTTTCCTCCCTCATGATGCCATCTATTTTGTGAAGTGCAGCAGTCCCTCCTGCAGCAAAGCACCCCCACAACATGATGCTGCCACCCCTGTGCTTCACGGTTGGGATGGTGTTCTTCGGCTTGCAAGCCTCCCCCTTTTTCCTCTGAATATAACGATGGTCATTATGGCCAAACAGTTCTATTTTTGTTTCATCAGACCAGAGGACATTTCCCCAAAAAGTATTATCTTTGTCCCCATGTGCAGTTGCAAACCGTAGTCTGGCTTTTTTATGGGGGTTTTGGAGCAGTGGCTTCTTCCTTGCTGAGCGGCCTTTCAGGTTATGTCGATATAGGACTCGTTTTACTGTGGATATAGATAGTTTTGTACCTGTTTCCTCCAGCATCTTCACAAGGTCCTTTGCTGTTGTTCTGGGACTAATTTGCACTTTTCGCACCAATGTATTTTCATCTCTAGGAGACAGAACGCGTCTCCTTCCTGAACGGTCTGATGGCTGCTTGGTTCCATGGTGTTTATACTTACATACTATTGTTTGTACAGATGAACGTGGTACCCTTAGGCGTTTGGAAATTGCTCCCAAGGATAAACCAGACATGTGGAGGTTTACATTTTTTTTCTGAGGTCTTGGCTGATTTCTTTAGATTTTCCCATGATGTCAAACAAAGAGGCCCTGAGTTTGAAGGTAGGCCTTGAAATACATCCACAGGTACACCTCCAATTGACTCAAATGATGTCAATTAGCTTATCAGAAGCTTCTAATGCCATGACATACTTTTCTGGAATTTTCCAAGCTGTTTAAAGGCACAGGCAACTTAGTGTATGTAAACTTCTGACCCACTGGAATTGTGATACAGTAAATTATAAGTGAAATAATCTGTCTGTTAACAACTGTTGGAAGAATTACCTGTCTCATGCACAAAATATATGTACTAACCGACTTGCCAAAACTATAGTTTGTTTACAAGAAATTTGTGGAGTGGTTGAAAAACGAGTTTTAATGACTCCAACCTAAGTGTATGTAAACTTCCGACTTCAACTCTATGTCTTTTACATAAGTTTTCACATCCCTGAGTCAATACTTTGTAGAATCATCTTTGGCAGCAATTACAGCTGTGAGTCTTACTGGGTAAGTCTCTAAGAGCTTTCCACACCCTGATTGTGCAATATTTGTCAATTATTATTTTCAAAGTTCTTCAAGCTCTGTCGAATTGGTTGTTGATCATTGCTAGATAACCATTTTCAGGTCTTGCCATAGATTTTCAAGTAGATTTAAGTCAAAACTGTAACTCTACCGCTCAGGCACATTCACTGTGTTCTTGGTAAGCAACTACAGTGGAGATTTGGACTTGTGTTTTAGGTTATTGTCCTGCTGAAAGGTGAATTCATCACCCATTGTCTGGTGGAGATCAGACTGAACCAGGTTTTCCTCTAGGATTTTGCCATTCCGTAGATTTTTTTATCATTTAAAACTCCCCAGTCCTTAATGATTTCAAGCATACCCATAACATGATGCAGCCACCAATATACTTTCAAATATGAAGTGTTACTCAGTAATGTGTTCTGGATTTGCCCCAAACATAACATTTTGTTTTCAGGACAAAATGTGAATTGCATTGCCACATTTTTTGCAGTATTACTTTAGTGCCATGTTGCAAACAGGATTCATGTTTTGGAACATGTTTTATTCTCCATAAGCTTCCTTTTCACTCTGTCTATTAGGTTAGTATTGTGGAGTAACTACAATGCTGTTGATCCATCCTCAGTTTTCTCCTATCACAGCCATTAAACTCTGTAAATGTTTTAAGGTCACCATTGGCCTAATGGTTAAATACCTGAGTGTTTTCCTTCATCTCTGGCAACTAAGTTAGGAAGGATGCCTGTATCTTTGTAGTGACTGGGTGTATTGATACACCATCCAAAGTGTAATTAATAACTTCACCGTGCTCAAAGGGATATTCAATGTCTGCATTTTATATATATATTTTTATCTACTAATCTTGTTTGCGAGGCATTGGAAAACCTCCCTGTTCTTTGTGGTTGAATCTGTGTTTGAAATTCACTGCTCGACTGTGGAACCGTACAATTATCTGTATGTGTGGGGTACAGAGATGAGGTAGTCAATTATGTTAAACACTATTATTCCACACAGAGGGAGTCAACTTAATATGTGACTTGTTAAGCCAATATTTACTCCTGAACTTATTTAAGCTTGCCATAACAAAGGGATTGAATACTTATTGACTCAAGACATTTCAGTTTTGAATTTTTTATTCATTTGTGAAAATGTAAAAAAACATAATTCCACTTGCACATAATGGGGTAATGTGTGATGCCAGTGACATTTTGTACTTTTTTAATACATTTTAAATTCAGGCTGTAACAACAAAATGTGGAAAAAGTCAAGGGGTGTGAATACTTTCTGATGGCACTGTATATACAGGGTCAGTCAGTTCCAGTACCATATTTACGATGTGCAGGGATGCCGGAGTGATAGAGGTAGATATCTATAGGAGTAAGGTGATTAGGCATCAGGATATACGATACCACAAAAATACTGCACTATATATTGTATAGGGTGCCTATTGGTGCCTATTGGCAACCCTGATAATATTCTGCTTTTACACTCAACACAAGCATTGGACCTGTGATGAGAGTAGTTATTTATATCCCTCATCATTGGTTCAGAGTGATAACTGTTCTTATCACCACAACGTTTTCCATGCCTGACTTGCCCTTTGCAGCCACTCAACAATCCTCCTTGTTTTTCTCTTTATGGATACATTTTCTTTTCTTTTTTCTTCCACTCAATGCAGACTTCATTATCTCAAAGATTGGAACGCATACAACTGCACAGAAAGAGGATTTTCACTGTCCTAAACATAGTAACATAGTTTTCATTGTAAAATAGTTTAGATTTTCCCTTGTTGTGTTTGTTTAGTCTGAATTCAAACAGAATGAATGTGCTTTTTCTTCATATTATTTTCATTATGTGTTTACTCTTATTTCCTGCTCCGTATTATTATAACCTAATGTAACCTGTCTTTTTGAGTAAACAGGATCTGAAGGTCCCATGATTATCAGCCAATCAGGTCCCAGCTGTCTCCTCAGGTGTCAGGGCTGACCAATCACAGACAGGCTTTCACAACGCATGAGTCCCCATTCATTATTGTGTGTGTGCGTGGTTGTGGTTGTGTGTGAGTGTGTGTAAGGGGTGTGTGTTTCTAAGATAAACATATAAAATGGTTTTGTACTTGATGTTGCTTTGCCACTGTTTTCTAGATTTGAGATGATTAGGGTTGTGACTGCTTTCAAACTGGAGCTTAGACAATGTTTTAGTGATAACAAAGATTACTTTTACATTTTTGCAAAGAGACTTTGTTAAGAAAATAGACCTCTATGTGTTTAGATAAGAAAACTGCCCCCCTGACCACCTATAACCACAGAGCAGTGTTCTACATGAACATCATTAAGATCACACCACCTTTACCCGAGGCAGCACATTCTCCCTATCGCTGCATCCTAAATGGCCCACTATTCCCTATATAGGACTATGTAGGGGATAATGTGCCACTTGGGATGCAGCCCATGTTAATATTGAACTTGTGCCTCCATCTATTCATGAGGTGAACTGTTTGACTCCTGACAGCTCTTGCGAAAGAGTGTCAGTGAGAAACATAAAGTTAAAGAGTAAACTTGACCGGCTTTCTGTGGTCATTTTTTTTCCACTTGAAAAAACAGTGTTGACAGTGGGGGAAAAACAGCAGGGAGAAAAGTGGAGCCACACATTTTTCTGACAAGGGTTGGAAGGATAGAGTTAGCATTGCTACTGTGTGATCATGGTTTCTATTGAAGTTTAGTTCGTTTTTGCATACCTTCAATATGCAACAAACTATGTTGTATTCCACTAAAACAGTATTTTGTGCGTAAGATACCTACTGTTGTGTGTGTGTATGTATGTGCGTAGAATACCTAATGTTTGTGTGTGAAAGTATGCGCGTAAGTCTGTTTGTACAACAGACTAGTGCTCTCGTAAATAAACTTTCTGACTATCGTAGCTGGGCCTCCGTCTGTTTCATTTCAACCAGTATCTTACAAATTCTGTGTTGCAGACTGAGTAGTTTAATTGAATTGGGGTATGAACATTGAGAACATAATTCTCGTAACAGGGAGACATCCTCATCTGTCCTTGCAGATAAAAGATTAAGACTTGAAATCAATTTTAAGGAACCAGATAAAATTAGAGCAACGTCACTTATGTATAATACTGTGTTACTGCCTCAGCCCATTTATACAAGTCTCTTTACTGCTCTGCGCTGAAGTAAGGTTCCAGTATGACATACATGGGGTCCTGTGTGTATGGGAGTCAGGAAGCAGGTGTAGGTTAGTTTAATGATAAGGAAAGGCAGATAAACAAAACAGGAGAAGCGTACTGAACGTGACCAAAACCAATACTGCTTGATGACTAAGGCTACTGAGGGCTAAATAAAGGGAGAGTAATCAAGGTGATAATAAGGTCCAGGTGTGTGTAACGATGGGGAGCAGGTGTGCATTAATGATGGTTGCCAGGACCGGTGGTTAGTAGAAGTGCGATGTCACGCACGGGAGTAGGCATTACAGTATCCCGTTCCTTTACGCGCGGGACGATGTCGGCCAAGAGGACGGCCCCGAGGGCGAGGAGCGGGCCGATGGAAATCCCGGACAATGTTGGGGTCCAGGATGTCGGGACCCAACAGCGCTCCTCTGGGCCGTACCCCTCCCAGTTTACCAGGTACTGGAGCCGACCCCTACGTCATTTGGAGTCCAGGAGTGACCTGATGTTGTGTGGTGGGAGGGGTCCCATTGATGTTCAGAGGAGGCAGAGGGGTGTTGCATGGGACGGCACCAGCCAGGGGACCAGGAACCACCGGCCTGAGGAGGGAAACATGAAAAGAGGGTTAGATCCGATAGATGGTGGGGAGATGTAATCGATATGTTACCTCGTTGACCCTCCGGAGGACCTTGAAGGGCACCACAAACCGGGGGTCAGCTTCCGGCAGGGCAGGAGGAGCGTGAGGTTCCTGGTGGAGGAGCGTGAGGGAAAGAGTTTCCCCGCTGAATCGTGCTGGGGAGATTTGGTTTGAGCACATATGGAGCAGGAGTTGACATAGCAGGAGACGTCCTGCGCAAAGGTGGACTACCAGTATTTTGTGGAGATAGAGTGAATGGTTCGGGTGATACCTGGGTGTCCATTGGCGAGGGATGTGTGCACCCAGGTCAACAGCCGATCCCTTACCCCCGTAGGAACGTAGGTTTCAGCCGCCTCGCCGTCTGTATGTACTCCAGGTTCCGATGGTCGTTAAGGATGAGAAATGGGTCCTTGGCGCCCTCCAGCCAATGTCTCCACTCCTCTAATTCCAACCTCACCGCCTTCCTCTCTGCAGGAGACAGTTTTTTTGAGTAGCATGCACATGGATAGAATTTCTGTGGGTTACCTTGACGTTAGGACAGGACGGCCCCCACGCCCACTTATGAGGCATCCACCTCCCTACAGCGTAGGATCTGTGTGTTTCAGTAACAGGGCAGGGTGAAACGCCCCTTCAGTAGGTGGAATGCCTCATAGGCTGAATGTCTCCACACCGACTTACGGGGACCGCCCTTGAGGAGAGAGGATGAGAGGAGGACGCTCTTAATGAAGTGGCGGTAGAAGTTGGCAAGCCCCAAAAACCGTTGTAACCTCTTTACGGTGGTTGGGACTGGCCATGACCGGACTGCCTTGACCTTCATTTCATCCATCTTCACTAACCTGCGGGCTGATCCGGTACCCCAAAAAGGAGACAGTGACCTGATGGATCTGGCACTTCTCCGCTTTGACATACAGGCGGTTCTCCAGGAGGCATCCCAGGACTACTCGGACCTGGATGTTGTCGATATACATGACCACCTGGTGCCTGAGCATGTCCCGGAACACCTCGTTCACAAACACCTGGAACACCGACGGAGCATTGGCTAATCCATAAGGCATCACCAAGTACTCATTGTGCCCAGACATCGTGCTGAAGGCAGTTTTCCATTCATCCCACTCCCGGATGCGGATCAGATTGTAGGCACTCCGCAGGTCCAGTTTAGTAAAAAAACTGGCCCCGCGGAGCTGTTCAATAGCAGCCGGCACCAACGGGAGAGGGTAGTGGTACTTGGTGGTGATGGAATTGAGGCGTCTAATCGATGCATGCACATAGACCTCCGTCCTTCAAGGCCACAAAGAAGAAGCCTGCCGATGCAGGGGAGATGGATGAGCGGATGAAAACCCTGTTGGAGAACCTCCTGGATGTACTCCTCCATGGCCTCGGTTTCAGCCACCAACAGAGGTGGCTGCGCGGAGTATGCAAGCAGGTTGAGGACACAGTTCCAGGGGCGATGAGGAGGGAGACAGGTGACGCGGGTCTTGGAGAAAACATCCCGGAGATCCTGGTAAACCTCTGGGATGTCAGGCTGGAGGGCAACCGCATGTCTGTCAAATGACCTGGAACCACAGGGTAAGGGAAAGCAGGTCCCCCGGCATCCGGGTGTCCAGGCGTTGATTTTCATCCTCGATCAGGAGATGGTGAGGTCATGACGTTGGAGCATGGGAGGCCGAGGATGACTTTGTTTATGGGTACGGTGACGATGAGGAAGGGAAGGCTTTCTTGGTGCCTGGGTCCCATGGTGAGGGTGAGGGGTGCTGTGATGTCCGTGATTGTGCCGGATCCCAATGGTTGAGTGCTTGGACCAGAAGAGGAGAGAAGAGCGGGTACGAGGGGATGTTGAGGGAGGAGGCGAGGGTTTGATCTATGAAATTCGCCGCGGCACCGGAATTCACTAGGGCTGTAGAGTCAACACACCGAGGGACAGACAGTGAAATGGAAACCAGGAACAGTTTGGCGGAAAGCAATAATGATGGAATACTCACGCCTACCCTGGGAGATGGATAATCACGGGACCGCCCCTCTGCCCCCATGGACCTCGGGTTGGGACGGATACCACTGAAGCTGGTGCCCCTTCTGGCTGCAATAGGAACCAAGCCCCAGCGGTCTCTGGCTCTGCCGCTCTGCCGAGGGGAGGTATGTGGCCCCTACCTCCATGGGTTCAGGCTCTGCCTCAGAGCAGACAAAAGAGGAGGGCAATAGGCGAGGGTGGCGCCGGCGCTCCTGAAGAAGGTTGTCCTGATGGATTTCCATTGCGATGAACACGGAAAGGTTGTCGTCCCGGCACGCCAACTCAATCTGGACCTCCTCGCGCAGTCCTCTTCGGAATAGGGTGCAGAGTGCTGGCTCATTCCATCCGCTGGAGGTTGCCACAGTCCGGAAGGTGAGGGCGCACCCTGCCAGAGTTGGAGAAGTTGCTCACCTCCCTCCCTGCCCTTCGGTGGATGGTCAAAGACCGCCCTGATCAGAGCCATGAACCTCTTGTAGGAGCCCAGCTCATCCTCTCCTTTCTCCCAGACGGCCATAGCCCACTCCACTGCCTGCCCGGTCAGCAGCGAAATGACAGTGACAAACTTGGACCTCTTGTGGTAGGGGCTCCCGTCTGATGGGTGAAATAGAGGGAGCATTGGAGTAGGATGCCACGGCATTTGGGTGGAGTCCCGTCATACTTGTCCGGGATGGACAGGCAGGCATCGCTGACCTGGGCGGACTGCTGATAGGCTGAGGGGATGGCTCTCTGGTACGACCCGTGGTAGGAGGCCCTCCGCTAGTTGGAGATGAATCCTCTTGGGTGGTGTCGAGGTGGTGGAGGATGCAGAGGACCTCATCCATAGTCGCACCCAGTTGCGCCAGCTGATCGTGGTGTTGGCGGGGTAGGTGTCCCTGTTTGCCGACAGTCTGGGAGATGTCCTTTTCTTCTGGTGCTTACATTTGGAGAGGCAGTATTCTGTAACGTATACGCTGGGAGTCAGGAAGCAGGCGCAGAAGATGAGTTTAATGATAAGAAAAGGCAGATAAGCAAAACAGGAGAAGTGTACTGAACGTGACCAAAACCAATACTGCCTGATGACTGAGGCTACTGAGGGCTAAATAAAAGGAGAGTAATCAAGGTGATAATCAGGTCCAGGTGTGGGTAATGATGGGGAGCAGGTGTGCGTAATGATGGTTGCCAGGACCGGTGGTTAGTAGACCGGCGACTCGTGCACTGGAGCCTGGGAGTAGACGTGACAGTATGGCTCTTGCAAGGATAGGGTTGTGGGTTAGATTCCCGCTGGGGCTACACATACGAAAATGTATTCACACAGTATTGTAAGTTGCTTTGGATAAAAATGTTTGCTAAATGGCATATTATTATATTATAAAATTGTCTCTATGGATGGAGGTTTCCTGAGGTTATTTTGAGTGGATAATATTTTAAAATGTTGTACATTTCCAAAGCAGCCAGACAACATAGGAGCTAGCTATTCTTCTGCTTAAATCAATAGAATTGATAATTAGTTCAAAGCTCCCTCTTCACTCCCACACACACTCTCCCCCTCTTCTTCACTCATAATCTTCTATCAAAACCCCCATCATCCCCCCCCCCAGCACATTGTTCTTCAGATCTCACTGACCTGCTCATTTTGCTCTCTACCATTTTGTCTTGAGAGGATTTTTATAATAAACAGTGTATTCCATCCAGACTAACAAAGGGCATGGTGCAGGCTGCAGCCCTGGAGCCTGGGGGTGTGGTAGGGACACAATCCTCCACCCCTTTGTACTTCAACATCAAAGAGAGAGATGCTAAAAAACGGCATATTTCACCTTAGAGCCAGATTGCAATCTCTGTTCTTGATTATGGTGATACTATTTATCAAAGTGCAGCTGCCTTTACTGTTAAACCCCTGGATGCCGTTTTTCATAGCGCCATTCATTTTATCACAGGACGCAGTTTATTACTCATCACTGTATTCTTTATCCAAAGGTTGGCTGGACCTCTTTGAAGTCACGCAGATCACATCATTACGCTCTTTTTGTTCACTAAGCCCTGATCCACAAACTTCCGACTTACTTAACATCACTGTTAAGGTTTAAAATGACAAGTTATCAAACACATTCACAGGGTTGGTTAGCTGTCTAGAGAGTTCAGTAGATCAGGCTTTGGTTTCCTTGCACCTTGCATGTGAAATGTTCTCCAATACACTTTAACATTGGAGGAGTTGGTGCCGCTTGGGCATTTCAGACGGTTGTTAGGGGACCTTTTTACTGAGGAATGTGTCTGTTATTTATGATTGTGCTTTTCGTGTATTGTTGTGTATAATAACGTGTATTTCTATGTGTAAATGAATCAAATCAAATCAAATTTGATTGGTCACATACACATGGTGAGCTGGTTAATGGTTAGTTCCGACTGTGAAGCAATATCTAACATGTAATCTAACAATTCCACAACAACTACCTAATACACACAAATCTAAGTAAAGGAATGAGCAATGACAGAGCGGCATAGGCAAGATGCTGTAAAATACATATGAAATGAGTAATGCAAGATATGTAAACATTATTAAGGTGACTAGTGATCCACTTATTAAAGTGGCCAATGATTTCAAGTCTATGTAGGCAGCAGCCTCTCTGTATTAGTGATGGCTGTTTAACAGTCTGATGACCTGAGAAAGAAGCTGTTTTTCAGTCTCTCAGGTCCCAGCTTTGATGCACCTGTACTGACCTCACCTTCTGAATGATATCGGGGTGAACAGGCAGTGGCTCGAATGGTTGTTGTCCTTGATCTTTTTGGACTCCCTGGTGCTGTAGGTGTATTGGATGGCAGGTAGCTTGCCCCCTGTGATGCGTTGTGCAAACCGCACCAACCTCTGGTGTCACGCCCTGGCCTTAGAGATCCTTTTTATGTCTCTATTTTGGTTTGGTCAGGGCGTGAGTTGAGGTGGGCATTCTATGTTTTATTCTATGTTGTCCTTTTCTATGTGTTTGGCCTGGTATGGTTCCCAATCAGAGGCAGCTGTTAATCGTTGTCTCTGATTGAGAACCATACTTAGGTAGCCTGTTCCCACCTGTGTTTGTGGGTAGTTGTTTTGTGTTTTTTCACCTTACAGGACTGTTTCGTGTTGTTCACTCTCTTTGTTGGTTTTTGTCATTCAGTGTTCAGTTTATTTGATTAAATTTACAATGAACACTTACCACGCTGCATGTTGGTCCGATGATTCCTATTCCTCATCATCAGACGAAGAGGAGGAGCGTTACAGAACTACCCACCACCAAAGGACCAAGCAGCGTGGTAGGAAGGAGCAGCAATTGATGGACTCCTGGACATGGGAGGAAATTTTGGACGGCAAGGGACCTTGGGCACAGCCGGGAGAGTATAGCCATCCTAAAGAGGAGCTGGAGGCAGCCAAAGTGGAGCGGCGACGCTATGAGGAGTTAGCTCAAGGAGAGGTGCACGAGAGGCAGCCCTAGAATTTCTTTGGGGGGTAGGCACACAGGGAGATTGGCGGAGTCAGGTAGGAGACCTGAGCCAACTCCCCGTGCTTACCGGGTGGAGCGTCGTACTGGTCAGGCACCGTGTTATGCGGTGGAGCGCACGGTGTCTCCAGTACATGTTCATAGCCCGGTGCGCTACATCGCAGCTCCTCGCATCAGCCAGGCTAGAGTGGGAATCGAGCCAGGACGGGTTGTACAGGCTCGTTGCTCGAGACCTCCAGTGCTCCTCCACGGCGCAGTGCATCCAGTGCCTCGGCCAAGGACAAGGCCTCCTGCATGTCTCCCCAGCCTGGTGAGTCCTGTGCCTGCTCCCAGAGCCAGGCCTCCTGTGTGTCTCTCCACTCCAGTGATGATCCATGGCACGAAGCCTTCAGTGATGATCCATGGCACGAAGCCTCCAGTGATGATCCATGGCAAGAAGCCTCCAGTGATGATCCATGGCAAGAATCCTCCAATGATGATCCATGGCACGATGCCTCCAGTGATGATCCATGGCACGAAGCCTCCAGTGATGATCCATGGCACGAAGCCTCCAGTGATGATCCATGGCACGAAGCCTCCAGTGGTGATCCATGGCACGAAGCCTCCAGTGGTGATCCATGGCACGAAGCCACCAGTGGTGATCCATGGCACGAAGCCTCCAGTGAGGAGTTATGGCACGAGGCCTCCAACGAAGGCCGCCAGTCCGGAGCCTCCAGCGACGCCCTCCTGTCCGGAGCCGCCGGAGTCGCCCTCCTGTCCGGAGCCGCCGTAGTCGCCCTCCTGTCCGGAGCCGCCGGAGTCGCCCTCCTGTCCGGAGCCGCCGGAGTCGCCCTCCTGTCCGGAGTTGCCCTCCTGTCCGGAGCCGCCGGAGTCGCCCTCCTGTCACGCCCTGACCTTAGAGATCCTTTTCTCTATTTTGGTTTGGTCAGGGCGTGAGTTGGGGTGGGCATTCTATGTTTTGTTCTATGTTGTCCTTTTCTATGTGTTTGGCCTGGTATGGTTCCCAATCAGAGGCCGCTGTCAATCGTTGTCTCTGATTGAGAACCATACTTAGGTAGCCTGTTCCCACCTGTGTTTGTGGATAGTTGTTTCCTGTTTTGTGTTTTTTCACCTTACAGGACTGTTTCGTGTCGTTCACTCTCTTTGTTGGTTTTTGTCATTCAGTGTTCAGTTTATTTGATTAAATTTACTATGAACACTTACCACGCTGCGTGTTGGTCCGATGATTCCTATTCATCTGATGATCATCGGATGATTTATCACTCCAGTGTTAATCTGCTAAATTGTAATTACTCGATTTATTGCCTACCTCGTGCCTTTTGCACACATTGTATATAGATTCTCTTTTTTCTACCAGGTTATTGACTTGTTTATTGTTTACTCCATGTGTAACTCTGTGTTGTTGTCTGTTCACACTGCTATGCTTTATCTTGGCCAGGTCGCAGTTGCAAATGAGAACTTGTTCTCAACTAGCCTACCTGGTTAAATAAAGGTGAAATAAATAAAATAAAAAAATTCCTCATCATCAGACGAAGAGGAGGAGCGTTACATCTGGAGAGTCCTGCGGAGGTGGGCTGTGCGGTTTCCGTACCAGGCGGTGATACAGCCCGACAGGATGCTCTCAATCGTGCATCTGTAAAAGTTTGTGAGGGTTTTAGATGACAAGCCAAATTTCTTCAGCCTCCTGAGGTTGAAGAGGCACTGTTGCACTTTCTTCACCACACTGTCTGTGTGGGTGGACCATTTCAGTTTGTCCGTGATGTGTATGCAGAGGAACTTAAAACTTTCCACCTTCTCCACTGCTGTCCCGTTGATGTGGATAGGAGGTGCTCCCTCTGCTGTTTCCTGAAGTCCACGATCATCTCCTTTGTTTTGTTGACGTTGAGTGAGAGGTTGTTTTCCTGACACCACACTCCGAGTGCCCTCACCTCCTCCCTGTAGGCTGTCTCGTTGTTTTTGGTAATCAAGCCTACTACTGTTGTGTCATCTGCAAACTTGATGATTGAGTTGGAAGCGTGCATGGCCACGCAGTCATGGGTGAACAGGGAGTACAGGAGGGGGCTGAGTACACACCCTTGTGGGGCCCCAGTGTTGAGGATCAGCGAAGTGGAGATGTTGTTTCCTACCTTCACCACCTGGGGGCAGCCCGTCAGGAAGTCCAGTACCCAATTGCAAAGGGCGGGGTTGAGACCCAGGCCTCATGCTTAATGATGAGCTTGGAGGGTACTATGGTGTTGAATGCTGAGCTGTAGTCAATGAACAGAATTTTTACATAGGTATTTCTCTTGTCTGGATGGGATAGGGCGGTGTGCAGTGTGATTGCGATTGCATCGTCTGTGGACCTATTGGGGCGGTAAGCACATTGAAGTGGGTCGAGGGTGACAAGTAAGGTGGAGGTGATATGACTCTCAAAGCACTTCATGATGAAAGAAGTGAGTGCTACGGGGCGATAGTCATTTAGTTCAGTTACCTGTGTAGTTTAATGTGTTGATTGTATTTGTATGTGTATTGTGTACACATGGGTACAGATGGGTCATCTGGAAAAGAAACCTTGGTCTCAGCATTGACTCCCTGTGAAAATAAAGGTAAAACATTTTTTAAACTACTTTATAGCAGGCATAACTATATAAATATGCCAATTTGAGGAGGGAATCAGATGTATTATAAGCATTATCCCTCTTCCACCCCCTTACATTATTTTAGGTAACCAGTAAAAGAGCAAAAGAAAAATTCTGGATTTTTTTCAGTTGCCTTCGAGCTGAAAGTGCCTATATGCACTGTTAGATGATGTGTACCTTTTTCCTTCTTGAGCCACATTGACAGGGTTCCCATATAGAGCACTAATTTTGACAATGGCTTTTCTATTGCGAACAACACATTTCACTGCACCTATACAGTGTATGTGGGGGAAAAAAATCATTTTTACCAGAGCCATCGGGTGAATTTGAGACTCAACCTGGGACAGCATGAATGTGATGAGAGTAGTTATTTATATCCCTCCTCATTGGTTCAGAGTGATAACTGTTGTTTGTATCACCACAACGTTTTCCATGCCTGACTTGTCCCTTGCAGCTGCTCAACAACCCTCCTGGCTTTTCTCTTTATGGATACATTTTCTTATCTTTTTTTCTTCTACTCAATACAGACTTCATTATCTCAAAGATGGGAACGCATAAAACTGCACAGAAAGAGGATTTTCACTGTCTAAACATAGTAACATAGTGTAAATTAGTTTAGATTTTCCATTTTTTAATTCCTTCAGTCTGAATTCAAACAGAATGAATGTGCTTTTATCTTTTTCTGTACATCGTTTTCATTATGTGTTTACTCTTATTTCCTGCTCCGTATTATTATAACCTAATGTAACCTTTCTTTTTGAATAAACAGGACCTGAAGGTCCCATGATTATCAGCCAATCAGCTCCTGGCTGTCTCCTCAGGTGTCAGGGCTGACCAATCACAGACAGGCCTTCACAACGCATGAGTCCCATTCTAAAATGTGTGCACACACACAAAAGGCACACGTTCTCATTGTCCATCTGTATTGTAATTTTAATTGTTTTTAGTAATATTCCCAGGGACTGGGACCGAAAATGAACCGCACCTTGATAGAAATGTTGATTAATGTGTACTGTCCCTGTAAAAATAAATGTAATTAAGTAAGGAAAGTGCATATGTGTGTTTATGTGTATTTTCTGTGTGCTTGCATGTGAGTGTGTGTGTGTGTGCGTGTGTAAGGGGTGTTAGTTTCTAAGATAAAAATATAAAATAGTTTTGTTCTTCATGTTGCTTTGCCACTGTTTTCTAGATTTGAGATGATTGGGGTCATGACTGTTAGAGAATGTCTTAGTGATAACAAATATTAAGTTGTAATTTTTGCAAAGAGACTGTTAGGAAAACATACAGTACCTTTATGTGTTTAGATAAGAAAACTGTTCCCTCTGACCGCCAATAACCACAGAGCAGTGTTGTACATGAACACCATGGAGATCACACTACCTTTACCTGAGGCAGCACATTCTCCGCATGGCTGCGCCCTAATAGGGTGCCATTTGGGATGCAGCCCATGTTAATCTTTAACATGTGCCCCCATCTACTTCTGTGCTGAATTGTTTGAGTTTCAGTGAGAAACATAAAATTACATAAACTTGACCTGCCTTCTGTGGTCATGTTTTTTCCACTTGACCGGTTAAAACAGTGTTGACAGTGGGGGAAAAACAGCAGGGAGAAAAGTGGAGCCACACATTTGTCTGACAAGGGTTGGAAGGATAGAGTTAGCGTTGCTACTGTGTGATCATGGTTTCTACTGAAGTTCAGTTAGTGTTTTAAATATTCCACTAAAACTGTATTTTGTTACGTTTATATTTTTGTCATTTAGCTGACACTTTTTTTTTTTGTTGTTGTTTTTTAAATTTTTTTATCCCATTTTCTCCCCAATTTTCGTGGTATCCAATCGCTAGTAATTGCGATGCAGTGCCCTAGACCACTGCGCCACCCGGGAGGCCTAGCTGACACTCTTATCCAGAGTGCATTCAATGAAGCAGTGGAGGCTCCACAGAGGAGGAAGGGGAGGACATCCTCCTCAGTGAATTTCATAAAAATAGTGAAACATTTTAAAAATGATCTTTTTAGATAAAACTATACAAACTGTATTCACATATCACCAAATAATTGATTAAAACACACTGTTACAGTAGCTTCAACAGCACTCTGTAGGGTAACACCATGGTGTAGCAGGAGGACAGCTAGCTTCCCTCCTCCTCTGGGTACTTTGACTTCAATACAAAACCTAGGGAATCATGGTTCTCACCCCCTTCCACAGACTCACACAGTAATTATGACAACTTCCGGAGGACATCTTCCAACCTACCAGAGCTCTTGCAGCATGAACTGACATGTTGTCCACCCAATCAAACAATCAGAGAATGAATCTAGTACTGAAAGCATAAGCTACAGCTAGGTAGCATCGCAGTGTATACAACATGGTGAGTAGTTGACTCAGAGAGAGAAAGAGAATAGTTTAACAGTTTTGAACAAATACAGTTCTTAAAAAATGAAGGAGGAGAGCGCTATATTTCGTCATCTGTTTTTCACTTTCACTTACTTAACTAGCTAGAAAATGCAGCTAGCTAGTTTAGCCTACTCAAACACCTGGTTCAAACAGAGGGATGCTATGTTTGTTAGCTAGCTATGACTATCCAACACTGGAACCTTTCCAAGTCAATGTAAGCTTTTGGTTTGACTAATTTATTGCCACTGTAACTGCTAAATTGCTTACTACATTGTACGGCATGATTGTAGCGGGTTTACTAACGCGTTAGTTCTATTAGCTATTTTGACTATGATGTTACTTTAGCTAATATGGTGAGCTAGCTGCGGTTAGGATATGAAGGTTTGGCTTGAAAAGTTATTTTTTTCCTGGTCACACACAGCTGATGTGTTGTGCATTGAAGTCCACAAGCGAAGGGAAAAGGTTAGAGGAGGAGAGTGCGTAGATGAAAGAAGGAATACAACGAGCTGTTTGTATGTGGCTATGAAAGTGAACTGTTTGCGTGTGATCCCGGCGGGTGTTTTCTGTCCACCGATTCTGTTGAAAAACTTTTCTTAGACGGAAGCAAACGGAACGAAACTGGGATAAACATACCTTAATTTGTCCAATAGAAACTCTTGTTTGCAACTGTTGGACCAATGATTACACCCTATGTCCGCTAGATGCAGGCAAGCGTGTGTGAGGCGGTAATGAATGTGTCACTGTTTGTCCATGTGTCACTGTCTGTCACCTCAAATCTTTCTCTCGACCTGTGTGCACCTATGTTGAATTCATAGGTTACAACCTAGGTTGTAGCAACCTCATGATGGGGATAGGAACAATTTGTTTATCATGTAGTAGCCTAAACCTATCGATGTTAAACTGGGTGAATAGAATATGAATGACAGTCCTCCAATATGCTGTAATAGAAATAAGGCCATGCTCATAAAATTAACTATTGTCCTCCCTCATCTTAAACGGTACCGACCGCCACTGCAATGAAGGTAGATAAAACAACCACATATCACAGTCATTGCAGGTAAATCTCTACTCAATAAAGCAGCTAACACGGTGGACATTGAAGATTTTGACATCATTTTGTCTTTTCCCAGCAGTTTGACCTGCGATTATGATAAAGTATTTCTCCAACAGATTTGTAATACGAAATGAAAGTCCAAAATGCATGCAACAGACCTGCCAAAATAGTTTGATCATTCTGTAATGTTGGGATTTTAGTGCTTTCCTGAGGTGTGGGCTATTACTCAACCACTAAGGTAGGTAGGTGTATCTACAGTATATGATTGACTTATGAAGCAAGATAAGTTGGATGCTGATAGTGGGAAGTGTTCATTGTCCTGATACTGAGATAGGAAGGACATAATTGGTCGTATTCATTAGGTATCAAATGGACCAAAGAAAATGGACTAAAACAGGAAAGCATTAACTGAACTTGCCCAATTAGAAATGCTAATATTAATTTTCCATTGAAAAACCTTTTGCTACGGTGTTCACTAATGAATACAAGTTCATCTAGAATACAAACATGCTGGGTCCATACCTGCAAACATTAGAAAAAAATGTATGTTTAAGTTCAAGTATCAGCCAATTATAATCGTTGATGTAGTTGATGAAAGGCTACATGTTAGCTGTTCCCATTACATAAACTGGCACATTTAGCCCTATGCTACACTCTTAAAAATAAAGATGCAAATTGGAATCCGAATAAGGTTCTTGAGAGCGATGCCATAAAGGGAACAATTTTAGGGTCTCTGAAGAACCATAAATAAGATGGTTCTTTGAAGAACCATACAAAAATACAAAACTAGAAATGTTTCTGCCCTCTAGGACCGGAATTGAATATCCCTGCTGTAGGGTGTTAAGCCATATTTGCATTTTCCCAGGGTGCCTTTTGAGTTAAAGGCCTTCTTTTCAGTGGCCTGAAACTCATAGTTTACGTGGCACATCAGGCCTGCAAGTCACATTATGCAGGCTTGCTAAGTGATGTGTAATTTTTATTGGCATGCAGCCAGAGTAGGGATATCCAACATTTGACACTTTTATTCACCCGCAACCTGCATTAAGAATAACTGCCAGGGTTGGGAAGATTAATATGTGAGACTACCTTAAACATCTAAACTGGAACAACCATTTCAGTAACGGGTGCAATAAGACCAAGCAACAGTTTGGATTGGGTTAGATACATGTATGTTATTTATATTTTAATAGCATTTTAATAGCACCTGCAATAGAGTTTGCTGGGAAATATGATAATGATGCGCGTGGTTTGGTTCGACACTGGTGAATAACGCCAATGCTCGCGTTCTTTTGCACCACTGAGTGATAATTGAACTCTTTACAGTGTTAATTTAACTCTTGAATCAACACTAGAAATGTTACACTGAGAAATCAACACCAGTTAACAGTGGCCAATTTGCTGTGTGCTATGAAAGGGACATATCTGCAGGCTTCCATTAATTTCAAGTACCGTAGAAGCCACGCCAAGAACCCTAGACTTAACTCAAAGGTTCTTTATTGGGCAATAGTTCTCCACGGTACCTTAAGAGCTGACGAAGTACCATTTAAGAACCTTGTGATTACTTCATGTAACAAATTCTCCAACATGATGCTCCTCATTAAATGTATTCCTAATCTTAATTTACATGGTTTTGGCTTCACTTTTCTCTCCACAACACGCTAAAACACACTTAATGTAATGATATATTTCAAAGGATTAAACTATATCTCAGATGGGATTCGAACTTGCCGCAAACTACAAAAATAACCAGGAGCCTGGCTCGCAACACTGCTATAATCGTCCAATTAAAAACTGGTGCGTGTTTTACTAACTTTGATTAGCAGGTGGTGCCGTTTGACTGCTGTTAAGGATACTCTCATGAGAAAGTGTTCTATTACGTCCAACTATGTCAGCAATTTTAATTGGCTGATACGGCATTTGAACCGGATATAATCACAGCCACCTGGTGAGGTGGAAGTGGTCCATATCAGCCGTGTTTTTATCTCAATATCAAATCACTTCGGGGTAAAAATGAAGTACCTTAATGTGATTGTTTTCAATTAAAATAGTCAAAAAGAAACCAAAATAGCTTCTTCAATTTCTCAAGCAAGAATTTTGCTAGGACTGTCTGGAAGTGGTCTGAGTGGGGAGGTGAAAACTGAAAACAAGTTATTGGCAGAAAGGTTTGAAAGTGGAACTCTCTTTTAATTGGCCTATTAACTAATTGATGTCACCAGGCAGGCCAAAACTCCATCCCACCAAAACAGGCTGAAATATCAAGCGTTCTTTTCAAACAGCTCTTGAACTTAAAGGGCATTATTATAATTGTCACAATTTCAAAGTATTATTCCAACCTCATACTGTGGAAATATATATAAAACTTAGGACAATCACGTTTTTTGACTGCACTGTAAACTTAATTATGGCCCTGCTATGTCTGCATACATACATTATTTCATAAGATTATTTTATTCTTAGCTCTTCATAAAACATGTTGTGTAATCACATAGCTTTCTACTAAAGTACAGAGTTGTTTTGTAGGCCTGTCACTTCCAAAACAAGGATTAGTGGCAACCTCAAGTGGCAAGACAAAGAACAGCATAGTGATTATGTCCCATCAGCCTGTCTGTCTATGGTGAGAGAATTAGGAATCCTAACCCCCCTTTACAGTGGGATGGTTTTGTCCAACAGCGAACCCAAGGTATGCTATGGAGAATTGTTATTGCTACCATTGTTACTGTTGATGTACACTGAGTATACAAAACATAGCATAGACTGACCAGTTGAATCCAGGCGAAAGCTATGATCCCTTATTGATGTCACTTAAATCCACTTCAATCAGTGTAGACGAAGAGGAGTAGACAGGTTAAAGAATGAGTTCTAAGCTCTGAGACAATTGAGACAAGACAAAAATATTGAAGTGCTTTTGAACGGGGTATGGTGGGAGGGGGTGCAACTCAATATTAGGAAGGTGTTCCTAATGTTTGGTATACTCAGTGTATATGCGTCATACTTTTCCTAGCCAGTGTTTTACATATCTTAATATGGTATTGGAAGAGAAGTACTGTTGCAACAGATGAAAGGTACTTTCCCCCCCAAAAAGTATTCATATAATGTATAGAATTAATATTGGGTCCGGTGAAAAGGGCAAAAATAAAAATGCATGGACATGTATAATACAGTTGATGAACAGCAGAGGGCACTAATACTTCAAACTTGAGAGCACAAGCCCTGTTGAATGATCAAGACGTGTGAATACACATCAATAAACAGTAAATCTAACAGTAAACCTGTACTTGTTTACTTGAGTCTGTCAACAAAATGATACCTCTAGTGTTGTCAGGTTCACTTCTTGAGTTGCTCAGCTGTAACCACCATTGTGAATAAATGAACATGAATGGACATTGTATAATAATGCCACATTTTATACCCAGTATTCGTTGAAAGTGTTCTGAGAAAATCTTTCTATCGTCGTTCTCCTGTGTTCTTTTCTTTCCCTCTTTTGTCCTCCTATTCTTACGTCAATTTCTCAAACTCCAGTGTGAGTGGAGCATCTTTGTCTTTTTCTAAATACACTTTTCTAAAGACCTTCCTAGAATACCACGGAACATTTCCAGTTGCCATAGTAGCAGGACAACGCAATGTGACCTTCAGAGAGATCAGGGTTAATCATTTATACAAAATATAACTTCAGTGAGTGGCTTCAATAAGCCTACCACTGGGACTGGTAGTTCATACAGCTATTCACACATACTCTACATTATACATGTATGAGTGTATTGACTAACATTGTGAGCTAAAAATGTTCTATTCAAGGAAACGATTAACTTCACGAAGAATGAAATATAATGAGTGGTTTCAATAGGCCTACCACATCAATCAGGTAGGTCATGAATGGATATATGAACTACTGTTTTGAGAATGATTTAAAGTGTGATCATTCAGCCTGGGCTCCATTAAAGGTACTGAATGTCTTCCTTAAGAATGAGATACATGAAGTGATGATCTAATACCTGCTTGTCTACCTGGGACTCTCACAGAACCATTACTGCACTGAACGTATAAATTACTGGGAAAGTGACACACTGTCGACTGTGATCGAGAGCAAAAGTTGTCGTCATTGAAGAGGATGTATCCTTGTGTAGCCAAACTTATGATGTTATCGCTCTCCAAGCCCACATCACCAACTTGTAACCTCTGACCCCTAAGGCACTGTTATTCGGTGGGAGCTCCACTGTGGTCCCTTTGGCTTGTTTTTCCTCTGCTTATGGCCTTAGTGTTCGAGCCATTTAGTATGGAACACTAACATTCAGAATTATTCTTTGTGCGTAAGAGCGTGTGAATTGTATTCCAGTAATTATGTCCCCTTTCAAGGCAATTGTTCAATATAGATCTATTGCATTTGGCAGTTTATGGAGTACTTGTGAATCCCAAACAACAGAAATGCTAATTGTTACAGCCATGTCATAATTACGGGGTAATTATTTCAGAAGTTCTCTTGTCTTGTAATTGCAGCCCTCTAATTAAATTACAACATTGAAAAAACAAAGAGGACAATTTGGGGGAATATCCATATCAATAAGGACACTTTACTAGACTGTCAGGATAATTAGATACTCTGACGTCACCGTGCTTCAAGTATGTTCTTTCAGAGAAAGGTAGGCTACGTGTAATATGCTAGACTACATTTGCTCACTAAAAGCTCTCGTGGGATTAAAATACAATTTAAACGCAAGTCTTTGTAGTCTGAAAATCAGCTAGAGACCCATCCTTATTCATAAAGCATCTCAAAATAGGTGTGCTGATCAGGTACCCCCTGTCCATTCAATTTTATTCATTGTGATCTAAAATACAAAACTAATCCTTGATCAGCATTCCTACTCTGTGAAGCTTTGTGAATAGAGGTATTTTGAGCGTTGTTATAAGAAAACTCAATATGAAGACATGATTATTGAGTAATTTACATATACTTCAGGTGTATCATTAGTTTCTCAGTAATGTATTAATCTTTGAACTCATTTACATATTCTTACTAGGGATGCACGATATATTGGTGAACATATCGGAATCGGACGATATTAACTAAAAATGCCAACATCGGTATCGTCCCGATGTCTAGTTTAACGCTGATGTGCAAAACCGATGTCAAAGCTGACATGCATACTTATATAACGTAGGTACAAAAAAGATACACGTCAAATAACACTATTTTACAATAACACTATTTGACGAATTAAATAGGCTTTTAATTTGACACGTCAATTGAATGTTGTGTGTTCTGAATTTGCACGTGCAAGTCAAGCGCCACCACTACTATCAGTAGTACTGTCAAAGCTTAACAAAAAGTCTGCAAACAAGCAAACACCGGCCACGAACGAATACCGCGTTGGTAATAAAGCATTATTCGTTCAACAGCAACTTCTGGGGTAGCTTGCTACCTTTAGCTTGCTACCTAACTAACACCAATACAACCAGCCTGAAAACAATGACCAGTAGAAACTGCAGTCATTTTCATTATTCTTAGCAATAATTTAGCAATCCTTGTGAGTAAGTATTAGCTAGGTAGCCACTTGTTGTTCTCCTATTGAAATTGAACTTCATTTCATGAAAATAAATAGCTAGCCAGCAACTTAACCCTGTTACCCAAAGCTAACGTTATAAGCAGCCAGCTAACTTCATCTGGCTAGTGCGGCTCGACTGGACCGGCGTATGTGTTGTGAAGCTAGCCACAATAAGGATTAGGCACAATAGTGGAATTTGCGGTTAGCCTTCAAAATAAGTGATGCAGAAGGTTACAGTAGGTGGAATCATGCCATATTTAGACTAGATAATGTTAAACAAGGTTGGAATGTGAAGCAATGAAATGGGGTATCAGTCTACTCGGTGACACCCACAGAACACAACATTGAAGAGTTTACACAAACCTTAGCGTTGTAGCTCTTATTGCGGGACTGTGACTGAAATCATCTCCCCAGTCAGCCTATTGTGTGTATTGACAATAATACAGCGTTCCATAAGGATTGGAGATCAATAAAATGGTTATCAGTTTACTCAATACCCAAGATATTTTTTCCCAACGTCCTCCTCAGAGTTATCAGCCTCCAAAACATCCACGCAGTATGGTTTTTCCTCTGGAATAGTGTTCAATACACATAGGTTGACAAATGTGGCTCAATTCACAGTTGTTTCAGAGTCCCGCAATAAGAGCTATGAAGCTAAGGTTCTCGGAGTGTCACTGAGTAGACTGATACCCCATGTCATTGATCCACAATCCATAGGTAAGGCTGTACAGTGAAATAAGTATGCCCCCAACGCAATTCTAAGTATAATACATCCAGTGAGATTTCAACAGATTTGTCAAATACATATTTTGTTTTTTTTGTTGATTTTATATAACAACATTCTAACCTTGTTTAGCATGATCCATTCAATTATGGCATAATTCTACTATTTGTATTCATTTGCATCACTGTCAATACTTTTATTTTGAAGGCTAACCGCAAAGTCCATTATTGTGGCTAATCCTTATTGTGGCTAGCTTCACATAGATGGGTCCGACCACCATTAATCAAATAAGAACTGTCTTATAAATTAGTGTTGTTTTAGATGATGACACCTAGCTATATAGTTAGCTAGCTAACTAACGTATGCTATGATGCTGGTAAAGTTGTCTCGCGCACCTAAAGTGCTGGTCATTAAAAAAAAGTGCGCGAGACAACTTTACCAGCATCATAGCATACGTATCGATGAATCGCTGTGACATATGAAATACGAGTGATAGTGTAATCAATGTGTAATAACTACGTAAAACAATTATGAACGCGTTAAATTATTATGTGACGTGCAGTCATATTCAGGTCCTGATTGGTCAACAAGCTTATTTGACATGTCAAATAGTGGTATTTGACGTGTATCTTTTTTGACACACAAAGACCCATGGAAATCCTGGTTGAGAATGAAATGAATCACGTGAATGTTTTTCACATGTGAAAATGCAAATTCGATTTTCATGTGTGAAACTGCAATTTTCACATGGGAATCTGCAATTCCCATGTGAGGTGAAAACCGTATTCCACTCACATGTGAAAAGGTGTTGTTAACATCTCCACATGTGACACATGTGAACAACTGACCTGACATGTGTCTCTTCTGTTTTCACACGTGAACATTTCAATTCAACATGTTTTTGTTGTTGTTGTAAGAGAAGTAAGTGGTACTCTGTTCAGCTAAAATAGTGTAGACATCTTTAATTAATATGATTACATTTGACATGAACACTTAGTACTGACTTTTCAATATGACCCCAACTGGGATTTAAAGTCGGGATTTAAAACTCTGGATTTGGGGTACGCTGATTGTTCTGCTGCGCCACAAAGACTATAGCATGCTCAGAAGTCCCATACAGATTCATTAACTATAATACATCTCTGCACTTAGTAAAGAGTGCCATCTACACTGGCATTTTAATTATCAGTTAAATCGGACTACTCTCTCATCATTGATATAATTTACTTATTTCAGCAATTTGAGAGTTTTCTGTATAGTTGTCTAATGCTGGTGATGTCACGTTCTGACCATAGTTCTTGTGTGTTTTGCTTGTTTTAGTGTTGGTCAGGACGTGAGCTGGGTGGGCATTCTATGTTGTGTGTCTAGTTTGTCTGTTTCTATGTTTGGCCTAATATGGTTCTCAATCAGAGGCAGGTGTTTTGTGTTGTCTCTGATTGGGAATCATATATATAGGTGGCTTGTTTTGTGTTGGGGTTTGTGGGTGGTTGTTTCCTGTCTTTGTGTTTACTCTGCACCAGATAGGGCTGTATCGGTTTGCCACATTTTGTTCTTTTGTTATTTTGTTATTTGTAAGTGTTCACTGTTTCGTCATTAAACATGTTGAGCACTGGCTACGCTGCGTGTTGGTCCGATCCCTGCTACACCTTCTCTTCTCGTGAAGAGGAGGAAGTCTGCCGTTACAGGTGAGGCATATTATTCTGTTTTAATGTTCCTCCTGAATCACCATGATAAATGTAATAGTTATTTCTGAAGTGTTCCTAAAACACATGGTTTCACATGTGAAATAAAATTTGTATGAGTTCGTTCGACCATGCCATGCCTTAACACATTTTCTCAGTGGTGTTTAGCCACTTCATCATGATCTTGTTGCAGGGAGTGCTCTTGTGTAGAGCTGGAGGAGTACTCTCAGGAATGTAAAAAAGCTCAAGGTGAAATATTAATTCACCAGTTTGAAATATTAAAGACTCAGATGTGTAACAAAAGAACCGAAAGGCGCTACTATGTTCTGAACATACAGAGCTAGCCATGCATATTTTATCCACATCTGAAGTTCCCGCTGGGGAAAAAACGGTATTCTAATGGTTCATCTCCTTGTTTTGAGAGAGAGAGAAGGATGTGATAGCATAATGAAAGCAATTACATAACTGTAATAGAATAAAGTAGAATGAAGATGATTATTCTACTTAATCAAAGAATAGGTCTGATTAACAAACCTGCAAGTAAGAACTTGTTAAAGAACAATAATTGCAAAATTGATGACAGACTAGGGGGAATCATATGATATCTAATAATAACTTAACATTTCACTGGAGGGATGCAATTTATTACATTATCAACAACGGCAGCCTGCTGTAATATCAGTTTTTTTGGGGGGTCTGCATGCTGCGACTATCACACAAACACACACACACACACACACAATCTTACTGTGGAATTAGTTCGATTGTCTTCAATAGCACACCGCTTCTCACTGCAATCTACTTCAACTGACAGGAGTTACATAAACAACAAAGAGATATCAGTTTGACCCTGACCTCTGTAGAGTGGCGTGAGCCTTATCTCATGGTGTAGGTGTGCTGCTTTCCTGCCTGTGTGTGTGTGGTTTGTGTGTTGCATTTGGTTGATACTGAACAGGAAGCACACACCGCTCCACGCGCCTAGGGAAACGCTGGCGGAGGCGGCAGGTGCAGTGATTTGGAACTTTTGATCTCTCCTCGAGCTCACCTTCCTACTATGACACTGTGATTATCCTATGTACTGAACAGTCTTTGATTCATTTGTCTCCCGGCTATTTCTGGGCTCTGTGTTTTCTCCTTTAATGTTGTTTTATATTGGCTTATGTTGGCTATCTGGTAAACAAACACTCGACCAGACGTGCTCTCAGCGCACGTTACAGTTTTTCTCAAATGGGTACAAGCAATTTTTGGATATGTGCTGAAACGTACGGTATAGCAGAACAGCAATGATCAAATGGTGAAATACATTTACAGCACTTCTGATCCTTTTTTTGGCCCTAGTACCTGACTTGCATATCGTAGACCACCTTTTGCAAAACATGAAATACAAATGTAATCAGTGAACACAAAATGTACTTTTGTACACAGAATCTTAACACACTGTTTTCATCGGAAGAGAAATGTGTGCAATTGTGTTCACTGTTTCTGGCAATCAGTAAATACTACTACACACAATTCTTAATCACCCCATCGGTGTCATACCATGTACAATATATGGAAGGATCTAGGCAATGGGGACTGTCTTGTTATTTACAATATTGCAGAGATCCAGAGACGGAAGTTGGGTTACTTCTAAGTCATCAGCGTAAACGTATACGTTCCTACCAGTAGTGTTCCTCCATTGTATTCACCTTTTCCTTATTCTATTGTCTATAAAACTACAAAACAATGACCAAACCAGCTTTTGTATTGAAGACATGGAATTGGATTGGGATGATACCTATGAATGAATCCTGCACACAATATAGTTCTTTGTATATTTTTTTTAATCAGGAATAATATTTGATTTGATGTGTATGCAATTGTTTTGTGAAATATGCATAAAAGGAGAGTAATGTCCCATAATGCTGCACCTTTGGATAGTTGTACTTCCAATTTTGATCATCACGATTTAGTGACTGCAAAGAAATGTATTGATCTACTGGTATTTTAAAAGAGACTAACTTTCTGTTTTGTTCATCTTTTTGCAGGCAGTCGTGTTCTTTTGATGAATCTTCTTTGCAGTTTACGAAAGTTCAATCAGGAAGACCGGTCTGAATGGCTTGTCCCTTTTTAAGTATCCAATATTCACCTCACGTCCCATCTCACTCATCAGCATATGTTAGCGTTTATAATGTTACCGCCTCAGCATAGCAGGTATTTAAAGGGTAGTGTCTATAACGTTACCTCATTAGCACAGCAGGTATTTATTTGGTAGCGTTTATAATGTTACCGCCTCAGCATAGCAGCTATTTATGGTAATGATTATTCATTTACCTCATAAGCATAGCAGGTATCTATGGTAGTGTCATGATGTTACCTCATCAGCATAGCAGGTATCTATGGTAGTGTCATAATGTTACCTCATCAGCATAGCAGGTATCTATGGTAGTGTCATAATGTTACCTCATCAGCATAGCAGGTATCTATGGTAGTGTCATAATGTTACCTCATCAGCATAGCAGGTATCTATGGTAGTGTCATCATGTTACCTCATCAGCATACGCCTTTCCTCCTGCTTTACTATTAGCAAGCGTGCGGAATGTCGTTCACCTATTAACTCCAGCCTCTAAGGCAATTCCACCACACTTGCTGGAGCCCCGTTCAATAATCACTTTCCATTTCTTTCAACCAATGGGAATAAATCTAGGAGAGTAATTACATGTCAACTCAAACCTTGTGTCTCCCGCTTCTTGTTTTGCACAAGTCTGCCAATGACCTTCCACTTCCCCACCACCACCAACATACTGAAGGCCTGTCATTGGATCCCCGTCCTCCTAGTGGCGGGGGGGGGGAGGGTTCGATGCAAGGTGCTCAGCATAGGGCAACCTGTCATCTGTCAGAATTGTTTTCTGTCACTGTTGTCATTCAGCTAAGCCTGCACTCAGTTGATTGTATGTTTTGAGAAGGCAGCTACATTTGAAAAAGCATTTGCTGTTTTACAAAAGGCCACACAGATCTGTGTCTTGGACTCTGTTTTGAAAGTTGACAACATTGTTCCCCAAAAAAATGCTTGGTATGCGATTGATAAAAACTGTAATCAGAATGATCAGTATAATCAGAAAGCGTAGTGGACACATAGTATTTTTAAAATGGTATTACCAGGTTCTTAAGATCTGGGTTAAGCAGACAGTGTAAAGTAGAGCCAAACAGAAAAGGACCAGCATAATGTTGTTCGTAGATTGCAATTATATACCTACCCATGAAGCTAAGTCCATACAGTCAATGCCAAGTCCATACATACAGCCAAGATTATATGTTAGTTAATTGGGGTGATAATTCTGCATGACAAGGAAGCTGAGACCAGAATAGAGCTGAAGAAAAGGCTCATTGTGCCAAAAGCAGCCCACACACAAGCACTGATCCCCTCTCTTTCAGCACTTGTCTGTTCTGGGAAGAAAACAACCATTTGGTTGATTGGCTTCAGTTGACCATGGTAACGGGGGAGAAGCTGCCAAGTACGGGGCGAGTCAAAAAAAATCACCTCTTACATACAAGACGGCTCTCTGATGTTGTGGGTGTTGTGTGTGTGCTTCTCCCCAGGCTGGTTTCAGATGGCACCTCAACCCTGGGTGCAACTGTCTGAATCTATGTGATCACAGCGTTGCTCAAAATCCTTGAAATAGCTACAATATTGTTACTATATTGCCATGTTTGAGTTAAATGATATTACACATCATTCTTTGACTTTCCTCTGTTTGCTGCGGTTACGACAAGGGGTGGCGTTTTCTTTGGCGCTTGGGTTATGATTCCATATCTACAGTATACCATATGTTTAGCTCAGACCAAATGAACTATAGCTAAGTAGGAGACCAGCACTAAACTGAGGGCTAAATCCAAACAAAGAATAAACCCCCATTCACTGCTTCGGAACAACATAAATAATGGCGTGCAATGAGTAAACTTAATTTCAATTGACGCACACATTTCCATTTAGGTCTTATATACAGTAGCTTTAGTATGCCACACCCATTCATTTCATGTGTATCAAACTCAGGCTCTTTGCTCTGATACTGTCTGACGATCATCACCTTCAGCCTCATGTTTCCAATGTCAATTCTTCACTCAATATTCATGGGTTCATTCAGATCTGAAACACATAACCATCCTGAGGCTAGCTGCATTCATGCCGCGTCCTGGTGTCAAGCTGTCAATAATTAAACTTCCTTGTCTATTTCTATTTCCTTGTTATTACATAGTGTACTGTTATAACTATTTGTGTGTCTGTGTGTTATGTATCTTCTTTGAGCTATGAGAATGACAACAATGGCACAGTATGCATTTCATAGTCCACTCACATTGGGCCAGGAGAATCATTTACCTATTCCTTATACAAATTCACCACAGTATGACACAGTCTTCCTTTTTATCCGAGAACATTTTGTCGTGTCCAATAGTCTGTCGCTGTTCAAGCAATGTTCGGTGGGGCAGACACTCAGTCCTTGAGTGACAGTCCTTTGTGAACAGCTGTGGGGAGCAGGCAGGTGACATTTAAAGTTTCACCTTTACCAGCACGCACACACACTGCAATTAATACCATTAAAAACATAATTTGAATTGACACACACATTTACATTAAGGTCTTATATAGGCTAGCTTTAGATGTACAGTATGTCACACCTGATCATTAATTTCATGTGTATCAAATTCAGTCTGCTTTCATACTGTCCAATGACTATCAGGGCAGTGATTGGGGACATTTCCCTGTGTAGTGTCCTGTCTTTCGGATTGGGGCATTTAACAGGTGTCCTGACTCTGTGGTCATTAAAGATCCCATGGCGCTTATCGTACGAGTAGGGGTGTTAACCCCGGTGTCCTGGCTAAATTCCCAATCTGACTCTCATACCATCATGGCCACCTAATCATCCCCAGCGTCCAATTGGCTCATTCATCCCCCCCTCTCTGCTGTAACTTTTCCCTAGGTCGTTGCTGTAAATGAGAATTTGTCAACCTACCTGGTAAAATAAGGGTTAAATAAAATCCAAATATTCATTATTTTTGCAGTCCTGGGTTGTCTCTGAAATAAGTTGATTTGAGTGCTGATGTCACGATCGTCTTCCTGTGAGAGAGTGGACCAAGGCGCAGCGTGTGAAAAATACATCTTTATTTAGAAGAGAGAGAAAACACAAAACAAACACTATACATAAACTCAAAACAAAACGACCGTGAAGCTACAAACGTTAGTGCACAGACAAGCAACAAACGTTCAACATAGACATACCTAGAAACATTCACTCAACACAAACTCATACACTACACCCAACACCCCCTTTACCATATAACCACCCAAAACGACAAAACACAAACATTCCCCATGTCACACCCTGACCTAACTAAAATAATAAAGAAAACAAAGAATACTAATGCCAGGGCGTGACAGCTGAGTCTGTCATTGCCCCCTCACAGCAAAATTAGATCGGTAAATTGAATACTGTGGGTGCTCAATTTCACACTTTTGAAGTGTTTATACGAGAACACCCAGAAAATGTTGTATTTACACTTTTCAAAGTGTTGCCCTTTTAACAACAATACTTTCCAACATCCGTGTGTAACGGCAGTCTAAGTCGTCCTCAGACGAGGAGAGGCGAGAAGGATCTGAGGACCAATGTGCAGCGTGGTAATTTTCCATGATTTAATTAACACAAAACAAGACACTATACAAAATAAACTAACCGTCACAGTCCTAGCTGGTGCAGACAAAACACAAAGACAGGAAACAACCACCCACAATCCCCAACACAAAACAAGCCACCTATATATGATTCTCAATTAGGGACAACGATTGACAGCTGTCTCTGATTGAGAACCATATTAGGCTGAACACAGAAACAGACGAACTAGACACACAACATAGAATTCCCACCCAGCTCACGTCCTGACCAACACTAAACAAGCAAAACACATAAGAACTCTGGTCAGGACGTTACACAGTGCCATTCAAATATTACACTAACTCAGTGTTAAAGTTACACTGTTATGGTGTTCACTAATACCTTGTATTTAACACTTTAGAATTCAATGTTTACACTAGGTCAGTGTTAAATTTACAATGTTATGGTGTTTACTGATACTTTCACAGCAAATTCTCCAGCGTTAAATCAACACAGAGTGTTAAACTTAACACTGGTCCAGTGTCTATACGGGTCCACACTTTTCAGTGTTAAATTAACACACTGCTTAGTGCAGAGTACCTTGCCTTTTGAGTGAATTGTAGAGTTACCACCCATGACTGTATTTCTTAGTGACAGAGACATGGTTGTTGCATTCATCCATTCTCAGTCCTGCGGCCTTCACCAAGTGAAGTAAATGCAATTCTCTAACACACCAAATGTAATTCTTTAACACGCTACAGCACATAATTTATTAGGTGTTATATAAGACATAATTTACAAGGTGTTAATTAATCTATTCCCTTGTTATTGCATAGTGTACTGTTATGACTGTGTGTGTTATGTCTTTTCTGTGAGCTGTGGGAATGACAACAATGGCACAGTATGCATTTCATCGTCCCCTCACATTGGGCCAGGAGAATCATTTACCCATTCCTTATACAAATTCACCACAGTATGACAGTCTTCATTTTTATCCGAGAACATTTTGTCGTGTCCAGTAGTCTGTCGCTGTTCAAGCAATATTCAGTGGGGCAGACACTCAGTCCTTGAGTCACAGTCCTTTGTGAACAGCTGTGGGGAGCAGGCAGGTGACATTTTAAAGTTTCACCTTCACCATTATGAATTATGAAAGTACCACTGAATATGTTCAGTGTTCCTTTTAACCGTGAATTTGTTCTTGTGTTATTCAAAACCTCAAATGCATCACATTTGGAATGACTAAGAGTAAATATGATTTATTGTTAGTCATTCCAAATATTGAGCCCAGTAAATAGGCTACATAAAACAGGGTATAAATCCCATCATGGCTTGAATAATCAATAATGGTTGTAGCTTAGTCACATTTCAGTTTAGCCAACCACATCATTACATCACCCAGCTAACAGGCCTCAGGGAAATGAGGTTGACTGACTGGTCCTACACTAGGAGATGAAGTCAGTGACACCAATTCACCTTGTGTTGGGCTGCTACATCTACACGACTGTTGGTGTGAAAAACAGCTGTATGGAACCAGACAATACAGCCAGAGATAGCATCAGGTACACATAAAAACACACACACACTCACACTGACACTCAGTATCTTCACTTTCAGATAGCTTGTACGTGATCTTTGGCTTGGCTGTATTTTTTTGCTGAATTGGTTTAATGCATATGTCAACCTAACCTCAATATGCCCCCTCTGTAAAGTTTTTATTTAAATGCTGACTAGGGAGAATAATTTGCAGAGCTAGCATGTTGGTGAATATATTGTAGGGAATAAAGATATAGCTATAGTTGCTTCCTTATCACGTGGATTAAATTAGCAATAAAACAGATTTATTGGTCATTTAATAATTAATTTGTTCTAATTAGCATTTTCTTCTAATTCAATCAGGAATAATGTTATTACATATTTATTACATTGTCATAGATCTAGGTTGGGTTTTCTTGAACTCAGGATGGCACACGTTCCCTCTTGAAACAGAAACTGCCAATCCACCTACTTACAGCGCTTATCTCTGCAAAGTCAAGGACATTTGGACTTCCAGGTTGGGACTGAATCAGTCCCTTGATTGGCTACTTGGCCAAACAGCGCAGATATCATCTGTGTTTCTTTGATGTCCCCCACACTGGGAAATCTAATTTGGCACATTTTATTAATGGAAGGCACCCACTAGACACACACTGTTAACTGACAAGACACCCACAGACACAGACACAGATGACTGTGACCAATTAATTGTAAGGTTCTGCTTTTATTTTCTTAGTCAACCTTGTGTTATTTTTCTTTGTGTTCTTGAACGTAGCGCTGTTTATTTGTGTTCTGGAACGTAGCCCTGTCTTTCATTTTTGTTCATTGATTTCACCTGTGTTTGTTTCTCACCTGGTCTCATCAGCTCCCTATTTAGTTCAGTTCTTTCTGTTTGTATGGTTGTGAGGTATTGTTTGTTTTTAACTGCCTACCTGTGCTTGACCATTGCTTGCCTGCAACTGCGATTCCTCCCTTCTGCGAAGGCTTAATAAACATCTGCCGTGCTCTGTGCGTGAATCTACACCTTTTCTCCCTGAGTATTCATTACATTAATGGGGCCTTTAGATTAATCAGTAGGCCTCGATGGGTGAATTACATGAAGTGTACATCTCAAAATGGCATAGCATTTTGAGATGTTGGAATTGGCATACCTGACCACAGTTGGAATTGACATACCTGACCTTAGTTGGAGTTAGCATACCTGTAGCAAAAGCGATATTGCATGGCTGGCTCTTTTAATTATTAAGTAAGTGGCCATCTGTGATGCTGTTTGTATATTATGGATTGTGTTGCTGTTTTAGTTTACGGCATATTTTGCCATATGATAGCGGTCAACTGTTAGGTTTAGGAATTAATTCAGAGATTTGGGATATGGGGATTTGGGATATGGGGGCGCTGTTTTCACTTTGTAAAAAATCGTTCCCAAATTAAACTGCCTCGTACTCAATTCTTGCTCGTACAATATGCATATTATTATTACTATTGGATAGAAAACACTCTTAAGTTTCTAAAACCATTTGAATTATATCTGTGAGTAAAACAGAACTCATTTTGCAGCAAACTTCCTATAAGGAAGTGAAAAATCTGAAATCGAGGCTCTGTTCCAGCGCCTTCCTATTCATTTTCTTAATCTATGGATATACATGCACTTCACTTTGATCTGAGGTCGAACAAGAGCTTTTGGAATGACGTGACCACTATTTCCTTTGTTGAGCAAGGCGCGGGAAGGAACCCTGGATTGCGTTCTGAAAAGCTTTCGTTATAGACGGCTAATATCTCCGGCTTTGATTTTATTTGATACATGTGATAATATCATCGTAAAGTATGTTTTTTTCAATATAGTTTTATCAGATTATTGAAAGTTTATCGGGAGTTTTGGCGGTTTCCGTTCTCTGCGTTTGTTGAAGATGGACAGCTTCGCGCCACTTGGCTAGCTTTGGTTGCTAATTCGACAGGAGAAAAGGACATTCTAAAACCAAACAACAATTATTCTGGACAAAGGACCCCTTGAACAAGATTCTGATGGAAGCTCAGCAAAAGTAGGAACCATTTATGATATTTCGTATTTCTGTGGAAAATGTTAAGTACTATTTTCCGCCCTCATTGCAGGCGCTGTCTCGCTATAACGTAAGCTGTATGTCGTACTAAAGTTATTTTTAGAATTCTAACACGGCGATTGCAATAAGAACTAGTGTATCTTTCATTTGCTGTATAACATGTATTTTTTAGTAAAGTTTATGATGAGTTCTTTGATTAGATTAGGTGAGTGTCAGAAATATATCCGGATAATTTTGTGCAGTTTGGCTACGTATTCACATTGTAAAACCACGATTTGTACTGCTAAATATGCAAATTTTCGAACAAAACATATCTGTATTGTGTAATATGATGTTATAGGACTGTCATCTGATGAAGTTTGTCAAGGTTAGTGAATAAATTTATATCTTTTGCTGTTTTTTTCGCTATCGCTACCTTTGCGGTGAATGAATGCGGTTGTGTGTTTGGCTATTGTGGTAAGCTAATATAATGCTATATTGTGTTTTCGCTGTAAAACACTTAAAAAATCTGAAATATTGGCTGGATTCACAAGATGTTTGTCTTTCATTTGCTGTACACCATGTATTTTTCATAAATGTTTTATGATGAGTATTTAGGTATTTCACGTTGGTCTCTGTAATTGTTCTAGCTGCTTCGGGGCTATTTGTGATTGTAGCTGCAATGTAAAACTATGATTTTATACCTGAAATATGCTAATTTTTTGAACAAAACATAGATTTATTGTATAACATGTTATAAGACTCATCTGATGAAGTTGTTTCTTGGTTAGTGACTAATTCTATCTCTATTTGGGGGTTTTGTGCAAGCTACCTGTGCTGTGAAAGAAATGTCTGTGCTTTTTTGTATTTGGTGGTGAGCTAACATAAATATACGTGGTGTTTTCGCTGTAAAACATTTAAAAAATCGGACATGTTGGCTGGATTCACAAGATGTTTATCTTTCATTTGAGGTATTGGACTTGTTAATGTGTGAAAGTTAAATATTTCAAAAAAATATTTTTTGAATTTCGCGCGCTTCCTTTTCAGTGGAATGTGGGGGGGGGGTTCCGCTAGCGGAACCCCGGGGCTAGACAGGTTAATCTTACATTTAGCCCTTAATTCCAAGTGGGTAAGGTAAGGGTCAAGGTTTGGGATAGGCTTAAAACATTCTATATTTTTTTATAGAAGTGCATAGCACTGGGATTGAACCAGTGATTCTCGAAGCGGTAGCTCATGGTTTAAGCCCATCCCAACGCCAGGAGTGTCAAACCGACTCAACGTAGGGCCTGCTGGTTTTATTTTTTTCCTTTCAATTAAGACCTAGACAACCAGGTGAGGGGAGTTCCTTACTAATGAGGGACCTTAATTCGTCAATGAAGTCCAAGGGAGGAGCGAAAACCTGCAGACAATTGGCCCTCTGTGGAATGAGTTTGACACATGTGCACAACGTCCTGTCTACTGGATGACTATAGGTGCTTGCGTAGTGAACGTTAGGAAATTGCCATATAAATAAAATGTCATCTCATGCCATCATTTCACCATTACAAATATGTGTAAATATGCCATAATCCACAGGAGTTTGGCCTAAACATTAGTGTACAAAACATTAGGAACACCTGCTCTTTCCATGACATGAACTAACCGTCTCAGAACAGGTGTAGATGTACTGAGATCATCTGACAGATCATGTGACACTTAGATTGCACACAGGTGGACTTTATTTAACTAATTATGTGACTTCTGAAGGTAATTGGTTGCACCAGATCTTATTTAGGGGCTTCATAGCAAAGTGAATATATATACACACACCACTTTTCTGTTTTTTAATTTGTAACATTTTAGGAAACACGTTATTCATTTCACTTCACCTATTTCCCTTCACCTATTTTCTGTCTGTCCATTAGATGAAATCCAAATAAAAATCCATTTAAATTACAGGTTGTAATGCAACAAAATTGGAAAAACTCCAAGGGGGATGAATACTTTTGCAAGGCACTGTATTTATACCTGTGTTCTCTGTTTGTCTGTTGCCAGTTAGTTTTGTTCGTAAAACCTACCAGCGTTTGTTTCCCTGCTCCTGCCTGTGTTCCTGTGACTGCGACTGACCCAGCAGACTCGGACCAACTCCACAATGCCATCTCCTCCCAAGGAGCCACCATTGGAAGGCACAAGGAGTTGCTTCGCAGGCTTCTGGAAGGGTTCCAGACCTTGGCCGAACACCATGACCTTGCGTTGAACACTTTGCTGGAGGGCACTCGCCTGGGCCACGGCGTTGTGGGAGCGACAATCCGCCGTTTGCCTCAGCCTGGAGCTGTTCATGGAGCAAGTTCGGAAGGTGTTTGATTCTCCGTTGTCCGGGCGAGAGTCTGCCCGCAAGCTGCTCCAGCTATGCCAAGACTACCGTAGGCAGTGGAGAGTGCTTGGAACGCGGAAGTACTGTTCGACACATTCCTACACAAAGTATCGGAGGAAGTTAAGGACGTGCTTGCAGCCCAGGAACTACCGATGGATCTCGACTCGCTCATCGCCTTGACCATTTGGATTGATGGACGACTACAGGAACGAAGGAAGAACAGTAGAGTCGATTACGCTTCGCCTCCGGGGTATCCCAGAAGTTCCCAATGGCTCCGTTGCCGATAGAACCCGAGGCTACCCGAGTTCCCACGAGAGCCTCTGAAGACTGACAATGCACCTCTTCCCGAGCCCATGCAACTAGGCAGAGCTAGACTGTCTCCTGCTGAACGGCTATACAGGCTTCACACTAAGTGTTGCCTGTATTGTGGGACTACTGGTCATTTCGTCTCCACCTGTCCACTAAAAGACCAGGCTTACCGGTAGGAGCGAGTACTCTGGTGGGCCATACAAAGAACTTTTCCTCTCCCCTTACTCGCATCCCTTTTCATGCCATGTTGCTGTGGGGGAACCTGTCAAAATCTCTCCGGGTACTCATCGACTCTGGGGCTGATGAGAGCTTTATGGACGCTACCCTTGCTTCTGAGCTGGATATCTCCACTCAGCCCCTCTCCATTCCCATGGATGTTAGAACACTGGACGGGCGCTCTATTGGCCGGGTCACCCAGAGTACCACCCGCATCAACCTACGTGTGTCAGGGAACCACAGCGAGATGATCCAGTTCCTGCTCATTAAGTCTCCCCAGGTTCCCGTGGTGTTGGGGTTCTCCTGGCTCCAGCGACACAATCCCCTCATTGACTTGTCTGCCGGTGCCATCATGGGCTGGAGCTCGTTCTGCCATGCCCACTGCCTGAAGTCAGCACAGCCTTTTCCAGGACATCTTCTTGGGGCCTCGGAGGTTGCCCCGGACCTCCGCCATTCCCCCAGGACCCCCAGGAGGTGTTCAGTAAGGTATGACTGTAGGATTGATCTTCTCCCAGGCACCACGCCGACGACTGTACTCTCTGTCGTGTCCGGAGACCAAGGCTATGGAGACCTACATTGTGTACTCCCTAGCCGCCGGGTTCATCCGTCCTTCTGCCTACCCCACCGGCACAGGGTTCTTCTTTGTAGAGAAGAAGGACAAAACCCTGCGTCCGTGCATCGACTACCGAGGTCTCAACGACATCACGGTGAAGAAGCGCTACTTTACCAGATAACCGGATGTTCGTGCCTGACGTGGTCCTGGAGTGGGCTCACTCCTCCAGACTTGTATGCCACCCAGGCTTCCGTCGGGAACCTTGCTTTTGTGCGCCATCGCTTTTGGAGGCCTACCATTGTCCCTGACGTCTCTGCATTCGTCGCCCCTTGCACGGTTTGTGCACAAAACAAGACTCCTCTGCAAGCTCCGGCTGGTCTCCTCCAACCTCTGCCTGTCCATACGGGGTATGGTAGTAGGTGCCAGGCGCACTGGTTTGAGTGTGTCAAGAACTGCAATGCTGCTGTGTTCAAAATAAAGAATGGTCCACCACCCACTGGACATCCAGCCAACTTGACACAACTGTGGAAAGAATTGGAGTCAACATGGGGAAGCATCCATGTAGAATGCTTTAGACACCTTGTAGATTCCATTCCCCGATGAATTGGGGCAGTTCTGAGGGCAAAAAGGGGTGCAACTCAATATTAGGAAGGTGTTCCTATTTTGTACACTCAGTGTATATTTCAAATGGCATAGCATAAAAGGTGTTTGTGCTTTTGGTTGTGGTGGTCCTGTTTTGATCATGCAGCACACAGTACTGAACCTTTAAACTGGAACAGCCAGATGCATGAATATAAATTGTGCTATAAAAACACTGGGTTCTTTTTACTGGGTAGAGTGAGCTGTCAACAGCAAACAGCAGCTGTGAGATGACAAGTCAGAAGGGAGCATGGTGGGGGTGGGATGTGTGTTTGTCTGTGTGTGACCACCATATGTGTGTATGTGTGTTTGTGGACCATAAATGTCACTGCAGCATGTGGAAGAAGGGAGAACTATTCCTTGGATTCCTCTGGCTGCAGAACAAAGGGCCTGCCATAGATGTATCCACCACTGCTGTGCCTGTCTCTAAACACATGCACACACACACACACACAGCTGCTCCACTCCACCACAAATTATACCATAGCCTAAACATTTTAATTTAGAGCTCTGCACACACACACACACGTACACTCAAGTTTGTTTTACTATTCTTGTGGGGACCCAAAAAATGTATTCCCATTTAAAATCCTATTTTCCCTAACCCCTAAGCCTATAATAGGCTTTTTTTTCGTGTGTGGACCGGCGAAATGTCCCCACTTGTCTACATTTTTCTTGCTTTACTATCCTTGTGAGGACTTTTTCAGAAGCTCATGACTGATTATTCCCATGACTGATTATTTACATCACTGTCAACACTGCGAAAAGGCATTCATATATATATATACCAGATGTCCATGAGAATCCACTAAATGACTGAACTCACAGCAGGACACGGAAGCAAAATCCCCAAATGAATACGTGTTGAGACTGTAATCTTGGGTGCTATTTTTTTTTTCCGAACAAGAGAATCCCATTTGATATATACATAATTCATAAATCTGTTGCACAAATCAAAGGTCAATCATGCTCATTAATCATGCAAACTATTGAGAGCTCAGCAATAGGACATGATCAACATCCGTTTGAAAATGAATAACCGACAGAAATTGCAATTTTTCGAGCCCACTGATACTTTGTCCAAAGAGCTACCAACTGGTTTAACAACCAGGTTCAACCTCACAAGTTCACTACATGACTGTTCTGCTCAGCTATTGTAAAAGACAGGCTTATGTGAAGTAGCCACGGGTAGCAGCGCTAGCCTGGCAGTGGGTTCAAAGACTATTTGAAATATTTCAAATACATATAGTCTGTCTTGAGTGTCAGATGGGCGGGGTTTGAACTTCCAACTATTCTATTGGTGCCATTTCCCCAGATAAGCTTAACTAAGTCCGGATGAAGTATATATTTGAAATGATTTCAAATACTATTTGAACCCAGGTCAGTTAGCGCTCTCACTTCATGCATACATTTTCCTCTAAGGGACAGAAAGAAAGTGTATTATCTATTAAAAATGTGTCCAAAAAATGTATTATTATAGGATAGTGTCTCTTCACACAATGCTGTCACAAATTGGTCTAACATTTGCACAAGGTATAAACAGATCATCTATAGAAGTTCATCAAGTCTTAAAGTTTTGAGACTTTCACCCCACCTAGGAAGGGAAAAATGATAAGGTGGCAAAAAATAATTAACACTGATTTCCTGGACCCAAATGGAACCCTAGACTAAAAGCATTCTCATTAGAGAATCTATTCATTTTTCTACACACCAGACTTAGTCCTGCATTTCACTGAACAAGTAGAACTTTCCTCACATTGGGTGTAATGTTTGTCTCCTGTGGCGATTAACTAAAAGGGGCAATCTGTAGTTACTACATCCATTTTGGGACTTATACATTAATGATATGTACCGATTGATTCTTGAAGAATATAACTTAGAAATGCCTCATGAGCTTAGTTAAACTGTCGTACCACATCAGAACCCAAAATATAAGCTTGTTTTACTCCAATGTTTGTAAAGAAAGTAAATAGCATTTATAACACTATATAGCCTCAAAACATTGTTAAAACTATTATTTTGATATCATGGATAGTCAGTCCTCACATCCATTGCTCTGTTTATACATTTGAGAGTGGTTACATTTCTCCAGCCCCAGCCCTCAGGTTTTTACCAAAATAGGGCAGGGAGACAACTTTGTTGTTGTTTTACAAGTGCTGATTTCACCTTTAAAGTTGTAATCTAATTTCCAGAGTGTTTGCTGCAGAAATAATGAGGACCACTTGGGGGGCAGAGAAAAAGATCTGTCTGCTAAAAGAACCTTAGGGGAGGCCATCTCTGGGCATCTTCAAAGTATATGGTGGGCTGGAGCCAACTGTGGCTAACTGGGCACACACACCAGCAGGTGGTCAGATCAGAAGTTCTGGTTACAGCGTGCCCACTGAAACTGGTCAAAAGTGACGCTTGACGACAACCTCATTAATCTATGGCAGAGTCCCAAATGGCACCGTATTCCCGATAGTGCATTACTTTTGACCAGGGCCCTTTGGGCCCAGAGATAGTCTGTGTCCCAAATGGCAATGTGGTGTATGGCCAAGCATGATCCTGATTTAAGTGATAGTCTGGTTGTCCTGTAAATAGCTGAGTTGTTTGGCTCGGATGAATTCAAACATAATGCCGAAGCAAGAAACTCAGACAACCTTGATCTTCTTCGTCTTGTTTGCTCTTCTGTCTCGTATATATCCCAAGAGGTGGATGTTAAAAAGCATGAGATACAAGTAGAAAGAGAAGAAGCGCATACAATCACTTTGAATCTGGCAATCAAACAACAACAGAGTAGTTAACAGCTGAGGGAATGGAGCTGAAGGTTGGGACTAATAACAACAACTAATAACAAGATAACTAATGTAAAACATACAGCTGAGGGACGGGGCTGGAGACATGTAGCCAGTCTCAAATTCATAGACAGAGCAATGGATGCAATCACTAATCATGTACGAGATCAAAATTCTGTTTTAATTCTGTTTTGAAGCTATAGAGTGTTTGTTCATAAACATTGTTTACAAATGACGGAGTAATCCTAAACGGAAAAACCACATGAATTTCACCTGATCACATGATCTCACGTGATCACATGATCACGTGATTGTATTTGAAATTAATGTGATACCGGGAAAACATGATCTCGTGAAATAAATGTGACATGTGTAACCGATGTGAAATGGCTAGCTAGTTAGCGGGGTGCACGCTAATAGCGTTTCAATCGGTGACGTCACTCGCTCTGAGACCTTGAAGTAGTTGTTCCCCTTGCTCTGCAAGGGCCGTGGCTTTTGTGGAGCGATGGGTAACGATGCTTCGTGGGAGGAAGTTGTAGATGTGTGCAGAGGGTCCCTGGTTCAAGCCCAGGTAGGGGCGAGGAGAGGGACGGAAGCTATACTGTTACACACGTCTATGCAAAATGTTAACATGTAATAACATGAAACAACACGTGAAAACACAGGTGTCAAATGTCATTGAGAATATTTAACTTTAAAATGCATAATTGACACGACTTAAATTTAAAGTCATGGTCCACTAGTACCCGGGACATCCCCAAGAAGATTATTTAGAACGTTGTTGTCTCATGGTCCCCTGCATTGCTTGGGACTCAACTCACAACCTCTTATTTACTAGGTACCTGATGTTCCTGCTGTGCCACCAGCTCTGTGTTCTAATAATAAACAGTGATTGGCAGCAGTGCAAAATCAAAGGGAGAGGGTGCGATTGAGATTGTGTCATCTGAGGCGGTATGCGAATTGGTTGGTCTAGGGTTTCCGGGATGATGGTGATGATGTGAGCCATGACCAGCCTTTCAAAGCACTTCATGGCTACCGACGTGAGTGCTACGGGTTGGTAGTCATTTAGACAGGTTACCTTCACTTTCTTGGGCACAGACTTTCTTGGGCACTTTCTTGGGTATTACAGACTCAGTCAGGAAGAGGTTATAAATGTCATTGAAGACACTTGCCAGTTGGTCCACGTATGCTCTGAGTGCACGTCCTGGTAATCCGTCTGGCCCCACGGCCTTGTGAATGTTGACCTGTTAAAAGGGCTTGCTCACATTGGCTACGGAGAGAGTGATCACACAGTCGTCCGGAACAGCTGGTGCTCTCATGCATGCTTCAGTGTTGCTTACCTCAAAGTGAGCATAAAAGGCATTTAGCTCATCTGGTAAACTCGCGTCACCGGGCAGCTCGTGGCTGTGTTTGCCTTTGTAGTCCATAATAGTTTGCAAACCTTGCCACATCCAACAAGCATCAGAGCCGGTGTAGTAGGATTCAATCTTTGTCTTGTGTTGACGCTTTGCCTGTTTGATTGTTCGTCTGAGGGCATTGCGGGATTTCTTATAAGCTTACAGATTAGTGTCCCGCTCCTTGAAAGTGGCAGCTCTAGCCTTTAGCGTGGCGCGGATGTCGCATGTAATCCATGGCTTCCGGGTGAGATATGTATGCACGGTCACTGTGGGGATGACATCATTGATGCACTTATTGATGAAGCTGGTGACTGAGGTGGTATACTCCTCAATAGCATTGGATGAATCCAGGAACATATTCCAGACTGTGCTAGCAACAGTGCTGTAGCATCCGCATCATCTGACCACTTCCATATTGAACGAGTCACTGGTACTTCCTACTTTAGTTTTTGCTTGTAAGCAGGAATCAGGAGGACAGAATTATGGTCAGATTTGCGAAATGGATGAGGAGGGAGAGCTTTGTAGGTGTCTCTGTGTGTGGAGTAAAGGGGGTCTAGAGTTATTTGTCCTCTGGTTGCACATGTGACATGCTGGTAGAAATTAGGTAAAAAGGATTTAAGTTTGCCTGCATTAAAGTCCCCGGCAACTAGGAGCACTGATTCTGGGTGAGCATTTTCTTGTTTTCTTATGGCCTTATACAGCTCGTTGAGTGCGGTCTTAGTGTCAGCATCGGTTTGTGTTGGTAAATAGACGGTTACGAAAAATATAGATAAACTCTCTTGGTAGATAGTGTGGTCTACAGCTAATCATGAGGTACTCTACCTCAGGCGGGAAATACCTAGAGTCTTCGTTAATATTAGACATTGCGCACCAGCTGTTATTGACAAATAAACACACATCCCCAACCCTCGTCTTATCAGACATAGCTGTTCGGTCCTGTCTGTCACGCCTGCTCCCGCTCTCCCTCCCTGGCACACAAAGGCACCAGGCTCCCCAGTATTACGCACTCCTGCCACCATCATTACGGACACCTGCCTTTCCCCGTCAGCGATTATTGGACTCAATCACCTCTGTCATTACCTCACCTATATCTGTCTGGTTCCCCTCTCTATTCCCCACTGCAGCATTAATTGTGGTATGTCCTTGTTTACCCGTGTGCTGACGCTGTTCCTGTTTTGTTACCTGTCTATTCCGTATTAAATGTCCACTCCCTGTACCTGCTTCTCATCTCCACCATCGGTCCTTACTCTGTCGATGCACAGAGAACCCGGCATACTATATATTCTCCGTGTCGTTGTTCAGCCACAACTCGGTGAAACATAAGATATTACAGTTTTGAATGTCCCGTTGGTAGGATAGTCTCGAACAGAGATCATCCAGTTTATTCTCCAGTAATTGCACGTTGGCCAATAGAACGGATTGTAGAGGCGGGTTACCCATTCGCCAACGAATTCTCACAAGGCACCCCCTCTCCGCCCCCTGTATTTACATATTTTCTTCACGCAAACAACAGGGATTTGGGCCTGGTCTCGGAGAAGCAGTATACCCTTCGCGTTGGACTCATTAAAGAAAAAATCTTCGTCCAGTTCAAGGTGAGTAATCGCTGTTCTGTTGTCCAGAAGCTCTTTTCGGTCATAAGAGATGGTTGCAGCAAAATTATGTACAAAATAAGTTACAAATAATGTGAAAACACACAAAATAGCACAGTTGGTTAGGAACCCGTAATACGGCAGCCATCCCCTCTGGCCCTATAAATGCACGTTTCCACCTTGTGCTGAAGACAATAAAGGGCCACTTTAAAATGTGCAGTTTTGTCACACAAGACAATGCCACAGATGTCTCAAGTTGAGGGAGCGTGCAATTGGCATGCAGGAATGTACAGGAATGTTAATTTCTCTACCATAAGCCGCCTCCTTGTCGTTTTAGAGAATTTGGCAGTACGTCCAACTGGCATCTCAACAGCAGACCACGTGTTACCACGCCAGCCCAGGACCTACACATCCGTCTTCTTCACCTGAGGGATCATCTGAAACCAGCCAACTCATCTGCATGCTCGTCTTCCTCACCAGGGTCTTGACCTTTCTGCAGTGGGCAAATGCTCACCTTCGATGACCACTGGCACGCTGGAGAAATGTGCTCTTCACAGATGAATCTCGGTTTCAACTGTACTGGGCAGATGGCAGACAACGTGTATGGTGTCGTGGCCAATGTTGGCATTGGGCAGGCATAAGCTACAGACAATGAACACAATTGCATTTTATCGATGGCAATTTGAATGCACAGAGATACCGTGATGAGATCCTGAAGCCCATTGTCGTGCCATTCATCTGCCGCAATCACCTCATGCTTCAGCATAATAATGCACGGTCCCATTTCAAATGGATCTGTACACAATTCCTGGAAGCTAAAAATGGCCCAGTTCTTCCACGGCCTCACCAGACATGTTACCCATTGAGCAGGTTTGGGATGCTCTGGATCGACATGTTCCATTTCCCGCCAATATCCAGCATCTTCGCACAGCCATTGTAGAGGAGTGGGACAACATTCCATAAGCCACAATCAACAGCCTGATCAACTCTATGCGAAAGAGATGTCATGCCATGAAGCAAATGGTGTCACACCAGATACTGACTGGTTTTCTGATCCATGCCCCTACCTTTTTTTAATGTACTGTATCTCTGACCAACAGATTCATGTATGTATTCTCAGTCATGTGAAATCCATAGATCAGGGCCTAACGGATTTATTTCAATTGACACATTTCCTTATATGAACTATAACTCAGTAAAATCTTTGAAATTGTTGCATGTTGCATTTATATTTTTGTTCAGGGTCGTTCAGAGAATGTTAATAAACAACGTTCCTCTGTGGGAATTTCAGTACTTCAGCATAACATTTCCTACAGGTTTCCTCATGGTTCTATTTAAAGTCATATTGTCAAATTGTTCCGAGAACATTAAGAAACTTTCCATAAAAATGAAAATAAACTTTAGTAACGTCTATAAGAACATTACATTCTGTTTTCAGCGTCAACAAAACAGAAGATGTCGTGTCACAATAAAAACAGAAGATACTGTGTCACAATAAATGTTTTATTTGTTTGCCCAGATTAATGCCCAAGGAAATAAATATGAATATATCTGTGCTTGGGAGAAAAAAAGAAGGTTAACCCCAAATAAGCTAGCAGTGTTATGAAAAGTCTTATTGAATCATTCAGTGAAAGTTTTTAGGAAGTTATTCAAAAAACTCAAAATAACATATAATTTCCGTTCTCAGAGTATTAATAAAACTTCCCAGGAAAACTTTCAAGGAACCAGAGTAAAACGTTCTTATGGCGTTGAACTGAGTGGTCGTTGTTTTAGTGCTCTCCTGCCAATTTCGGCTATACTTCTTTAAATCTCATATTTTAAATCCTTAACAATCCTTAACATCCGTAACACAAACAGCAATTTTCTTGGACAATTCCAGGCGTATCTACATCCATTATGAATTGACTTAAACATAGTCCTCCTAAAACAAGAAGAACATCTTGCATTGACAACGTGGTCCAGGCTAGGCCAGTTAGCCCTACTAATTCAGCCAGCTCTACTAACCCAGTTAGCTCTGCAAGCTCCTCACACCACGAGTCCGACATGACAACCAACGATGTAGATGACCTAAACCAGAACCAAGGGGCTTTGGAAGCAATCTCTGCTATGAGGGTGGACTTTTCCACCAAACTTGAAGGTGTTCTAACAGGAATTAGTGAGATTAAACGTGACCTTCAAGCCTACTCCATGCACGTGGACGAAGCAGAGGAACGCATTAGCATGGTGGAATATACTGTCGTCACTGTCAAAACAACGCCCGAAAGTTGGAAAAACAGATGGCTGACCTTACTTTAAAACTAAACTCGCTCAAGAACCACCACTGGTTGGTCTACCTGAAAAGGTCGAAAATGGTGACGCAATGGCTTCCCATGGCATTGGGGCCGGACAACTCCCCCCCCCCCCCCCCCCCTTGCACATTGAAAGAGCCCATCGGCCTCCGGCTCCAACGTGCCCGAGAAACCACCCCTCTCCTCGAGTCCTTATGAAGTTTCTCAACTTTCAAGACAAAGTCAGAGTGACGCGGAAAGCCAGGGCTATGGGCAAAGTGACCAAGAGATCGTGTTCTTTCCAGACCTACAGTATCTGTGGACCTGCACCGAAAAAGAAAAGGCTACGACGGGGTCAAATGCCAGCTCAGGTCCCTCAACATTGCCTATGGAATAGCCATCCCAGCTAAACTACGGCTGACTTACAATCGACGGTCACACGAGTTTGAATCTCCCTCTCAAGCCGAAGCCTTCATCCGTGGCATACAACATGAATCTTCTTCCCTGTCATGTCGCCGCTGTAAAGTTATCCACCACTCTGGACTACAGAGAATTAAACCAACTTGGATTATGTGACTGTTGGCAAGCTAACTAACATTAGCTAATGTATTAGCTGCTTGTAACGGTCCTGACCAGTTTTATGTTGTTTTTGTATGTGTAATTGGTCAGGGCGTTAGTTTTGGGTGGGCAGTCTATGTTATCTGTTTCTATGTTGGTTTTGGTTGCCTGGTATGGCTCTTAATTAGAGGCAGGTGTTTTGCGTTCTCCTCTAATTAAGAGTCATATTTAGGTAGGGTGTTCTCACTGTTTGTTTGTGGGTGATTGTCTTCCGTGTCTGTATGTTATTTCGTACCACACGGGACTGTTTCGGTTTATGTAGTCTGTTTCCTGTCCGTGAGTTTACGTGGAGTTATGTAAGTTTATGTTCAGGTTTCGTTGACGTCGTTTTCTTGTTTTTGTAAAGTTGAAAGTGTTTTGTTTTTTCGTGTTGCCATCATCATCGTGTTAAATAAAAAGATGGCTTATTTCCCTGAAGCTGCATTTTGGTCTGATGATCCTTCTCTCCTCTCCTCATCTGAGGAAGAGGAGAGCGACAGCCGTTACAGAATCACCCACCAAATTAGGACCAAGCGGCAAGGGAAAGCTCGACAGGGCAACAAGGACTTCTGGACTTGGGAGGAAATATTGGACGGGAGAGGTCCATGGGCACAGCAGGGAGAATATCGCCGTCCCAAAGCTGAGCTGGAGGCACTAAGGAGAGCAGAGGCTACCGGAGAGAGGAACCGGAGCTATGAGGGAACGCGTCTGGCACGGAAGCCCAAAAAGCCCGTAAGTAACACCCAAAAATTTCTTGGGGGGGGGCTAGGAGGTAGTGGGCCAAGGGCAGGTAGGAGACCTGCGCCCACTTCCCAGGCTTACCGTGGAGAGCGGGAGTACGGGCAGGCGCCGTGTTACGCAGTAGAGCGCACGGTGTCTCCAGTACGAGTGCATAGCCCAGTGCGGGTTATTCCACCTCCCCGCACTGGGAGGGCTAGATTGGGTATTGAGCCAGGTGTCATGAGGCCGGCTCAACGCGTCTGGTCTCCAGTGCGTCTCCTCGGGCCGGCATACATGGCACCTGCCTTACGCATGGTTTCCCCAGTTCGCCTACATAGCCCGGTGCGGGTTATTCCACCTCCCCGCACTGGTCGGGCAACCGGGAGTATTCAACCAGGTAAGGTTGGGCAGGCTCAATGCTCAAGAGTGCCAGTACGCCTCCACGGTCCGGTATTTCCGGCGCCACCTCCCCGCCCCAGCCTAGTACCTACAGTGCCTACACTACGCACTAGGCTACCAGTGCGTCTCCTGAGCCCTGTTCCTCCTCCATGCACTCTCTCTGTGGTGCGTGTATCCAGTTCGGTGCCTCCAGTTCCGGCCCCACGCACTAAGCTACCAGTGCGTCTCCAGAGCCCTGTACACACTGTATCTTCTCCCCCTACTAATCCTGATGTGCTTGTCCTCAGCCCGGTGTCACCAGTGCCGGTACCACGCATCAGTTATAGAGTGGGCTTTGAGAATACAGTGTGCCCTGTCCTTGCTCCCCGCACTAGTAGGAAGGTGCTTATCCTTAGCACGGTGCCTCCAGTTCCGGCACCACGCACCAGGTCTACAGTGCGCCGTATCCGGCCAGAGCCATCCGTCTCACCAGCGCCATCTGAGCCATCCGTCTCCCCAGCGCCATCTGAGCCATCCGTCTCCCCAGCGCCATCTGAGCCATCCGTCTCCCCAGCGCCGTCTGAGTCATCCGTCTCCCCAGCGCCGTCTGAGTCATCCGTCTGCCATGAGCCTGCAAAGCCGCCCGTCTGCCATGAGCCTGCAAAGCCGCCCGTCTGCCATGAGCCTACAGAGCCATCCGCCAGACAGGAGCCGCTAGAGCCGTCAGCCAGACAGGAGCCGCTAGAGCCGCCCGCCAGACAGGATCTGCCAGAGCCGCCCGCCAGACAGGATCTGCCAGAGCCAACCAGACAGGATCTGCCAGAGCCGCCAACCAGACAGGATCTGCCAGAGCCGCCAGCGAGCCATGAGCAGCCAGAGCCGTCAGAGAGCCATGAGCAGCCAGAGCCGTCAGAGAGCCATGAGCAGCCAGAGCCGTCAGAGAGCCATGAGCAGCCAGAGCCGTCAGAGAGCCATGAGCAGCCAGAGCCGTCAGAGCGCCATGAGCGTCGAGAGCCGTCAGCCCGCCATGAGCGTCGAGAGCCGTCAGCCCGCCATGAGCGTCGAGAGCCGTCAGCCCGCCATGAGCGTCGAGAGCCGTCAGCCCGCCATGAACGTCGAGAGCCGTCAGCCCGCCATGAGCGTCGTGAGCCGTCAGCCTGCCATGAGCGTCGAGAGCCGTCAGCCTGCATAGACCTGCCAGAGTCCCTCAGCCAGGATCTGCCAGAGTTTATCAGCCGGGACCTGCCCCTTTTCCCGGTGTTGCCCCTTGTCCCGGTGCTGCCCCTTGTCCCGGTGCTGCCCCTTATCCCGGTGCTGCCCCTTGTCCCGGTGCTGCCCATTGTCCCGGTGCTGCCCCTTGTCCCGGTGCTGCCCCTTGTCCCGGTGCTGCCCCTTGTTCCGGTGCTGCCCCTTGTCCCGGTGCTGCCCTTTGTCCCGGTGCTGCCCCTTCTCCTGGTGCTGGCTGTTTATTTAGGGGATGTGAGTTTTAGGGTGGGCATTGGGAGGGGAAGACAAAAACGGGGAGTGACTATGGTGGTGTGGGGACAGCGTCCAGAGCCGGAGCCACCACCGTGGTCACCTGCCCACCCAGACCCTCCCCTGGACTTTGTGCTGGTGCGCCCGGAGTTCGCACCTTGAGGGGGGGGTTATGTAACGGTCCTGACCAGTTTTATGTTGTTTTTGTATGTGTAATTGGTCAGGGCGTTAGTTTTGGGTGGGCAGTCTATGTTATCTGTTTCTATGTTGGTTTTGGTTGCCTGGTATGGCTCTTAATTAGAGGCAGGTGTTTTGCGTTCTCCTCTAATTAAGAGTCATATTTAGGTAGGGTGTTCTCACTGTTTGTTTGTGGGTGATTGTCTTCCGTGTCTGTATGTTATTTCGTACCACACGGGACTGTTTCGGTTTATGTAGTCTGTTTCCTGTCCGTGAGTTTACGTGGAGTTATGTAAGTTTATGTTCAGGTTTCGTTGACGTCGTTTTCTTGTTTTTGTAAAGTTGAAAGTGTTTTGTTTTTTCGTGTTGCCATCATCATCGTGTTAAATAAAAAGATGGCTTATTTCCCTGAAGCTGCATTTTGGTCTGATGATCCTTCTCTCCTCTCCTCATCTGAGGAAGAGGAGAGCGACAGCCGTTACACTGCTACTGTAGTACTGTCGCTAGCATAACAGTTAAGTGAGTAATATGGCGAGCTAGCCCCATTCAAAGTTTCCTTGTATTATTTGTAGCCTGTATGTGCTTATCACTTAGCTCAGTTTCTTCTATATGACAGGTGAGATAGCTGTTACGTTTGTTTTTGTTATATTGATAACTATCCCACTGGATTACATAAAACCCTGTAAAATGTAGGCGAAGATGTTTAGCTCCATGTCAACGGACACATCGGGACCTTATTCATTCATCATGCTCCACCGAGAAGCACTTTATGTGAAGACTTAAGTTTCGATCATGTCCTTGGACTAAAATGATTGACACTCGCATGCAAGCCTGACATCAACATCATGTGCAAGGTCCTTTGGGTAATGTAGCACATATTCGATGGTATCTCTTTTTCTCACGTAGCCTGTTGTTTCTCACTTTTTTGTGTGTGTGTGTGTGTGTGTGTGTGTGGGGGGGGGGGGGGGTTATAAACATACCATGGTACACTACGTTAACACTATGTATGGTCCATTTTGTTAGTTGGTAGCTACTAGCAACAAACCCTATGTTGTGGATCATCTATAACTATTTTGAATTGTCCATACTGTAATGTTAACGTTAGTCAGGCTTCACTGACTAGTATTGCTGGTTTAGGTGTAGCTACTCTTTGCTACTTAAACTATCCAAGCTTAAGCAGGTTATTACTAGGCTTAAACAACTTCCTTCATCTATTGTGTTCCTACAAGAAACTCAGTTGTTGAAGGATGAGTTACTTAAAGTACGCAGGAGATGGCAAGGGCAAGTCATAGCATCCTTTTTCTCCTCTCATTCTCGTAGTGTCATGGTTTTAGTTCACAAATCTGTTCCGTTTCAAGTGGATAATATTATAACTGATACAGCTGGTAGATACATTTTGATACAGGGAACTCTTTTGAATGAGCGTATTAGTCTGGTTGATGTTTATGGTCCCAATGATGATAATCCCAAATTCTTTGAGAATGTATATCTCCCTTCTGGGAAAGTCCTAATGGCAGGGGATTTTAATTGCACTCTTGATCCTCATCTAGATCGCTCCTCTGGTGTAGACACTCCCCACCCGCAGAGTACTGTAGATCTATGTGAACCTGACTCAGAACCTGAGTAAAAGGGATTATTCATGTTACTCGTCAACATTTATATCATATTCTCGTATAGACTACTTTTTAGTTTCTTGCTCATTGCTTCCCAATGTAGCAGGAAGTGGACATGATAGTATTGTTCTGAGTGACCATTCCCCTCTGTCATTATTCTAAAGGGATACAAAACTTGTAAAAGGCTCCTCTAGATGGCGATTGCATCCCGGATGGTTCCAGGACCAAGACTTCTTACATTACTTTGGAGTGCATATAGATGTTTATTTTACATTGAACACTGACCAAACGTCAGCGAGTACCAGATGGGAGGCTTTCAAAGCATATACTAGGGGGCAAATGATACGTTTTACCAGTTTCAAATCAAATCAATTAAATCTGAAAATCAGAGAGATGGACAGCAAAATCAGAGGATTGGAGAGGGAAGTTTTTTGGGATAACTCAGAGGAAATAAACAAGGAATTATTTGCTCTTAAAGCTCAGCATGAAGAAAGTTCCACCTCAAAGGCTTCCAACAGTTTAACGAGGCTGAAACAGTCCTTCTATGATCAAGGTGAGAAACCTGATATATTTCTGGCCAGGCGCATTTAAGAAGTTAAATTCAGACAGAGCCATTAATGCACTTCATAATTTACAAGGACAATTATCAATGGATCCTGTAGAAATAAAGCAAACATTTGCTTCCTACTACAAAACCCTTTACGACTCAATCTCCTGACAATTTACCTAATCAGGCATAATTTTTGAATGGTCTTGATTTTTCCTCTATTTCAGAAGACACAAAATTGGCTCTGGAAAAGGAATTGGATGGTGATTAAATATTTCTGATGCTATTTCCAATATGAAGGGTAAAGCGGCAGGTCCAGTTGGACTCCCAATAGATATTTATAAGGTATTTAAGGACAAACTTCGAGGTCCACTTTTGGATATGTATGCTGAATCCTTTCAGCAAGGTTGTTTCCCCTCCTCTCTAAGGAGTGCTTTAATCACTCTTATTCTGAAGCCTGATAAATGCCCAACAAAATGTGAAAGCTACAGACGGATTTCTCTCCTGAACTCTGACTCAAAAAATATTGCTAAAGCTTTAGTCAGGAAATTGGATAGAGTGCTCCCATATTTAATACGCAAAGACCAAAATGGTTTCGTGAAAAACCGTCAAGGTTTTCACAATGTGAGGAGAGTACTAAACATAGTGCACATATGTGAAGGGTCCCCTGAACTGCCATACTCTCACTTGATGCAGAGAAGTTATTCAATAGAGTTGAGTGGTCTTATTTATTTGAAGTGATTAAGAGATTTGTGTTTGGGAACTACTTCTGTAAATGGATTAAGATATTATATACCGACCCCACTGTTGAAGTTACCAATAACAACTTGATTTCACAACCTTTTCAGCTTTTTCGGGGCACGAGACAAGGATGTCTGACCAGTCCAGGACTCTTTTAGCTATCGAATACTTTACTATTGCAGTAAAATCCCACCCGTCAATTAAAACATGGGATTTTGACCATCGAGTGGCCCTGTACGTTGATGGTACCCTCTTATTCCTAACAGATCTAAAGAATTCTATCTCTTCCCTCGCCAAAATAATTAATAACTTTGGTCAGTTTTCTGGGTTTGATATCTTGGTATTAAAATCATACCAGAAATTAGCTCCTTGAGTTCAACAAATTATGAACCCATGGTAATGAGTGTAACAGAATCCATCAACAGATGGACATCATTGCCTATATATATTATTGGTAGAATAAATATCATTAAGATGAATATTCTGCCCACATTTCTTTACCTATTTCAGTCAATTCCTCTGGCCCCACCACCTTTATTTTCCCCAAAGATCAGAATGAAACTCTCAAATTTTATTTGGAGCAACAGAAAACCAAGGCTTAGACTATCTTTTCTTTATTTGCCCTATGATAGAGGACGGTTGCAACTTCCAAACCTACAGTGGTATTACTGGGCTGCACAACTTAGGGCTGCAATGTTTTGGTTCTCCAAGAAACCATACAGCAAACTGAAATGCTGTCCACAAAAGGCTTAACTTTGGATGGATATTTGTACTCTGCTCCCTTTAAGAAGCTAAAGAAGAAAACTACTAATCCCTTTGTTAAAAACACCATAACTATATGGCACAAAGTACAGCAACTTCTGGGCGAATCCTCTGTATTATCCAGTTTTACACCAAATTGGGGCAATGACAATTTCACACGTGGTAAAAATGACTTGGGGTTTAAAGAATGGGCAAGAAAAAAAAAGTATTGGATTTATACAATGAAAAAGGGCTCATGTCATTTGAAGAACTAAAGGATAGATTTAACTTACCACAAAAGCATTTTTTCAAATACTTACAATTGAGGAGCTTCATTTTTTCCAGTCTAAATCAATCTGCCCTACAACCTCCTTTGACCAGTTTAGAAACGCTCTCTGTTATTAAGATGGTTTATGGGAGAGGTCAAATTATATCATTTCATGAGAAAATGGTAGCTTCTCATAAAGACAACTCTGATAGTAAGATACTTCAGTGGATACAAGATATGCAAGAAGATATTTCAGCAGAGGACGGGGGTATGATATGCTCTAGAGCTCAGATACAGACAAGAAATACCCACCTGAGATTGTTGCAATACAGTTGGATAATGAGAACATATATCACCCCTGTTAAGCTCCACAAATTTGACCCTAATATCCCAGACCTGTGTGTTAAATGTAACACACATTTAGGCACGTTGTATCATTGCCTGGAGGAATGTGCTGAGATACAAAAGTTTTGGAGCTCAGTACTGCACTATATCTCTAAGGTTACCTCTACCCCAATACCATTAATCCCTAAACTTTGCATCCTAAATCTTTACCCAGGGAATATTTCTTTACATAGGAGAGAGAAGAAAATGTTTGACCTCTGTCTATTACAAGCTAGACGTTCAATTGCTCTCCATTGGAAGTATGTCAGCTCCCCCTCACTTGGTCATTGGTCAATAATTAATGTCAAGCCTGGCTCTTGAAAAATTTACTTATAAAGCAAAAAAGAAGGCCCCAGAGTTTCATGATATTTGGGATCTGTTTTGTGAGTTTTTGCAAACCGGTGATATTGTAGAAACATTGGAATTGTAAATCTGTATATTCAAAAAAAATTGGGGTGAATATTGGCTATAGTTGAAGCGTAATCTGCAACTACATATTATATTATATTTTTTATGTAATTGTATAATTAGAAATGTGAGGACTTGTCTGTTGATGTTTGGTTGTTATGTTTTTGTCTTTTTGGGTTGGGGGGGGGGGGGGGTTTCTGTAATTGTTGATTGTCCTAATTGTTGATTAGGACAATCAACAATAATAAATATATGTGTTAAAACAAAAAGTTCTTAGAACCTCTAATAATAAATATATAAATATATGTGTTAAACTAATAAATATATGTGTTAAAACAAAAAGTTCTTAGAACGTCCCTTTAACCTAAAAATAAACGTTCCCAGAACAGGCAAAATGTTCACTCCTGTTCTCAGAATGTTTAAAAAACGTTTAGTTTTACCTGTCAGGAAACGTATGGCTTCGTTCCCACAACCAATGTAAAACCAAAAACATACGTTCCCACAACTTCCAGGGAACCACATGTGCTAGCTGAGTATACTGCATGCCAATCACTTTGTCCCCCCATGCTTGGGGAGGCATGGGCATGCCATACCTGCACCTCCACTCCTGTAGTAAAGCCACTAGAACCGTCTGTTCAGTAATATAGATGCCAGGCCTTCTGAATTATCAAATTTCCATTAGTCTCTAAGATCACGTGGTCTCCCTCCCTTCCTCCGCAACCGCTTTCTAATCTGACAGCTCGTGATCCAATTATCTCTCAAAATGTATTTTTCCTTCCCCATGCCAGCAGCAGGAGAAAAGGCAGCGTTAATATAATAAGTCATCTTGCAGGGAGACATGCATGGCTTTCAGTCATCATCAATTCGTTCGAAAGAAATATTAATTCTAAAGAAATAGAGCTGTGTAGAAGTCCACTGGAGATCCATAACCACACTGTCACTCACTGTGAAGACATAGCTGAACAATGTTTCACTGAACCACTGTATTCTAACACTCGCAACACTCACAACTATTACACTCACAACACTCACTCATACTTAATCTCTCATTTACTGAGGTACGAGTATACATTTCTGAGTACAATAACACTTCCATAACGATACAGGACTTGTGGACCATGTTTGTGTCCAGACATGCTGTAAATGAAACAAGTAGCCTCTAGGTCAGTGGTGGGGAATCATTTTTGCTCGAGGGCCACATCGGGATCAAAAAAGTCAGCGGAGGGCCACAAATTTTCTTTCGGGGCCAATTTGTTAGTAAAAAGCAATTTGTGGTAAAGAAATAGAGCAGTTACTTGAAAAAGTATAGGTCCACTATAATTTCTAGATACTTTATATCTAGTTTCAGACTATCAGAAGTGGCCTGAAGTGTTTTGCGAACCCAAAATAATAATTTACCAAAATAATAACCCCCAAATAATATATTTTATATACATTTTTTTACTCAAACTTCCCACGGGCGAGATTGAATGGGCTCGTGGGCCGTATCTGTATGTTGCCCACCTCTACAAGCATGATTCCCAATTTAATTTCCATACCACAGATGGTCTTTAATCCCCAACAACAACAAATAATTGGCTGGATATGAATATGAATATGAAACAGCAAAAGCTTGCTCTGTTTATGAATAAGGTGAGAGATTACATTTCTCAACGGTTTCTTTTTTCTGCTTCATGTCTGCCAATTTTGGAGGTACTGTAGCTTGAACATTGCCTCTGGGATATGTTTAGCCCAAATAACTAGGATGAGATTATATTGCTATGGTCTAGCCTGTGGACAGAGTGGAGAGGCTGTATAGTAGCTTAACCAGTCACATCTGTGACAGAATTATTGACCTTCAGGACCACTTGTGTGTCTCTAGCCTCATTCATTTCAGCATTTCACCATCCACGGGCAATGCAATCAACACATGATTTGGCAATATTCAATGGATCCCATTCATATTCTAATGCTTTCAGATCTTCAGGGGAATTTAGACTAAAAGCGTTCACTTCAACAGTCCATTATGTATTCGACGATAAAACACCATACATCAAAGAGGCCTAATTTATACATTTTTTTATTGAAATGTTGGACATTTGGTGTGGAATTGAATAAAAGAAGAAGAGGAAGAGGGAAATGGTGAGGAAGAGAAAAAAGGAAGATACAAAGCATGCTAGCCACTACTGAGACGTCACCATGATGCCACTTGCCCTTCTAAAATGAATGATATTGTCACACATACTACACATTCTCATTTCCAATTAAATACTAGCAGCACTCATTTGATATGAATACATTTCATATCCCCTCCAGCGGAGGCTCCTCAGAGGAGGAAGGGGAGGACCACCCTTCTCAGTGAATTTCATTTTTTTTTTAAATTGTGAAACATTGAAAAAGTTCAAATTTTTAGATAAAACTACACTAAATATATTCACGTCACCATATCATTTTTTAAAACACTGTTTTGCAATGAAGGTCTACATTAGCCTCAACAGCACTCTGTAGGGCAGCACCATGGTGTAGACGGAGGACAGCTAGCTTCCCTCCTCCTCTGGGTACATGGACTTCAATACAAAACCTAGGAGGCTCATGGTTCTCACCCCTTCCAAAGACTTACACAGAAATTATGACAACTTCCGGAGGACGTCCTCCAACCTATCAGCGTTCTTGCAGCATGAACTGACATGTCCACCCAATCAAAGGATCAGAGAATGAATCTAGTACTGAAAGCATAAGCTACAGCTAGCTAGTACTGCAGTGCATAAAATGTGGTGAGTTGTTGACTCAGAGAGAAAAACAATAGTTAAACAGTTTTTAACTATTTAATTTCTTCAAAAATTAAGATGCAAGAGAGATTTCGTAATTTTGTTTTTTCACGTTCACTTAGCTAGCAAATGCAGCTTGCTAGTTTAGCCTACTCGAACACCTGGTTCAAACAGAGGGATGCTATGTTATTTAGCTGGCTATGACTATCCAACACAACACTGGAACTCTTCCAAGTCAAGGTAAGCTTTTGGTTTTGCTAATTTATTGCCACTAGGGCCCGCCGGTGTAACTGCTAAACTGCTCACTGACTGTACACTGTACTGCATGATTGTAGCGGGTTTACTAACACATTAGTTCTATTAGCTATGTTGACTATGATGTTTCTTTAGCTAATATGGTTACAACGATGTAGGCTGTGTGTGAAGGTTACGATATGGTTTGGCTTGGAAAGGTTGTTTCACCTGGTCACATACAGCTGATGTGTTGTGCATTGAAGTCCACAAGTGAAGGGAGAAGGTGAGAGGAAGAGAGCAGGTAGATGTGAGAAGGAATACAACGAGCTGTTTGTATGTGGCTATGAAAGTGAACTGTTTGCGTGTGATCAGGGGTGTATTCATTCCGCCGATTCTGTTGAAAAACATGTCTTAAACGGAAATCAAACGGAACGAAACCGGGATAAACATGCCTGAATTTGTCCTAATCATTACACCCTAGATCCTTTAGATGCAGGCGAGAGTGTGCATGGCGGTATTAAATGTGTCACTGTCTGTCCCCTGTGTGCACTTACGTTGTAAACTTTGAGTCATAGGCTAAGTTCTAGCAACCTCATGATGGGTATAGGGAAAATTTCATGTGAGTTTCATGTAGTAGCCTAAACCTATCGATCTTCCATTGAACTGGGTGAGTGGAATATGAATGGCAGTCATCCAATATACTGTAGAAATAAGGCCAGGCTCATGAAAAAAAATGATTGTCCTCCCTCATCTTAAACGGCACCGACCGCCACTGATCCCCACATGGGTTTGATAGTATAATCAGGGCTATCTGGCGACGGCACCTTTCATCTGAAATTGCATTTGAACGATCATTGCCTTTGAAAAATGTTGCTTTATACCAATGACATTTAAAGATGCTACATCTAGAGTTTCTGTGGAAACTAGGTAAATTGCAACAGCACTGGGCTATATTCAAAACAAATCTCCCCCCTCACCCTGCCTCCCATTTCCCTTAACATGGAGGAGACTAGTGCTTGAGCCTTTAACTTTTTGTTTCGGTCCACCAGCTTCAAACAGCTGAAAAAAATGAGATTTTTTGTTTACCGAAAATATATTTCACAGCGATTTAGTTGGTACAACGCTTCCCTACACTATTCAGTGCCCTGTTCTCTCACATAAACTAAAACTGAGCGAAAAGTGTAGAATTTTAGCAAGCAGGAAATGAAAGAGTGATTCCTGCACTTGACCTGATTTCCACGAGATAACACAACCAGAAAGTCAAAACAGCTTTCCCATTTGCCCCTCTGGCGGGAGAAATCAATAGACGAATATCACAGCCAATCACAATGGCGTGTGAGTAATACTGTGAAACGCTATCATTCCACTATTACTGCAGATACATTATGGACATTTTCTGAAATTACAATGTAGCACCTTTAAACATCTCCAATTCCATATCAATTATGCTATATATTCAAATGTGAATGCAGTACTGTAAGTCACTGAACAGTAATTGAGATAGAGCCTTTGCCAGTATACCCCCTACTTTTCCATCTACCAGACAGATGAAAAAGAAACAAGACAGTCGATTCTTTCCAGCATAAGTACTACAGTCAACCTCATATACAGTATCTCTCCAATGACAACAAACACTAAATCTCAGGATAACCAGAACATTTTTCGAATTATCTAGGTGTCCTTGGCTGTAGAACTAAAATAAGTATCGACACTTTAATGGTGTCATGACTCCTGCCATGCCTGCCCATGCATCCAATGATTAGTAAAAAGATTTAACATTGACAGGCCAGATTCCACTACGTAAAGTACATCTATTAGTTGTCAGTTCAAATGAAAGATGGTTCATGCTTTAAGGGTCATAACAATGGACGTTTGATAGACAGCAGACAGAGAGAGAAAGAAGGAGAGAGAGCAGGGGATTTATCGAAGAAACAAATCTGTTCAAGACGTGCACTCGCATCAGAAGGATTACAGAGATATCCTTGAATACAGACGGCCATATCAGAAACCCTGGTCATGACACAGATCTAGTGATCTGGGGATCTAGTGCCATATAGGATTTAGGGTGCCATTTGGGACACAGACAGAGTCCTCTTCACGCCACAGCATGGGGCAGGCAGGTGTCAGACGTCTCATCCCACAGCTTCCTAATTACCCAGTTCAAGCAATCAGTACACTGATTGGTTCGGGCCTGATTATCTCTGCTCTTGAAACAACCCAGACAGCGGCAACATCTTGCCCTGCGTGCGGTCTATTCAGAATCACTGATCTGGACAGACTATTGGATGAGATTCTATTGCTATGGTCTAGCCTGTGGACAGAGTTGGGAGGCTGTATAGTAGCTTGACCAGCCACATCCACGACGAAATGACATACAGTGCCTTCAGAAAGTATTCACACCCCTTGTCTTTTTCCACATGTTGTTGCTTTTCCTACAGACACTGGGAGACAAATTCACCTTTCAGCAAGACAATAACCAAAAACACAATGCCAAATATACACTCGAGTTGCTCACCAAGAAGAAATTGAATGTTCCTGAGTGGCCTAGTTATAGTTTTAACTTAAATTGGCTTGGAAATCTATGGCAGGACTTGAAAATAGCTTTCTAGCAATTCCTGTTATTGAGGTTCCTTTCTGCTCTGTTTCCCAAATGGCACCCTATTCTTGCTTGTTGAGATGTAAAATTGAAATGCAGTTTAACACTTCCTTTTCCCTCCCAGTAAACGGTTCATCCCCCTCCAAATGAATAAAACACTAATTTCCTCTAGATTGTGGCGATGCATATATTATTTTCCCATGTGGTTTTCTATAATTTCCAGGACGAAGAGGTAGTAATTTGGTTGATGAGGCTGCAAACGTTGGGCTTTTATTTCAATTGTCACACCGCCAGGGTTTATCCTAGCCTGGGCACCAGTCTGCTTACAGTAACTAACATTCCAGTCCTTGTACTATGTGTCATTGAATAACAATTTGGCGATGACAGTACATGGAGTGGAATGTCAGCTAAAGAGACTCGTAGCAAGTTTATCCTTATTCACAAACATTGGAGGTGGCATCAACTGAATATTAATGCGGTACATATGCATTAATATCCATGCTCTGCTGGGTATTGTTAATAATGGCAGTTGTAGAGGACGGCGAACAAAGCCGGAGGGAAAATGTAAAGGATAACTATATAGGTGGTGATTGGGGGATGGTAGCTAGCCATTAGCCAATAGTCGCTACTGGATGACAGAGGTGGGGTGTGAGTTTGAAAAAGAGTGAGAGTCCTTTATGAAGGGATGGGTAACTGGCGGCCCCCCTTTTGAAGACCCTCCCAGTCGGGGTCTCAACGTACTGTTGCGAGTTAGAATAGTAGACGGCACAAGGTGCAATTTAGACATTTGGTTGCGCATCAGCAGGTTTTACTATTGTTATGTCAGTCACTAATAGTCAGTCAATTAGCCCATGTCAGCTAACATTTTGCAGGAAATTAGCTGTAAAACAGCTAATTTTCCTCTCAGCCCCATGGTAACATGTGTAGAATTGCACGAAATTAACTCAAAAATGTAAAATGTTTCTCTCCCCTGTCAAGAAGGCCACTAAGATGCTTTGCTCTCAATGTAGGGAGCTATATGGATGTGGGTACTCAGACCCGCGAGCAACTGCGGCCCCTCATGATGACTTTTTTTGTGACCCCCACCCCCATCAAAGTTGCTCATCCCTGCCCTAGAGACTGTAGCTGCACTCCAAATGGCACCCTATTCCCTATATGGTGCACTACTTTTGTCCAGCGCCCTAAAAGTAGTGCACTAAATAGGGAATAGGGTGCCATTTGGGATGTAGCCTGTGTGTAGAAGGAGTACTGTACTGTGGATCATGTCTCACAATATATTTCCATTTATTACAGAATATCCACTGTCTCCACTATTTCAGTGATTCCGAACATGACTTTGAACAGGAGAGGACACATACAAAAGAGAGTTGTTCAGAACCCCAAACTGTACTGTCTGTTCACTGGACAATAAAGGTTATTTCAGGTTACTCCCACTGCAAAATACATACATTCAATATCATGCTGTTTCCTCTCAACTGTCTTGGCCTTATATAAATACATGTATAAATGAAAAGAGAGCGAAAAAGAGAATGGCAGAGAACATAATTGTGTTCAGATACAAATGAAACAAGGCCAGAACATGATTGTCAATTTTCTTTGCCTCACTGTAGCAACATGTCCTAATAAACCATGTGCTTATATTATCGGCTTGCCTCTTACATTTACATTTGAGTCATTTAGCAGACGCTCTTATCCAGAGCGACTTACAGTGCATTCATCTTAAGATAGCTAGGTGGGACAACCACACATCTCAGTCGTAGTAAGTACATTTTTCCTCACTAAAGTAGCAGTCAATCTTAGTTCACGAAAGGCAAGACTTTTTTTTTTTTTTAAAGCACACACAACTTACTGGAATCAAGCTGGCATACTGTAGGGGAAGAACTTGATATTTTCGAGCTAGTTGTTATAACTTAGCTAGATGTAGTGGTAGGATCTTGGCATGCACTTGCAGAGAGGGAGGCCATCTTGACAAGTACAGTTGTGGAAAGAGGGCAGGCTGGCAGGTATTTTAGCATTGCTTTTTAGTTTTTCATTTCGTTTTATTTAGTTTGCACTGTACGATGGCAGCTTAAAGCTGAATGTCGCATACAATTACAAACAAACAATTACAAATATAAATCAAAACATTGTGACAGTAAGGAACTTGAAGGGGTGATTTACATTAACATTGAATGTAAAGAATATATATATATACAGTATATATATAAATGTCGCTTTATCTGTCTTCCCAGATAACATAACAGACATATGAGATTGCCAATGCTTACTCAGTGCTTGAGGTTTGACTGAGGGTGGGCAAAGGAGAGATGACGCCATCTGATGTTAGCTAGCTAGCTGGCTTTACCTGGCAAACTTCCTAGGTCATGCAAACCCTTCCTCGGTATGTGGTGTGTGAGCCATTGAGGAAGGTGCAAGCTGAAACGTATGCGTGTGGTTTATTATCACTTATAATTCATCATCAAAATATTATCAATTGCAAATCATGGACCTTTTAATTTGTTATGTTTTTGGTTCGATCCAACCACCCCTTCTATTTATTAATGGAAGATGCTGGTTTAGCATGTTAACTTTTCCTTTACTGAATATATTGTGTTGACACTCTCTGGATCCCCTCTCTTCAATAGCCTACTGTTCTGTTTGGAAACACCTGAGCGGTAGAGGACACGGACAGCCAGGTAGATGAGTCAGACAACCCAATTCGAACACCTCTCCCATCCGCCGCCCCACTCTACCCAAGGAGGAAGTGCCGTATCCCCTTTGAAGTGGAGATGTGAGGGAGTGTTGCCGGAGGTAAGGGCCAATGGTGGGTGACCCCCTAATCCTCTATCTCTCTCACACAACACGTGCACACACACGCACACGCGCACACACACACACACATACAAGTACATGCACACACACTCTAATTTTCGCTCTCCACCATGCAGCTAATACAAACACATCCCCCATACCACAAGGATATGTTGTTGTGGGGATGGCTCACTGGGCATTTCTAGCTATTTGCATTTCCAGCTGGGGATCGGAGCAGAGCCAGAGAGGAGATGTGGTAAGTAAATATCAGCTATCATGGGGGAATGTGTGGAGTCATGAGAGGCACTTCAAATGTGACAGTCCATGAGAAAGAACGTCGGCTTTCCTCTCTCCGTCACCAACGACTCACTAAAGCCTACTACACTCAAATTAAGCTCAACCAATTCATATGTGTTGACACTAGAGGAGTACAATGCCTGTCATACTCAATATCCAACTTTGTGTTCAAACAATTCATCAACAATCAGAATAGATTTCTCTATAATATGAGACACCTGTGACTTTTATGATCTCAAACAATTGAGAGTAAAGATTATGATCAACCCCTGTTTCATTTTGATGCGTTTATTTCATTTTGATACAGTATTATCTTATTTGGACACAGCAATCTAAAAGTGTACTTTCTCAATATGGTGTACGTCAGTTACAAGATGATCACAATAACGCTTGATGACTTCAGTTTGTGGATCACAATCTGTTTTATTCACAGAGAAAATCAATAGTTAAAAAGCTACGGAGTGAATTGACGGTTGTCAAATCCACGGATTGTAATGTGGTTCCTAGTTTGTTATCTACTCCATATTTTACAATGTTGTCCACGGTTTGTTGATCATATACCCAGCTAGCAAATAACGTTCTGAGAACCAGATGTTTCTTAGAGCTTGGTGAGAGCGGGGTTGTCCTATAGTTATTTTGCATACAACCTTCCCATAACGCTTCCTACAGGTTTCCTCATGGTTCTATTAAAAGTCATGTTCTCAGAACATTCAGATAACTTTAAGAAACAATATTCTTCTGTGGACATGTCAGTACTTCAGCATAACGTTTTCTACAGGTTTCCTCGTGATTCTATTTAAAGTCATGTTCTCAGAACATTAAGAAAACTTTCCATAAAAAAACACAAGAAAATGTTAGTAACATTCCCAGAACGTTCTAAGAATGTTATTTAAAAACATATACATTCCGTTCTCACAATCAACAAAAATCTTGTTAAGTCTGCTCAGGTTTGTTGGCCGCACCTACTAATTGGCCACACCTGATCTTAATGAGGGCTTGTTTCCTTTGAAATAGGGTCTGTTTAAATGAATAGCTAGTTCCATCCTGGTGGTGCAGTGGACTAATTCCATGGATAGAGAGCAGAAGATCATAGGTTTGAATCTCACTGACGTCATGCCACAAGAAGAAAGAAATGTGTTTGCAAGATTAATGCCTGAGCAAATTATGTGCTTAGAGTTAAACTAGCAGTGTTATTTAACATTCAGGGAACAATAGAAAAATGTTCTCAGAACCTCTCTGCAACCTAAAAATGTAAGTTCCCAGAACAGGTGAAATTTTCACTTTCATTCTCAGAATGTTTAAAAAACATTCCGTTTTAACAGTCAGGAAACGTATGGCTTCATTCCCAGAACCAATGGGAAACCAAAAATGTACGTTCCCACAACTTCCAAGGAACCAAATGTGCTAGCTGGCCATGGTTTGCAGTTGAGTCCTATGGTTTATGAGATCACCATATTTATTTTGTTTTCAGTCTATGGTGTGTCTAAGGAAAGTTACCCCCCTCAACACCATTCCTGTGACATCAATTTGATCATGTGATGGTGTGTTTTTTCAAGACAGCCCCCATTCTCCGCCTTTGCCTTATCCCCAGCCTCAGTTTTAGTTTTAAATTAACAGAAAATGATGGCCAATGTTCTGTGGTCAGAGACAATTGAACGGCCACCCTCTGATTTTAACCACTATTTGGCATGATCTGTTTTGTCCTTTAGCCCTCCTTGTCATTTAGCCCTCAGCCTTTAGCCCTCAGCCTCAGCGTTGACGGGAGAACAGGTTCCTAAGGGCGTTGTTGTAGTTCTTGTTAAAGGCGGTGTAGATAAGCGGGTTGAAGAAGGAGTTGGAGTAGCCCAGCCACAGGAAGATGCTCTTCCAGATGGGCGGGATGTCGCAGTGGCACAGCGGGATGATGAGCTCCGTGAGGAAGAAGGGGATCCAGCAGAGGACGAAGACTCCGATCAGGATGCCCACCATCAGCGCCGCCTTCTTCTCCTTCTGCTCGCGCCACGTGTCGCCGTCCGTCTGGAAGGTCACAGTGGCGTGGCGCACTGTGAACACCATCTGGGGCTGCCGCGACGTTTCCTTCACCTGTCAATCAAATCAGTCAGCCAATCAGTTAGTCAATCTGTTAGTCAATCAAATCAGTCAACCAATTGATACTCACATTACTAAAATAAGTTAAACAGACCAATCAGTCAGTGTTTGTCGCAGGCTTTCAGTTTTACCGTTTTTGAGACACTGTCATCCACAATTTATTTTGTTCTCTGTCAATTAGTCAGTTAGTCAATCAGTCAACCAATCGATACTCACATTAGTAAAAGAACCAGCCATGAATTAGTTAATTGAGCAACCAGTCAGCTAGCTGAATCCAATAGGCAAATGAACAAATCAAGCAAAAACAAGCAAAATAGCCTCTAATGAATGAATCATTGAGCCAAACGATACGTTTGCATAAACTACAACCTCCTGCCAGAACTCAAGCCATCAACCTGCACTTGTGACTCATACAGAGAGTGCTGTTAAATGGAAGTAATGGAATGAAAACACCATGCATCAATCTATCCTCCAATTTCTCCTCTCTAGGAAGCTGCACTGTTATGTTGAGCCTGATGGAGTAGTGTTTCTCTCTACACCTGACCCCTGCAGGTCATTCTGCATGAGCTGTTTATAAACCTACACTTTCCTCCCAGCAGATCACATCTGGGGTTGCGTCCCAAATGATACCCTATGGGCCCTGGTCAAAAGTAGTGCACTAAATAGGGAATAGGGTGCCATTTGGGAGGTAGGCCTGGTCAATTAAAACAAACAATCAAAATAATCAATTTGCAGCAGAGTGTAGGAGGTTAAAAGCACAGTGGCTGGGGGTAAGTTGTAATAGTGTAATATTGCAGTTTAAAGGGTCAATTTGGCATTGACACATCAATTTGTGTACTTGTAAATGAATGATATATAGCCATGGATTCTTGAAGAATATAAATTATAAATGCCTCACACGCTTAGTTTAACTGTCATACCACACATCACAGTCATACCACACATCACAGCCCAAAATAAATGATGCACATGGTTAAAGCTATCCTTTTGATCCCATGCATGGCCAATCTGGGACTGTGATATATGAAAGCCTGACTCCAGTCAATAGATTCAGTTTTTCTTGGCATAATGTAAAATGTAATTTGTTTGTACAAAGAGGAAGGTAACTAGCAGTAACTAAGTGACTAAACTAAGTTACTGTTGAGTTTAAGACATGCAAACTTAAGTCATCCACAATACATACGCAATAGTAATGTTGTTAGGGGTTGTTTCATAGACTCAACTGGATTAATCATAGCGGATCCCTTTTGCATACCAAGTAACGGTAGAATAAATATTAATATCATTTCCTATTAGATCACAGTGGTTCTACTCCACTGAGCCACACCAGGGGGCTAAGGGATTGCATTTAGAGATGGGTTGAAAGTAAGGCCAGACCTACCTCCAATCCACTCAGAGGTAGGCTAGCCTACCAGAAATGTTCATGTTAAAACATGTCACGTTCCTGACCTGTTTTCTCTTGTTTTGTATTTATTTAGTATGGTCAGGGCGTGAGTTGGGTGGGTTGTCTATGTGTTGTTTTCTATGTTGGGGTTTTGTGTGTTCGGCCTGGTATGATTCTCAATCAGAGGCAGCTGTCAATCGTTGTCCCTGATTGAGAATCATACTTAGGCAGCCGGGGTTTCACGTGTGTTTTTGTGGGTGTTTGTATCTGGTGTCAGTGTTCGTGCCACACGGGACTGTTTTCGGTTTGGTTACGTTTGTTGTTTTGTATCTTGAAGTGTTCTGTTTTACTTTCATTAAATAATGAACACTAACCACTCTGCGTTTTGGTCCTCTCCTTCTGTCAGCGAGGACAGCCGTTACAAAACATGTTGGAAATACAATAAATTACATTGTAACAACTGTAACTGTAACAACTGTAACTATTGTAACACAACTTGAATTGTCCCTCGAAAAAAAATGTATTAAACCCGTCTTTATATTCACAAACACCTGAAAAGCTAATTTTTGTTGTTCTTCTTAAATATACATTTAAAAATGCATTGGAAACAGGTTAATAACAGGGACATGTTAGAATTGCAAAAGGAATGTGCACTATGGGCCCAAACTGGTTGAATCAACATTGTTTTCACTGTCATCAACATAAAGGAATTTCTGTATTTTTATCACCCAACTTCTAAACTAAAATCAATGACATGGTAAAGTTTTTGTTGATTTAATGTTGATTTCATGTTAGTCAATCAAAGTTAATTGTTGAACTGACGTCTGTGACCAGTGGGTGTAATTGTGTGTGAAATTTCCGGTAGGGCTCCCTCCCTATTGTGGTATACATGGTCCATTGTGCTTAGATGTTTTCACGCCAGAGTCATGACTCCTTTTGTCCACGCTGTTAACTTGGCTGACCTTGAGCCAAAGACTCATGTATACAAACTGTAATACCAAATCGAAAACAGCCTAACTTTCCTTCATAGAAAAGGAATGACAAAATGAATTCAGCTGAAAGACCACAATCCAAGGGGGTGATATCTGACTGTCAAATACATTTCTATAAAAACTAGATTTATTTATTTTTTACTTAACCTTTATTTAACTAGGTAAGTCATTTAAGAACAAATTCTTATTTACAATGACGTCCTACCAAAAGGCAAAAGGCCTCCCGCGGGGACGGGGTCTGGGATTTAAAAATAAAAATAAAATATAGGACAAAACACACATCACGAGAACAGAGACACCACAACACTACATAAAGAGAGACCTAACACATAACATAGCATGGCAGCAACACATGACAAGACAGCATGGTAGCAACATGACAACAACATGGTAGCAACACAAAATAGCAGCAGCACAACATGGTAGCAGCACAAAACATGGTACAAAAATTATTGGGCACAGACAACAGCCCAAAGGGCAAGACGGTAGACACAATACATCACGCAAAGCAGCCACAACTGTCAGTAAGAGTGTCCATGATTGAGTCTTTGAATGAAGAGATAAAACTGTCCAGTTTGAGTGTTTGTTGCAGCTCGTTCCAGTCGCTAGCTACAGCAAACTGAAAAGAGGAGCGACCCAGGGATGTGTTTGCTTTGGGGACCTTTAACAGAATGTGACTGGCAGAACGGATGTTGTATGTGGAAGATGAGGGCTGCAGTAGATATCTCAGATAGGGGGGAGTGAGGCCTAAGAGGGTTTTATAAATAAGCATCAACCAGTGGTTCTTGTGATGGGTATACAGAGATGACCAGTTTACAGAGGAGTATAGAGTGCAGTGATGTGTCCAATAAGGAGCATTGGTGGCAAATCTGATGGCCGAATGGTAAAGAATGTCTAGCCACTCGAGAGCACCCTTACCTGCCGATCAATAAATTACGTCTCCGTAATCTAGCATGGTTAGGATGGTCATCTGAATCAGGGTTAGTTTGGCAGCTGGGGTGAAAGAAAAGCAATTTCGATAGAGGAAACCAAGTCTAGATTTAACCTTAGCCTGCAGCTTTGATATGTCATGAGAGAAGGACAGTGTACCGTCTAGCCATACTCCCAAGTATTTGTACGAGGTGACTATGTCAAGTTCTAAACCATCACAGGTAGTAAACACCGGTAGGGAGGGGCATTCTTCTTACCAAACCACATTACCTTTGTTTTGGAGGTGTTCAGAACAAGGTTAAGGGCAGAGAAAGCTTGTTGGACACTAAGAAAGCTTTGTTGTAGTTCGTTTAACACAAAATCCGGGGAGGGGCCAGCTGAGTATAAGACTGTATTATCTGCATATAAATGGATGAGAGAGCTTCCTACTGCCTGAGCTATGTTGTTGTAGATGGGGTGTCTACAGCGGGTGTACGGTGATAAATAGTCGTTAGGCGCCAATTCGTTTTTCTATGTTATGGCTGCTCAGTATTATGCGAATAATTGTTGTGCTATAATTGAATATATGAAATTCCAAAGACCTACCGGGCTATAAGAAGTCTATTTTTAACTGATAAGTGAGGTGTTTCCAAATCAGTCGGTGGATGCCTGAAATAGCTGTCTATAGTCTTAATAAGTTGATGCTATTTTGTACCAACCAATTCTCTCCCCTTAGTCTCAAAACAAACCAGCCAAGCTCAAAGGCCTATGTTTTCTGTTTCCCTATTGTATATAACATGAGAGAGTGAAGGCAGCATGGAGGCAGCTCCCTTTGAACAGAGTAAATAAATGGCATGATTTAATAAATTAGTTTGGGCTTGTCGAGTGAGTCTGCGTTCCAAATTGCACCTGATTCCCTATATAGTTCACTACTTTTGACCGGAGCCCATTGGGCCCTGGTCAAAAAGTAGTACACTATATAGGGATAGGGTGCCATTTAGGACACAGCCTGGGTCTCTGGACTCTGTCAGAGTCCTTGCTGATTAGAGGGAGCTGCTGTGGTGAGGAAGGCGCAGTGGTCCCTAGCCTTGTTAAACATGCTGGGTGTTTACAGGCCACTGTGCCTATAGCGATTAACAGGGGTTATACCAACCGCCTCCCTCACTTGTTACTGTCTTTTTGTTTCTTCCCTCTGTGTGTGTGTGTGTGTGTGTGTGTGTGTGTGTGTGTGCGCGTGTGTGCATTTGTATGTGCGTGTGTGTGTGTGTGTGTGAGAGAGAGATAGTGTGAAAAAAGCCAAAGATCCTTGGATCCTTCACATCAAGGGATTGTTTTTGCATGTTGACTGTGATTTGTGTCGTTGCGTGCGAATGTGCACTTGTGTGGGGGCCTATGTGCATACATGCACTTGTGTATGCCTCCAGGTGAATTGGTCTGTTGAGTATGAGATACAGTACACGCTGATAAGCGTTAAAGAACAATGCATATCCCACAGCCCTGCAGCAGCATCACAGCGCAGCTCAGAATATATTATACAGATGACATGGTTTTCCACTAATTGCCCAGCAACCAATTTGAGAGCTACAGTACAGTCTCATCAGTCAATGATAATGTGATATGCACTCACGAGCAGATATGATAGAGCTATAAGGACACTGATATCATAGCGGTACATTCAGAGAATTTTTTTAGATCGTGTTCGAATGCGCAACCATTATCTGAACATTGGTCAAGGTTGATGGATTAAGTCTGGCAAAATTGCCCGAGGAGCTTTAGGAGTGTGTCAATGTAATAATAATATAATAACATCACCTGAATATTAATGTCAAGCTAGTCTACTGGTAATTCATCATGTGGATCCCACATGAAACATCCAACCACCCAGCAGGCAAAACTGGTTGAAGAAGACATCATCACAACCAGACACTGGTATGAATAACATCATTTTGATGTAACTTCAACCAGTTTAACACGCTGGGTAAGACTATTCTGTAGCAACAAAAGTACCTCAATCACCTCAGCCATAGGCGTGATGGTGTTGGTTTTGCACGAGCCGATACGGAACTTGGCAGCCTTGTAGATCTTCCAGTAGACGAAGAGCACCACGCACAGCGGCAGGTAGAACGCTCCGAAGGTGGAGAAGATAGTGTAGGAGGGCTCCTGGCTCACCTGGCACTCCATGCCCTCCTCCGAGTAGGTCTCCCCCCAGCCGAACAGCGGCGACAGGGAGATGACGGAGGACAACAGCCAGGTAAGCGCAATCATCACATTGGAGATCCTCTTGCGGGTCTTGAGCGTGTACTCCAAGTGTCTGGTGATGGACCAGTAGCGGTCCAGGGCGATGGCCGTCACGTTCCAGATGCTGGCCGTGCAGCAGAGCACGTCGAAGGAGATCCATACCTGGCAGAGCACGCGACCCAGCTTCCACAGCCTCCCGTTGAGCTCGTGCACCAGGCTCAGGGGCATGACCAGGGCGGCCACCATCACGTCCGAGATGGCCATGGAGGCCACCAGGTTGTGGGGCACGCGGTGGAAGGTACGCACCCTCAGGATGGTGAGGAGAACTAGGAGGTTCCACACGAAGGTGGCCACCACCAGCATGGCTAGCAGGGTGAGAGTTAGCACGCTGAACACTGAGAACGGACGGTAGAAATTCCCTGCTCCATACCCCAGGTCGTCGCTTCCGGCCCTGGCCCGGGCCCCGCTGAGGTTGGCAGTCACCAGGCTCACATTGGGCTGGGTCATGTTCAGCAGTGTTCAGCAGAGCTCAGATAGGTATGTCACAGGGGAAGCTTCTGATTTGAAGCATCCTGCAGTGTATAGAGAGAGAGAGAGAGAGAAGAAGAAGCTTTTAACTCATGCAAACAGAACACACGACACTTGATAGTCTTGACACATGACAGATGTCACAGCCATATCTATGGAAATGGTGAAGCGACAAACAAAGGAAACTGTGAAGGGCATTGAAGGAGAATGATTAATACTCAGATCATTATTCTGATTTTGTTCACGTTCCCTGTGAAAGGACTACTGTGTTCATGATGTGTCATAAACACTGAAACCTGGTTGAGAGTCTCATTTTCAACTGTCAATTAATCTGCCTGCAACTTTCGTACTTGGTTGTGATGTCGACTATATCAGCTGCTGTGGTATGTCTGTGATTCTGACGAAGACCATTAATATTCAGCTCCAAAGCCCCAACCGCCAACTTTTGCTTTGCATTCATTGTCACTGAAATTGTATCACATATGAAAAGACTTGCACGGAATACACAATTTAGCCTTTGTTACTTTGGTTTCACGTTATTGTTTAGACAAAACAGGGATCCTAGGGATGTTGCAAAATCAAAGGAAATAGTTATGAATGGGAGTTTGAAGGTCATATGTTGGAGACCCATTTCTGTTAAATATGTCTATTTACATAATCAAATGAAATGAAACCAGCTGAGCTAAAGTTACATGCAGGAAGTAGAGTCAGGGGTCAAACATTTCCAACTCCTTGTTGTTTCTGTGGCTACACTAAACAGAAATCTAAACGCAACATGCAACAATTTATACGATTTGACTGAGTTACAGTTCATATAAGAAAATCTGTCAATTGAAGTAAATTCTTTAGGCCCTAATCTATGGATTTCACATGACTGGGAATACAGATATGCATCTGTTGGTTACAGATACGTTAAAAAAAGGTTAGGGGTGTGGATAAAAAACAAAACACTCAGTATCTGGTGTGACCACCAATTGTCTCATGCAGCGCGACATGTCTCCTTCACATAGAGTTGATCCAGCTGTTGATTGTGGCCTGTGAAATGTTGTCCCACTCCTCTTCGATGGCTGTGCGAAGTTGCTAGATATTGGTGGGAACTGGAACACGCGGTCTTACACGTCGATCCAGAGCATCACAAACATGCTCAATGGCTGACATGTCTAGTGAGTAAGCAGGCCAGGAAGAACTAGGACATTTTCAGGAATTGTGTATAGATCCTCGAGTCATGGGGCTGTGCATTATCATGCTGAAAAATGAGATGATGGCGGGAGATGAATGGCACAACAATGGGCCTCAGGATCTCGTCATGGTATCTCTGTGCATTCAAATTGCCATCGATAAAATGCATATGTTCGTTGTCCTTAGCTGATGCCTGCCCATACCATAACCCCACTGCCACCATGGGGCACTCTGTTCACAACGTTGACATCAGTAAACCACTCGCCCATGAAGAGCACACTTCTCCAGCGTGCCAGTGCCATCGAAGGTGAGCAATTTGCCCACCGAAGTTGGTTACGATGCCGGATTGCAGTTAGGTCAGACCCTGGCGAGGACAACAAGCATGCAAATGAGATTCCCTGAGGCACTTTCTGACAGTTTGTGCAGAAATTATTCAGTTGGGCAAACCCACAGTTTCATCAGCTGTCCGGGTGGCTTGTCTCAGTCGATCCTGCAGGTGAAGAAGCCGGATGTGGAGATCCTGGGCTGGAGTGGTTACACATGGTCTGTGGTTGTGAGGCCGGTTGGATGTTCTGCGAAATTCTCTAAAATGACTTTAGAGGTGGCTTATGGGAGAGAAATTAACATTTAATTATCTAGCAACAGTTCTGGTGGATATTCCTGCAGTCAGCATGCCAATTGCACGCTCCCTCAACTTGAGACATCTGTGGCATTGTGTTGTGACACACAAGTGCACATTTTCGAGTGGCCTTTTATTGTCCCCAGCACAAGGTGCACCTCTGTAATCAGCTTCTTGATATGCTACACCTGTCAGGTCGATGGATTATATTGGCAAAGGAGAAATGCTCACTAACAGGGATGTAAACAAATTTGTGTATATTTTTTTTGAGAAATAAGCTTTTTGTGCTTCTGGGATCTTTAATTTCAGCTAATGAAACATGGGACCAACACTTTACATGTTGCGTTTATATTTTTGTTCAGCATAATTAAAATAGAAAACTAACGTTAATCTGGTATCCAGGGAACTATACTTTACTCTTAGTGTTGCATAATTCAAGAGTCGCCTTGGGAGTACTAAATGCTATAGCCTATATACTATATTTCACAAAGGCTAGCGAGTCTGTAATAATTACCTCATTATCTATATCGTAATTTGTCTCAGGACTTGCTGTGATATGGATTTTTTCATGACATTCACTCACACACACACACACACACACACACACACACACACACACACACACACACACACACACACACACACACACACACACACACACACACACACACACACACACACACACACACACACACACACCAACAAGCAGATCCAATTGTTTCTAGTCCTTTATCATTGTGTAACTGTAAACTATATTAGCCCTGTTTCACCTGTCCTATTATGGCTATGACCCCTTGACTTTGTTAGAGCTCTTTGCTTTAATAGTCAATGGGCTCACTTATTTTACAGTGCCATTGTAGTGCAGTGTTCTGGTCCCAATCTGTTCCAAGCCAGGGACAGACTGGGACCAGATGTCGACCTGGGATTTCTAACACACTGGCCCATTTGTACCTCGATGTCCCAACACCGGGACATTTGGCTTTTGCCCAAACTCCTCTATGACCAGTCCTGCGCATGTCGATATTGGGATTAAAATGTCATTATTATACCTGAATCGATATGATCATATCTTTGTGTCTGCCCAGAAAATAGGGGACGTTAGGTGACGTTTCCATTAGTTCCCGTAAAAGGCAGTGGTATTCAAACTTTTTCAGCGGGAAACTATTTTCTTTACTCGAATATCTGGGGACCCCATTATTTTCCAAATCATTTTTTGTTTCTCTCATCATTGTCACGAAGCCACACCCGTCCCACTCGCGGTAGAAGTTCAGAATGAGAAAGTGTAGGTAAAATATAAATAATGATTAAAAATGAGGATTTTTAATCAGCCTAATCGAGGTGGAGATTACAGCTCACGCTCCAGTGTTCAAACTAAACAAGGCTGCATGGGATTTCTCTTAATGCGACTCCTTGAAGCCAATGGCAATGTCAGCTTTCGGTATAATGGCAGGAGATGCTTGTGGATTTGACAGCTCTTACGCAGTTCCACATCTGACACCGCCAAAACAACCTCTGTGTATTTCGGCTAAAGCGGATCTGATTGAACAGAGCACAAAGTCTTGTTACAACTTTCGAGGCTGTTAAACTGCTAAAAAATAAAAGTCAGTGGACATTGAGAATCTATTATGCTCTGTGATGGCTTTGGGAATACGTCAGTCGTAAGTTATTTATGAAACTATTGACTTTCTGGATGAATGTTCATACATTTCGGGGCCTTGCAGCATATCTCTCAGAATGGGTTTGCGATGAAACAAAAAGCTCTGTTCTATGTAGGGAATAGGGTGCAATTTTGGACACAGTGCAAATCAGCTGTGGTGTTCCGATGCTGCTTGCAGCTCTCACAACCCCAGAGACGAGAGAGTGTCTCCCGCAAATTCATGTGCATGTGATTACCCATTGTGCATCTAATTACCCCGGGGCTCATCAATAATCACCCCCCGCCTGGACCTGTCAGCAAGCAGTGCTGATCTGTGTTTGAGATACGCTCTGGTTACGTCCCAAATGGCACCCTATTCCCTATATAGTGCACTACTTTTGACCAGGACCCTATGGTGGTCCTGGTCAAAAGTAGTGCACTATATAGTGAATAGGGTGCCATTTGGGACACAGCCCTTCTCTTGCCATCGCACTCTCCAGCCATGCCTTCTAATCACAGAGATCAACCGTCCAACCATGACAAGGGCCTACCCGGCAGGCGGTCACACACACTCCTTTTTTCTTCTCTTCCCTCTCTCATTAGAAAGTACTCAGAGAGAGCCATGAAATTGGACGCACACATATTTGAGAGGAACACAGCAATCAAACATTTGGCCTTCACAAAAGAAGCAAGGATCCAAAGAGTTGACTGCTAATCACGGATGACAGTCCACGGAACCCGGGGCATCTTGTCTTGTCTCCTGAGATCATACAACAGGTGCCTGGGAGGCCTGACAGTTCACACACACACACACACACTCCAATCAAAGCTATGATACACAGATCCAATCAAAGAAATAGAGTGACTGAGAGAACATTTCCTTTTCTTTAGCTTGGTCCTGTGTGGCTCAATGGGTAGAGCATGTTGCTTGAATATCCAGATTGTGGGTTCGTTTTAAAATTGTTGGCTAAATTATATATTATATTAATTAATATACAGTACCGGTCAAAAGTTTACACACACCTACTCATTGCAGGGTTTTTCTTTATTTTTACTATTTTCTACATTGTAGAATAATAGTGAAGACATCAGAACTATGAAATAACACATATGGAATCATGTAGTAAACAAAAAATGGTTAAACAAATCAAAATGTGTGTTATTTTAAATTCTTCAAAGTAGCCACTCTTTGCCTTGATGACAGCTTTGCACACTCTTGGCATTCTCTCAAACAGCTTCATGAGGAATGCTTTTCCAACAGTCTTGAAGGAGTTCCCACATATGCTGAGCATTTTTGTTGGCTGCTTTTTCTTCACTCTGCGGTCCAACTTATTCCAAACCATCTCAATTGGGTTGAGGTCGGGGGTGATTGTGGAGGCCAGGTCATCTGATGCAGCACTCAATCACTCTCCTTGGTCAAATAGCCCTTACACAGCCTGAAGGTGTGTTTTGGGTCATTGTCCTGTTGAAAAACAAATGATAGTCCCATTAAGAGCAAACCAGACGGGATGGCATATCACTGCAGAATGCTGTGGTAGCCATGCTGGTTAAGTGTGCCTTGAATTCTAAATAAATCACTGACAGTGTCACCAGCAAAGCACCACCACACCATCACACCTTTTCGTCCATGCTTCACAGTGGGAACCACACATGCCAAGATTATCCGTTCACCTACTCTGCACCTCACAAAGACACGGCAGTTGGGAACCAAAAAGTGCTGCATCAGATGACCTGGCCTCCACAATCGCCCGACCTCAACCCAATTGAGATGGTTTGGGATGAGTTGGACCGCAGAGTGAAGGAAAAGAAGCCAACAAGTGCTCAGCATATGTGGGAACTCCTTCAAGACTGTTGGAAAAGCATTCCAGGTGAAGCTGGATGAGAGAATGCCAAGAGTGTGCAAAGCTGTCATGAAGGCAAAGGGTGGCTACTTTGAAGAATCTCTAATCTCAAATATATTTTATTTTGTTTAACACTTTTTTGTTAACTACATGATTCCATGTGTTATTTCAGAGTTTTGATGTCTTCACTATTATTCTACAATGTAGAAAATAGTAAAATTAAAGAAAAAGCCTTGAATCAGTAGGTGCATCCAAACTTTTGACTGGTACTGTATTGGTTGGAGTTTCATTAAATTCAGAGTGCTGATTCCTTTAGAAATGTATGTTAATAACATATGTGTGTGATTTTCCCTGACTGTTACACATCACCAACCTGAACAGAACCATGACATAGACTCTTGAGTAGGGATGATGTGTACAAATTCACAAATAGTTTCAAATATGGTATATTCTTTATGTTTTTAAATAGGCTATCATCTGGCTTGTCAAATGACAATTTACATAACAGCTTTTGTCTCCACAGAGGATGTGCATGTGCTGTAAGAAATAATTAATATGTTATTGCTTCCATTTCAAATACTCTTCATCATCATCATCATCATCATGTTAATTGTTTTGTTCAGACAGACAGAATGCCTAGACTCACTGGCGTTTTGGCCTGTTTACCCAGGCTTCTTGCTCGGGCAAAACGCTAAGCCTAGCCCACAGACGTTAGTTTCTTCTCCACAATGAGTCTGGACATGAACACCGCCATAACGATTTCTAGAACACAAACACATTCTAACCTTTCTGATTGGTACCAGAAACTGATGGCTTGGGCCAGAGCCAGAACACACATGGGTATGCAGCGTTGTAAAAACTGCGTCATTAGCTTTGATACTCTGATTGGTTAGAGATGATCCAATCGCTGATGACTGTGTTTTGTACAGCACCCCTCATTTAGACGACATCACAAACGACTTCAACGATGGCAGTCTCAGACTGAAGTATGTAGCGAACATTGAGCAGCAGAAGAATTCCGTTTGAGTAGTCAGGCAACTGCCTTTTAGGGGTGATGGTGAAGTCCATTAAACTACCAGAGTGAAGTGGTATAAAATGGAAGTGCATAGTATGAACCTGTACTGGTGCCTAACAGAACAAAGTGGCTATAGCAACGCTCTCTATATAATGATATTACTCCCTTCTATACCTAGTCTGCCTTTCAGGGGTGAAGTACACTACATCACCAGAGTGAAATAAGCTGTATAAACCTGTACTGGCGCCTAACGGAACAAAGTGGCTATGGCAACGCTATAATGATATTATGCGTTTCCATCTGCCACAAAGGAACGCCACCACATTCTCCATCCCATGGGGATAGGGGTAATAGCTACAAAATGTCTATGGATTTGCATTCTTCACATGTCTACTGTATTAGTACCAATAGTATGGGGCCGTCTCCCAAATGGCATTCTATTCCCTATGTAGTGCACTATGTAGGCAATAGGGTGTCATTTGGAAGGAAGCTAGTGTCATGTCGTCCTTAACACCAGCAGCTGGTTTCTATTCTGGTAAACAACATCTTCGTATAAAACTGTCAGTGATGCAATAACAAACTTCATTCTCCAAGGCCTTTCTATTTAAAAAGATTGCAGGATCATTTTTGACACGTTATGTGATGGACAAAACTTCCCCCCCGAGACGTCTGAGTATAGTCTATTTAATAGATCTGTTGATTTGTAAATTAGGAGATCAATGTTCGAAACGGGTACAATTACGGCTTTTGAGATTTGATTAAATATCTTTGTTGTATGGGAATTATGACATAATTCCCATACAACAAAGACATCTCATCAAATCACAAAAGCAGTAATATTACCTGTTCTGAACATTGATTTCCTAATTTACAAATCAACAGATCTATAAAATAGACTATACTCAGACGTCTTGGGGGAAGTTTAGTCTAATAGTTATTGATGTATTATCTGGGATAAAACATAGAATACCCATACCAATAATACACATAAGCCTAGGCTACTATCCATAAAAACCATAACCTACAACATAATTGCAAATGGTCAACACAGGACTGTTGAACGGACGTTTGCTACACTCCCAGTCGCGGTCAATAACACAGAACTTGACTAATTCGACAGAAAGTCAAACTGCCCAACCCGATTTGCCTTTGACAATAACATATCTGTTTGTTTCCCGTAGATATAAACTTGCAATATTAGATGTGGAGCGATACGGTCACACCTTTTGATTGACTGAACGCCCGCGATCTCGTTAGAATAAAGATATCCAACGACGCATCCAGTAGGCTATATTAGATATAACTTACCCCAAATCTCAGAAAAAACGAGTCCTACATGGGAACAGAACGGACAGTTCGGTCAGTCTTTTGCTTTCCCATGTGTTCACTTTGTTACTCCCCGTGTGGACCTACGGTGAGTGTTTATGATAGCAGCGTCTAAGAGATACATACAGTGGCTTCGGAATGAACCATAGCCAAAGGAAGGGGGAGATAAGTCTATCACAGTGGTTGTTCACTATCATAAATAAATATTTTGAACATTTAATCCGTATGTAATACGAAGGATATCATTTGGAGGGGAAGGTATTGTTTCTTGATTGCATTTGTTTGTACATTTCATGCCATTGCCAGGTATTCGCTCTAAAAATGTATAGGTGCTAAGTAAACTGGACACTGTAAGATTAATAGTCTATTTTGTGCGCGAGAGGAACGGTGGTAATAGTGTTTGAAAATTACATAATTTAAAATGCCAAACAAACGCGACCACCTATGGCGATTTAACCATCCCTCACCAGAACTCCTATAACATTGTCTATTAATTTTCACACAAAAGTTATTTTAATTTAATCTATCTCCGCACAAGTGGGTGAATGTAATTTATAATCAAGTTTCTTTTGACTGAACGCCATTAGTCTTCTCCAGCAGGACACTGTTCTGGAAATGGTTTAAATCTCTCTGGATGCTTGCTTAATTAAATCCACATAATTCATTACCAGCACCCACCTTACAAAATACAACACGGACCAAAAACTTAACTCGACACTTTATCATGATTTGGAATAGAATAGAATACAACTTTATTGTGCATCCAGGATGGACATTTTTTCTTTGGCATCACCTGCCATTTAAATGATCACATAGACATACATTTTCACATTACACACATTTAAACCAGTCAGTCCAACATGTTGCATACATTAAAAACATAGAGGACATTGGCACATTCACTCACAACCGCTGTCCCAACTGCACTGGATAGATAAGTACATATGCTTATACAATTTACTTTGCATTTAGTAGTCCAACAGCACAAGGAAGGAATGAATGTTTGAAAACATTCTTCTTGGCCATGGGCATTCTGAAGTTCCGGCCAAAGGGAACCCTCTCGAACTGAGGGTGTAGAGGGTAGGAGGGGTTGCCAACGACTGCTAGAATGAAAATTAGGTTTTGATTATTGATCAAGTAGTCAAAGTGTATCTCTTATTGTTACTTGGTTTGTCAAACCACATGCTTTCAAGGAGGAGAGCTTTGAGTTGAACATGGTTGAAAAACCCTGTGAGTAGAAGACAGCGCTAGAAACCGAGGTGCCGCAGGCGGCTAGCTGTGAGTAAGAGTGTTGCTCTCGGTTCAGCACCACAAGCTTGTCAAATCAGCACCATGGACAGCAACCACCCTGTCTCTTTCTCAACTAGCGCCCACTTTATGGGAATTCTGCAATTCACTTGGCAGCATGCAAGCAATCACTTGCTAACACACAATCATATATATTTTGGCCACTCTTAGGCTTTGAGAGGAAGTGTCTGGTGAACGAGATAACTTAGGCCAAACTCTGGAATTTGTGCTTCCAGTGCTCTACACTCTACCCTACAGCACTGCATTAAACACCTACAGTGTATTCCAGGCTAATGTAGCTCCAAGGAAGAAGAGGCCTCCAGCAAGTTATTGCTCTTATATTCTACTCCTTTCCCTGCGGGTGCTGAGTCTCCACTTTGGACTAGTTACGCACAAGGAATCTCAGCAAGGCAGCATTTTCAGCAACATACTGCTTTTATGCTTTGTAATCACATTAGATCATTTGGGCTCAACTATAATGAAAGCTATGCCGATGAAGCTTGATTGTTCTGTGCGCCATTGTCTTGGACCTCCCCGTCTTACCTCGGAAGTCCAATGTACAGCTACACTCTTAGAAAAAAAGGGTTCCAAAAGGGTTCTTTGCAGAGGGATAGGGTTCTACCAAGGACCGTTTTGATCAGAATGACCTTTTTGGAAGACAAGGGTTGTAGTTAGGTGCGTACTGGCGGCAGAGAAGTCAGGCGCAGGAGAGCGAAAACTGATTTACAACGGTGTCGTTTAATATCCATAAACCACCGTCAACAGAACAATACAAATAAATGGGTCAAACAAAACCCGGTAATACCAGCGTACCGTGCACAAGCACTACAAGAAAACAATTACCGACAAGGACATGGGGGGGAACAGAGAGTTAAATGCACAACATGTAATTGATGGAATTGGAACCAGGTGTGAGGGAAGACAAGACAAAACCAATGGAAAATGAAAAGTGGATCAGCGATAACTAGAAGGTTGGTGACTTCGACCGCCGAACGCCGCCCGAACAAGGAGAGGGACCAACTTCGGCGGAAGTCGTGACAAGGGTTCTTTGTAAGGCAAAGGGTTCTACCTAGAACCTTTAACATCTTAAGAACTCTTTTGGAAGAAAGCATTCTTTGATGATTCTTTGAAAGTCAAGAAGTGTTCTACATAGAACCATATATCTTTTTCCTAGCATGCTCTGATGCAGTGAGACTTTATGAATTGTTTGTTTTACTGTAATGTCTGTGTTTTTGCATTTACATTGATTGGTTAATACGATTTATGTTACATATAAATAAATAACATACAGTTTTCTAAACTAATCCAATCTGTCAGATTTATTTCACCCGTTACTAAGATGGTCATTCCAGTTTAGAAGATTGAGGTAGTCTCAGTATTCAATCTTCCCTACCCTGACAGTCATTTTGAATGCAGGTTGCAGGTGATTAACAATTCCACTTGTTGGATATCCTAACTCTGGCTGAATTCTTTTAGAAATTAAACATCACTTTGCCAGCCAGCATAATGCGACTTGCAGGGCTGATGTGGCCTGTAAACCAGAAGATTCCTAACACCACTGTGTTAGGGTATAACTACCCACTCAAAAAAAGGCCTTATGATATATGTATTGTTATAAATAAGAACATTTTAAAGGCTAATATGGGTGGTGGAACTGTTCAGAGGGTTCTAGGAAGAACCTTAAAGATAAATGGGTTCTCGGTAGAACTCTTCATAGGCGGTTATGGGAAGAACCTTTAGATGATAAAACAAGCTTTGGTAGAACCCTGCATAGAGGGTTCTAGGTAGAACCATATACATGGGGTTCTTTGAAGAACCCTACGTAGAGGGTTCTAGATAGAACACTCTGCAAAGGGTTCTACCCAGCACAAAAAAGGGTTCCCCTATGGCAGGGCTGCCCAACCCTCTTCCTGGATATCTACTGTCCTGCAGGTTTTCAGTCCAACCCTAATTTAGCATATCTAATTCAGCTAGTTAAGGTCTTGTTGAGCAGCTAATTAGTAGAATCCGGTGTGTTAAATTATTGTTGGACTGAAAACCCACAGGACAGTAGATCTCCAGCAAGAGGGTTGGGCAGCCCTGCCCTATGGGGACAAACCGAAGAACCCTGTACGTATTCCTGCAAGGTCCCTTCTTTCCTCAATCCCTTCCCGTTTCTGTCGTGATCCATTCCTTGTGTTGCCTTCTCCTGTGTACTACAGCCTTCTTGCTGCTTTCATTGTAAGCTTGAACCACTTTTTCCCATTTCCTGTGTATATTCCCCTCAGTCTCCTCCTGATCTATTTCTGTGTTACTTGAGAGGGCTTGTGAACTTGCATTATGAAGGTTTTCTTAACGGTTTGGTCTGTTAGTACGCCAACATCAAAATCTCAGTGTTCCCTTTGTTGGTGCTCGTCATTTCAGCTTCAGTCTGGTGTCAGCATTAACAAGGTGGCTCTCACTGGCAACATCTGTGAGCTCTAGTCGTTGTGATGAGCAGGTGGTCCATCAGATTCCATTGGGAGAGCACCATGTGAGCTTGTGATGTTTTTGTGGGGAAACAGGCTGCCTCCTCTCACCGGGTTGTTTGTGACAGAATGTAGCCCTTCTCTCAGCGGACACTGCTAGCCAAGTCCTCGCCCTGTGTTTGTTTATATGATGACACCAACTCTGTTCATGAATTGTTATTTGAGGCAATGCAGATGTCAATTACACTGAGATAACAATCAGTGTGGTTTATTACTGCAGAACCATTTTCAGGGAGAAACAATTTCACAGATTAAGACCTCCGGTGGAGTGTGTCTCCATTATTTATGTGTCATGCCACTCTATTGGTCCGTGGTACAGTAAATGTAGTGGTCAGATAATTGAATATCACCCAATTACATTGTCAATAAAAACTTGTCGTCTTTTAACCCAGCTGTTCACGACATCCTTTGGATGAATCGGGTCAATTGCTGACCTGTCTTTTGCAAAAGAAAAGTGTTGAGAAACATTGAGAAAAGCAGTAGGGAAAAATCGGCCATCCATGGAGAACCAGCTTGGAGAAAAGGACAACAGCACAGGGAAGGAATCCTTAGACAGAGACTCTAAGAATCCTTAGACAGAAACTCTCTCTGAGACGGGTGCCCCCTAGGGAGGTGCCTCCTGGTCCAGACTCTCCAGGTGGTAAACTATAATGTACTGAGTAGGCAGTAGGCACCATCCAGCATATCTGGCAGAGAGAAATGAGATTGCCTCTTGGTAGGAAATGGAGAAAAAAAAGTCACATGCAATACTTGTAACTCCATTTGTGGACAACTTATGAGTGGAAAACTGTACAGTCAGGTCTCAGAAAATGCATTTTCCACATAGATTCCACGTCGCAATACTTCGACAAATTACATTGAAACAACATTGATTCAACCAGTTTGTGCCCAATGGGAATGCTGTTTATCAAACTTGAGGCAGTGCTATGGTCAGATGACATGAAAATAGAGCTCGTTGACCACGCACACCAGTGGTGGATTTGGCATCAAAAAAGTTAAAAATATGCAGAAAAGTACCTCATACTTACTGTAAAATATGGTGGTGGATCTTTGATGTTATGGGGTTATTTTGCTTGCACTGGTCCTGGGACTCCTGTTAAAATCTTTTCGGGCTAGGGGGCGGTATTTTCACGTCCAGTTGAAAAGCTTGCCAAAGTAAACTGCCTGCTACTCAGGCCCAGAAGCTAGGATATGAATATAATTGGTAGATTTGGATGGGAAATACTCTAAAGTGTCTAAAACTGTTAAAATTATGTCTGTGAGTAGGTGACTGTGTTTTCAATTGGTTTTCTATGTGAATCTAGATTTCTGAGGCATCTGGTTGCAGTTCTTATGGCTTCCACTAGATGTCAACAGTCTTTAGAAGTTGGTTGATGTTTTTCTTTTGAGTAATGAAGAAGTAGCCCTTTCCTTTCTGGGTGTATAGCCAAGTGGACTGTTTTGTTTGGGGTGCGTGACCTGGAGCTCGCTCCACTTTCATTTTATCCGCTATTGAACACCGTTTATCCCGTCTTAAATTTGATCAATTATTTACGCTTTAAAATACCTAAAGTTGGATTAGGAAAGTTGTTTGAAATGTTTGGACAAAGTTTACAGGTAACTTATTAGATAATTTGTAGTCATGTTGGGCGAGGTGAAACCGGTGTTTTTCTGAATCAAACGCGACAAAAAAATTGACATTTTGGAGATATAACGACGGAATTTATCGAACAAAAGGACCATTTGTGATGTTTATGGGACATTTTGGAGTGCCAACCGAAGAAGATCTTCAAAGGTAAGGCATGAATTATATCGTTATTTCTGAGTTTTGTGTCACGCCTGGCGGTTTGAAATATGATTGTCATGTGTTTGTATGATGGGGTGCTGTCCTCAGATAATCGCAAGCATTTTTGAAATCTGACACGGTGGCTGGATTAACAAGAAGTTAAGCTTTAATTTGGTGTATTGCACTTGTGATTGTATGAGAGTAAAATATTTCTAATATATTTTTTTAAATTTCGCGCTTTGCAATTTCACCGGATACTTAGGTGCTAAGTAGAACCGCTGGCAGAACCACTAGCCGTAACAGGTTTTAAGGTAAACGACATCATGAACTTGACCAAAGACTGTAACGTTCCTGACCTGTTTTATGTTGTTTTTGTATGTGTTTATGGTCAGGGCGTGTGTTTTGGGTGGGCAGTCTATGTTTTCTGTTTCTATGTTAGTTTTGGTTGCCTGGTATGGCTCTTAATTAGAGGCAGGTGTTTTGCGTTTTCCTCTAATTAAGAGTCATATTTAGGTAGGGTGTTCTCACTGTTTGTTGGTGGGTGATTGTCTTCCGTATCTGTGTTATGTCTTGCACCATACGGGACTGTTCGGTTGTTCGTTTCGTTTCGTTTCGATGTAGTCTGTTCCTGTCCGTGAGTTTTACATTTTAGTTAAGTAAGTTCATGTTCAGGTTTTCGTCTACGTCGTTTTCTTGTTTTGTAATTTTGTAAAAGTGTTTGTTTTCGTGTGCCGTCGTTACGAATAAAGAGATGGCTTATTTCCCAAATGCTGCGTATTGGTCCACTGATCCTTCTCTCCTCTCCTCGTCCGAGGATGAGGAGAACGACAGCCCTTACAAAGACCAGTTAATTTTTGCCAAAAACCTGGTTGCCTCTGCAAGGAAGTTGACACTTAGCCACAAGTGACACTTAGCCACCAGCAAAACAATAACCCCAAGCACACATCAAAATCAACATTTTGCAATGGCTGTCTCCAGACTTGAACCCCATTTAAAACCTGTGGTTTGAATTAAAGAGGGCAGTCCATAAGAGCAGACGAAGGATGTCAAGGATCTGGAAAGATTCTTTATGGAGGAATGGTCAGTCCCAATGTGTTCTCCAATCTCATAAAGCATTGTTGAAAAAGGCTCAGTGTCGTTATCTTCACAAGGGAAGGAGGCTGGAGTATTGAAAACAGGGTTTCCATTAATTTTGTCCCCTATCTTCTTAAGACTTTTTGTCTTACTTGTTTAACTAAATCTCTTTCTCTGAGCAATTATATAGGTCATACAATATCATAATTGTCTAATTTCTTTTAGAATACAAAATAGTTCAGTATTTGTATTACTTATTTTATAGTATTTTTTGCTCTTTATCAAGGGTCCCAATCATTTTGGACCTGACTGTATATGAACAATGAGCCATTGGTACTTCACAACTGCATCAAGATCTTTATATCAAAGTCTACAGACGTAATGCATAGATAGGCGATAAATGTAATTGGTTACAGTTACCTGTCCAAAATTGTAATCAGTGATGTAACTTTTGGATTACCCAAACTCTGTAACGTAATCTGATTACTTTTAGTTACATTTCGGCTACTTTCCCCTTAAGAGGCATTAGAAGAAGAAAAAAAGGATCCATCAAACGCATTTGGTGTGTCATCATAGTAGTCTGAGCTGTGGTCAGACTCACTCAGGTTAACAAACTTAAAGTTATGCCTTTTTTCAATGCTGAACTGAATGTCATTGAGAAAACAGAATGGTGTCAATATATTTTTTGCAAACATTCTTTCTGAATTGAAAAGTATTCCAAGAAGTTGTTTTTCAAAAATATCTGCAATCTGATTATAATATTTTTGCTGGTAAAGTAACTGTTGCAGTTTTTTGTAATCAGATTACTGATGACATGTAATCAGTTACTCCCCATCCCTGATAATAGATCACCCAGACCACCCTGTCTCTTTCTCAACAAGTGGCCACTTTATGGGAACTCTGCAATCCACTTGGCAGCATGCAAGCAATCACATGCTAACACACAATTATATATTTTGTTGGCCTTTCTTAGGCTTTGGTGAACGAAATTTGTGCTCCCAGTTACCACCTCTATGTTCTACCCTATAACACTGTATTCAACTCCCTACAGTGGAATCCAGGCGAATGTAGCTCCAAGGAACAAAGAGTATTGCTGTAAAAGGCCTCCAGCAAGTTATTGCTCTTATATTCTACTCCTGTCCCTGCGGGTGCTGAGTCTCTACTTAGGACTAATTACAGGTGACGCACAAGGTATCCCAGCATGGCAGCATTTTTAGCAAAATGTTTAGCAACATCCTGCTTTTATGCGTAGTAATCACGTTACTTCATTTTGGCTCGCCTATGATGACGGAGCTATGAGAGAATTAATGCTGACCACTTAAAGTGTCTGTGTAAGTGCTACTTAATCATGTGTACCACATACCTGTGAGTCAGCCGTATAAGCATAATGAGGTGCAATTTAGCAGTAAAATTAGATGACGTAATTCATTTTCTGATCGTAATCATCATCTTTGCTAAAATTGCAAGTGGAACCTAATGATGATAAATCGTCATCTTCAGTGGATATTGTAAGCTAAATTAGGAATGCGATGTTAGGTGGAATCTAAGAAGTATCAAACCTGCAATGTGTAGCACTTGCCTGGAGATCCATTTTGTTTAATGGTTATCCACCACAGAGATATCTCCCATTGTCTGACACTAAGAAGTGTTTGATAGAGAAATATGTACAGAAATGTGAGTTATAGAACTGTCATTATCATTGACAGCAAGTCTAAGAAGCATTAGATCTGTTCTATTCTATATGCACGATTTCTATGCTTCCCGTTCTTAGATGTAAAGTTCCCTGTTTAGGGGACCTGCGAGGTTCTGGTACCGGTTCCGACTAACATTTTCACTTACAAATGGATCTGTAGAGACCGTAGATCGAAATGGCTTGCATTGAACAATAGCGCGGGTCCCCACGGAAACAGTAGTATTTTTGAGCCTGTGTGACTTGGATGTGAAAATTGAAACCACTTGAATCTGGGATGTCCCTCTTACCATTTCATTCACTCTTCTGACTGTCCATGAACTCCTGGCTGAACCCTACAACACAGCCACTGACAAATCACATGCCTGCAATCATTAAATCTTAGCGCAGCAGGGGAGAGGTCATCACTGTAGCACGTTCAAATATTGATTTATAGCCATTAATCTAAAATAATTTATAGATTTTAAACAAAAAAACTAACTTTGTGTGTTTGATATGGGATGAAAGGTGAGTTCCTAACGTGTTCAGGAAGCCAAGCTAGAGCTCTGTGAGACGCTCAGTGATGGGGGCAGACATTTTGATCAAGAGCGAACACTAAACATACAAATATGTATTTTACAGTTATAAGGAAGGTGAACTCTTACAGTCGTTTAATCATTTGATTTGACTATATTTCGAAAGCATGTAAGTCATTCCAAGCCTTATTCATCCAGTTTTGTTGAATAAGAAATACATCATATAAAATATTTCACATTTGTATCACATTTGTACTGTGTACTTGAGCTTGGTGTCCTCAAACGTGACTACACCTCAGCAATTTATAACTATCTTTACCAGAAAGGTGAGATGTTAACCTTTCTTGGAGTGTGCAGCGTTATTCGTTATTGTTTAAATAATAACTTTTGGGGATTACGTAGATTACAATTTCGATTACGTTTATTCAGTTTTGATTTTGCATCTTTGACTTTCAATTTTGTACACCAGCTTCAAACAGCTAGAGTCTCGTTAGATGTATAGTACCAGTCAAAAGTTTGGACACACCTACTCATTGCAGTGTCATTCTTTATTTTTACTATTTTCTACATTGTAGAATAATAGGGAAGACATCAAAGCTATGAAATAACACATATGGAATCATGTAGTAACCAAAAAAGTGTTAAACAAATCAAAATATATTTTATATTTGAGATTCTTCAAAGTAGCCACCCTTTGTCTTGATGACAGTTCTTGGCATTCTCTCAACCAGCCATTCTCTCAACCAGCTTCATAAGGTAGTCACAGGTGTGACTTGTTAAAAGTTAATTTGTGGAATTTCTTTCCTTCTTAATGCGTTTGAGGTAATCAGTTGTGATGTGACAAGGTAGGAGGTAGGACCAAGTCCATATTATGGCAAGAACAGCACAAATAAGCAAAGAGAAACGACAGTCCATCATTACATTAAGACATGAAGGTCAGTCAATCCGGAACATTTCAAGAACTTTTAAAGTTTCTTCAAGCGCAGTCGCAAAAACCATCAAACGCTATGATGAAACTGGCTCTCATGAGGACCGCCACTGGAAAGGAAGACCCAGAGTTACCTTTGCTGCAGAGGATAAGTTCATTAGAATTAACCGTACCTCAGATTGCAGCCCAAATAAATGCTTCATAGAGCTCAAGTAACAGTCACATCTCAACATCAACTGTTCAGAGGAGACTGCGTTAATCAGGCCATGGTAAAATTTCTGCAAAGAAACAACTACTAAAAGACACTAATAAGAAGAAGAGACTCACTTGGGCCAAGAAACACAAGCAATGGACATTAGACCAGTGGAAATCTGTCCTTTGATCTGAGTCCAAATATGAGATTTTTAGCTCCAACTGGCGTGTCTTTGTCAGATGCAAGGTAGGTGAACGGATAATCTCTGCATGTGTGGTTCCCACCGTGAAGCATGGAGGAGGAGGTGTGATGGTGTGGGGGTGCCTTGCTAGTGACACTGTGGGTGATTTATTTAGAATTCAAGGCACACTTAACCAGCATGGCTACCACAGCATTCTGCAGTGATACGCCATCCCATCTGGTTTGCACTTAATGTGACTATCATTTGTTTTTCAACAGGATAATGACCAAAAACACATCTTCAGGCTGTGTAAAGGCTATTTGACCATGGAGAGTGATGGAGTGCTGCATCAGATGACCTGGCCTCCACAATCACCCGACCTCAACCCTATTGAGATGGTTTGGGATGAGTTGGTTTGAGATGAGTTGGACCGCAGAGTGAAGGAAAAGCAGCCAACAAGTGCTCAGCATATGTGGGAACTCCTTCAAGACTGTTGGAAAAGCATTCCTCATGAAGCTGATTGAGAGAATGCCAAGAGTGTGCAAAGCTGTCATGAATGCAAAGGGTGGCTACTTTGAAGAATCTCAAATATATTTTGATTTGTTTAACAATTTTTTGTTTACTACATGATTCCATATGTTATTTAATAATTTTGATGTCTTCACTATTATTCTACAATGTAAAAAATATTACAAATAAAGTTAAACCTTTGAATGAGTAGTTGTGTCCAAACGTTTGACTGGTACTGTAGATGACGAGTACCTTATTCAGAAAAGCACAGGAGGGGTCAGTGCATGTCGCCTGATCTGGTAAATGGTAAATGGAAAGAAGAAGAAAAGCTTAACGATACTATTGTTGTTTGAGGTGACTCCACCGGTGAGAGTATATGGGGAATTGTAAAAGATATGGCCACATTTCAAGTGTTTGCAGAAGGGAGAAGTATGGTACTGAGGAATCTGTGAATGGAAAACGTTTCAACTGTGGTGGGGATCATTCTCCGGACTTCCTTGAGTGGTTAGCCTATTGTCTGCAAAGGTTGTTACATTTTAACTACATAGTAATTGTAAAAGGTTATACCCTACTGGGTTTAAATGTATTATTCTGTTTTAATGTTACTCCTGAATCACTATGACAAACAGAATTTTTTTTCTTGAGTGTATTTTTAACAGAGCTGAGATTTACATCCAAAGTGTAGGAATAGAGGTGAAATCAGTTATTGACACAGACATGGTGGCGTAGCAGGAAGATCAGAATGCTGTGAATCAAGAGGTTGTGAGTTCAAATCCCAGGTAAGAACATGTTGAGTAATAATAATTGTATAAATGTACTCAATGTAATCATATATGTCAAATATGTAAGTTGAAAACACTGTGTTAGGAACATTGTTTGTGTGTGTGAATGGATCAGTGGTTCACCAATCAACGCCTTGATGGGCTTGGTAGCAAAGGGTGCTGTGTAATGGAACTAGGGTGTGTGTCCCCTGTGATGAATGTTTCTTTGCATCCCGTAACAAGCCTGGGACTAGACAAAAAACTCCAGGGGACAATGACACAACATCCCAAAAATGTCCTTGGGGATAAAATGTTTATTATTATTATTATCACAGCATTGTTGGGAAAGACCTCTCATGGTAAGAATTTCATTGTACTGTTTTACACCTGTTGTGTCCTGTGAAAGTGGCGATAAACTTTGAAAATTGAAACTAGACAAAACCTTGAGGGGACCATGACACAACGTACTGACCACTTTAGGCAACCGTTTCATGACGTTCCGGGGACCAACTCATTTTTGGTCCCGTGTGGCTCAGTTGGTAGAGTACGGCACTTGCAAAGCCAGGGTTGTGGTTTCGATTCCAATGGCGGACGAGTACAAACAAAATATGAAGATGTATGCCCTCACTACTGTATGTTGCTCTGGATAAGTCTGCTATATGACTCAATTGTAAATGTTTACAGGGTTCACTACTGCATCTACAGACTAAATATGTACACATATCATATTATTTTTAATGAAGCAATGTTGAAATAACATTTTCACATATTACTCTTTCCATGTGGTTATGTTGTGGTTTTACATATGCAGACAGCAACACGTCACATATGAATTCTCCTGGTGTTACACTAGAGTCGAATATTTCAAGGTCAAACGTAGGGTTGACACAAATTGTTGTTTGGATTGCAGCGCCATGGACACCTATACTTTTCTCGTCAACCTTTTCCTCTGTTGTCAACCGTGTTGTCATCCTTCACTGTGCCGTTGTCGGCAGAATTTAGGTCAGTGTTGAGTTGCAGCACGTACAGTATGTAGAAGGGAGATGGAGGTGTCATCACAGCTCATCACTCTCAGAGGTACTGTGACCTACCACCGAAAGGAACAACAGGAAATATGACTGTCTTATATATGTCACAAGAGTGTCACCCTGCCATGGAATGAACGAGGGAGGCTAAGGAAATGTGTTTTTCTTTCTGCCGTGAAGATTATATTCTCTGGGAAGATAGAATGTGGGAGAAGGACGTGCATGTCAATTAGGAGATCAGTGATAGGATGCGTCTCCCAGGCTTTTCAATGTGGCTGTCCACATAGCGGATCGTTTAGATATGGTGATCTGAACTGGAGTGATTGAGTTTAAGGTCTTATTGCTAAACCTCATGGATTGAGATAGACGTCTTTTAATCGGAAACATATGAGAACGCAATACAAGGTATAAAGATTGACAGCACGGGATTTATTTCCATCAATCCGAACACAGTAATCAAACACCCGCTCCCGCGTTCTTACCAATATGGAATGTCACGTCTTTCATGACTGATGGAAGTAATTTTTCTTTCCCTCAGAAGAGCTTCACTACGTTTACGGATGTAATGTCTTTCCATTTAGTCAACCTTTTATTTGCAATCGTAAATGTGCAGGGTTTTGACAAATTACACAGGTAGCTAAGCACTCCAAAAGTATTCATAGAGGCATTATACAGTCGTTACAGTCTCACTGTGTCCCCATTTACTTTGGTCTAAGGGCTGAAGCTTCCACTATGCCGCATAACAATTACAAAAACAAATGATTTGTACAGTACAGACAATGTCTAGCCTTCCTCTGTCCATCTTTAACACCACTAATGATACATTTATACCCTGGTAACACCATTTACACTGACTCTATACAGACACCATTTATGCAGACACACATACTATACAGACTTTACGGAGGAGTGATCACATACTCAAAAGAAAAGAAAAGCAGTGGAAAATAAAATGGAACACATTTTCAAAATAGACCAAAAGAGAGTTTCATTTCATCAGTGCTGTGTGAGAATGAACTGTACCAAAACAACTTGCAGTAGTTTTGCATAATTTTATTAGTGGTTGTGTGATCTTGGAGTTAAATGGGATGTCTGTCTGCCAGTAAAGGCTCCTCTCTTGAGCACAAAGGACCATATTAAGTCCAAGTGCCTTTCAGTCTCCAGTACAAATCCAATTATAATCGATGTCCTTGAGGTCAATTATGTTTGATTGGAACCAAGTGTTTTTCATGTTTATGAATTGGACTTCATTAAGTGGACAAATGGCACATAAAGCTTTTAGTGCTGCTTTTTAGTCTGGGATATTAACATAATTTCCATTTTGATCTCACCTCCACTATGGAGTATTTGGGTTGAGTAATCTGAGGTTGACTATACATTTTTTGTAATGTAAAATAGTAGCATTTAGATATAGAGCAGACATTAAGAGAAAATGTACACACCTCTTTCGAACTAAAATAATCAGCTAATGTTACAACTAGTTTCATACAGTTTCATCTCTTGTATGTAGTGTCGTCTTTCCACATCTCGTTGAAACTTCATTCCTTTTCGAAACCAAATGTTTTCATAATTGAAAAGGTTACCTGACATAAATTGGAATAGCACATTTTATTCTGAGAATTTAATTATTCCTTACAGACAATTCTTAATTGAAATTGTTAATGAATTATTGAAGGACTTTAGAATTAAGAAAGGAAATTGCCTAATTTCAACAGTTTTGCCTGTGGTGATCCCCTGACTCTTTTGGGTGAATAGCTCGAGGTATCGCCCTCAAAAACTTCCCGAAATTAATATAACAAGCCCTCCAAGGTCATGTGCCAGAAAGCTGTTGAGGGAACCATCAATCTGAGGATTCATAGCCAAGTCCAGGTAATACAGGTTACCCTTTTATATCTGCCACAAATTACATTAGCATTTTTAAGACAATTTCCAGGAGCATTTCCAAGATGTATTCATTCCAACAAATTCAGACCTAATCTTAGGTTGCTGATTCACCCGATCCATAGCTGTACTTTTTAAGTTTGCACAAATTTGTAATATTGCTAAAGTTTCCAATAAAGTGCTTGAAAGTGCTGCTCAACAGTTTAGGAAATGACAGTAGGCAGGTATACCAATTCCATACAAAGTCAAGTCCCCCTCTGCAGTGTACCAAATTATGCCTACCCTGGAAAAATAGGCAGCACTTAATATTTTTAATCAGAGCGCCACCTCTGATAAATGCCCAATCGACTGAAAATATTCAGCACAATATTCCATTAGACCGGGAAATAGTGACTTCTTTCAACCATTGCTGCCCACAGAATGTGCACTCATTATCTCTGCAGTAGATACATGTGATAACTGCTACTCTGTGTTGTCCATCTTGACCCCATGTCTAGTGTAGGAGGTCCAGTACTTCAGTAACGGTGCGCGGGGCACACGGGTCACTACACAGACCTGTACCATAACAAGCTGTCCGACTGGGACTGGGAAATCACAGAATTCAACACTTGGTCAGAACATTGACCACGTTGTGGGCTTTTCCTTCATCCTTGTAACACCGTAGAAGGCTGCTGATCCGATTCAATTGAGTCGGAGACTTTCTGTTCTGTTGTAAACCACAGCTGTACATTTGTGTTTTTTTTGGGGGGGGGGGGGGGCTTTAAAAAAAAGCATGTACCGTCACCGTCACCCTCAACCTTAAACTTGGTCTTTGCTTTGTTAAACCAGTAAACCAAGTGCCAAAAATTAAGAGTGGTTTGCACACAAAAGTAGACCAAACATTTTTTTGCTCACAGCAGGCAGCTGAAAACAATCACAGAGACATTTCCGTGGCAACCTTCTTCATAGTGTTTTGGGTTTTGCCGATCTGCTGAAATTAAGGAGCACTAAGAGCTGTGGGAACAATGTGTCAGAGGCATAGGAGACTGTCTAACCTCTCAGGACTTGGTCTGATGAGTTTTTGAGTTTGAGTTTAACATTTTTACAGGGAGAGTGCACATTAATCAAGGTTTCAGTAAAAGTGTTGATTTAGCCAGCCGGGCTAATTTTCAACCGCAGTCCCTGGGCAGGTTATCAAAAACAATTACAACTACAATACAGACAAACAATGAGCAGAGAGCACATGCAGAGCAACATAAGACAAGCAACACGTAGCACGCAGACAGAGCAACATAACACAACAAAACAAAATACATAAAAGCAACTGTGTTTCCACACCTCACAAGCTACAGACTACATGGAAAGCGGCAATACGTAGCTAGGGATTATGTTCACAAGTCTGATTGGCCTTTAGCCATGTCTTTATGTTCAAATCAAATCAAATGTTTTCTGTGAAGGTGCGATAGGTGGTGCAGTTGTGTGTGTCTGATTGGCTATGTGTTCCAGACATGGGAAGCTCTCACAGAGAAAGCAGATTGACTAAATGTGTTTTTCCTTAAGGGAACTATACAGTCACCTCTCATGGCAGACCTTGTGGATCTGCTGCCATGGGGTTTGGTTTTCTGTTGGACAAAAGTACTAAGTGGAGGGGGAGCCAGGCCATTTAGGATCTTGAATACAGTGTATTGCACAAGATTTTCCCAACTCAGGAGCTCATGCTTTTTGAGGATGTAACAGTGATTATGGCTATTTGGCTTTATATCAAGCACTTTGAGAGCTTGTTTGTAGACAGACTGAATGGGTTTTAATGTTGTACAGCAAGCTTGGCCCCAACGAGTCAAGCTGTATGTTAAGTGGGGGAGTATCATAGATTTGAAGTACAGTTTTGCAACTTCTGTAGTCAAACAATTTCGTATGAATCGGGAAAATTAGCTATGTTAAATTTGGTTGAGTTATCTTTTTCACCTGCTTTATTAAAGAGAGGTTGGAATCAAGTATGATGCCAAGGTACTTAATCGGATACCAGCTGGAGCTTCTCCCCTGACACATAGACATCTGGCTCAGTAGCATCAGTCGCCCTCTTTGTGAAGAAAATGCAGACTGTTTTTTTCACATTGAGATGCAAACATTAGTCACTGAGCCACTTTGTAACCTGGACCATTACAGTAGTGAGTTCTTGTGCAGCTTGTTGTTTGCTCTTTGCATGCACATATATCACTGTATCATCTGCAAACATTTGAACTTCAGACCCAGTACAGACAGAAGACAGATCATTAATGCACAGACTGAACAGGAGGGGCCCCAGTATTGACCCTTGGGGCACGCCCACATCATAGCTAAGAGTGGGCGACAGCTCATTTCTCACTCTGACACACTGGGTTCTGCCTTCAAGGTATGATTTCATCCATCTCAAGGCACCAAGGGAAAAGTTGAACTTGGACAGTTTTGTGATGAGAACCTCATGGTTAACAGTATCAAACGCTTTCCTTAGGTCTAGAAATACATCCCCAACCATGCCACCTTTGTCCATCTTGGACTTCACATTTTCCATAAGAATGCAGGTGGCTGTTTCTGTGGAGTGTTTTGCACTGAAGCCAAACTGCATGGATTGTAACGTGAAGGGGCTGTTGTTGAGGTGGGCTATCAGTTGCTCTGCTACACACTTTCCAGCAACCTTCGACACCACAGGTAGCATACGAATGGGCCTGTAGTTACTCACGTCAGCCTGGTCACTTGATTTAAAGATGGCCGTTATTATGGCCGACTTCCAGACCTTTGGAAAGACCCCCTGACCAATAAATGTGTTGGTGACCTTAGTAATGGGGCCAATGAGTGACTGTAGTTTTTAAGAAAGGTAGAGTCCAGCCCAAACACATCTTTGGCTTTAGAGTTCTTTAGTGAGCTAATTAGCTTGTTCTCCTCTGACTCAGAAACCTCCCTTATGATGAAGACAGGTTGAGTGTCATTCACTAGCGCTGAGCCCAAGAAACCAGTGGAGTGGTTCTGTGTCAGTATTTCAACTGATCCTGATTTCTAGTCTTTTTGCAGCGTTACTATGGTCTTTCCCCGTTAACTTTTTTTAGATTCTCCCAGATCAATTTAGAATTTCCCTTTGCTTCACCAATTATGTTGATAAAAAAGTTTGCCTTGGACTGTCTGATTTCTTTCATCACCTTTTTTCTCAACATGATAAACCTACGTCTGTCACGCTCTAATTTGGACTTTAGAGCTGTTTTTAGAGCATGATCTCGTTCTTTCATCAGTTTCCAAATTTCTCCATTAGGCCAAGAAAGAGTGCTCTTTTGGCCAGGTTTGGATTAGATTTTCTTTAGGAAACCATTTATTGTAGTCTGGGTTGTGGATCGAAAAACCTGACTATCAGCTTCCACATCTGTACAGGACAAGAGATCCTTCCAGTTAATTCCCTTTCTTGCGTTTTCAAAATCATTTAATTCACTCTTAGGTATTCTGAGCTGATCAGGCTTTCTAACAGTAGAGAGGTTAAATCTGTTCTTGGAAAGCTTTCTGGCTATAAGTGTCAGATTATGATCAGACAGCCCAGTCACCATATTGAATGATTTAGTCACTCTCTCTGGTTTATTACTGAACACCAGATCAACGTGTGTCTGAGAACAACAAGTCACCCTGGTTGGCCCTTTAACTAGCCGTGTAAGGTCAAAGTTATTAGTGATCCGTTTAAGGGGTTTCCTACAAGACTTGTCTTCATAATTAATGTTAAAATCTCCCATTAAGATGACCTCTTCCCCAAAATCACATTCCCTAAGCATGTTATTAAACTGATTTAAAAAAACAAGTTTTTTGTAGAAGGTGGTCTATGCATTCCAATAAGGGTAAGACATTTAGGGAGACAGTGTAACGTTTATGCCAATACATTCTAGTTCATTATCACATGACCACTCAATTTTTTTACATCGGATATGTTCTTTAATGTAAATCGGACCCCCCCATCTTCCTTCAATCCTGTCTCTCCTGAAAACATTGTCGCCAGGTACAGTTAAAGCAGGAGATGGAGAGTTATTATGGAGCCATGTCTCTGAAAGGCAGAGGAAGTCAAGGTTGGAGTCTGAGATGTTGAATTTTATTACTTTTTGGAATGACCCTACGAATATTCAAGTGCCAGATGACTCGAGAGTGATTGACACGTTGAAAGAGAGTGATTGACACGTTGAAAAAAAGTGACATTTTCTGTCTTTTCTGACAGCTGGGTTTAGGCCGTTTTTGTTTCATTTTGATTAGGGGCAGTTCTGTAGTGCAATTAAGTATCCCTTCGCTTGCACTGGATGCGGGGAACTAACTAAAACAGCTTGCGTGCCAGAAGCATAGTCAGGGATCGCGTTTAGTGACTTGGATATGTTCGGAGAGTCAAATTTCATATTGGAGCCGGATGACCCGAGAGAAATCATGGGACCATACCACTCACCCACTTCCATGGCAGCGATAATTAGAGGACGCGGCCATCCACTACTCCAGTGAGTATGGCTGGTTCAGGGATGTTAGGCCCAGGGTTGAGTTACACATCCCCGGAGAGCAGGTGGGTAATGAACAGGTAGTTTAGCAGTTTCTGATAGATGTTGGACTTGTGTTTGTTACTCCTAAGTGATTCAGTCGGCATTCACCTGATGATTTAGATAAAATAACAGCATCTGGAGAGAAGCGGCACCTGCTGCACCACACTCCCTTCCAACTGACATTGTCTTTAATCTCTGGATAGACCTGAAAATAGCTGTGCAGCAAAGCTCCCCATCCAATCTGATATCTTTATCCCTTACGGAAAAAACACGTGAGTTCACATGTGCAAAAACACATGTTTTGGACAGTGGTGTAAAGTATTTAAGTAAAAATACTTTATAGTACTACTTAAATGTACTACTTAAATATATTTTTTGGGAGTATCTGTACTTTACATCTTTCACTTTTACTCCACTACATTCGTAAAGAAAATAATGTGCCTTCTACTCCATGCATTTTCCCTGACACCCAAAATCCACCCAGCACATGACGTCCACGGACGGCGAATTTTCGGCTATATCAGGTCTGTCCGTCATGGACTTTATTTCACCCAAAATATTCTTCCCTAAAACTGGCCTGTATTTAGTCTGTCTGTTTTGGTCCAAATATAGCAGACGGTCAGCCTGATCATCTTGTACTCATTGAAATGCATGAGATACACGAATACAATTATAAAATATTGCATATAGTATTAGTTTGATAATTTTTGAGACACACTATACACACTACAATAAAATATAGATTTAAAATCTATATATATTTTTTTAATAGTTTGTTAATGTTATTATATATACAGAATTGCCAAAAATTACCTGTAATTTCAAATCATTAGTGTATAATTTCACAACAGAATGTATTGCAATTTATAACCGTCATGTCTCAAAACTTGAAGAGGCAGAATGAGCAAGTCCTTCACCCACCATTTGTTCCTCAAGACGGTAACACTCGGACACGCGGATAATTGTAAACGTCAACATTTATGAAAACTTTTATAATTTTACAAGGTTGTTATAATAATGATCAGTTTCTGTTAATTTCAAACTATTATTTTCTCTAGGCTAACATTAGCAACTCTGCCTGGATACCTGCATGCTAGCCAACTAGCTAGCTAACGTTAACACTAACTTAGTTGCTAGCTAGATAGTACAAGGCGGGAAAGCAGGGCTAACAGATTTGATGGTTGTACTAGCTGTTAGCTAGCTTACTGTATCGGTCTAGCTAACTACGGTTAGCTATGTTTTCTGGTAATGGGTGTGGAGTCATTGTTTTTTCACAGGAAAATGTAGAGAGGGCATTAATATGTTACAAATAAGACAGGAGAATGAGTGCAAAATGCATTGACCAAAATTAACTAACTAGGAAGCCTTTCAAAATGTAGTTCAAACTTGTCAAAATGTAGTTCAAACTTGCTTTCACTATTTATTACTACAGTATGTTTACTATTTACATTTATGAACATTTTTGCAGAAAATGAAAAAGACTGAAGATAATTATACATCCACAACTGCTTAATGCCAGAGCTGTTTCCCATGAATAATGCCAGTAAGTAGATTGTTCCACGAAATGTGTGCCTTTTGATTCCCGCTGATATTTTATGTCTAAATGATGGGTTTTGATGTGCATCTAATAACATTGCATGCATGATTTACTGTATGTGTCATGTGCTTAAATGTTTGTTGCAAGACAATCCAGAAGTTCACGTGGGCAGTCCCAAAAAAGGCAGAAAAGCCGGTCTTATTCTCCCTCTACCCCAGCCCAGGATGAATTTAATGGGGACACGCCTAGACGCGGTAAGAGAAACCGAAGAGTCATTGGGAAATGTCAAACCTTTCACAGGGTAGCATAGATGGGTTTTCCGCATCTCTGCCTATCAGGATCATTATTCACACATGATATACAGTACATATACATTTTTCCTATCCAAATCCTTGATTTTAAGTTGTTCTGATCACACCCACATTGGGTTTTTATTTGTGTATCAGGGCAATCCAGGGATTCAGCTGGCCGTTCCAGATGCTCTCCTTCCCCATCTCACTTCACACACGGTGGGTCAAGAGTACAGCTTGCCAGACAAGTCCAGAAATCTTAATCAGCTAACCTGTCAAGTCCCTAAGAAGGTTTATTCATTGGTTTTGAATGTTGCAGAATCATCCAGGGCTTCTATTAGCCAGACCTTCTCCATATCTATCCTGTTACTCTACCAGACAAGGTGAGAGCAGTTATGTAGTAACTAAAGAGCACTCACAGACAACATGCACATGATGGGGACGCATTCGCTCATCAATGCTAGTTTCCTTACAATGAGCAGAATTTATGCACATTATATTCAGTCTTGATAACTGAAGATTAAAACTATCCTTAAAATATGTATTGTAGTGTGTAGGTTTCAAAAAATCAATTGCTATTTATTTTTGCTGTTTACCTCTGGGTTGACACTGAGTTGGCTTTGAGTTTTGCAGATTCATCCAGGGTTTCTACTTGCCAGTCCCAACATAGCCAAGAGCATCACAGCTCTCACCCTCCCATTCCCTCCGCTAGACCAGAGCTGTTTCCCATGAATACTGCCAGTAAGTGGTGTGGAAGGACCACCAGGGGGCAGGCTGGTCCCACGGATAGTAGCCCAGCCCGGCATGTGAGTCAAGGTGAGTCAATTAAGCCAGCTGATGGTACTAATGACCTATTCTCTTCCCCCTACAAGAGATAGCAGGGAACCGGCAGTGAAGAGGACTGGAGAAAAAAAAGAGTGATTGCTTCTCCAAAGGAGAGGACTTACCGGACGGAAGGGAGAAGAAGAGGACAAACTACCTCTTGGGAATGGCAACCACTGATCCGCACCACCACCCGAAGGGATCTCTCCACGAACGGATAGTTATTAAGGTGGTGACACACCCGTAATTTATGTTATAGTTTAAAAGTTACTCACCTTGTGTTCCTTGTTCCTGTAAAGAAGATTTGTGTTTTCCGTGTGAGATCATCCTTGATTGTGTGGGATTATTTGAGGAGAAGGAAATACCTCAATAGAGAACTTTGTTCAATGTAAGAGAACCTGCTCCTGACTCGTTTATTCCACCTTTCCGCTTTAGCGCAACCTCAAAGTACTTGGTACCCTCACATTGGTGTATAATGCGGGCATTAGGTAGACGAGTTACACAAGGATAAATGAGGAAAACGAGAATCTACCTGTAGACAGAGAGGAACCATTTAAGAAAGATGGATAACGCGCTACTACAACAGTTGATCACGGCTCAGCTTACAACCATAGACCTCATGCAACAACAGCTGAGCAGCTGCTCACGCCATCTTACCTCTCAAAAGAGGATGATATTGAGGCTTTCATCATGCCATTCCAAAGGACGGCCACCTTGGAAGAGTGGCCCCCCACAGAATGGGCGAGCGCGTTAGCGCCTCTTTTGACCTGGATAGCCCAGGAAACCTACTATGACCTGGATCCCCGCGAAGCTGCTTACTATGGGCGACTAGATTCTGTCCCAGTACCAGCTGACCACCCGAAATAGAGCCGCAAAGTTCCATCAATGGACCTATATGGCCGACCAACCTGTGCGTGCCAAGATCTTCGCACTCATAAGGCTAATGAAACAATGGCTGGAACCCAGAAAGGGAGTAAGACATGTTGTAGAGACTCTTGTAGTGGACAAGATTTTGAGGGAATTACCCATGGACTTTAAAAGGGTCATGGGGCAAACAAACCCGTCGTCAGCCGACGCCATAGCCCGGCCGTGGAAACGTACCGATCTACATGGGAGTTGTTAAAAGGAGACGAGGACCGGAAGGACTCTCCCAAGACCGTTCCCCAACTAAACCCGTCACGGCTGTCACTGAAACGACCAAACCCGCTCCGGATGTGGGAGAAGTCATCACCCACACAACAGGGTCGGTGCTATAAATGCCAGTCTCCGGACCATCGCTGCCCATCCCCACGCATCCCTGTCCAAGAGGGCAGGATCGCCGCTGTTGGTTAGCAGAAATAGCCCCAGCCCCAAAGATTCCGGTTCGAATAGAGAGACGAGACATGGTAGCCATTCTTGACTCCGGAAGTATGTTTACATTAGTGGAGGAGCAGACGGTGACCACAGCAACACTGCTACCAGACAAAGTAGCCGTGTCCTGTACCCATGGAGACACCCACTATTACTCCACTGAGTCTGTCCATTCCGACCCCTATATAAGGAGCTCTGGCAGACGACTTTATGCATCGTACAAAGGGGATCAGGTCTCTCTATTACATGCCAAGGTCCGGGCCACCGCAGGGGGACAGGAAAGCAGAGAAAGAAAAAAAACACGTCCAAGCCCGAGGAAGTAGCCCTACAAGGAAAAGTAGCCCCGACCTCATCCTCTGGAGCAGAGGAAGAAATACTGACCCAACGCCTCCGACAGCTATTCCAGGAAACCTCCGTTGAAGACACCTGTGAAGGGTTATATACGACGGAGGAAGGAAGGAGCGACCAGAGGCTATGAGATATATTTGAAGCCCCGTCAGAGGGAACCTGGAAGGGATTCTCTTCTGGCACCCCCAACGGTGATAGGGGAACATCCTCCACACCCCTCTACCAAGGTCAACCTGCCCCAAAAATTAAAGGGACAGTTCGGCACCGCTCAGCATAGAGACCCAGACCTACGGGATGCCATGAGGAAGTTGAAGGTGATCGACGGGAGAAATGCTGACGGATCAGATGAGCCCTCTCTATCCTACTATGCAATCAGGTGGGGCCTCTTGTATTGGGTTGTGCAACAAAGGGGGGTAAAAACAGAAATTACCAATGGTGCCTAGACCATACAGGGATACTGTCCTACAGCTAGCCCATTCCCACATCCTAGGAGAACACCTGGCACGGGACAAAACGATCGACAGAATCATGCAGAGTTTCTATTGGCCCCGTAGCCCGAGATGTGGCCAGGTAATGTAGGACGTGTGTTCGATGTCAGCGTACTGCCCCACGGCCACACCTGCGTAATCCTTTGATTCCTCTTCCCATTATAGAGACTCCCTTCGAACGCATAGCTATGGACCTCGTGGGCCCCCTCCCGAAATCTGACAGAGTACACGAGTATATCCTGGTTGTCGTAGATTACGCTACCAAGTTCCTTGAGGCCATACCCCTTCGCAACATGTTGTCAAAGGGAATCGCCAAGGAATTGTTCATGCTGTTCTCCCGGGTGGGCCTTCCCAAGACGATCCTAACTGACCAAGGAACCCCGTTCATGTCCCGGTTATACCAGGTTCAACAGATACGCACAAGCATATTCCACCCTCAGACAGACGGTTTGTGCAAATGCCTGAACAAAATGATTAAAAGCATGTTGAGAAGAGTGGTGTCCAGAGATAGGAAAAACTGGGACATGCTTCTGCCCCACTTAATGTTTGCCCTGTGAGAAGTATCCCAGGCGTCAACAGGGTTTTCCCCGTTCGAATTGCTGTACAGCAGACCATGTCGAGGGATCCTCGACTTAGCCAAGGAGACCTGGGAGGCCCAACCCTGCCCATTCCGGTCAACAATTGAACTTGTTACCCAGATGCGAGACCGCCTGTCGGCAGTCTGGCCCATAATAAAGGAGCATATGGAGAAGGCGCAACAGACTCAAGGCCGGGCCTACGATAAGTTATCGACACCCAGGTAGTTCACTGTGGGAGATAAAGTGATGGTACTCATGCCCACAGCCAAACACCACTTGTAATGGAAAGGGTCTCACCGGTCAATTACTGCATCAAGCAACCTGACAGGAGGAAGAAGGGCCAACTATATCATATCAACCTGATGAAGTACCATGGAAGACAGGAGGTTGTGTCTTTGATGGCAGTGGAAGACAAGGAAAAAGAGGAGTCTCCGCTACAGGTGCGCCATGGCCGAACTCTCCTGCCGGAGCAGTCGAAACAGCTAGGCAAGCCGATTATACAATTCGGCAGGGTAATCTCTCCCTTCCCAGGATGAACAGATGTCCTGTTTCACCATATCCACACCAAAACCAGCAAGAAGGTACATATCCGGCCTTACAGGATTCCTGAGGGACGGAGAGTCATCGCAAAAAAACGAGGTAAAAGAGATGATGAGGGTGATCGAGACCCCTCGTTCGTAGATGGCCAGTCCCATAGTCCTGGTCCCCAAACCAAACGGTAGTATGAGGCTCTGCAATGACTTTAGGGGCATAAACGCCATCTCTACATTCCACGCTTATCCCATGCACTGCGTGGATGAACTCTTGGAGCGCTTGGGAAGGCCAAGTTCATCACCACCCTGGATCTGATGAAGGGATATTGGCAAGTGCCGTTGGCTCCGGAGGACCGCCCAAAGACTGCCTTCGCCACACCGGAGGGGCTTTTTCAGTATGTGGGGATGCCCTTCGGACTGCATGGTGCTGTGGCAACTTTCCAACGCCTCATGGATGCCATTCTACGTCCCCATCACGAGTACGCGGCGTACATAGACGATGTGGTCATTGTTGTGGAAAATATTGAATCAAATACTTCTCAGATACCGGAGCTTGTGAATTCAAATATACTTTATTACAGAGAGTAACAAAGCTGAGCAATTCCATGGAAGAACTAACTCTTCATTCTTAGTAGTTGGCTTTTATACAGTCTTACCCTTACATAACATCGTCACTCCACTTTATGAATCTTGTTGTCTTACTTAGTTTCCATTCTCTTATTGGCTCAGACATTGTGGCATATTGGTGGCGTGACATGCATACTCCTATTGGTGCCTATCACTGATTAGCTATTGTTCCTGTTCAAAGGTCTTCACAAGTTCAGGCCGATGTTGTCTATGTATGATTAACCCATGTGCGTGTCCAGTAGCCTTCACAAGATCAGATATGGCCCAGACCAGACACGTCTTGTTGGTTTACCTTGCCTCATCCACACAGATTCTGCTTACCTTCTGTTTTTTACACGTCCAATGGTCAATTCGATGTTGATCCAGCTTTGTACACTCACATGGGCTCAGCCTTCATTCTGCTTATACATGTCTAATATTTAAATTTATATTGATTATTCTTTCTACTTCAAAGAGAACAGTATAGGTTACCGAAAATCACCAGATGACTGGTATAGTCTCCCACATAATCCCCGCTATGGAACTGTCACAGTTCCACTCAACAAAAATCTCCGGAACCTCTGGTCCCGGTTCAGTTTTTTTCCCTTCTTTCCGTGAGGTTTTCAAACTCAGACTTATGGCCTCTGTTCTATGATTGCATCATACATCATCTTACTTCCATCTCTCATCACACAACAAAATGACATTCCAGCTGAAGCTGGCAACTTCCTCTCCTTTTGGTTCCTAAGAGAGTGATAACATAAGACTTGCAAAGCAACGAGAAACATAAGACATATCAGTATTAACAATGTGATAAGCTATGCATAATTATATAGACCATGACAATTCCCACTCTCTCTTCACCTGACTCTATGCTTTCAGGATACTGTTCTGCTGGACTCAGTCTTCCCCTTTCAGCCCCAGGTTCCGAGAGGTGTTCCCAAGTCGTGTCATTTTTAATTTGTTCCCCATCTCCTCCATTTCAACTGATAGGCACGTCACCTGATATGCAAGTGCGTATCCCTAATTAACATGACATCCTCTTGAGGTAACTCAGCACTGTATATGCTTTCACATCGATGCCGAGGAGAGACATGACGATCTTTAGCACTGCAGGTGCTGTAAGGAGTACTGTGTGTGGACCAGACCAACGCTGTCCCAACTCTCCCCGCCTGGTGTATCTTGATGTACACTCAATCTCCAGAATTCAGCCTATGCCCTTGGTGATCTCTGGCTCCTTATGTGCGGCTTTCACCTGAGGACATACACACTGCAACACATGGGTCATTTCCTGACAACAGACTCTCTTCTTATGGCAAGATCACTCATTCATAATATTTAAATAACAGCCCTGTCACGCCCTGACTTTAGTTATATTTGTTTTCTTTATTATTTGGTTAGGTCAGGGTGTGACAGGGGTGGTTTGTTTAGTTTTTGTGTTGTCTAGGTTTTTTGTCTTGTCTAGGTTTTTTTTGTTTATCTATGGGGATGTTGTATTGTCTAGGGGAATGTAGGTTTATGGTGGCCTGAATTGGTTCCCAATCAGAGACAGCTGTTTATCGTTGTCTCTGATTGGGGATCCTATTTAGGTTGCCATTTTCCATGTTGGTTTTGTGGGTAGTTGTCCATGTTTAGTTGCCTATGAGCACTACGTTGGCTTCACGTTTCGTTTGGAGGTTTATTGTTTTGTTGGCGACATCGTTAATAAAGAAGTATGTACGCTTACAACGCTGCGCCTTGGTCCATTTCTTCAACAAACGATCGTGACAAGCCCAATGTAAACATTCTGTCTCAAACACCTCACCTCACCTCCTGCTACAGATACATTTACACAGAACGATAGCCCAATTACGGTCCCTACCACAACTGCCGTAAGAATAACTACTGCATGTAATCAGTCGAGTGTCTTCCAGTTGGAAGAATGTCCAACCTAACAAAACTCTAAGTCATAAGTTTCTTAACCTGTTGTTTGGGCTGCAGGGGCAGTATTGAGTAGCCGGATAAAAGGTGCCCATTTCAAACGGCCTCGTACTCAATTCTTGCTCGTACAATATGCATATTATTATTACTATTGGATAGAAAACACTCTCTAGTTTCTAAAACCATTTGAATTATATCTGTGAGTAAAACAGAACTCATTTTGCAGCAAAATTCCTGACAGGAAGTGGAAAATCTGAAATCGATGCTCTCTTCTAGGGCCTGCCTATTAAAGTCCTTGATATTTATTCGTTTAGATGCACTTCATACGTCTTCCACTAGATGTCGACAAGGAGTGAGAGAAGAAATGGAGTGTGTAACTTGATCTGGGCTCGAATAAATGCTCTTTGTATGACGTGTCACCAGTTTCCTGTTTTCTGGAGAGCGCGTCAAGGGACCTGGATTTGCCTTCTGATAAGCTGTCGTTATGGACGACTAATATCTCCGGCTTTGATTTTATTTGATACATGTGACAATATCATCGTAAAGTATGTTTTTTCAATATAGTTTAATCAGATTATTGAAATTTTTTCGGGAGTTTTGCCGTGTTCCGTTCTCTTTGTTTGTCGACGATGGAGAGATTCGCGCCACTTGGCAAGTGTGCTTGCTAAATCGAGAGGGAAAAAGGCCGTTCTAAATCCAAACAACGATTGTTCCCGACAAAGGACCCCTTGTACAACATTCTGAGGAAAGATCAGCAAAAGTAGGACCCATTTTATGATGCTATTTCATATATCTGTCGAACATGTTGTGCTAGTCGTTTGCGCCCAGCTTTTGGGTACTCTCTCGCTATACCTAAGCTGGATGTCGTAATGAAGTTATTTTTAGAATTCTAACACGGCGATTGCATTAAGAACTAGTGTATCTACCATTTCCTATACAACATGTATATTTTTTAGTTATGTTTATGAATAGTTATTTGGTCAGAATATGTGTCAGAAAAAGTGTCAGAAAAATATCCGGACGTTGTGGGAAAAAGTAGCTACGTTAGCACAATGTATAACCACTGATTTCAGCTCTAAATATGCACATTTTCGAACAAAACATAAGTGTATGTATAACCTGATGTTATAGGACTGTCATCTGATGAAGCTTATCAAGGTTAGTCAAATTATATATATTTTGCTGGTTTGTTACGATCGCTAACTTTTGCTACTGGGGAATGGCTTGTGTTTCTGGCTATTGTGGTAAGCTAATATAACGCTATATTGTGTTTGCGCTGTAAAACACTTAAGAAATCGGAAATATTGTCTGGAATCACAAGATGCCTGTCTTTCATTTGCTGTACACTATGTATTTTCAGAAATGTTTTATGATGAGTATTTAGGTATTTGACGTTGGTGTCTGTAATTATTCGGTCTGCTTTCGGTGCAATTTCTGATTGTAGCTGCAATGTAAACTATGATTTATACCTGAAATATGCACATTTTTCGAACAAAACATAGATTTATTGAATAACATGTTATAAGACTGTCATCTGATGAAGTTGTTTGTTGGTTAGTTAGGTTGGCTTTGTGCATGCTACCTGTGCTGTGAAAAATGTCTGTCCTTTTTTGTATTTGGTGGTGAGCTAACATAAATATACGTGCTGTTTTCGCTGTAAAACATTTTAAAAATCGGACATGTTGGCTGGATTCACAAGATGTGTACCTTTCATTTGCTGTATTGGACTTGTTAATGTGTGAAAGTTAAATATTTCAAAAAAATATATTTTGAATTTCGCACCCTGCACTTGAAGTGGCTGTTGTCATATTGTGGCCGGCCTCGGGCTTGCAGCCAGAAGAAGTTAAACTTTTACCATAGTGTTCAAAATGCCACCACTATCACTTTTACTCTCACCACAATCTAGGTATGTATAATGTTCAATTTCCTCAGAATTGTCCGTATATTTTACACAACCAGCTTTCCTTCCTCTCCTATGAGCCACCTCCTGTAACCATATACAGTTTCTAGCAATAAAACTCCTCTACTACAGTAACCTTAATTCAATAACCCCCTCAGATCCCCAATGCAGACACAGTCAATCTAACCCACAACACATTAGTCACTACTTGTCACGCCCTGACCTTAGAGATCCTTTTTTATGTCTCTATTTTGGTTGGTCAGGGCGTGAGTTGGGGTGGGCATTCTATGTTGTCTACTTCTATGTGTTTGGCCTGGTGTGGTTCTCGGAGGCAGCTGTCTATCGTTTTTTTTGTCTGTCTATGGTTTTGCAAACCATTCCACCTTCTTCCTGTTTGACTTTTCATTGTCCTTCTTCAACATTCCTCTGGCTTTCTTTATACTTTTCAACAATCCTTCTCCTTCTTTAAACATTCTCAGTATTTATTTTTCTCTTTCTTTCTTGTCCTATTGCTACTGATATCCTTACTTTAAATTACATTTATTATCTAATTATTATTTTTTAGCTTCCTATAATATCCGCACTATGCTGTCTTAGTTATTTTATTGTGCTATTCACCTATTTAAAACCAATCTTTCTCCTATTCGCTTACACTCCTGTCCCTCCTGGGTTATACTTTCTCTACGTTAAGCTATGGAGTGCTTAACCACACTCAGTTTCCTCCTAATGTTTATCCACGTTACTAAATGCCTATAGGAGGTGCTACTATAAACCATACTACCGGACTGTTGTTTATGTGTCTATTACCGTTATTTATTCTAATAGCATAGATTAATTTCAACCGTATAATATAGCTATGTTTCTCTGTATTTTATACTCCTCTACCCCAGTATATACTTTATACTTATAGATGACCTGGATGGGTTTGGCGAATATGTAGCGAGGACCAGCCGACGAGAGCATAAAGGTCGCAGTGGTGGGTAGTATATGGGGCTTTGGGAAATGGTGGCACTATGATAGACTGCATCCAATTTGCGGAGTAGAGTGTTGGAGGTTATTTTGTAAATGACATCGCCGAAGTCAAGGATCGGTAGGATAGTAAGTTTTACGAGTGTATGTTTTGCAGCATGATTGAAGGAGGCTTTGTTGCAAAATAGGAAGCCAATTCTAGATTTAATTTTGGATTGGAGATGCTTAATGCGTCTGGAAGTAGAGTTACAGTCTAGCCAGACACCTAGAATATGTAGACAACTATAAATACCTAAGTCAGAACCGTCCAGAGTAGTGATGCTAGTCGGGCGGGTGGGTGTGGGCAGCGATCGGTTGAAAAGCATGCATTTAGTTTTACTAGCATTTAAGAGCAGTTGGAAGCCACGGAAGGAGTGTTGTATGGCATTGAAGCTCGTTTGGAGGTTTGTTAACCTTTCACGCCTCTCTACCCCGGGTCCGGGAGCACCCCCCCATTTTTTCACTAACCTTCTCAGAATTCTTCAGATGACACTCCTGTAACATCATATTACAACATACATATAGAGTTCGTTCGAAAATGTGCATATTTAGCCACCAAAATCATGGTTAGACAATGAGAAAAGTAGCCCAACTGGTCAGAAAATGTCGTGCGCCATATTAGACAGTGATCTAGTCTTATACATAAATACTCATAAACTTGACTAAAAAAATACAGGGTGGACAGCGATTGATAGACAATTTAATTCTTAATACAATCGCTGAATTACATTTTTTAAATTATCCTTACTTTTCAATACAGGTTGCGCCAAGCGAAGCTATACCAAACAAAATGGCGGCATAAGTGTTTAACATTTTTCGACAGAAACACGATTTATCATCATAAATTGTTCTTACTATGAGCTGTTCTTCCATCAGAATCTTGGGCAATGAATCCTTTCTTGGGTCTAATCGTCTTTTGGTCGAAAGCTGTCCTCTTGCCATGTGGAAATGCCCACTAACTTTCGACATGAACTGGAAACGTGCCCAGCGGTTCAAAGTGTCTCAGAAAGAAATGCCTCAAAATCGCACTAAACGGATATAAATTGCTATAAAACGGTTTAAATGAACTACCTTATGATGTTTTTAACACCTATAACGAGTAAAAACATGACCGGAGAAATATTACTGCCTAAACAACAGGTTGGAAGGAGGCGAGTCCGACGTCCTTCGTGCGTCAGGCGCAGGCAGCAAAGGGAAGCTACTTCCGGTATTTGCTGTTTTATACAGCCCCTGATTGCGCAATCGACTCCATTCAAAGCGTCACCACGTACTGACACCCAGGGGAAGACGTAAGCAGTGTCTGTTTCTCCATAGCATTTACAGGGACCTTTAAACCGACCCCAGATCAGGGGCCAAGATGTCTGAAATCTGACTCCCTCTCATGAAGTGCTGTAGAAGGAGTTCTGTTTCACTCAGAGACAAAATTCCAACGGCTATAGAAACTAGAGAGTGTTTTCTATCCAATAATAATAATAATAATAATAATATGCATATTGTACGAGCAAGAATTGAGTACTAGGCAGTTTAATCTGTAGAGCAAATTATGCTAATGCGAAACAGCACCCCCTATATTCGCAAGAAGTTAACACAGTGTCCAAAGAAGGGCCAGATGTATAAAGAATGGTGTCGTCTGCATAGAGGTGGATCAAAGAATCAAGGTTAATGATAAACCGCTGGTTTGAGCCCTGAATGCTGATTTAAGTGCAGTGGGGAACCTGTAAGATGCTCCATATCCATTAGTCATACTATATGTTACTGTGTTTATTCTGGTGTTACAGCTGCAGTCAAGAAATGCAACAGCAAGGCCACTGACCATGATGTTCGGAGAGCTGTGGCAGACCAACTCAAGCATGCTCCTGCTAGAGCCTGAGGTGATGGTTTCCACGTCACCATCACACAGGCTCATTGCTAACGCAGCTAAATATATCTATAATTTTGATGGATAATTATTCAATGAATAAAATTTATTATATTTATTTGAACTTTACTGTATTTTGTCTTATCACTGTACTTGACTGAATGTTTTGTGCAAATACTGGAGTAATGTAATGAGATGTGTGACTGTTAATTTAAAAAAAATGACACACCATTTTTTGGTTACTGCGTCCATATGTATGGGCTACAATTACATTAAAATGATGTTTTTTGCAAGTCGTTAAAACAACGACCTGAAAAATTTATTTTAAACTTTCCCTTTCAACCGGGCCGTAGACAGACGTCTTTTATAGGTGTCTTTTCAACTACATGAAAAAGACCTCTTTTCAACCAAAACCGAACATATATTAGCCTTCGGGCATAGTCCTCTTTTCAACGTCTTTTTAACGACAGTTTTCTGGGTGGGAAGTACTCGTTACATTTTGAATGCTTAGCAGGACAAGAAAATGGTCTAATTCACGCACTTAAAGATAAAATCCCTGGTCAATCCTACTGCATCTGATCTGGCAGACTCATTAAACACAAATGCTTAAATTGTAAATTATGTCTGAGTTGAGTATGGGAGTGTGCCACTGGCTATCCATAAATTAAACAAGAAAACTGTGCCATCTGGTTTGCTTAAAATACGGAATTTGAAATTATTTATACTTTTACTTTGAATATTTAAGTATATTTGAGCAATTACATTTACATTTGATACTTAAGTTTATTAACTAAATTTTTTCGTTTACTCAAGTAGAATTTTAGTGTGTGACTTTCACTTTTACCTGTCATTTTCTATTAAGGTATCTTTACTTTTACTCAAGTATGACAATTGGGTACTTATTCCACCTGGTTTTGGAACACTTCAGCATGTGACATTCCACATGTGAAAATGTGGTTTTGGAACATTACACGTGTGAAAACAAAAATGAGTCATGATACACAGAGCTTTTAAACGTACATATTTGACACTCTTTGACATACATGACTACATTGTGTACAGTCGTGGCCAAAAGTTGACAATCACACAAATATTAATTTTCACAAAGTTTGCTGCTTCAGTGTCTTTAGATATTTTTGTCAGATGTTACTATGGAATACTAAAGTATAATTAAAAGCATTTCATAAGTGTTAAAGGCTTTTATTGACAATTACATGAAGTTGATGCAAAGAATATTTGCAGTGTTGACCCTTCTTTTTCAAGACCACTGCAATCTGCCCTGGCATGCTGTCAATTAACTTCTGGGCCACATCCTGACTGATGGCAGCCCATTCTTGCATAATCAATGCTTGGAGTTTGTCAGAATTTGTGGGTTTTTGTTTGTCCACCCGCCTCTGAGGATTGACCACAAGTTCTCAATGGTATTAAGGTTGTAGGAGTAAGTGACATATGTAGGTAGATATCACACTATTAAACAATAGACAGGTAAATAGTATAAGAAGGCAGATGTGAATGCATTTGCCATTCTGGTAAATACAGGAAACCGAAGATTGGCAGATGGTGTGGTGGTAGCGAACCACATGTTGACATGGGTCATGGGACCGTGGTGATGGAGGTCTACTGGGGGACGTTCTGGCCCTCTGACCCTTTGACCCTTGTATATTCTCCATTGTGCTGGCGGGTTGACCAGACATGCGGGCGCCTACAGGGCGCTTTGACACACTAGATTTATAGTCTACCCATTCCACTAGAAAAGCATACATGTCAGAGAAATATGTGTTTAGGGCACTTAGACCCATTAGACACATAGTTTGCTGATTCCATTAAGGACACATACCAGAGAACATGTTGGGGCACTGAGTTAAATACAGGGTTAAGTCATAGGCTTATAGGATAGATGGACATATATTATTTCTAAGACAAGCACGGGTCTGGCCACTATTATAATTTAACTGAAAGCAGATAATGGGCGTTAGTAGGCGTGAACAAGCAGGAAGCCTGAACTAAAAAGATAAGGATGGCAGGAAGAATTATGGGAAGTATGTTTATTTGCATATGGGGTGGACCCATATGCTATTTGTGTATAAAGAACGAACGAGTGCTCTGGGTGGGGGTGTTCGGTGGGACATTCGAGATGGTTATACTATTGTAAATAAAAGCATGTTTTGATTTCACAAGTTCTGATAAAGCATTATATTTCTGAGATGATTTTCCACGACAAGGTCTGGGGAGTTTCCTGGCCATGGACCCAAAATATCAATGTTTTGTTCCCTGAGCCACTTAGTTATCACTTTTGCCTTATGGCACGGTGGTCCATCATGCTGGAAAAGGCATTGTTCGTCACCAAACTGTTCCTGGATGGTTGGGAGAAGTTGCTCTCGGAGGATGTGTTGGTACCATTCTTTATTCATGGCTGTGTTCTTAGGCAAAATTGTGAGTGAGCCCACTCCTTTGGCTGAGAAGCAACCCCACACATGAATGGTCTCAGGATGTTTTACTGTTGGCATGACACAGGACTGATGGTAGCGCTCACCTTGTCTTCTCCGGACAAGCTTTTTTCCGGATGCCCCAAAGAATCGGAAAGGGGATTCATCAGAGAAAATGACTTTACCCCAGTCCTCAGCAGTCCAATCCCTGTACCTTTTGCTGAATATCAGTCTGTCCCTGATGTTTTTCCTGGAGAGAAGTAGCTTCTTTGCTGCCCTTCTTGACACCAGGCCATCCTCCAAAAGTCTTCGCCACACTGTGGGTGCAGATGCACTCACACCTGCCTGCTGCCATTCCTGAGCAAGCTCTGTACTGGTGGTGCCCCGATCCCGCAGCTGAATCAACTTTAGGAGACGGTCCTGGCGTTTGCTGGACTTTTTTGGGCGCCCTGAAGCCTTCATCACAACAATTGAACCGCTCTCCTTGAAGTTCTTGATGGTCCGATAAATGGTTGATTTAGGTGCAATCTTACTGGCAGCAATATCCTTGCCTATGAAGCGCTTTTTGTGCAAAGCAATGATGACGCACGTGTTTCCTTGCAGGTAACCATAGATGACAGAGGAAGAACAATGATTCCAAGCACCACCCTCCTTTTGTATCTTCCAGTCGGTTATTCGAACTCAATCAGCATGACAGAGTGATCTCCAGCCTTGTCCTCGTCAACACTCACACCTGTGTTAACGAGAGAATCACTGACATGCTGTCAGCTGGTCCTTTTGTGGCAAGGCTGAAATGCAGTGGAAATGTTTTATGAGGATTCAGTTCATTTGCATGGCAAAGAGGGACTTTGCAATTCATCTGATCACTTTTCATAACATTCTGGAGTATATGCAAATTGCCATCATACAAACTGAGGCAGCAGACTTTGTGAAAATTAATATTTGTGTCATTCTCAAATCTTTTGGCCACGACTGTATATGTACTTACACAGTAATTATTACTGAACCTATCCTAACCTGCTATTTGAACTCACAACCTCTTGGTTCATGGAATTCCAATCTTTCTGCTACAGTGTTAATAACGGATTTCATCTGTATTCTTACAGGTGAAATGTCAGCATTGTTAAAAAAAAAATATATATATATTTATCATAGCGATTCAGGTGTAACATTGAAACAGAATTATATGCCGCACCAACATTAGACAACTATACAGAAAACCCTCAAATTGCTGAAATATGTCAGTGACGAGAGAACAGTCAGATTAGCTGATAACTAAAATAAAAGTGCAGATGTCACTCTTTTGCTAAGTGCAGAGATGTATTATAGGTAACGAATGTGTATGGGAAACCACATGTTTTCACATGTAAAATGTCACCGGAAGTGTTCCAAAAACACGTTTTCACATGATTTCACGAAATCATGTCGTTTTTCCATATGGGGCATGCCAGCAATCTGAATTTCCTGCTACGCCACCAGGTCTGTGGCCATGATAGAGATCGGCAGTTAAAGTCAATGAACTAATCACTGATCATAATCTTGATGTAATTAGCCTGACTGAAACATTGCTTAAGCCTGAGGAAGTTACTGTGTTAAATGAGGCCTCTCTTCCCGGTTACACTAATGACCATCCCGCAAAGTGTTTGCTAACATTTACGATAGCAAATTTTAATTTACAAAAGCATTACTGCATTTGTCTTTTCAGCTTCTAGTCATGAAATCTATGCAGCCTATTCAATCACTTTTTATAGCTACTGTTTACAGGCCTCCTGGGCCGTATACAGCATTCCTCACTGAGTTCCTTGAATTCCTATCAGACCTTGTAGTCATGTCAAATAATTTTCCAATTTTGGTGACTTAATATTCACATGGAAAAGTCCACAAGACCCACTCAAAGACTTTCGGAGCCATCTGTCACGACTCCTACCGAAGGTGGCTCCTCTTCCTGTTCGGGTGGCGGTCGTCGTCACCGGCTTACTAGCTGCCATCGATTCCTTTTCCCTTTTATGTTGGTTTTGTCTGATTTGTTTCACCTGTTTCTTGTTTAGATTTTGAGTTAAGCCGGTAGGCCCGCTTGATTATTTTTCCCACTGTGTTGACGTGTGGTAGTGCGTGTTGTTTAGTTTCCTGTTTTGGGCATTTGTTTTATTACGCCCAGTTTCGTGGAGAGTACTACTTTTCCCTGTGCGTATTAAAGTGCTATTCTGCACTTTCTGCCTCCTGCACCTGACTCCGCACCCACTACGCCTAGTGTGTTACAGAAGCCTGCACCAACTAATGGAGTCAGCAGGAGCAGCGGCCACCTCTTCCATCGATGGAGGAACGCGTTCTCCATCATACCACCATCCTCCATCGGATAGGGTCTGCGATGGACCAGATGATGGAGAGAATGGACTGATGGGAGAGGAGTGGTCTCCCCTCTTCACCTCTGGTGCCTCCGACGAGTCCAACTACTCCACCCCCGGCGTCCGGCTCCAGCACACTTCGTATTGCGCCTCCGAGGGAGTACGATGGAACGGCGGCTGGGTGCCAGGGGTTTCTCCTCCAGCTTGAGTTGTACCTGGCTACCGTGAGGCTGACTCCCTCAGGGGAGGAGAGTGTGTGCATCCTCGTCTCCTGCCTGACGGGCCGAGCGGCGGGTGAGCGACTATTTCACCTTAGGCAGGAGACGAGGAGTGCGCAGGACTTCGCGTTGGAGTTCCGGACCTTGGCCACTGGGGCCGGGTGGAACGACAGGGCTCTGATGGACCACTACCTGTGCAGCCTCCGGGAGGACGTCCGCAGGGAGCTAACGTGTCGGGACACCACTTTCTCCCTAGACGAACTTATAGACATGTCTATCCAGCTGGACAATCTGCTAGCTGCCAGCGGGCGTTCAGAAAGGGTCCTGTCAGTTCCACCTCCTAGCCCTCCCGCTCCCATTCCTATGGAGTTAGGGGGGGCTGCTTCGAGGGGTACCGGAGGAGGAGGCTCCTCCTGCACCAGCTGTGGTTTTAGAGGACACAGGCAGAACACTTCTCGGTCACCCCAGGTGAGTCAGCATCAAACTCACCCAGAGCCCCCTGTTGGTTACATGTTTGTATTAATTTTTTCCCTTGATTTTTCTCCCTCTTCCCAGCACAAGGCACTAGTCGATTCAGGTGCAGCTGGGAACTTTATGGATCGCGGACTCGCCCTCAAGCTGAGAATTCCGCTGGTGCCGATAGATCCCCCCTTCCCAGTGCACTCTTTAGATGGTCGGCCATTAGGGTCAGGGCTGGTCAGGGAGGCCACGGATCCACTGGACATGGTGACGCAGGGGGATCATAGGGAGCGGATTAGTCTCTTCCTTATCGATTCACCTTCGTTTCCAGTGGTGCAATCCCAGGATGTTGTGAAGACAGGGGGTTCTCCAGGGGTGGTCAGAGGAGTGTTCAGGTAGGTGTTTGGAAGTTTCCATTGGTGCCACGTCGGTGGAGAGTCCAGACCAGGTGTCCACTGTGCGCATTCCCCCCGCATCCCCCCATATTACCACCTCACCGACAGGGGGATCATGCGATAATCCTCCAGGTTAACGCTGCGCTTCCCAGGAGTCACGTGTACCCATTGTCACAGGAGGAGACGTTGGCTATGGAGACATGCTGTATGTCACGGAATCTCGGACAGGGGTACATTCGGTCCTCCATTTCACCCGTCTCGAGTTTGTGCATTGTTTCCCGTCTCGAGTTTGTGCATCGTCCGTGCATTGATTAGAGGTCTAAATTCCATCACGGTGGGGTTTAGTTACCCGCTACCTCTCATCACTACGGCAGTGGAAACATTTCACGGGGCGTGGTTGTTCACGAAACTGGACCTCAGGAGCGTGTATAATCTAGTGCGTATTCGGGAGGGAGACGAGTGGAAAACCGCGTTTAGTACCACATCGGGTCATTATGAGTACCTCGTCGTGCCGTATGGGTTAAAGAATGCTCCAGCCGTCTTTCAATCCTTTGTAGACAAGATTCAGGGACCTGCACGGGCAGGGCGTGGTTGTATATATCGATGATATCCTGATCTATTCCGCCACATGCGCCGCGCATGTGTCTCTGGTGCGTAAGGTGCTCGGGAGACTGCTGGAGCATGACCTATACGTCAAGGCTGAGAAGTGTGTGTTCTCCAAATGAGATGCGATAATCCATGAAGGATTATCGCATTTCCACCTCGGGGGTGGTGATGGAGTGTGACCGCGTTAAGGCCGTGTGTAATTGGCCGACTCCAACCACGGTGAAGGAAGTGCAGCGTTTTTTAGGGTTTGCCAATTACTACCGGAGGTTTATCCGGGGTTTTGGTCAGGTAGCGGCCCCCATTACCTCACTGCTGAAGGGGAGGCCGGTACGTTTGCGGTATTCGGCAGAGGCTGACAGAGCCTTCAATCGTTTGAAGGTGCTGTTCACAGATGCGCCCGTGTTGGCGCACCCGGACCCCTCTTTAGCGTTCATGGTGGAGGTGGACGCGTCCGAGGCTGGGGTGGGTGCCGTGCTATCACAGCGTTCGGGTACGCCACCAAAACTCCGCCCCTGCGCTTTCTTTTCGAAGAAGCTCGGTCCGGCGGAACGTAACTATGATGTGGGGGACCGGGAGTTGTTGGCTGTGGTAAAGGCCCTGAAGGTGTGGAGACACTGGCTTGAGGGGGCTAAGCACCTATTTCTCATCTGGACTGACCACCGGAATCTGGAGTATATCCGGGCAGCTAGGAGACTGAATCCGTGTCAGGCAAGGTGGGCCATGTTCTTTACCCGATTTAGGTTCACCATCTCGTATAGACCAGGCTCCCTGAACACTAAGGCCGACGCGCTTTCCCGTCTCTATGACACGGAGGATCGGCCCATCGATCCTGCTCCCATCCTTCCAGCCTCTAGGCTGGTGGCACCGGTGGTATGGGAGGTGGACACGGACATTGAGCGGGCGTTACGGGTGGAACCTGCGCCTCCACAATGTCCTACTGGTCGTACGTACGTGCCGCTTGGTGTTCGTGATCAATTGATTCTGTGAGCGAACACACTACCCTCTTCGGGTCATCCTGGTATGGCGAGGACAGTGCGGGGTCTTAGGGGGAAGTACTGGTGGCCCACCTTGGCTAAGGATGTGAGGTTCTATGTCTCTTCCTGTTTGGTGTGCGCCCAGAGTAAGGCTCCTAGGCACCTTCCTAGAGGGAAGTTACAGCCCCTTCCCGTTCCACAACGGCCGTGGTCTCACCTGTCGGTGGACTTCCTTACCGATCTTCCCGTCTCAGGGGAACACCACGGTACTGGTTGCTGTGGATCGGTTCTCTAAGTGCTGCCGTCTCCTCCCGTTGCCCGGTCTCCCTACGGCCCTACAGACTGCGGAGGCTCTATTTACCCACGTCTTCCGGCACTACGGGGTGCCGGAGGACATCGTCTCTGATCGGGGTCCCCAATTCACGTCCCGAGTGTGGAGGGCATTTATGGAGCGTCTGGGGGTCTCGGTCAGCTTGACCTCTGGTTATCACCCCGAGAGTAATGGGCAGCTGGAGAGAGTGAACCAGAAGGTGGGTAAGTTTCTGCGGTCGTATTTCCAGGACCGGCCAGGGAAGTGGTCAAGGTACGTGCCATGGGCGGAGTTGGCCCAGAACTCACTCCGCCACTCCTTGACGAACATGTCTCCATTTCAATGCGTGTTGGGCATCAGAGTCAGACCGAAGCTCCTGCGGTGGAGAAGTGGGTGCAGCGCTCCAAGGAGACCTGGAAGAATCCCTCAAGCAAGCAGGTGGACGGCAGAAGAGGAGCGCTGACCGCCACCGCAGTGAGGCCCCCGTGTTCGTACCGGGGGACAGGGTCTGGCTCTCGACCCGAAACCTACCCCTCCGCTTGCCCTGCCGGAAGCTGGGGCCGCAGTGTGTGGGGCCATTTAAAGTCTTGAGGAGGATAAACGAGGTGTGTTATAGATTACAACTCCCTTCCTATTATCGTATTAACCCCTCGTTTCATGTGTCTCTCCTCAGGCCGGTGGTAGCTGGTCCCCTGCAAGAAGGTGAGGTGCCGCAGGTCCCTCCGCCCCCTCTGGACATCGAGGGGTCCCCAGCGTACACAGTACGTACTATTCTGGACTCGAGACGCCAGGTGAGGGGCCTGCAGTACCTCGTGGACTGGGAGGGGTACGGTCCGGAGGAGAGGTGCTTGGTACCGGTGGGGGGCATCTTGGATCCGTCACTGTTGAGGGATTTCCATCGCCTCCATCCGGATCGCCCTGTGCCTCGCCCTCCGGGTTGTCCTCGAGGCCAGTGTCGGCGCGCTGCGGGAGCCACTCGTCAGGGGAGGGGGGGTATTGTCACAACTCCTACCGAAGGTGGCACCTCTTCCTGTTCGGGTGGCGCTCAGCGGCCTACTAGCTGCCATCTATTCCTTTTCCCTTTTCTGTTTCTTTGTCTGATTTGTTTCACCTGTTTCTTGTTTAGATTTTGAGTTGGGCTATTTAAGCCGGTAGGCCCGCCTGCTCTTTGTGCGGGCTTGATTATTTTTCCCACTGTGTTGACGTGTGGTAGTGCGTGTTGTTTAGTTACCTGTTTTGGGCATTTGTTTGATTACACCCAGTTTCATGGAGAGTACTACTTTTCCTGGTGCGTATTAAAGTGCTATTCTGAACTTTCTGCCTCCTGCACCTGACTCCGCACCCACTTCGCCTAGTGTGTCACACCATCATAGACTCAGTGGGTTTTGTCCAACATGTCTCCGGACCTACTCACTGTCACAGTCATACTCTGGACCTAGTTTTGTCACGTAAAATAAGTATTGTGGATCTTAATGTTTTTCCTCATATTCCTGGACTATCGGACCACAAATTTATCACGTTTGCAATCACAACAAATAATCTGCTTAGACCCCAACCAAGGATCATCAATGCGAGCTATAAATTCCAGGACAACCCAAAGACTCCTAGATGCCCTTCCAGACTCCCTCCACCTACTCAAGGACTTCGGAGTACAAAAATCGGTTAACCACCTAACTGAGGGACTAAATTTAACCTTGCGAAATACCCTAGATACAGTCGCACTCCTAAAAACAAAAAACATTTGTCAAGAGAAACTAGCTCCCTGGTATACAGAAAATACCCGAGCCCTGAAGCAAGCTTCCAGAAAATTGGAGCGGAAATGGCGCTCCACCAAACTGGAAGTCTTCCGACTAGCTTGGAAAGACAGTACCGTACAATACTGAAGAAGCCCTCACTGCTGCTCGATCATCTTATTTTTCCAACTTAATAGAAGAGAATAAGAGCAATCCTAAATGTATTTTTGATACTGTCGCAAAGATAACTAAAAAGCATTCCCCAAGAGAGGATGGCTTTCACTTCAGCAGTAATAAATTCATGAATGTCTTTGACAAAAAGATCATGATCACAAGAAAGCAAATTAAAGACTCCTCTTGAGTCTGCACAACACCTGAGTCTGCACAACACTGCCAGGACCTAGGATCAAGAGAGACACTCACGTTATTTAATCCTATATCTCTTGACACATTCATGTAAATAGTAATGGCCTCTAAACCTTCAAGCTGCATACTGGACCCTATTCCAACTAAACTACTGAAACATAATAAACGGCTCCCTATCCACTGGATGTGTACCAAACTCACTAAAAAAGTGGCAGTAATAAAGCCTCTTAAAAAAGCCAAACCTTGACCCAGAAAATATAAAAAATGATGTGCCTATATAGAATCTCCCATTCCTCTCAAAACATTTTTGAAAAAGCTGTTGCGCAGCAACCCAATGCCTTCCTGAAGACAAACGATGTATACGAAACTCTTCAGTCTGGTTTTAGACCCCATCATAGCACTGAGACTGCACTCGAAGATGATAAATGATCTTTTAATGGCATCAGACCAAGGCTCTGCATCTGTCCTCGTGCTCCTAGACCTTAGTGCTGCTTTTGACACCATCGATCATGACATTCTTTTGGAGAGATTGGAAACCCAAATATCAGGTGCAGAGATGACATGTATTTCCCCCATGCCCCTGTTTCGAGACAGGTGCATGATAATGGTCTATTCTAAATCAAAATGAATTTCAAACATACACTGCTCAAAAAAATAAAGGGAACACTTAAACACAATGTAACTCCAAGTCAATCACACTTCTGTGAAATCAAACTGTCCACTTAGGAAGCAACACTGATTGACAATAAATTTCACATGCTGTTGTGCAAATGGAATAGACTAAAGGTGGAAATTATAGGCAATTAGTAAGACACCCCCAAAAAAGGAATGGTTCTGCAGGTGGTGACCACACACCACTTCTCAGTTCCTATGCTTCCTGGCTGATGTTTTGGTCACTTTTGAATGCTGCCGGTGCTTTCACTCTAGTGGTAGCATGAGACGGAGTCTACAACCCACACAAGTGGCTCAGGGAGTGCAGTTCATCCAGGATGGCACATCCATGTGAGCTGTGGCAAAAAGGTTTGTTGTGTCTGTCAGCGTAGTGTCCAGAGCATGGAGGCGCTACCAGGAGACAGGCCAGTTCATCAGGAAATGTGGAGGAGGCCGTAGGAGGGCAACAACCCAGCAGCAGGACCGTTACCTCCGCTTTGTGCAAGGAGGTGCACTGCCAGAGCCCTGCAAAATGACCTCCAGCAGGCCACAAATGTGCATGTGTCTGCTCAAACGGTCAGAAACAGACTCCATGAGGGTGGTATGAGGGCCCGACGTCCACAGGTGGGGGTTGTGCTTACAGCCCAACACCGTGCAGGACGTTTGGCATTTGCCAGAGAACACCAAGATTGGCAAATTCGCCACTGGCGCCCTGTGATCTTCACAGATGAAAGCAGGTTCACACTGAGCACATGAGCACATGTGACAGACGTGACAGAGTCTGGAGACGCCGTGGAGAATGTTCTGCTGCCTGCAACATCCTGCATGACCGGTTTAGCGGTGGGTCAGTCATGGTGTGGGGTGGCATTTCTTTGTGGGGCCGCACAGCCCTCCATGTGCTCGCCAGAGGTAGCCTGACTGCCATTAGGTACCGAGATGAGATCCTCAGACCCCTTGTGAGACCATATGCTGACACATGCACGTTTGTGGCCTGCTGGAGGTCATTTTGCAGGGCTCTGGCAGTGCACCTCCTTGCACAAAGGCGGAGGTAGCGGTCCTGCTGCTGGGTTGTTGCCCTCCTACGGCCTCCTCCACATCTCCTGATGTACTGGCCTGTCTCCTGGTAGCGCCTCCATGCTCTGGACACTACGCTGACAGACACAACAAACCTTTTTGCCACAGCTCGCATTGATGTGCCATCCTGGATGAACTGCACTACCTGAGCCACTTGTGTGGGTTGTAGACTCCGTCTCATGCTACCACTAGAGTGAAAGCACCGCCAGCATTCAAAAGTGACCAAAACATCAGCCAGGAAGCATAGGAACTGAGAAGTAGTGTGTGGTCACCACCTGCAGAACCAATCCTTTTTTGGGGGTGTCTTACTAATTGCCTATAATTTCCACCTTTTGTCTATTCCATTTGCACAACAGCATGTGAAATTTATTGTCAATCAGTGTTGCTTCCTAAGTGGACAGTTTGATTTCACAGAAGTGTGATTGACTTGGAGTTACATTGTCTTGTTTAAGTGTTCCCTTTATTTTTTTGAGCAGTGTATATTATTTAGTATATGTAAAGAAAAGATTAAATCAAGAATAGTCGGATGGGTGACAATATTAGCCTATCACTCTGAATTATATATTATAACTTGTGAACGATGTCCAGTTTAAGGCAAAAAACAATACCTTTTTTGTGTGACTTTTGCGACTCATAGTCGCATACCTCATGTAGACTAGCCTATAGGCCTATATGTTTTGATAAGGTTTGTATCACGGACTAAAGTGGCCAAATAACATTAACCCTCTTTACCACGGGTGTAGAGCCAAACTGGCATACATATACTGTATGCAGTGCATGAGTTTCAAGTTTGAGAAAGAATTTTCACCATAAAAATGCACCTTTTATAATGAAAGCATCAAATCAAATCAAAATCAAATCAAATTTTATTTGTCACATGCACCGAATACAACCTTACAGTGAAATGCTTACTTACAAGCCCTTAACCAACAATGCAGTTTCAAGAAAAAAAAGTGTTAAAGTATTTACTAAAATAAACTGAAGTAAAAAATAAAAATAACTAATAGTTAAGGAGCAACAAAAAAATAACAGTAGCGAGGTTATATACAGGGAGTACCAGTACAGAGTCAATGTGCGGGGACACCGGTTAGTTGAGGTAATTGAGGTAATATGTACATGTAGGTAGAGGTAAAAATGGGGCTGGGGGGACAACACAAATAGTCCAGGTAGCCATTTGATTAGATGTTCAGGAGTCTTATGGCCTGAGGGTAGAAGCTGTTAAGACTTTTGCTGAAGTCTATAGCAAATTTTTTAGCCTTCCTCTGACACCGCCTGGTATAGAGGTCCAGGAAGGCAGGAAGCTTGGCCCCAGTGATATACTGGGCCATAGGCACTACCCTCTGTAGTACGTTGTGGTCAGAGGTAGAGCAGTTGCCATACCAGGCGGTGATGCAACCAGTCAGGATGCTCTCGATGGTGCAGCTGTAGAACTTTGAGGATCTGAGGACCCATGACCAAATCTTTTCAGTCTCCTAACACGAAACCCAAACCGGCTGCTCGCGTGCGCCATCGTGCATAATTTGATTTTGTTCCCCCACACCAAACGCGATCACGACACGCAGGTTAAAATATCAAAAACTCTAAACCAATTACATTAATTTGGGGACAGGTTGAAAAGCATTAAACATTTATGGCAATTTAGCTAGTTAGCTTGCACTTGCTGGCTAATTTGTCCTATTTAGCTAGATTGCTGTTTTTAGCTAATTTGTCCTGGGATTTAAACGTGCATTTCAGGTAAAATAACAACTCCATAAGGTCCTCTACTCCGCCAATTAATCTACATATAAAACGATCGACCGAATCATTTCTAGTCATCTCTCCTCCTTCCAGGCTTTTTCTCATCTTGACTTTATATTGCGATTGGCAACGTTCATAAATTAGGTGCATCACTGACCTAATGTTCCAAAGGTCTGCATCAGTGGTTCCTGGAAGCCAGGAGATGCTAAATGTGTTTATGTTAATTATTGGTCAATTACCATGAGACCGACTGTTATTTGCTTGCGAACAACATTTCGTGACCACCACAGCCCTAGCTGAAACACCTGTCACCATCTGATACTCCTAAAATGAGGCATGACCAAGAATGACCTTATATTATCATTATATTCTCCAAGAATATAATCAATGGTTCAATAATTGAAATGACCATTATTCCCAGACTGTAGCTTTAAGCTTAAACTGCTGTACCTACTGTAGGTCTACCCATCAATTCAAGATGAAACTTTGTATCATTCACTGAATATACTGCAAAATTCACATGAGCTCTATAGACTGGTCTTCCCTCTCACCTTCTGATCCTGCTAAGACATGATGAGCATACAGTGTTGTGCACTGACTTCAGAGGGCTGCATTCCCACGGGATGCCTGCAAGACCTGCGTGTACCGGACACCCACAGATTATTTTGAAACAGTCCCCTTTGTAATTTGTATGCTTTCGCCTACCTATTGTATTAAAAATGACATTCTTTTCGCATTATTCACACTCAGAATTCGCTGCTTCAACTTCAAAAGCCTAGCTCTCCTAGTTGGGTGTGAGAGTTCAAGTGCACTTAGTATCTGTGGTCTCATTGACAGAGTAGACTGCCTACATGGGCGGAGAATCACGTGGCAGTTGAATATGAAGTTAACTTAAACATGATTATACTGTAGTTTACTACAGTGTCTGTAAATAAATATTGATAATGAAAAGAAGTGGAGGGCGCCCAACCAACGTGAGTTGAAGTGCAATCAAAATGTAGCCATCATTGAAAAGGAAAAGGCACAACGTGAACATAAAGTAGGCTATGGTGAGCGAGCAGTGCTCCTTTTCATTTTCAATAAGTATGGATTACCCATTTATTTGCCTCTGCCTGCAAATCGTCCTCCTAAAAAGGTAGGCTATATCCTATAAGGCTACTCAAAACGTGTCACAGTTGTCATTCTTGCTGCTTCCAGTTCAGTAGCCATACCTGCAAGAACAGGTGTACGTGTGGTTTCAATATAGAGTAGGTGGGGAAGCACAGTAGTTATCTTTCCAAGGAAATCTACTTCCTAAATAGGCTTATGATTAGGCTATAGTTTACTAAGTTGCATAGAAATATGCCTAATTATTGATCACCCATCATCCTATCTTCCACTCCTAAAAGGTAGGTTATAAAATAGCTCAAGAGAAAGTGCAAGTCTCTCCATCTCTGCTCTCTTCAAACTACATCTAGAATATTGGCTGATATTGCCCAGTAATATAATGTAAGGTCGATGTAAGAATCTCTGGTAATTTAACCTATTTCTAAAGTTATTGTTGCGCATTTGATATTGACAATAGGGCGCAAAATTGCTGGGACCATGGCGGCAAGTGAGCTGCATCACATATGCCTAAAATGACATTCCGGGACTGCGGTTGAGTTTGGGACCAGTTCTTGCGGTGGTGTGTTGGAGTCGACAGAAAGGAGTGGGATGAAGAAATCATTCCCATGCAGACCTCTACTGTGCACCATGACAGCGAAGGCTGTAACTTTAGAACTGATTATTACCGTGTCAGTGTGAAAAGTAGGGAATTAGCTAGGGAAACTGACACTACATTACCATACTGACTAATACAACTCACATTGCACTGAAAAAATGTCAGAATTCAGGTCTAGTTAGATTGAGGCAAAAATAATCGCTAATGTAAGCCAACTTTTGGCCAGCTCTCTCTAACAGTACATCACCTGGCGAAGGCTTGCCAAGTTCATGAAATTCTGAAACAGGACAAAACGAAGGCCACAAAACATTTTCATACAAACAACTGTTGTTAGATAGCGATATGAGGTGGCCATTATTACTATCTGACAGATAACTAGAGGCTAGAGCAGTGGCAGCTACTCACTAGCGTAGCTTATTCATTCACCTTAGTCGAGAGGGGATGAAACATTAACTAACATTACATGTCAGTTACAATACTAGCTCAGCACTGCGAATAAACATTAGTTTCGTTTTTTTCTGTTAAGTTAAACAGCAGTTACCTTGCCAGCTACTGTACATCGGCCAACTAAAGAGTAACCAGTTTCTGTTCTGCCTCCTTTTGCAACACACTGACTGAACTATGCTCAACTCTCGCTCTCTGGTCCAGCCAGCCTTCCAGAAGCTTTGCCTTCACACAGCCTGTCAGCCCGCTCTGTGGTGTCCATGCAGTCCTAAACCCAGTCGGTTAAACACATACCAAACAGCCAACCCAACTGCTCTGAGGCATCCACATGGTCTTAAAGCACATAGTTGGCTCTTTTGCATGTAATTCCAATGATAAAACTGTGGGGGATAAAAATGCAATTTCTGAATGTGTGGAGGTACTTGGTATCACATCCACTTGTCAGACTTTAACAAGGCTGGAGATATGACAGTGTACAAGCGTGATGTTTATGAGGGAATAAAGCAGATCACATTAACTGGGATGACATTCCCTCTCATGGGAGACCAAAAGGATCTAGCTGAAAGCCATGCAAGCCTCAAATGAGCCATGCCTTTAATATTCTGAGGAGCTGCTGCTGCTACAGCATGATGCCAATTAGTAAGTAATGGTGCATGTTGTAAACCGAAAGGTCAGTGGAGGCACAATAGGTTACTGGCATGTATTTGCTAGTGGCAGCCTGTATGTTATTGTCAATTTTACAATAACTGGAAGCCATTTGTCAGCAAGTTAAGAAAATACAAATTTACAGCACTTTCTAGCAACAAGTTGCAGCTACATTACTAGTAAATGCACACATTAACCTCTTTACAGTGCAGCTCATTAGAGACATATGCTCTTACAAAGTTTGCAGAACAGACAGTGTCAGAGGAGGCGCTCAACTTGCATCGGCATAACCATCAAACACTGAGAGTGTGTTAACACACATTCCAATAAATAAGTATGAACCTGGTGGCACCGCAGATACATTGATGCACTAAACCAAGAGGTTGCAAGTGCAAATCCCTAAAGCATTCTTTTATACTCTGTCAAGTGTACTTGAGCACTGCAAGTTTTATGTTGATGTAACGTTGGTGGTGGTATTTGGACAATTCTTTTCCTTATTATGGGCATCTTTAAGCAGAGTGCAGGAATGTGTTCTTGCCAGTAAGTCTGTAGCCATATCTGTTTTAGGCTCACAGACTTGGTGGTGTAGAAGGACCTTTCAGGTTACTATCAACCAAGAGGTTTTAAGTCCAGATCCCAGTTAATGCTCAGTCCCAACTGTGGCCACAGTACAAATTAGTACACTATATATTTTTTACACAGTATCAGAAATCACATCTTCAAGTTGTTGTATAAACTAAATGCAAAGTGCAAAAATGTATTCTTGGCAATATACCGTATGTAGAGTTAATCTCTGTCATCTCCACAGACCTGGTGGCACAGCAGGAACTTCAGATACCCATGTAGCAACCAAGAGGTTGTGAGTTCAAATCCAAGGAAAGCTTTAGTACCAAATAATCCAGGGGACCATGACCACAATGTAAAAAAATCCTTCTTGGGGATGTCCTTGGAAATAGACAAAACCTGCAGGGGACCATTATTGAAGTATTGGCAATTATGCCTTTTAAAGTAACATATTCTCAGTGACATTTGACACATGGGTTGTCTCATGTGCTCAAATGTTGTCAAGTATATTTTCATGGTAGTACATGTTTAAACTTTACATCCCCATGTTGTCACATTTCATTTCTACTGCAAGTTTAGTGGAATCTGTGTGGGTAGCTGGACAGGTAGGATGACTGACAGTGAAGGTGAACAGGTGGTCACGGGTCAGGTGACAGAGGAATGGATGAGACTGAGGCAGGTATTACTTTAACCATAAAGTCGTATATTTACTGGGCAGTTTGTGGTGGATTCATGGACGCACAGAACTTCTGGATTAGACGGAGTTAAGGGAGAGAAAGCAGCGAGATGGGGCAATGGCGATTTCCTTATTTTAATGAGTTGAGATCTGTCGGACATTTCTATCTGACCTAATTAAAGCACCCCTGGCTCAGCTGAGCAAGTGGCCATGAATTAAAGGATTCTTCCACCAACTCCATGGGCCTTTTCTACAAAGTAAAATATTCTCAGTGACATTTGACACATGGGTTGTCTCATGTGCTCAAATGTTGTCACGTATATTTTCATGGTATTACATGTTTAAACTTTTCATCCCCATGTCACATTTATTTCACAGGAGATCACATGATGAATTAATGTGCTTTTTCCGTAAGTAACCAGGCTGTGGGACAGAAACTAATCTCCTGTTATTGATCAAGCAATCAACAGTGTATGTTTTACTGTTACTTGTGCGCTGCTGTCTGTTCAGCACCACAATGGGATGGCTTTGTTAAATCATACCATGAACAGCGACCACCCAGCCTTATTCTTAACAAGTGTCCAATTTATGGGGATTCTGCAATCCACCTGGCAGCATGCAATCAATCACGTGCTAACACACAATGATTGACATCGTTGGCCACTCTTAGGCCAACCTATGAAATTAGTGCTCCCAATTACCACCTCCACTCTCTAAATTCTACCCTACAGCATTGCATTAAACGCCTGGGCTGCTTTTATGTGTTTGTCAGACCAATAATCAGAGCCATTGCTTTTCTGAATGCAGATATGGCAGTATTACAGTGTCCATTTTAGGACAGCCTCGGTCTCAGCAGCAGTGTTAGTGGGATCCTAACTTCTGTGGCTGTAGGTTTGGGCCAATGTCTCCATGGTGATGGTTTCTCATGAGATTGCAATCTTGTTGTGTCATTATCCCGCATAATCCTCCCAGAAATAATCTCATTTGATTTTAATTATGAATCATGAAATTAAATTAAAGAGCTGAGAACTGCATCAATACAACACTGGTTGGATTGAATAGAATTTATAGGTTGGTAGTAGGTACTGTATCTATCTTTTGACTCTCCGGTTAGAAAGCCAATCATTTCAAACCACCTGTGAAAATCTTAGCAATTTCAGTGTCATGGAAGATGGTCTCATTATAATGACATACGTTGGAGTTTACGTTATACAGTGTGCATGTGCAACCTCCTGGAAGACCCAGATGTCTCCCCCTAAGAGGGCTAAAATTACAAGATTACAGCTCGATTAAGCACCGAAGCTGGCCTTGGCAATTGAATGTTTGAAGATTCCCACTTTTGTGGAAGAAAACAAAGCTATAGCCTCCAGTATCCAATTCATATTTAAAAGTGTTTGTTTTGTCAATGATATGCCTCTTTTTTTTGTTTTTATTTCTCTCAGTGGCCTATGACTCACATCTTTTGATTAAACTCAACAAGTTCCTTCTTGGTTTCCGGAGGTCCTGGAAGATGAGCTGCGTCAACACTCCAAGTGTGCTAAGTATCAGGACAAGTTCTTCTAAAAAAAATACTCATTTATATTTTTAATTACCCTGCTGTTTTCCTTCTCTCTCTCTGTTGGCGTTGGTCCCCACATCACATCTGGACTGTGGGTTTGTAATAAATACAGTGGAATCCCAGGATTCTGGGATTCTAGGCTAATTACTGAAGTGGTGCCATGGGATTAATTCATTCTTACATTTGCATATGTGCTAATTGTTTTATTAAGCTAATTGGTGGGGACTAATCAAACTAGAACTGTGATGTTTGAATGTCAATGGCTTTTCCTTTGCACCACCAACGATACTACAGGAGCCACTCAACAAATATTGACACCGCTATGAGGACACCCTTATAGTGATGATTCGAGCTAACTGGATGTTTCCAAGAACTAATGGTCACAGGTGTCTCTGTGCTGTTTAACAGCTTTGCTTCCTTCCTCATGACCTCACAGTGGTATTCGATATTGGATCACATGTGCCCACTCTCTTGACAACACCCAGCTGAGCCACCGAAAGTCTAGCGATTCGATGACCCAGGTGGTGGTATTTCAAGATGACGAGTTAGTTTAACCAATTCAACTACTGACGATGAGGACGTGGGAAAAGGGTCCGAGGCAGCATTGCTGACCAGCCACTAACCTAGAACATCACATTAAAGATGAAGAGAAAGAGGAAGAGAGGAAGGCCAAAGAACACCCGGAGAGAAAGCACAAGAGAAGATAAGGTTAGAAGGGGGTGATGTGGAAACTGCTACTGCTACACAGGCTAGCGAAATACAGAACAGTTATGAGAATTTGTCAGTGACCTATGTTCCTCACGGAGCACAAAAGGCTTTTGAATAGAAAGCTGGATAAATATCATGGCTATCTTCCGGATAAGATCTATTTTTGGTATAGCGTAGTATTGATAGTGTTTTCATACGCTATAGTGTATTTGTAATGGTGGTGGATTACTCTGTCCTGTGAGGAAAGCCTACAAGGATAAATGGCTTTCGCTGATGTAATGATGCTCTACATTAGATACATCAACAGTAATATATAGACACATGTATCGGAGTGATTTTCATACCCCAACTAAACAGATACAATTCCAGGCTCAAGATACATGGGGGAGCTTTGCCCTGTATCCATGGTTTCCAGTAGATGTTTTTGATTCCTGCTAATGTTTGATCTGTTTTTCATGTTCTCTCATCACTCCTATATGTGATATGTACCCTAGGCCTGATTCCAAAAAGATTATACCGTGTGATTTAGTTGGTGGAGCATGGTGCTTGCAACGCCAGGGTTGTGGGTTCAATTCCCACAGGGGACCAGTAAGAAAATGTATGTACTCACTACTGCAAGTTGCTCTGGATAAGAGCATCTGCTAAATGTAAATACCTCTTTTGGCACTCTAGAACAGAACAGTCAAAGTCAAGAGACTATAGATTACTCCTAGGTTGTCAATATTAGGACCGCCCAATATAAGGCTGTCCTAATATGGACACCATCCACCCCATATTTTTTATTTTATTTTACCGTTATTTTACCAGGTAAGTTGACTGAGAACACGTTCTCATTTGCAGCAACGACCTGGGGAATAGTTACAGGGGAGAGGGGGATGAATGAGCCAATTGTTAACAGTACCGTTCAAACGTTTGGGGTCACTTAGAAATGTCCTTGATTTTGAAAGAAAAGCAATTTTTTTGTCCATTACAATAACATACAATTGATCAGAAATACAATGTAGACATTGCTAATGTTGTAAATGACTATTGTAGCTGTAAACGGCTCATTTCTTTATGGAATATCTACATAGGCGTACAGAGGACCATTATCAGCAACCATCACTCCTGTGTTCCATTGGCACGTTGTGTTAGCTAATCCAAGTTTATAATTTTAAAAGGCTAATTGATCATTAGAAAACCCTTTTTCAATTATGTTAGCACAGCTGAAAACTGTTGTTCTGATTAAAGAAGCAATAAAACTGGCCTTCTTTAGACTACTTGAGTATCTGGAGCATCAGCATGTGGGTTCGATTACAAGCTCAAAATGGCTAGAAACAAAGAACTTTCTTCTGAAACTCGTCAGTCTACTCTTGCTCTGAGAAATGAAGGCTATTCCATGCGAGAAATTGCCAAGAAACTGAAGATCTCATACAACGCTGTGTACCACTCCCTTTACAGAACAGCGCAAACTGGCTCTAACCAGAATAGAAAGAGGAGTTGGAGGCCCCGGTGCACAACTGAGCAAGAGGAGAAGTACATTAGAGTGTCTAGTTTGAGAAACAGACACCTCACAAGTCCTCAACTGGCAGCTTCATTAAATCGTACCCGCAAAACCCCAGTCTCAACATCAACTGTGAAGAGGCGACTCCAGGATGTTGGCCTTCTAGGCAGAGTTGCAAAGAAAAAGCAATCTCTCAGACTGGCCAATAAAAAGAAAAGATTAAGATGGGCAAAAGAACACAGACACTGGAAAGTGTCTGTATGCCTATGTAGATATTCCATAGAAAATCTGCAGTTTTCAGCTACAATAGTCATTTACAATTTACAAGACTGTATTTTTGATCAATTGGACTACAAAAAAAAGCTTTTTTCAAAAACAAGGAAATGTAACCCCAAACTTTTGAACGGTAGTGTACATTATATCAAGTACATGGTTTCCTTTAGAGGCTGTCTATTCCTGGTAAATTATATAGAAATGATGGCAGAAAGAAATCATGATTCAGTTTACACAAACTATTGGCCGTCAGACACAAACTTGTGTAAAGAAAAGTTTTTTTGCCTTAGTCTCTTCTTCAAGACCTCACAAACTTAGAATACAGTAGGCATCTCTAAAATTTGACCAATACCAGCTACAGTCTCAATTCCACTTACTTTTAACAGTTCCAAAAATCTGAACGCATCATGGCAAAACGTGTTTTAATTACTTAGCTCTGTAGTCTTGGAATTCTCTCCAGACCAGTTTGAAAGTTCAGGATCCTGTTTCTTTAAAAGGTTGGTTGACTAACATGTTACTGAGGAATATGATTGTTATTAGGATTGCATGTGGTGGTACATATGATTGATTTGTATCTTTCTGTATGTAATTGAATATATGTGTGGCTAAGTCTATAATTTGTTTATAGTATGTCTACAGTATGTCTGTAAGTTGTTATGTCTGAGATTTGTCTGAAATTGTGTCCCCCCTGCTGCTGTCAATGAGACGAAAAACCAAAACTGTTCTCAAATCGATTACCAACAAGGGTAAAACCCATTTATTCCTATTGTCATTTTTCTTTTGTGAATCTTCTGCTGCTCTGCCAAGCTCACAATGGTTCAATACACCATTGTATCCCTGGGTAACCATCGTCTTGACTTTTGTATTATACTCAGTTTTTTGTTGTTGTGCTATATCAAATCCCATTTTCTCCTTGGTGAATGAGTGTAGCCTACTACATCCGGCAAGATTGAGGAAATAAATTCAAACCTTTTTACAAATAATTCAGTTAACCTTGTCTTTATAGGCTTCCAAAGATACAGAAAAGTGTCTAGTCTGATTTCCCAGAACTCAAACCTACTTTAGTTTGTTGTGGTGAGAATATCTTACTCTGGGGAAAGTATGCTCTTGGCTGTGGGTTGATGTGTAGGAGGACAGTCATATTTTATTTGTCAATGTTATTCAGACAGACCACAATAATGAAAATAATGTTTGTTGCTATGAGAAACTGACCTTTATACTGTAGATATGAAAACACCCAGCGCCATCTGAACAAGTATGTACATTCGTTTCTAATCTGTCGTCGGCGCCTAGTTCTTGGAACGTGCCCCAATTAAAACGTTCATGTTTTAGTCAACGTTGAAGACTATTCATTAAAATGTTAAAAATGAAATAACTGACAGCCATCTTCAATGTTTATTTAAGCCTGCTGTCACCGCAGTCATGTACATCCAACAAGCTAAATTTAGCTCTACTCTCAAGAGTAGGAGTACAGGAGTGGGAGGACAGCTTGCCATTTATGTTCAACTTTTTACTTCAGCTCTTTTCTCTGTATAATTATTTTAAATACTTTAATTGAGAATGCAAATCCACATAGATGCCTTCATTTCTCTCAGGTAAAAGTCTTTGGAGAATAAAAAACAATTACAAGGCCTTTAGTCCGTAAAATGCTTCCATTTCTTCTTTCAATTGGTCCATATTCCCTAGTGTTTCCCATCAGATGGGATTTGGCTGTGCCAGTATGGTAGCCAGACAGATGAGAGAACAGCCAAGTGCATGAGGTGCACACTTCCAATGAGATTAAGAGACCATTTAGGATGCTCCATCTCCCAGCAATAAAACCCTTCATATCAACTGACATTTATCAATTGGCCAAGCACTGTGGTTGTTTTACAATAAAGTGCTTGGTAAATTTATTTTTTATAACCTTCGATGTTTTAACGTGAATCACAATCAAAGCAAATGAAAGTAAGAGCCAGAGTCGATACGTCAATAAATGTTTCATTTTCTACATGGTGGGCACAACTATTCCTCAACGGTGGCAGCATATGGACAGATAGAGGAGCTTTTCAAGGAGAATAGGGGAGAAAACATGATCACATGCTCATGGCCTTGCATGTAGTAATGTTGAGGTACACTATTGAACAAACTTGCAATCTCATTGTACAGTACATACTGTATGCTATAGGTGTACTAATTATGTGATAGCAATCTGTCAAACCCATAGAGATAAAACATGTGTTTTCTCTATATTGACAGACCACAGTATTGAAATAAATTAAGGTCACAATATTTCAACACAATAATGTTATTGTAGTGTATAAATCCATTCTAGAGAGACAGAGAGCTTATTGTAAATGTTCATATTTATTCAGTGCACGTTCCGCATAAGGTCATATCTACACAAACAAAATACCACTGCTGACCAAATAGTAAAATGAATGACAAAGCAAAAGCAAGAGAAAGGGGATTTCATTTATGTTCAACCCATTGACCAAAGCAGTAAAATATGTATCAAACATACATTGAATGGAGGTGAATTGCTACAGGAGGTCACCTGTCTTGCTCTGGTGAGTAAGGTTTAAGGACAGTTGAATTATCTCTGTTATCTATTTATGTGTTCTCTCTATTTCAATGGGCTCCTGAAGATGCATTGGCGTTTGATCGGTCTTGTCTTTGGGGACATTATGTATTGGAACTGTTAAGCATGACTGATTAATGCTTTGGCTACGTCCTTCACTACAATATCATGACGCAGAAGGGAGAGTGCATAGAATGACAGAGGACCCCTATGGGAAAGTGGAACAACTGAATGCTTAGCATCTTTATGAGTTCACTACGCCCCCTTCTGGAGAAGCAGACTAATACTTCACCCTTTATTTTAGAGCTGAACAATGTCATGGAGATGCTGGTCTCTGTTGGTGAGGACTATGAGGTACATCATACATGTATGATCCTCGGGATGTAGCTTAAGACATCAGATTGTGATAGCTAGGTATCTCGGTCTGAAACAAAGCAATACAATTGTTTGGAAAGTTTCCTCTCACAACCTCTGAGAGCCTGAAAAACAGAAACTGTTCTGCTAACATTCCACTCCAATTAATTAGCAGGAACAGATTGGAAGCCAGATTAAATCTGGTGTGTCTTTGGCATAACAATTTGTGGGATTGTATAACATGAGGCTACCACCACAATACTTGAAAATACAATTCACTCTGTTTTGTATTGAATTTGACCCAAACCTGTAGCTTTTAATTCAGGCCAAAAAGTGACTCTTTGCTGTGTTGTCTTGCAGTACTACGTAGTGGATTTTTTTAAACACAGGCTTTCTTCTTTTCACTTTGCCATACAGGCCAGTAAGGTGGAGTGAAGCAATGTTGTTAATTATCTATATTTTCAAGTATGTGGTGGCAGCATAAGGTATAGTTGTCACTGTCAGAATCAAAATAAATACACGAAAGGAGCAACGCTCAGGTAAAAAGTTAGAGGGACCCTGCCTCATTCTTCTGAATACCTAACCCTGGGATAGAGTTGTATTGGACAATTACACACGTTTTAATGCCAACGACACCAGAATGGCATTCCAAATGGTGTTGAGTGTTCATGAATGGTCCAGTCTCAGTTTCAAATCAAAGACAAGGTTTTGAATTTTGCTGTCCATCAATGATTCTCAACTAAATGTAGGCCTAATAGGGATGCAATGATACATTTTTAAAAAATTGCCAACTGCAATTTGGATGGGTTGTTAATACGACTACTCTTAGAAAAAATTGTTCTGAATAGAACCATATAGGGTTCTTCAGTTTGCCCCCATAGGGGAACCCTTTTTGGTGCTAGGTAGAATCCTTTGCAGAGGTTTCTCCCTAGGACCCTTTATGAAGGGTTCTTCATAGAACCCCCGGTATATGGTTCTACTTAGAAGCCTCTATGAAGAGTTCTGATTAGAACACTCCAAGAAGGGTTCTACCAAGAACCCGTGTATCTTTGGATGGTTCTTCCTTGTACCCTCTATGAATGGTTCCACCAGCCTTATTATCCTTTAAAATGAAATAATTTATGACTTATATCATAAGGCCTTTCTTTGAGGGCCTAGTTATGCCCTAACACAGTAGGGAAAGGAAATGCTTGGTTTACAGGTCACCTCAGGCCTGCAAGCCACATTGTGCTGAATTGCAAAGTGATGTTTAATTCCTATTGGAATCCAGCCAGAGATAAGATATCTAACAAGTGGCATTTTTTTATCAACTGCAACCTGCATTCAGAATGACTGCCAGGGTAGGGAAGATTGAATACTGAGACTAACGGGTGCAGTAAGTCCAACTACTAACAGATTGGATTACTTTAGAAAAACGTGTATCTTTGTGTAGCATACAATTCAACCAATGTACATGCAAAAACACAGATATTAAAACAAACAATTCTGGAAATCACCAGGCAATAGAGCATGCTGGGAAATAAGATATGGTTCCATGTAGAACTCTTGCCTTCCAAAGAATCCTTCTTGCGTTCCAAATATTCATCAATGAACCCTTGTATTCCAAAAGGTGTTCTTCAGATCAAAACGGTTCTTGGTAGAACCCTATCCCTCAAAGTATCCCTTTTGCAACCCTTTCTTCTAAGAGTGTAGGATTGTACCTTCCCATTAGGCCCACACTGGTTGAGTCAACGTTGTTTCCACGTCTTTTCAATGAAATGATGTTGAACCAACGTGGAATAGCCTAAACATTGAATTGACAACAGCAGAGAAATACATGCCTCATAATATGACGTAAAACATCCAGGTTTCAAACAATTAAGTATATGTTTTCACTGTGTTGGTTTTCACTCAATTATTTAAATTGCTCAAGATCTCCATCTACTGAATGGTTTGCAGTTTTATTGTAATGCTCATTCATGTGATCATTTAACTATTTGCAGAGTAGCATATTGGACACTCTTTTCAGCATTTAAAAGACATCGTGAACCACCTAGCCACTGACATACTAGGCTAAGCCTAAAGTAACTTTGTGGCTGTGATTGGGCAGCATTAGAATGCCGTGCCAGATACAGTGCGTTCACAAAATATTCACACAGCCGGAATTTATTATGGTTTAAATGTAGATGTTTTTGTCACTGGCCTACACACAATACCCCATAATGTCAAAGTGGAATTATGTTTTAGTTAATTTAAAAAATGAATTGTCATTCAAGAAGTATTCAACCCCTTCGTTATAGCAAACTTAAATAAGTTCAGGAGTAAAAGGTTGCTTAACAAGTAACATAATAAGTTGCATGGAATCAGTGTGTAATAATAGTGTTGAACATGATTTTTGAATAACTACCTCATCTCTGTACCCCACACATACAATTATCTGTAAGGTCCTTCAGTCGAGCAGTGAATTTTAAATACAGATTCAACCACAAAGACCAGGGAGGCTTTCCAATGCCTCACAAAGAAGGACACCTATTGGTAGATTGGTAAAAATAGAAAAATAGACATTGAATATCCCTTGGAGGATGGTGAAGTTGTTAATTACACCCAGTCACTAAAAAGAGACAGGCGTCCTTCCTAACTCAGTTGCCGGAGAGAAAGGAAACCGCTCAGGGATTTCACTATGAGGCCAATAGGGACTTTAAAACACTGTTCAATGCCTGTGATAGGAGAACTTAGGATGGACCAACAACATTGTAGTTACTCCACAATACTAACCTAATTGACAGAGTGAAAAGAAGGAAGCCTGTATAAAATAAAAAATATTCCGAAACATAGATCCTGTTTGCAACAAGGCAATACTGCAAAATTCAAGAAAAGCAATTCACTTTTTGTCCTGAAAACAAAGTGCTATGTTTGGGGAGAATCTAATACAACACATTACTGAATACCACTCTCCATATTTTCAAGCATAGTTGTGGCTAAATCATGTTATGGGTATGCTTGTTATCATTGGACTGGTGAGTTATTTCAGGATAAAAAATAAATGGAATAGAGCTAGGTACAGGCAAAGTCCTAGGGGAAAACCTGGTTCAGTGGTTCCACCAGACACTGGGAGATGAATTCACTTTTCAGCAGGACAATAACCTAAAACACAAGGCCAAATCTACACTGCAGTTGCTTACCAAGGAGACAGTGAATTTTCCCGAGTGGCCGAGTTACAGTTTTGACTTAAATTTGATTGAAAATCTATGGCAAGACTTACCTTTTTACTAGGATTAAAAGTCAAGAATTGTGAAAAAATGAGTTGAAATGTATTTGGCGAAGGTGTATGTAAACTTCCAACTTCAATTGTATCTGACCAATGTCTCAGATTTTTTCTGTCACTGAGCAAATTTCAGGCCTGCGTGGTCCCATGGTGTTTATACTTGCGTACTATTGTTTGTACAGATGAACGTGGTACCTTCAGGCATTTGGAAATTGCTCCCAAGGATGAACCAGACTTGTGGAGGGCCACAATTCTTTTTCTGAGGTCTTGGCTGATTTCTTTGGATTTTCCCATGATGTCAAGCAAAGAGGCACTGAGTTTGAAGGTAGGCCTTGAAATACATCCACAGGTACACCTCTAATTGACTCAAATTATGTCAATTAGCCTATCAGAAGCTTCTAAAGCCATGACATAATTTTCTGGAATTATCCAAGCTGTTTAAAGGCACAGTCAACTTAGTGTATGTAAACTTCTGACCCACTGGAATTGTGATACAGTGAATTATACATTAAATAATCTGTCTGTAAACAATTGTTGGAAAAATTACTTTGTTAACAAGAAATATGTGGAGTGGTTGAAAAACTAGTTTTAATGACTCCAACCTAAGTGTATGTAAACTTCCGAATTCAACTGTAGATTATATCTTGAATTCACCAGATAGCGGGTCCAGCAGGGTTCTTTAGGGTTGTTGATGGCCAGCAAGGTGCTGTGGCAGTGCAGGTTTTGAAAGAAGACATACAGCATTTGGAAGCTGTGAACTGGCATATCCCATTTAAAAAGCAGGGATGGTAGAAGGTCAAAGTTAAAACAAAAAGGATGATCCATCATTTTTGTATTGGCTTACTTGGTTTTGCACAAAAGCCCGCCGCATTTCTTTTGTCATTTTAAATCCCAAAATGTGTATCTTAAAGGGGTAGATTATAAAAAAAAAAAATGTTAGATGGTTCCTCAATCTGAAAGTACTCTATGGGCTAACAGAAACTGTAATCCACGGTTCGGCTTTTTTTTAAACAGCAACTATCAAAGTTAGCTGAAGTTTGATTTGGCTGTTTTAATAACATTGAATCATGGATTACAGTTTCTCCTGGCCCACAGACTACTTTCAGGATGAGGAACCATCAAACATTACTTTTTAAAATACTGAACTTCCCATTTAAATGTAAAAAACGTCAAATCACTTACTGCCTGTCTGAGAGAAACAGCCAAGTGATCTTTGCTATGTTGATCAGGGTCCAGATCAGATAGAATGACGGAAGGTGCATTTCAGGGTTGCGGGAGACTGGACCAAACACATTCCTTCATGCGGAGACAACATCAATCACAACTGAGTGATATAAATCACACATCATGTACAGCCTCATCATTTCATTTTCATCCCTTAGGCATTCATGTGTGCAGGGCTGCATGAGTAACAAAACATATTTGGCATTTCTATTATTCCCCCTCCTCTCAACATACTAAAACTGTGACAGATGGGAATTGCCTCTAAAGATAGATAGATGGATGTGTTAGATTACATCTGGAAAACAGTTTAGAGTGTGTGTGTGTGAGAGAGAGAGAGAGAGAGAGAGAGAGAGAGAGAGAGAGAGAGAGAGAGAGAGAGAGAGAGAGAGAGAGAGAGAGAGAGAGAGAGAGAGAGAGAGAGAGAGAGAGAGAGAGAGAGAGAGATACCTCTAGAACACAGTAAAGAGAGAGTGCATGAGCCAGTGTTCCACATCCAGAGCATGATACAGGTGTATTCTGCCCAGCAGTACATGGTCACCTTCAGAGGAAAGGACTCATTACCCAACGTGAGACATTACCCAACGTGGTTCTAAACAGATCTTTGCCAGATGGGCAGGCAGAGACAAAAGTAATTTATCCTTGGTTGTTTTTTAGATTTTCAAACACACTGCATCCAGTGTAATGATATGATTAAACTGTCATCTGGCGAAACAGGACGTTGATGGTTAAGAATAATAAAGATGGCTGAATGGATGCACACGCTTGATTATTGTGGAACATCTCATTTACATTTACATTTTAGTCATTTAGCAGATGCTCTTATCCAGAGCGACTTACAGTAGAGGGCATACATTTTATTACATACATTTTATTACATTTTACATACTGAGACAAGGATATCCCTACCGGCCAAACCCTCCCTAACCCGGACGACGCTATGCCAATTGTGCGTCGCCCCACGGACCTCCCGGTTGCGGCCGGCTGCGACAGAGCCTGGTCGCGAATCCAGAGACTCTGGTGGCGCAGCTAGCACTGCGATGCAGTGCCCTAGACCACTGCGCCACCCGGGAGGCTGGCTCTTGGGCGCATGGTTGCTAGCAAATACCCCTCACAGATGAATCATGACACCTCACCACCTTCAACACACCATTCGGAAGGTACAGATATCTTTGCTTTTCATTTGGAATAAACAGGGGCCGAGAGGTTTTCCACGTGTATCAGGCGTATGTGTCTAGTCAGCCATCTTTATTACTTTGAACCATCAACTTCCTGTTCCTCCAGGTGGCAGTATAATCATATCATTACATCCAGTAGCCATACCGTTACTGAACCATACTATACTTGTTTATCCAGATCGCCTGCTAACCGACAGTTCCCGATGTCCTCACTGTATCGCACTGTATTACAGTGATGGACCAGCAGTCTGGTAGATTTCACTCACTGCCAGAGTTGTGCCCTGATACCAGAACAAGGCAAAAGCGATACACACACCGTGTAGAACCACATGGTGACGATGTCCCACCATACTGCCCAGGCCCTCGGCATACATAGACACACGGGACCGGTAGATGCTCACTGTCAAGCTATCAGCTATAACTCCCCTTACACAGCACACTCTTTTATAAGCACGCACGCACACACACACACACACACACACACACACTATCTGGGATCTGATGTGTTGGACTTTTGATAATGGCACTGTTTGTCAGTTTATCATGGTTTACTGCAGTATAATAGGTTTATTGTGTGCGTGTACCCTCGGATGCCTTTACTGAAACTGAGTAGAAAGCCTGTGACAGACACACACACACACACACACACACACACACACACACACACACACACACACACACACACACACACACACACACACACACACACACACACACACACACACACACACACACACACACACACACACACACACACACACACTCCTATTCCGTCCATAATGAGCTCAGCCTATCCAAGAGCCAACTGGCAGCCTCACAGATCACCGCTATAGAATCGCCAGAGCAATATGACACTCGCCAGGGCACTACTATATGTGGGTGTGTGGCTGCAATTTCCCATAAGTGTCTGACCACTAAGTTACACTACTATTGCGCAGTGGTAAACTGTTGTTTTTGGTAACATTACATCACAATACTATTTACAGATGAGTACAATAATAATAAGTATAATAAAAACCTTTATTTGTATAGGCCCATACATAAACGCAGTCCAAAGTGCTTCACAATATAGCACAGCTTTGATTCCAACCGTCACCCCGGCGTGATTTAGTGCTTCCAACCCCTCTTAAATATTGTGTGTGTTTGAGCTACAGACTTCTGGAGTTTTGCATTGGATTCGTCTATTTCTTCTGCATCGGTGATACCAACCATCAGCCTGATTGACGGGGTTGAACTAGAGCAGTGTTTGTGAGACAAGGGCGGATCCGGAAAACGGTCCTTCTCACAAAAATGTCTGTAAAGGCCGAATGAGCTACAAACTATGAAGACCCCACTATGAAAAGTTGAGACGCTCGCGGAAACGCGCATATCCGTTTTGCTCTATGACACTCACAAGCTACGCAAGAGTCGTTCGAAGGTAAGGGATTATTCTACATCGAACGATCATAGGAAATCCCAGGACATAGTGCCTGCGATACTGTAATAAGCTCACATAGTTATGCCAAACTCCACACAGGTGTCACTGACTAGTTGGATATTCATTTCCCACTGAGCAAACCATTTCTCTTGAAGGAATGTAGTGAATTTCAGCTTTTTCACTGTGGGAATCCCTAGGACCAAAGAAGTTAAAAGAAAAGGGAGAAACACAAAGGTAGACAAGAATAGGGTATAAAAACAATGTGGTGCTACTAAAAGATTTATAAAATAATAAAAAGATTTTCATATTAATATTGCTTTAGTGTTGACAACATGATAGCATTTATGTTCATTGTATTGGCACACAGTAATTGATCTGATTTCATTAGCTTCGAAAGACATTAGCATTGGCTAGTGCAGAGGCCCCACTAATCATGTGGAAAGCCGGTACTGGAGTGCAAATCTCCATCTACATGTGTTGCAGACATAGGGAGGATTTGGTCACATCGGTCTCACAGCCATTCAATGTTAAGGAAAACAACAGGGGCATACATATATCCACAGCAGCTGTCTTCCCTCACATGAAGATGAGCTTCTGTGTCCTGGCAATGTCCACCGGTGACCTGAGCTCCTCTTCTCCGTAAAGTGGTTTATTCTGGTGCTTCCAAAACACCATGATGATGCGTACAATAAATATGACACTGGTTATGGCCAAGATGACAGCTGGAAAAGAGATGATGCATCAGGTGTAGCAGACATAAGAATCATGGAAAAGGCACCGCAGTGACTACCGATAGTGATACACACATAACAGTGACACTTGTGAAAATATCGTAAACATTGCCAATAGCATAAACTATAACCAGTTCTCATTGTACTTACATATCGTAAATATAACAGCTTATCAGTTGCAGTTAAGGATGATATGCTTGTACAAGACCTATGGGAATCTACTAATAATGCATGTGTAAGGTGTCCATATTAGGAGCCTCAGCTGTCCTAATATAAACACCGTACAGCTGTTCCCTTCCTCTAGGTGTCACTTTAGGAGTCAGTCGGGACATAGGGCCTACCAGACATGATGTCTATGTGGGTACCGGGCGTGGCTGGATTGGCCACACTCGCCGCCAACACCAGGATCACCACAGGGTACACTGTTAAGATGTAGCGCACGTGCTTATCCAGGTACCAGTTCTCTATGACAAACCTGTGAGAGTAAAAAGGAGGAAGAAAATCTTTTAAAAAAGAAGTCTCGTGCTTACAATAAGTGGATGGAAGGAAAGGGTTCTGGTGATTGTATGGTGTCCCCTAAGCGGCAAATGAGCTTTTACGTTTTAAAAGCTACTTTGCCCATTAGGGCCATTGTATCATTGTCATGCCAATGTCATAGTTTATACGTTATATATATCAAGCGAATGTACTGTTCATCAATTTGCAATGGAAATATTACTGGCAAAGCAGACATGGTTTATTAGGCTATATGGTTTATTGATTCAATGCCACGTTGGTGAATTGACAGGTTAGGTACAAGTTAGGAGCAAACTCTCACCATCCTATGAGTCCCAATTGAAGCAGCACTAGTACCATTATGGCAGCATCTGTCTTGGGTATTGGGGTTTGATGGTCTAAAACAACGGTCAAGTGTAAAAAAGTAGCCACAGCCCACCATGTTGCATACAAAGCCACTCCGTTTTGCACCTGTAATAGAGTTAACAGATACGGTGTCCGTATTAGGACAGCTTCAGTCCTTCTGAAACTGAGGTTGTCCTAATATGGACACCCTAAACCAACAGCACATGTCTGTAACAAAACGCACACTTGTGTAAGGTTTCTGTAAGCAGTGCAATGTTCTTGGAGAATCATAGAAAAAAGTTGAAATGATTGTACCAATATTCGAATGAGCCAGAGATCATTGTTGTGATATTTGTGGAGCCATGCTCCATAGACGACCAGTCCGCAGCAGGAGAACATGATAATTACGCAGTTTGAGATGGCCTGTAATGCTGTGATCAGGAGCGTTGGCACCATCTTTCTATGACACACACAGAAGCTAGAAAACGTAATTTGTCTTGAGAAGTATACAAGTTAGTTCCTTATATTCAATGTAGAAACTCAAAACAACTCAAAACATCAAAACTTAAGGTTACTTACGTAACCCTGGTTCTATGAGAATATGAGATATGGGATATGCCTGGGCGTGTCCAAAAGCTCAAACTAAACAAACACACAGCATCTGTTGGAGACAGACAGGTAGGGTAGCAAATGAGGTGAGCCCCTCTCCTCCATAAAGGAACCAACTCGTCCGTCAATTGGTCATTCTCAAGCATGCCTCTCTTCCTTGCGCTCTTGCGAGCAGGGAAAATTGGTGAGACATCTCACTCATATTCTCACAGAACCGAGGTTACGCAAGTAACCTTAAGTTCTATTTCAAATACTTGTTTGGATGTCTCACTATGGGATTTGGCCAATTCCAGTCATGCAGACATGCTCTCCAAAGCCAGGGTAGTGCTAACATTACCCCTCAGTGTCACGACTTCTGCCGAAGTCGTTGCCTCTCCTTGTCCGGGCGGTGTTCGGCGGTCGACTTCACCGGTCTTCTAGCCATCATCGATCCATTTTTCATTTTCCATTGGTTTTGTCTTGTCTTTCCACACACCTGTTGTCAATCCCATTCATTACCTGTTGTGTATTTAACCCTCTGTTTCCCTTCATGTGTTTGTCAGAGATTGTTGTATGTCAAGTGTTGTTTTATTAGTGTATAGGTGTGCGACGGGTCCTTGTACCCATTTTATTTTGATATATGTATATTACTCGTGTTTGGAGCATTTCATGGACGTTTATTAAAAGTCTCCATATACACTTCGTTTACTCTCCTGCGTCTGACTTCCCTGCCACCTATACACACGACGTTGACAGAATCTCTGACCTTAAAAAATGAAGTCAGCAGGAGGAGGCACTTCGCTAATGGAGGTTGAGGAACGCGTCCTGAAACAAGCGGAGGAGATTGACAGTCTGTGCGCTGCCATGGATCGCATTGTCCAGAGTATGGACCGCTGGGAGAGACAGGGAGCTTTTCCAGTACCTCCACCACCACCTGGAATTCCTTTGAACGTTTTTTCTCCTCTGGAACAGAACAGGATCCAGTTATCCCTACCCACGGGATACAATGGAGATACTGCCAGCTGCCAGGGTTTTCTCCTAAAACTGAACTTGTATCTGGCCACGGTCTCTCCAGTACCATCAGACCGTGAGAAAAGCTCCGCCCTCATCTCATGCCTTACCGGGAAAGCCCTGGAGTGGGCCAACGCTGTGTGTGGAGAGGATAAGGCGTTGGACCATTTTGAGGAGCTCATCTGCCATTTCCGGAAGGTATTCGACCACCCATCCGAAGGCAGAGCAGCAGGTGAGCTCCTCTATCATCTGAGGCAGGGGACGAGGAGTGCTCAGGAGTTCGCTTTGGAGTTTAGGACTTTGGCTGCCGGCGCTGGATGGAGCGACAGGGCCCTGATCGACCACTACCGTTGTAGTCTACGCGAGGACGTCCGTCGGGAGCTGGCCTGTAGAGACACCACCCTCAACTTCGACCAGCTGGTGGATATGTCCATTAGGCTGGACAACATGCTGGCTACTCGGGGACGTCTAGATCGGGGTCTGGTTGTTCCATCCTCCCGCACTCTCTCTCCCGAACCTATGGAATTGGGAGGGATGGTGCGCAGGGAGACCGGAGGGGGTACCCGCTCGAGCACCATCTATGATCGCAGAGATCACACTGCTGATCGGTGCCGGGTTGGTTCCTCTGGGAATAGAGAAGGCAGGCAGGGCACTCTGGCATCACCCCAGGTGAGTAGGCACCATACTCATCCAGAGCCCTCTGCTGCACTTATGTTTGTCTCTGTCACCTTTCCGGATTTTTCCCTGCATTCCCAGAATAAGGCGCTAGTAGATTCAGGCGCGGCTGGGAATTTCATTAATAAAAATTTTGCTCATAGTTTAGGGATTCCTGTTGTTTCTGTGGATATGCCTTTCCCTATTCATGCCTTAGATAGTCGACCAATAGGGTCAGGGTTTATCAGGGAGGTCACCGCACCTTTGTCTATGATAACGCAGGAGGGTCACAAGGAGAAGATTAGTCTTTTCCTTATTGATTCCCCTGCGTATTCTGTGGTGTTAGGCCTACCCTGGTTAACTACTCATAACCCCACTGTTTCTTGGCCACAGAGGGCTCTCACGGGGTGGTCGCGAGAGTGCTCAGGTAGGTGTGTAGGGGTTTCCGTTGGTGCTACTACGGTGGAAAGTCCAGACCAGGTTTCCACCGTGCGCATTCCCCCAGAATATGCCGATTTGGCACTCGCCTTCTGTAAAAAGAAGGCGACTCAATTACCACCCCATCGACAGGGGGATTGTGCGATAGATCTCCTGGTAGACGCTGCATATCCCAGGAGTCACGTGTATCCTCTGTCGCAAGCGGAGACAGTGGCTATGGATAATTATATCTCTGAATCCCTGCGTCAGGGGTTCATTCAGCCATCCATTTCACCCGCCTCTTCGAGTTTCTTTTTTGTGAAGAAGAAGGATGGCGGTTTACGCCCGTGCATTGATTATCGAGACCTTAATAAAATCACGGTAAAATATAGTTACCCGCTACCTTTGATCAATACAGTAATGGAGTCAATGCGCGGGGCCCGCTTCTTCACAAAATTGGATCTCAGGAGTGCGTACAATCTGGTGCGTATTAGGAGGGGTGATGAGTGGAAGACGGCATTTAGCACCACCTCAGGTCATTATGAGTACCTGGTCATGCCATATGGGTTGATGAATGCTCCATCAGTCTTCCAATCGTTTGTAGATGAGATCTTCAGGGACCTGAACGGGCAGGGTGTAGTGGTGTATATCGATGATATTTTGATATACTCTGCTACACGCGCTGAGCATGTGTCCTTGGTGCGCAGGGTGCTTGGTCGCCTGTTGGAGCATGATTTATATGTCAAGGCTGAGAAATGCTTGTTCTTCCAACAATCCATCTCCTTCCTAGGGCATCAGATTTCCACTTCAGGAGTGGAGATGGAGAGCGACCGCATTACAGCCGTGCGTAATTGGCCGACTCCAACCACGGTAAAGGAGGTGCAGCGTTTTTTAGGGTTTGCCAATTACTACCGGAGATTTATCCGGGGTTTTGGTCAGGTTGCAGCTCCCATTACCTCACTGCTAAAGGGGGGACCGGTGCGCTTGCAGTGGTCGGTCGAGGCGAATAGGGCTTTTGGTAAACTGAAGGCTCTGTTTACCTCGGCGCCTGTGTTGGCTCATCCGGATCCCTCTTTGCCATTCATAGTAGAGGTGGACGCATCCGAAGCTGGGATAGGAGCAGTGCTCTCTCAGCGTCCGGGTGTGCCACCGAAGCTTCGCCCCTCTGCTTTCTTTTCGAAGAAGCTCAGCCCGGCGGAGCGTAACTATGATGTGGGGGACCGAGAGCTGTTAGCTGTCGTAAAAGCCTTGAAGGTGTGGAGGCATTGGCTTGAGGGGGCTAATCACCCTTTTCTCATCTGGACTGACCACCGCAATCTGGAGTACATCCGGCAGGCGAAGAGACTAAATCCTCGCCAGGCAAGGTGGGCCATGTTTTTCACTCGTTTTGTGTTTACGCTTACTTACAGACCAGGCTCCGAGAACGTCAAGGCAGACGCATTGTCTCGGCTGTATGACACAGAGGAGCGACCCATGGATCCCACTCCCATACTCCCAGAGTCGTGTTTGGTGGCGCCAGTAGTGTGGGAGCTGGACGCGGACATTGAGCGGGCGTCACGTGCAGAGCCCTCTCCTCCTGAGTGTCCAGCTGGTCGTCTGTACGTTCCGTCTGCTGTCCGCGACCGATTGATCTATTGGGCTCACACATCACCCTCCTCTGGTCATCCTGGGATAGGTCGGACGATGCGCTGTCTTGATGGGAGGTACTGGTGGCCCACTTTAGCTAAGGACGTGAGGATTTATGTTTCCTCCTGTTCGGTGTGCGCCCAGTGCAAGGCTCCTAGACACCTGCCTAGAGGTAAGCTTTTACCTTTACCCGTTCCTCAACGGCCGTGGTCGCACCTGTCAGTGGATTTTGTGACTGATCTTCCACCTTCACAGGGTTACACCACGATCCTGGTCGTTGTGGATCGGTTCTCTAAGTCCTGTCGTCTTCTCCCTTTGCCCGGTCTCCCTACGGCCTTGCAAACTGCGGAGGCTCTGTTTACACATGTTTTCCGGCATTATGGGGTGCCTGAGGATATAGTGTCTGATCGGGGTCCCCAGTTTACGTCAAGGGTCTGGAAGGCGTTCATGGAACGTCTGGGGATCTCGGTTAGTCTTACCTCAGGTTTTCACCCCGAGAGTAATGGGCAGGTGGAGAGAGTTAACCAGGATGTGGGCAGGTTTCTGCGGTCCTATTGCCAGGACCGGCCAGGGGAGTGGGCGAAGTTCGTGCCCTGGGCAGAGATAGCCCAGAACTCGCTACGTCACTCCTCCACTAACCTTACCCCTTTTCAATGTGTATTAGGGTATCAGCCGGTTCTGGCTCCTTGGCATCAGAGTCAGACCGAAGCTCCTGCGGTGGACAATTGGTTTCGGCACGCTGAGGAAACTTGGGAGGCAGCCCACGTCCACCTTCAGCGTGCCATAAGGCGCCAGAAAATTGGCGCAGACCGTCGCCGCAGTGAGGCCCCGGTGTTCGTACCAGGGGACAGGGTCTGGCTCTCGACCCGAAACCTGCCCCTCCGCCTGCTCTGTCGGAAGCTGTGTCCGCGGTTTGTGGGGCCGTTTAAAGTCCTGAGGAGAGTGAGCAAGGTATGTTATAGATTACAACTGCCCACTAATTACCGTATTAACCCCTCGTTCCATGTGTCTCTCCTCAGGCCGGTGGTGGCTGGCCCGCTCCAGGAGGCTGAAGTGCGTGAAGTTCCTCCGCCTCCTCTAGACATCGAGGGGGTCCCGGCGTACGCTATTCGATCCATTTTGGATTCGAGACGTCGGGCGAGGGGCCTTCAGTACCTCGTGGACTGGGAGGGGTACGGGCCGGAGGAGAGATGCTGGGTTCCGGTGGAGGACGTTTTAGATCCTTCCATGTTAAAAGAATTCCACCGCCTCCATCCGGATCGCCCTGCACCTCGCCCTCCGGGTCGTCCCCGAGGCCGGTGTCGACGCGCTGCTGGAGCCGCGCGCCAGGGGGGGGGGTAATGTCACGACTTCTGCCGAAGTCGTTGCCTCTCCTTGTCCGGGCGGTGTTCGGCGGTCGACTTCACCGGTCTTCTAGCCATCATTGATCCATTTTTCATTTTCCATTGGTTTTGTCTTGTCTTTCCACACACCTGTTGTCAATCCCATTCATTACCTGTTGTGTATTTAACCCTCTGTTTCCCTTCATGTGTTTGTCAGAGATTGTTGTATGTCAAGTGTTGTTTTATTAGTGTATAGGTGTGCGACGGGTCCTTGTACCCATTTTATTTTGATATATGTATATTACTAGTGTTTGGAGCATTTCATGGACGTTTATTAAAAGTCTCCATATACACTTCGTTTACTCTCCTGCGTCTGACTTCCCTGCCACCTATACACACGACGTTGACACTCAGAGGCTTCGACACTGAAGACAGTATGCACCAGTCGGTAAAATCTCATACAAATATGAGGGGTGGCCCAACATTCCACCTAGCAAATCTCTTTTAAAGAGATGCCTTTGAACAGTGCCTAAGAGGTAGCCAAACCTCTGGTGGAATGACCCCACAGGCCATCAAGAGGCTGTTAACCCTTACTATTATATGTTAATATACGGTGCAGATGCCCTTCTTCTGTAGAATTGAAGGGTGGTGGGTGGAAAGCCATAAGCTCCAAGGCGAGACAATTGTAATTGCCACTGACCTTAGGCATAAAGTCGGGGTTACCTTGGAAAACCCTGGGTCAAACTGTAGGCACAAATGATGGACTGACATCATGACTACATCAAGCTTGTTACTCTTCAAATTTGTTGGATGCATTTGCTGTTTGTTTTGGTTGCGTTTCAGATAATTTTGTGCCCACTACAAACGGTAAATAATGTATTCTGTCATTTTAGAGACACTTTTATTGTAGATAAGAATATATGTTCCTAAACACTTCTACATTAAAGTGGATGCTACCATGAGTACGGATAATCTTGAATGAATCGTGAATAATGATGAGTGAGAAAGTTAGACGCACACATATCATACCCCACCATAAATGCTAACCTCCCCTGTTATTGTAATGGTGAGAGGTCAGCATGTCTTGGGGGTATGATATTTGCTCTAGTTGATAGATTGTTTTTTGGTTTGGCGACAGCGGTGACAGTGGTGACTGACAAGTTGTCTTCCTGCCCCAGTTGCTTGTGAGAGCGCTGAGGGGAGAGCAGTGGCACGGGGGGGCACTCGTTATCCCTGTGAGCGGATGCACAGAAAGGAGCCGCTGCACCAGAGGTATGGTCCTAGGAGCACAGATGGGCCTCTCCCCCATTTTTATGGGGGGTAAAGTCTGTACTACACCGAGAAGAGGTAGGGCAGGACACGGAGGGAATTGTTGGCTGCCCATCCTGGGGAGTCATGTGGGCGGGACCTGTCAGGGACCTGTCTGGGACCTGTCCTAACTGTATGCCTCTGTTAGGAGAGCCAAACTGTGGGTTTGCAGCCAGCTGCATTGGTGGGGGCTTTGCGTTATGAAAAACCCTGGTGCCAGCAAGTTGCCTCCTCCTTCCCATGAACGTACTTTGGTGCGAAAAGTGCAAATCAATCCCAGGACAACAGCCAAGGACCTTGTGAAGATGCTGGAGGAAACGGGTACAAAAGTATCTATATCCACAGTAAAAAATATATCGACATAACCTGAAAGGCCACTCAGTAAGGAATAAACCACTGCTCCAAAACCGACATAAAAAAGCCAGACTATGGTTTGCAACTGCACGTAGGGACAAAGATCGTACTTTTTGCAGAAATGTCCTCTGGTCTGATGAAACAAAAATAGAACTGTTTGGCCATAATGACCATCGTTATGTTTGGAGGAAAAATGTGGATGCTTGCAAGCCGAAGAACACCATCCCAACCGTGAAGCATGGGGTGGCATCATCATGTTGTGGGGTGCTTTGCTGCAGGAGGGATTAGTGCACTTATAAAAATAGATGGCATCATGAGGCAGGAAAATTATGTGGATATATTGAAGCAACATCTCAAGACATCAGTCAGGAAGTTAAAACTTGGTCGCAAATGGGTCTTCCAAATGGACAATGACCCCAAGCATACTTCCAAAGTTGTGGCAAAATGGCTTCAGGGCAACAAAGTCAAGGTATTGGAGTGGCCATTACAAAGCCGTGACCTCAATCCTATAGAAAATGTGTGGGCAGAACTGAAAAAGCTTGTGCGAGCAAGGAGGCCTACAAACCTGATTCGGTTACACCAGCTCTGTCAGGAGGAATGGGCCAAAATTCACCCAACTTATTGTGGGAAGTTTGTGGAAGGCGATCCGAAACGATTGACCCAAGTTAAACTATTTAAAGACAATGCTACCAAATACTAATTGAGTGTATGTAAACTTCTGACCCACTGGGAATGTGATGAAAGAAATAAAAGCTGAAATAAATCACTCTCAACTATTATTCTGACATTTCACATTCCTAAAATGAAGTGGTGATCCTAACTGACCTAAGACAGGGAAATTGTACTAGGATTAAATGTCAGGAATTGTAAAAAACTGAGTTTAAATGTATTTGACTGAAGCGTATGTAATCTTCCAACTTCAACTGTATATTTTATATATATATACACACAGTGCATTAGTAAAGTATTCAGACCCCTTGACTTTTTCCACATTTTGTTACAGCCTTATTCTAAAATGTTTAAATTGTTTTCAGCAAAAACAGTTTTTTTGAAATGTTTGCAAATGGATAAAAAACTACTGAAATAACACATTTACAAAAGTATGCAAACCCTTTACTCAGTGCTTTGTTGAATAACTATTGTCAGCAATTACCGTCTTGAGTCTTCTTGGGTGTGACGCTACAAGATCAGAACACCTGTATTTGGGGAGTTTCTCCCAAGCTTCTCTGATTCTCTTGGACACACCTACTCATTCAAGGTATTTTCTTTACTTTTTCTATTTTCTACATTGTAGAATAATAGTGAAGACATCAAAACTATGGAATAACACATATGGAATCATGTAGTAACCAAAGAAGTGTTAAACGAATCAAAGTATATTTTAGATTCTGCAAAATAGCCACTATTTGCCTTGATGACGGCTTTCTTTGCACACTCTTGGCATTCTCTCAACCAGCTTCACCTGGAATGCTTTCCCAACCGTCTTGAAGGAGTTCGCTGAGCACTTGCTGCCTGCTTTTCCTTCACTCTGCGGTCCAACTCATTCCAAACCATCTCAATTGGGTTGAGGTCAGGTGATTGTGGTGGCCAGCACAGTCAACTTAGTGTATGAAAATTTCTGACCCACTGGAATTGTGATACAGTGATTTATAAGTGAAATAATCTGTCTGTAAACAATTGTTGGAAAAATGACTTGTGTCATGCACGAAGTAGATGTCCGAACAGACTTGCCAAAACTGTAGTTTGTTTACAAGAAATTTGTGGAGTGGTTGAAAAACTAGTTTTAATGACTCCAACCCAAGTGTATGTAAACTTCTGACTTCAACTGTAATAATTACAGAAACATAAAGAAAATAAAGAAACAATGGCGGGTACCATGCTTTGTAATTGTTTCAACTGCAGATTGCAGCTAGTTAGCCAAGTTAGCTAAAGCCTTGCGTCGATGGCTAACCAAATCTCGATAGCTAGCCGTGTGGTGCTAGCTAAACGGAGACTGACAAGAAAACAATTATAATTCTACTCAAAAACAAAACCTTTCGGTCAGTACTCAACACTATTGACAGAAGCTGAAGTCCTATGTTCAGCAGTGTTAACCTCATGGTTTGCCTGACAACGGTTCGGTAGGAAACCAGAAATCTAGTCTTGCTGAGGAGAACTTTTGTGAAGACTTCCGCAAGATGGAGAGGTGAGAAAGACCAGTTGGCGGTTACTTCGAGCTTGTGGACACACCCAGGCATCCCATAGTGAGACATCGAAACGAGTATTTGAAATAGAACCAAATGTTTTATATTTTATCGTACAGTAAATACACCTAAATATATAAACACTTACTCTTTGTCGTACAGAAATAACCATGCCATATTCAACATGCTATTTACGATCCAGGACAAGTAGAATCCATAGGGCAGGACAGCAGGAGTGGTGTACATCCATGTATAAGCTTCCCTACGGAACAAGTCCATCATCGTTATCATATAATTAATAACATCATCATCATCATAATTAATAACAGCATCATCATCAGGACCAGGACTAGTGTTGCAAAATTCCACTAACTTTTCCTAAGTGTCCTGGTTTTCCAGAGACCCCGGTTGGAAGGTTCACGTAATTGGGAGGGAATAAGCACACATTCTGGAAAACCAGGGAATTTTGGGAAATTCTGCAACCCTAGCCAGGACAGTAAAAATCACACTTTCTGAACTTTAAAAAAATACACTTTGTTTTGTCTCACAATAAATACAGACCAGTGATTTATTTTCTTATGTCACGTCAGTTAACCTGAATGCCAGTCTGTTTTCTACTCTCTTGCCAACTTCTTATAGAATTGTCATTTTTGGCTTGACAATGAGTGACAAGGATTTTAGCAAGATAGCAGGAACAGGTCTGGGACCAGGCTAATGTCCAGTGCAAAGTTGATTGAATTCCAGCCAGGTTTTGGGAAGGCAAATGACCAAAATGTCTGAAGGACCCATGCTTAAATTAGTGTTTTAGTGTCAACGAGAGTTTAGCTTTAATGTACAGTATCTTACCTTCTACGGAGATTGTGTATCAGATAGATGAACATGCCGATCAACCAGACGTTAAGGACGTCCCATAGAAAGAGTACCCATCTATCTGGGGTTAGGTGCGTAGTGGACTTGCTCAGTACATACTGTGTGGTTTGCATGAAAGCACCTGCATGTTAAAACACACAGGTTACAAAATATTACAGTATATTTCAAACAGATGTCATTGACTTGAAGTGGACTGTAAGAATTCACCTGTCCAGGGCCCAAATAGAGCCAATATGTTGAATGTCAGTGCAATTAGATAGCTGATTAGGGCCAGAAGCATTAGCAGAACACGGACTGAGATGCAATCTCCCATGGTCAGTATCTAAGGACAGAAGTACAGAAGCTATTTCAGTACAGAAGTCATTTCAGTAGTCATTTCAATAAATGTCAGTACATTCATTTCAGAAGTAATTTTAGTCAGAAGCCACTCTTCATTTCGCTATGTCAATAACATCTTGATTATTATTGAGACCTTATACATCAACCAATTAAATAGTTTAGATGTCTGTGCTTTACCCCGCTGCACCACATTAGGCAGTTTGTTTTGTTTCAGAATGTTTCTCAGACAGCCCTATTCAACATTGTTACACTACAACAATGCATGGACTGTTCCTAATACAGTTAAGTGGATTGTTCCTAAATGATACGGTTATAAGACTGATGAACATATGCGAAATAAAATGTCTTACCTTACTGTGGTGGCCCTGAAATATTGTTATTCGGTTCTAGGATAAACCTTCTAGAATATTCTGTGGAAAAAAGTAGTCAACAGATTGTTCCCAGTTGCTCCCACACAGGCGAGTCGGTAGACACAGCACGCATTAGGTCCACAATATTCAGGATGGTCTGTCTGCTACTCGTGCTATCTCCACAAATCATAGATAGGTCTGCCCATGGCTGGAGAGAGATATGAGTGAAAGTAGGAGAGACTCCTCCTCTTTCTCCATTCACAAGCCCACATGAAGTCATAATTGGAGGACAATTTGCATCATTGTGTCAGGAACAAGTCGTGTCATTGTTGTGATAATGTCAACACTTACCCAACGGTGAATAGGTCATGGCTTGGGAACATTGTGGAACAAAACAAACTGCCGTACGCTGTCTAGTGGCGTCGATCACCTCAATGTCATGCCATTGAATAATAGAAGAGCCTGTACCTCACTCAGATATCTTAACAATTTAACTGGCTGATGTATTCTATGGGGCCACAAGGTGTCAGAGCTGCTGTAGGTTTTATAACTGTGTTGTAACAGCGTGGGATATACAGCCTTGTACCACACAGTGTCGCTCGCCATTACACTACACCAGTAGACATACCGTGCATTTAGTATACTACCATGGGAATTTTTGCCATCGGTTCATTCTTCCGCCAGACAGCATGACCTGCAGCTCAACTCCTGTTTACGTGTGTATTGCTTTTAAAACACATCACTGAGCTATTAACAAAAGATCCTACCAAGCCCAATGGCAACACTGGCAATCACTGGGCAAGGTTTCTTCATCTCAAGCATTATGTTTCTAATAGACTTACTGAAGAACTAACAGAGTTGCAGTGATTCTCCACTACTGTCCGGGCAGCGTAGAGTTACTACAGTACGTTGTGTACTGAAGGGTAATTGAGACCATGTTCTTGTTAGCCATTTGATTATATTACTTCTGCTCTGGCGGGTGAGGGGGCGGGCACCGTGGCACTGGTCGGTTGGCGTTCCACCTCCCGACGGAGTCCTCGACCCAGAGAACCTGCTCTGACCATGCTTTGACGGCTCACGCGTCCTGCGCCAGATGTTGCCCCATGGTGCAGGGCGCTTTAAACGCTCTGCATAATTAATGAAGCACTCCCCAGGGACGCCCGGGATTAAGCACTTATGAGCTCTCATGCACACTCTCTCTCACACACACACACACACACACACACGCCTGCAGGAACGCACGGTATCCACACACTGGCAGGCAACCAGGCAGGCACACACACACACACACACAAGTAAGCACTCACACGTATGTGTTGTTTGTCCTTACGTTTGAAGATAATTATTTTCCTTAAATCACCCTCTGTTTTCCAGAAATGCCGGTTGGAAGATTCCGGATATCCTGTTTATTCCCTCCTATTTACAGAGGTCTTCCAACATGGATTTCTGGGAAACCTGGGAATTTGGGGAAAGTATTTTTGCAACCCTATGCAGACGATAGATACCCCTCCTATCGCTTTTCCCACATCAGAAGTCCATGACCTAAAGAATCCTAGCAGAGATCAAGGCACAATTTATCAGTCGCTCTTCACTAATTCGTGCCCAATTACATACAAGCCATCTTTCATCATTCATATGATGGATACTGCTCACGACAATTCTATCACTATCTGTCACGGACTGATCTGTGATTCAAGCACTGTTAACTAAGAATTGAAGTTACAGAAGGCAAACGACACCGAAGTCGTCTTAATCATTAACCAAAATATCTGCACAATCTAAGATGGGAATTTTTATTGACAGAGACCATCAAAACGTATTTGTACGCTGTCCATATTAGGACAGCTTCAGTCTCAGAAGTAGTTGAGACTGAGGCTGTCCTAACACGGACACTGTGGACACCATATATTAGTTCATCGAATAATATCCCCAATTCTTGATACCTGCACCATGAAATGCCAAATGAAACACTCCTCTGTTGTTAAATACCAGACCCTGGACAGGGCAGACAGAATCTAGGAAGAATGCTTTCCGCAATGGCTACAACACTGACGCCTTACAGCTACTATCTTGATGTTCAATCAATACAACTAGTATGACTATTAATAATGATTTTTAGCGGCATTTGACTTCATACGAATTCATTCCACAGGTACTTATGAATCATTTCCAGGGGCTCTTGCCAATTCCATCTGGCCCTAATAAGGTCCCATTGTTTCCATGGCTACAGAGATGATGCCCCACAGTGCTCTCTGTCTGACATCCTCATGCTGGCACCTGCAGTCATAGATCAGCATCACACACTAGACCCGGTTTCAACCTAACCTGCTGGTGACCAGGCAAGTTTGGTTGAGGTGTTTTGTACGCAATAAATACATAATTCAGGAGCTAGAAAGAACATTACATATATCAGTGATGTAGTGGTAAAAAAAAAGAAGAATTGGTGGGTAAACGCTGATCGCCATTGGCGATGAGTAAAGTAACGATCCCTATACTTTCAATGCTTCTTATACCCCCCCCCCTCTCTCATGGCTAAATGGCTGCAAAGACCTCTCTCTCTCTAAGAGATTGGACCATTGAGACAGACAAAGTTAAGCCTTCGTCAGTGTCCTGTTTGACTCCTACATGCACAGTTTAATAATGAAGGGCCGTGACTAACGCGCTGTGTTTTCACACTCTTGCTTACCCTCTATCTCTCACTGCAGACAGGGCGGGAGACTTTCATGCTAAATCTGTGTCAGACATTTGCTTTCCCTCTGGAATTAACACAGCACCAAGTGCCACAATTAAGTACTGGTGACCAATAGTGTGGCCTTGGCAGAGATGATGATGAAAAAAGGACATCTACGGTGAAACTATGCTATTTTCCGGAAATTCTCTCCCCTGTTAGAAGGAAACACACGCATACACACCAGATCCAATGTGTTACGAATCGGTTCGTAGCCTGTAACAAAGAGGGAGACAACGCGGAGATAAAGAAATAACAAACATATTATTAAATAAAGTAAACTATATCCAAGTAACAATGGAGTGTGTAGTCAGTAGTGTAAAAAATAGATCTTTTAAATAATTTTTTATTTCACCTTTATTTAACCAGGTAGGCAAGTTGAGAACAAGTTCTCATTTACAATTGCGACCTGGCCAAGATAAAGCAAAGCAGTTCGACACATACAACAACACAGAGTTACACATGGAGTAAAACAAACATACAGTCAATAATACAGTAGAAAAATAAGTCTATATACAATGTGAGCAAATGAGGTGAGATAAGGGAGGTAAAGGCAAAAAAAGGTCATGATGGCAAAGTAAATACAATATAGCAAGTAAAACAATGGAATGGTAGATTTGCAGTGGAAGAATGTGCAAAGTAGAAATAGAAATAATGGGGTGCAAAGGAGCAAAATTAATAAAGAAAAAAATACAGTAGGGGAAGAGGTAGTTGTTTGGGCTAAATTATAGATGGGCTATGTACAGGTGCAGTAATCTGTGAGCTGCTCTGACAGCTGGTGCTTAAAGCTAGTGAGGGAGATAAGTGTTTCCAGTTTGAGAGATTTTTGGAGTTTGTTCCAGTCATTGGCAGCAGAGAACTGGAAGGAGAGGCGGCCAAAGGAGGATGGTGATAATAAGGGGTGTTGAGAGGTGCCAAAACAAATTACACAAAGAAGCCTCAAAATGCCACAGCCAAAACAACAGTATGTTTGCGTGGAGAGAGTCTCTTCAATGTATGGGGGAACCCCGAGCCCAGGTGTATACCATTTCACTGACGACCCTCACAGCTCCGCCCACCGACATCCTATTAAGGAAAACCAGAGCAGAGAGAAAGAATTCGAATTCAGCAGACAGAGTGGGAGTTCGAATTCAGCAGACAGAGTGGGAGGATCTTGTGAATCCAGCCATCATTTCCGATTTTTAAAATGTTTTACAGCGAAAACACAATATGTATTTATATTAGCTAACCACAATAGCCAAACAAACAACGGCATATTTTCACCATGTTTCCACCGCATAGGTAGCTTTCACAAAACCCACAAATAGAGATACAATTAATCACTACCCTTGAACAACTTCATCAGATGACAGTCTTATAACATCATGTTATACAATACATTTATGTTTTGTTCGAAAATGTGCATATTTATAGCTACAAATCCTGGTTTTACAGCCAGAATAATTACAGAGAGCAACGTGAAATACATAAATACTCATCATAAAACATTTTGAAAAATACATGGTGTACAGCAAATGAAAGATAAACATCTTGTGAATCCAGCCAATATTTCCGATTTTTTAAGTGTTTTGCAGCGAAAACACAATATATATTTCTATTAGCTCACTACAATAGCCAAACACACAATGCCATTTACTCCCCACCAAAATAGCTTTCACAAAACCGACAAAATAGAGATAAAATTAATCACTAACCTTGAACAACTTCATCAGATGACAGTCTTATAACATCATGTTATACAATACATTTATGTGTATGTATTTGAAAATGTGCATATTTAGAGCTGCAAATCGTGGTTATACATTGTGAATACGTAGCAACAATTCACCAAAATCTCCGGAGATATTTTGGACAGTCATCTAATCTAATCAAAGAACTCATCATAAACTTTACTAAAAAATACATGTTGTACAGCAAATGAAAGATACACTGGTTCTTAATGCAACCGTTGTGTTAGATTTTTAAAAATAACTTTACTACAACATACAAAATGCATTATTGTGAGACAGCGCTCACCTATTCTCCGCCAAGTTGGAGTCAACATATTACACAGAAATACGAAATAACATCATAAATTGTGTCTTACTTTTGCTGAGCTTCCATCAGAATGTTGTGCAAGGAATCCTATTTCCAGAATAAATCGTTGTTTGGTTTTAGAATGTCCATTTCTTCTGTCGAATTAGCAACTTTGGCTAGCATTGTGGCGCGAACATACCCATCATCTCTTGGCGCAAAGAACGGAAAATTCCAAAAGTCCCAGTAAACGTTGAATAAACTGATCAAACTCGGTTGAAAAATCCTACTTTATGATGTTTTTCTCATATGTATCAAATTAAATCAGAGCCGGAGATATTCGCCGTGTATAACGAATGCTTTTCAGAAGACAATGTCGAGGTCTCCCGCGCGCCGTCGAAAACAAACAAAATACCGGACCTGTCACTCCCAAAGCTCTTATTCGGCCTCAGATCAAGCTAGACACCCCATTCAACCTTCCACTGCCTGTTGACATCTAGTGGAAGGCGTATGAAGTGCATACATATCGATAAATAAAAGCCAGTTGAATAGGCAGGCCCTGAAACAGAGCCTCGTTTTCAGATTTTTCACTTCCTATATGGAAGTTTGCTGCCAAATGAGTTCTGTTTTACTCACTGATATAATTCAAACAGTTTTAGAAATTTCAGAGTGTTTTCTATCCAATAGCAATACTAATATGCATATCGTATGATCTAGAACAGAGTACAAGGCCGTTTAATTTGGGCACGATTTTTCCAAAGTGAAAACAGCGCCCCCCTATTCACAAGAATTGATTAGGTTTACCCTTTATTTGACAGGTGTGACAGGTTTTGTTGAACGCAGAAACATCTCTCTTTAACCTAGGCCAAATTAAATATCTCAGTATGCAATTGTAGGTTTTCCTCATGCCCAGAAGTTTTCAGCACCGATTCACAAAACTGAACTGGTACAACAACCTGACCAATAGCCTCCCCCACAAAACGACTTCTGTGAGGCACCCACTTTCTCATCAGGACATCATGCTCGAGAAAATAGCCATGGGCGACATCTACAAACTGTTCCACAGGCACAATTTGGTCACACAACTCTTCTAATTTGGGGTCAGCCCGTTGCTTCTTGATTAGATCGGAGCGGGGCACAGATAACGGAATCACAGGGAAAGTAGTGACAGATTTCTTTGTAACATCATCATTAGTGACAGAAAGGAACGGATGTGGAACAGGAGCCGCTAACGCCGTAGGCTTAATGTTTAACGTTAGCGTGAGTACTAAATTTACCCTTAGCCCTGACAACAGGACATAATTTATTTTCTAATTACCTAAACCCTGACAGATGTGACACTCTAGACTGAAGTTAGCTTTACCACGGGAGCCAGGCTCAACCCTAGATGAATGAACCTCTGCCTGTGAACCAGAGTATCTCGGTGGGCAAGGCCCACATTTCTCAGAACGTCCCCACGCCACTTTTGTGAGTCAAAACATACAGTACTCATCCGCCAAAAACCGCAGCTTCAGAGACTGTCTTCACTTTTTGTTCGTGAATGTACATGGCTATTCAATCAGGGATCGTGTCCTTAAATTGCTCTAGCATAATCCGATCACACAGCCCCTGGAAAGTCGTAACCGTAGAAGCAGAACACCAACAATTAAACTGTGAAGAATACTCTTGCGCAAACTCAACATGAGTCTGTTAATCAGCCCTTTTTAAAGTTCTAAATCATTGACGGTAAGCCTCGGGAATCAATTTGTGAATCTGTAACACAGCCATTTTAACCTTAGCAGAGCTGACACTGTCGGCTACACCAAGAGCTGAACATGCTTCCTGCGCTTTACCAGTCAACACACACTGCAACATTAAAGTGCGATCAGAATCAGGCCAAATCCTAGTGTCAGCAAAACGCTCAAACGACGAAAATAAAGTCTCAGGGTCCTTCTCATTATATTTTGGTAAGTTTCCATCAATATAAAATATGTCCGGGGCATGACCGAGAGAGGGGCGACTCCTAGGCAAATCAGGGTCACTTTCCCATAGCAAACTCTCCCCCGAGAGCTTTCCTTCGCTAACCAATTCTAGCCGCTCGTCCCAGCTTGATTTTAGCACGCTCCAAATCCTTTTTGAATTCCAATTCCTTTTCATACTTAACATCACATCAACCTAACATCATTTTTGTTAGATGTTTATCACTCATTTCAACCAAATGGTGTTCAGCGATCTTCAACAGCTGTTCCCATAATACATAATTCTAACAGTTCCTCTGATGAACTTGTCTACAAGTAACTGCTTAATTTTTTTTTTGCTCTGCACCTCTGCTGAGCACACCAGACCGGACCATAACAAGAGAGGCGCCACTCACATTGGGCACCACAGGAGAGAGATGAGATATATAAAGGAGCTTCCCCAAATCCTACAATAACTCAACCCTAGTCTTCGTGAAGATTTGCAGTGGGTAATTACGCACTGTAACCCGCTGGCATGTAAAAACCCCCCAAGCCACAGATGTGCCCCAGAGACAACTGCTCCAACCACGAACACCACACAAAAACAACAAACAAAATAACCATGCCCGATGTATTCCAAAAAGGAATACATCGCTAAGCCTAACAGGGGAAAAGAAAGGCTATAGTTCCGTGTAGCAAATGGCACTACCCTACCCAAATCTCCCAATATTTGATGTTCGACCAGGTCAACCAGGATATCGGGACATGTCTTGAATACTGGCCACTAGGGGCAACGGTGAGGGTTATTACTATCAACTAAGCTCGCAGCTTGCTAGGCTGTTGTGGATGGCAGATTGGGGTAAACTGCGACCTCCTGCTCTGAGGATCGTGGGTTCAATCCCAGGGCTACGCACTAGTTTAAAATGTTTTTGTTTTTAACCCTGTCCAATGCAGCCATTTTCATGCAAATATCAAATTATTTCTGTGTAACAATTATATACCTTCCTGTGATTGTTTTCAATGGTCAAAAATGAAAGAAAAACTGATTCTTAGCAAAGAACAATTTCTCAAGCACGAATTTTGCTAGGACTGTCTGGGAGTGGTCCAAGTGGGGGAAACTGAAAACGAGCTGTTATTGGTAGAGAGGTTTGGAACGTTCGTTATTATTGGTCTATAAATTAATTTACCGCACAGTGATGTCACAAGGCAAGTAAAACTCCACCCCACCAAAACAGGCTGAAATGTATTTTCAAACTGCTTTTACACTAAAAGGACATTATCATCATTTTCAGAGTATTATTCCAACCTCATAGTGTGGAAATACATATAAAACACAGGAAAAACTTCATAAAAAGAGACATTTATCCCCCCTTGGACAAATGTTGAATACTGAAGACAGACCGTGAGATCTTGTTGCACACACACACAGTTGATCTGTTGGTAGGCAACCTTGGTGTAAAAGCTAAAAATGCAGTAGCTAGAATAGTGAAAGAGGGCAGTAGGATCACAAGAGTCCAGCAGACTAGTCTGTCAGATCTGTTCAACAGACAAGTGGTGAGTACGGCAGAATCCATACCGTCTGACTGTGCTCCCAGTTTAGATTCCCCACTGTTAAGACTAACAGGTACAAGCAGTCCTTTACCCCTATGGCAATTGCCCTTTAGAATACAGGGAAGAGAAGGAGGTACACACTAAAAACAAATGGTTATATATAGTGCCAAATAAGGGCTATTTGGCTGGTAACCATAGCAGAATCCTTTTTGGATGCCATATGGAAGTTGTTTTTGAAGGTTCTAAATGGAACCTGTATAGTGCTATAAAAGAATTTCCTAAGGTTCTATAAAGAACCATTAACAAAAGGTTACATACAGCACCGAAAATTGTTCTGCTATTGCTACAACCCTTTTTGGGGCTATATTTTTAATGATATTTTTAATGATTCTTTATAGAAACTTTATGGAGAATGGTTCGATAAAGAAACATTCTCAATCTCAAAGGTTCTTTGTAGAACCATACAGGGTTTTTTATTCTGGTTTAATAGCCATATTATATTGTTAAAATTGCTTAGGTTTTATTATTGTGTTTATTAACAAGTTGAATCAGATGTGCTAGCTCTGGAATGGCTCGAAGCACCTCTGCAATGCGAAATGTTTTACCACGAACACAGTATGTCAAGTTTCCCGGGAAGCTGTGAAGCATGGGGAAGCTGTGAAGCCAGCTGTAGCCTATCACGTGATTGTATTTATGAGTCTGTTATTAAATGTGTATGTTTACTGCCGTTTATTAAATAGAGTTTGCCTACAAATATGTATTGTTCATATGGGCAGAATATTGCTTATATATATAACAAGAAGAAATGTGTTCAGTTATGGCCTAAAATAAATGTGTTCATATGGGCAGAATTGTGTAACCTAGGCCTATGTAAATGCATTCATATGGGCAGAATACTGGATATAAATTCATTAATATTGTTCTATAAAAGCTGAAAGCCAAAAACAGCCTATACTATATCTAGGCTGGGGGTCCCTGAGGAGAGAATTGAGAACTACTGACTTAGTCAACCGTTCTCAGTTAACACAAGGCAGTACATAAGTCTTTCACAAGACGTCGTCATATACTGTATAATTTGCAATAGCGTAACACAATAGATTATATAAACTGGAAGGACACTCACTCACTATAAACTGGAATGACACTCACGGCTGCACAAAAAGAGCTATGAACAAACCACGCCCCCAAATATTTGCATGAGCCGCCTCCCCTACATTTTAATTATCACTAAAAGAAGAAATAACACTTCTTTTTTTTTAACTGCAAATAACCATTGGAGGGCTCTAAGGGTTCTTTGAGTCATTATGGTTACACATAGAATCATAACCCTTCCAAAAGAACCCTTGAGGAAGCACCATTTTCTTAGTGTGCAGGCTAGGGATGATGATGATGATGATGTTGAGGATGACTATGGTAATATGTTGTTGATAATGATGATGAAGGTGATGTTGACGTTGCTGATGTTTTCTTGGCCAGCATATTGTTGATATTGTTGTTGACGAGATCATTTAAGATGCACAGAGCATTTTACTTATTAGGCAACTTTGGCTTGCTACAATTTTGTGCTGCTGCTAATGTCAATCACTAGTACTGTATCAGAGGAGGCTGATGGGATGAGCTAACAGAGGAGGGCTCATTGTAATGGCTGACATTGACTAAATGGAACGGTATTAAACACAAACATATGAAAACCACATTTGACTCCACGACATCCTCCTTTAGAACCTCCCATTGCTCCTTTAGAACATCCTCCTTTAGAACCTCCCATACACTCCTGATCACACAGACACAGATCACTTTCATAGCAGCCACATACAAACAGCATGATCAATTTGCTCATAATTCCTTCTCGGATCTACGCGCTCTCCTCCTCTCTCACCTTTTCCTTTCGCTTGTGGACTTCAGTGCACAACACAATAGCTGTCTGTGACCAGGCGAAAAAACCTTTCCAAGCCAAACCTTCATATCATTAAAGCTATCCGCTACACACAGCCTACATCGTTGTCACCATATTATCTAACGCCATAGTCAACATGGCTAATAGAACTACGCATTACGCATTAGTAAACCCGCTACAATCATGCAGTACAGTGTACGGTCAGCAAGCAGTTTAATCAGCGGCCCACGGTGGCAATAAATTAATAAAACCAAAAGCTTTCCTTGACTTTGTTGGATAGCCTTAGCCAACTAGCTAACATAGCATCTCTCTCTGTTTGAGCTGGGTGTTTGAGTAGGCTAAACTAGCTAGCTAGCAAAGCAAGTGGAAGAAAAAAAATACTACGAAATATAGCTAGCTCTCTCTCTCCCCCTCTCTCACTTGCTTATCCTTCATTTTTAAAGAAATTAACTTGTTCAGAACTGTTCAACTATTGTCTTTCTCTCTCTTTGAGTCAGCTACTCACCAAATGTTATGCACTGCAGTGATAGTTAGTGGTAGGTTATGCTTTCAGTACTAGATTCATTCTCTGATCCTTTGGTTCGGTGGACAAAATGTCAGTTCATGCTGCAAGAGCTCTGATAGGTTAGGGGACATCCTCCAGAAGTTGGCATAATTACTGTGTAAGTCAATGGAAGGAAGTGAGAACCATGAGCCTCCTGGCTTTTGTATTGAAGTCAATGTACCCAGAGAAGGATAGAAACTAGCTGTCCTCCGGTTACACCATGGTGCTTACCTTACAGAGTGCTGTTGAGGCTACTGTAGACCTTCATTGCAAAACAGTGTGTTTTACTAAAACATTTGTTGACATGTGAATATATTTAGTATAGTTTTATCTAAAAATGATAGTTTTTTTAATGTTTCACTATTTTTATGAAATTGACTGAGGATGGTCCTCTCATATCAAGCCACACCCGGCCATGATTACAGATACCTGTGTGTGTCCTTTGACACTATATAAACTATTGACCCTCAGTGTTTGTCATTATACCCTGAGGAAGACAGCATGTCTGTCAAAATGTTGGTTATTAAATTATTGCATCTGAGCTCCTAGAGTGTGCTACTCCACTAGCCAGCACCTCGCTTAAACAAGTGTGCGTTTCTTTCGCCTACAGATTGACCCATGCACCACTAAAACACACACACACACACATTAATAGAGAATCCACATTTCAGCTATAATGGAACTTCTCACAAAACTCCCATTCCTATTCCCATCTCCCTTGTCTGAAACCATCACATGAGATAAATCTCCAGACATTAAACCACTTTGGTCTGTTAGAAGCTGTCAAAATACTCTCATCCTTTAAAAGATCCTGGACGGCTGGTGCCAGTGCTCTCTGTCGGCTTCACCACTGTGCTGCTGAGGAAAACTAACCTTCACTTCTGAGCAGTAGCAGTGCGTGGGTGAAACCACAGGGGAAGCCAATCCAGGGGAAAAAAGCCATATTACAACCAATGTGTTGTAATAATTGCGTTGTTTGCTCTATAACCTGTTAGTTCATATGTCATGACAAGGTATATATAGGCCTAAGGCTGAGATAATAATAATAATAAGACACAGTGGCAGAATAAATTCAACATAACCTATGTTTAATCACTAAACCGGAGAGCTACATCTGTCTGGTGAAGTCCACAAAACAAATTGCGTGTAACACATGACCTACAGCAATGGTCAAGCAGGGTAATGTTTCCGACATTTTTGTACTACTAAACAACTATTGATTTAGAACACCGGAGAGTTACCTCAAGTGGCAAAAAAAACAGGAGCTGCCTCCACTATTCAAGCACCATTTCAACATCATCTAATTACCTAAGCTTAGTCTAATACCGTGACAACTAAAATATACCAAAAACAATTTAGTCCAATCATCGTAAGCTAAATAGGATGTGGCTGTCCATGGTACTGATTTATCTGTATGTGTGTGTGCGTGCGTGCAAGAAGATAAAACATGTTGACTCAGCCTACTTCTAGAGAAATGCCAATGCCATCCTCCTCTTTTGTAACGGTTGTCCTCCTCCTCTTCGTCTGAAGAGGAGTATGGATTGGACCAAAGCGCAGCGTGGAATGTGGACATAATGAAGTTTATTAAAGTAAAGACGAAAACACTTAAACAAACTACAAAATAACAAACGACGTAGACTGACCTGAACAAGAACTTACATAAACACGAAGAACGCATGAAACAGGAACAGACTACCTAAAACGAACGAACAAACCGAAACAGTCCCGTGTGGTGCACAGACACAAACACGGAAGACAACCACCCATAAACAAACAGTGTGAACAACCTACCTTAATATGGTTCTCAATCAGAGGAAACGTAAAACACCTGTCCCTGATTGAGAACCATATCAGGCTAAATGACAATGAACCTAAACATAGAAACACATAACATAGAATGCCCACCCCAACTCACGCCCTGACCAACTAAACACATACAAAAACAAGAGAAAACAGGTCAGGAACGTGACATCTTTCATGTTGCCTAAACGCTCTATGACTGTCATACAGTACACGCTTTTAGATTTTTTGTCCTAGGTTACCTGGCAAAAATAGTTGTTTGCTAGCTTAATTTCCTTTCATGGGCAATGATACGCCAGGCCAGCTATTTAACATTAGCATACAACATCTAGCTACAGTACCAGTCAAAAGTTTGGACACACTTACTCATTCAAGGGTTTTTCTATATTCATACTATTTTACACATTGTAGAATAATAGTGAAGACATCAAAACTATGAAATAACACACATGGAATCATGTAGTAACCAAAACAAGTGTTATATTTTAGATTCTTCAAAGAAGCCACCCTTTGCCTTGATGACAACGTTGCACACTCTTGGCATTCTCTCACCAGCTTCACCTGGAATGCTTTTCCAACAGTCTTAAAGGTGTTCCCACAAATGCTGAGCACTTGTTGGCTGCTTTTCCTTCACTCTACGGTCCAAACCATCTCAATTGGGTTGAGGTCGGGTGATTTTGGAGGCCAGGTAATCTGATGCAGCACTCAATCACTGTCCTTCTTTGTCAAAGAGCCCTTACAGTCTGGAGGTGTGTTGGGTCATTGTCCTGTTAACAACAATTCATTTTTCCCCCTGTCAATAATGACGTTTGACTTGTGATATGATTGGTCTGAAGCCAAATCCAAACTGGCATCTCCTGACACTTTTTTGGTGTGCCAGGACCATTCACAGCTGAGCTCACTCAGTTTAGCTCAACGCTGATTGGCTAATATTTTTTTCAAGGTAGGCCTAATGCTCGCTGGCTTCCTTTTCTTTCAATGCTATGGGTGGCAACAATGTCATACTCTTTCTGACCAGACAGCATCAGATCAGCATCAGATGCTACACATACTAAGAGGGGCGCTGTTTCATTCGCTCGGATGCTTTCTCTGGTGAGATACAATCAGCCTATTGCGAATTATAACTTCTTAGGGCTAGGCAATTTCTGCCTGAACGACGTGCCCAAAGTAAATTGCCTGTTGCTCAGGCCCTGAAGCCAGGATATATATATATAATTGGTACGATTGGAAAAAAAACACTTTGCAGTTTGTAGAAATGGTAAAACAATGTAGTAGAATATAACACAATAGATATGGTAGGAGAAAATCCAAAGAAAAGAGAGAGACCATGTAACGGCTTTCGTTGGTGGAAGGAGAGGAGGACCAAAATGCAGCGTGGTACGTATCCATAATATTGTTTAATCGAGAATGAATACAAAATACAAAAAAGAACAAGAGAATAAATGAAAACTGACACAGTCCCGTATGGTGCAAACACTGAAACGGAAAATAACTACCCACATCCCATCGTGGGAAAACAGGCTACCTAAGTATGATCCTCAATCAGAGACAACGGACGACACCTGCCTCTGATTGAGAACCATACTAGGCCAAACACATAGAAATATAACATACAGACCAAAACATAGAAAAACAACATAGAATGCCCACCCCAACTCACGCCCTGACCAAACTAAAATAAAGACATAAAAAAGGAACCAAGGTCAGAACGTGACAGACCATCCTCTTACAATGGCACGTATAAGGTCATACTGAAAATTAGCTCCCTGGATGCAATTCCTATGGCTTCCACAGGCTGTCAGCAGTCTATGTTCAAGGTTTCAGGCTTGTAACTTCAAAAACTAATAAGAAATATCAGTTTTTGTACAGGGACACAGTCTTGGAATTTCGTGTTTCGTGAGACAGGACGCACCTGCTAAAATCGGTTTCCTATTGAACATACTTCTTTCTGTAAGAAATATTATAGTTTGATTACATTTTAGGGTATCTGAGGAGTAAATAGAAACATATTTTGACTTGTTGAAACAAAGTTTAGAGGTAGATTTTCAGATTCCTTTCTCTGCATGTAGAACGAGTGGATTACTCAAATCTATGGCGCCAACTAAACTGACTTTTTGGGATATAAAGAAGGAGTTTGTCCCTTTGGGATATAAAGAAGGATTTTGTCCCTTTGGACCCTTTGGATGACAAATCAGAAGAAGATTTTCAAAAAGTAATCGCATGGCATGTTTTCGTTGTAATAGCTACTGTAAATCGGACAGTGCAGTTAGATTAACAATAATTTAAGCTTTCAACCAATATAAGACACTTGTCCCGCTAGCGGGACGGGACGCCTAGCCCAAACACAGACAGACGAAACATTAATTATTTTGTATGTTTTTTCTTTCTACATTTTTTGGGAAGCCTGGCTTCTCTTGGCATCCATGAATACATGTCACTGCCTCTGAGGGAGAAAAAGTAAACAGGAACAATTCTAATGTTGCTGAAAATGACCAGTGGGTACCATCACTTGAAAGATTAAGATTAGGAATAAGATGAAGGTTCAATTATTGATGAACAGCGTGAATATGTTGTACTACCCCTCTGCCCTGTTTGATGATTTCAGAGTATAACCATTAGTAACTTCGAAAGTGGGCACAGTGCTCTGCATAGCCTTCTCACCAAACTGCTACCCCCCTGTGTGATCTCATCTCACAGACAACAATAAGGCTTGTTATTATGGGGTTCTATATGTGCCAATAAAGCGTTGACTGTTTTGTATAATTAATTTGTTGCTGTCTATTGTTTTGTCATTTTGCTATTCACCATACATAGGTTGATATCGTTTGCTATTAACCACACACAGGTTGATGTCATTTAACCTTATGAATAATAATGTCAGCTAGGGAGCCAGCCAGCTAATGTTAGCTAGATAGCTAACAGTACACTTTAGCTTAAGACATGTAGCTAGCTAGCTAGGTAAACAAAGTGTAAGTTCACACACGTCACGTAACATTAGCTAACGAGCCAGCCAGCTAACGTTAGCTAGTTAAACAACAATGAACACAGTGCAAACAATGCCACAGTGCTGGGAGCTAACCAACCAGGTTCAATGTTAGCTAGCTAACATTAGGCTCTAACTAGAAAAGCAAATGGCTCTGGGATACGAATAATAATGTCAGCTAGGGAGCCAGCCAGCTAACGTTAGCTAGCTAGCTAACAGTACACTTTAGCTTATGACATGTTGCTAGCTAACGTAAACTCACTCACTTTTGTACATCGCCTTGGTCCGTACAATTTACCTTATTTTAGCTCCACAAAAACGTAATACCTCCAGATCAACTGTAATGTCAATACCATTGTAAAGCACAATTTCTCCTCTTTCCAACAGAATCAATTACATGACCCCCACGCTGCCCGTTTCTGCATGATTCAAGAAGACAATGAGCCCCATCGGGTCTTTTTAAAAATGGTGGGTGGGGAAGCGAAACTAATGCGTGATAGTGAGAAGGAGAGATGTTGTGTGGGAAAATTGCTTTTTTTCACTCGATCGGTCCAACTTATCACCTTATCGCCTCTAAAATGTAAATAAAACACTATAAAGAGTTTATATAATGTGTCATTATATACCTATTTGAAGGTTCGTGTCGAATTTGAATCGGGATTTTAGGGCGGTGCTAAAGTGATCTTCAGAAGTAAACAGCGGCTTTGAGAATGATGATCACTTGCAGTGTTTTTAAAAGATGAGAGAAGTGCTACACCTGGTGGAGAGAGATTGTAAGGCAGAAATAGTTACGGCATGACACGTCACGATGTAACGGAGGGTCCGTTTTTTTCAACTTTTCTCCAATATTATAGAGCCATTACCATGTCGATCAACGCACACCCCAGATTTTGAAGTCAACACAGTCGCTACAGTCCCATTAGTTTTCTTTGCAGCCTCGTTTGAATGTTGCGGTTGCACACATTTGTACGGAATGGGGTGAGTTTACGTTAGCTAGGTAAACAATGAACCTAGCTAAGTAAACAACGATTAAGATCACACACATCACGTAACGTTTTCTAACGAGCCAGCCAGCTAACGTTAACTAGTTAAACAACAATGAACACAGTGCCAACAATGTCACAGTGCTGGGAGCTAAGCAACCAGGTTCAGTGGTAGCTAGCTAACATTATGCTCTAACTAGAAAAGAAAATGGCTCTGGGATACAAATAAAAACGTCAGCTAGTGAGCCAGCCAGCTAAGGTTAGCTAGCTAGCTAACAGTACACTTTAGCGTGAAATGAAAACACATTCTGTCAAAAGACACCTAATATCTTAAATATAGCTAGCTAAAGCTAGACTATCTTACCTGTATACATTATCATGCATGATGGATGATGGATGTTTCTACAACTTGGAGTCCCCCTGTGGTAAATTCAATTGATTGGGCATGATTTGGAAAGGCACACACCTGTCTATATAAGGTCCCACAGTTAACAATGCATGTCAGAGCAAATACCAAGCCATGAGGTCAAAGGAATTGTATGTAGAGCTCAGAGACAGGATTGTGTCGAGGCACAGAATACAGTCACCAAGACTCTTCCTAGAGCTGGCTGCCTGGCCAAACTGAGTAATCGGGGGAGAAGGGCCTTCATCAGGGAGGTGACCAAGAACCCAATGGTCACTCTGATAGAGCTCCAGAGCTCCAGAGTTCCTCTGTGGATATGGGATTACCTTCCGGAAGGACAACCATCTCTGCAGCACTCTGCCAATCAGGCATTTACGGTAGGGTGGCCAGACGAAAGCCACTCCTCAGTAAAAGGCACATGACAGCCCGCTTGGAGTTTGCCAAAAGACACCTAAAGTACTCAGACCATGAGAAACAAGATTCTCTGGTCTGATGAAACCAGATTGAACTCTTTGGCCTGAATGCCATGCGTCACATCTGGAGAAATCCTGGCACCGTCCCTACGGTGAAGCATAGAGTTGGCAGCATCATGCTGTGGGGATGTTTTTCAGCTGCAGGGATTCGGGGACTAGTAAGGATCGAGGGAAAGCTAAACGGAGCAAAGTACAGAGAGATCTTTGATGAAAACCTGCTCCAGAGCACTCATGACCTCAGACTGGGGCGAAGGTTCACCTTCTAATAGGACAACGACCCTAAGCACACAGCCAAGACAACGCAGGAGTGGCTTCGGTACAAGTCTCCGAATGTCCTTGAGTGGCCCAGCTAGAGCCCGGACTTGAACCCAATAAAACATCTCCTGAGAGACCTGAAAATATATGTGCAGCGACGCTCCCCATCCAACCTGACAGAGCTTGAGAGGATTTACAAAGAAGAATAGGAGAAACTCCCCAAATACAGGTGTGCCAAGCTTGTAGCATCATACCCAAGAAGACTCGAGGCTGTAATCGCTGCCAAAGGTGCTTCAACAAAGTAGTGAGTAAAGCGTCTGAGTACTTCTGTAAATGTATTATTTGCTAAAATGTCTAAAAAACAGTTTTTGCTTTGTCATTATGGGGTAATCTGTGTAGATTGATGAGAGAATAAAATCTATTTAATCAATTTTAGATAAGGCTGTAATGTAACGATTTGAAAAAGTCAAGGGGGTTGAATACTTTCTGAATACACAGAATGAAACCAATTTTCTTTTATGAGGGAATTAGTGTTATTTCCACAGATGTAAATGTTCACTTGAACAAACACACACAGGGCCTGCATGAAAACAAACGGGTTAGGACACTAGTGGTATAGCCCTAACTGAACCCATATTCATAGTTTTATTGCCCATAATGGGTCACACTACACAGTTGCGGCCAGTGCGTAATTTGTCAATTGGGAGGCGCCGATCAAAAAGTGAGCCCGAGAGGGTGATGACCCGATGTGCTCTGAGGTATCATAATGCATTAAAAAAAATCTATTTTATAATAAAGCATTGCATGCATTATCATTGCTTTTGCATACTGGCGTAAATCAGTAAAGTAGTGGCGCTTGCAGAAGTTGCACACATTGGGAAAAGTTTTTGTAACCTAGGGTTCGGGAAAAATGTTGCCCTTATAAATGCTTTTCATGCAATTCTACATCATTTTAGAGGACTGGAGACTAGCAGAATATTTTTGATACCGTAGAAATTATCGAAATGAGAGGCTACTTTGACACTGACAAATTGAAAATCTGAGATCAATACAAACGACATTGTGTACAATCCATCAATAGTCTGGACCTACTGTAGGTGTGTGGAGACACACATGTTGTACAGTATAAGGAGGAAATTATAGTCCTAAAAAAGTTTTCCAGCTTCACTGACTCACCCAATGATGCTCACTCACCGACGATGGCCGATGCGCTCGTGCCAAAAGCCTATCGCTCTCGTTTTAATGGGTCAAATAATGCTGTTCACTCAATAGGCTTATTTTGAAGTCGATAAATGCCTACAGACAGATTAGTCTTCCCTTTCAGCAGAATCCATTTGCTTTCAAACTGTATTTTCCCACGACTGTATTTATAATATTGCGAAAGTGTCACACCCTAATCTGTTTCACCTGTCTTTGTGCTTGTCTTCACCCCCCTCCAGGTGTCCCCCATCTTCCCCATTTGCCCCAGTGTGTTTATACCTGTATTCTGTTTGTCTGTTGCCAATTCGTCTTGTCTAGTCAAGCCTACCAGAGTTTATTTTAAAAATTCTCTAGTCCCCATTTTGTAGTTTTCCCGGTTTTGACCATTCTGCCTGCCTACCGTTCTGTACCTTGTGACACTGCCCTGGATTACTGACCTCTGCCTGCCCTGACCCCGAGCCTGCCGTTCTGTATCTTTTGGACTCTGCTCTGGATTACTGACCTCTGCCTGCCCTTGACCTGTCATACGCCTGACCCCTGTTTTTGTAATACACTTTTGTTAAAGTGTCTGCACTGTCTGCATCTGGGTCTTCTCCTGAGCCGTGATAGAAAACCTGTTTTGGCTGCATGCTGATCACTGACAGATTTGCCGCACTTTCCCGATTTACACACAATCCACAGCTAGGACATTTAAAAAATGTTACTATTGATCATCTGTGGCTAAAATATGGGCCTACTCCTGGTGTAGTATTCAGAATGATTTCATTTCTTTCTGAACAGATAGTAGTAATTCTATAACTTTGGCAAATGTATTTCAATTTATCACGGGTGCTGCTGCTGTGGCACCTCCATAACCCTTCCTGCGGCTATGATTCTATAAGGAAATAAATTATGAAGTGCAGCGCTGGGGAGAGAGGAGAGTTGCAGGCACATGTCTACATTTTTCCCAATTTGTTTTCAGCGACAGATGGCAACTGACGCGTTCCTGTCATTCCATGGCATTGGCTTGGCCGGACAAAACAGTCACGCCTGACTGGTTTGGAGGTAATATATTTGAACATCTTCCGACTAAAAACGTAAGAAATGCAGATGGCTGTGTTCTGTTCAATCGAGGCTTGCCCGCCATTCAAGTTATTTGTGCATTCTTACATAAACAGTTAATACATACATGCAGTGTCTGTGTACCTAACGTTAGCTAACTTTCTTCTTTTCCACTCATTTGTTCCACCATTGCATGTGAAGAAAATGTTTGAAATTATGAAATGTATTATGAAGCCTCTGGAGTAGGAGGTCTGTAGTGTAGTAGTTGGGGAGTTACAACCCCTTTGTTGTATTTGGCTGTGGTCCCCTGTCAACTGCAGAGGCGTGGAGAGCAAACATTTGTTCAAGGTTAATTAGCCTCTTCAGTAATAGCTAAGCCTTTGAGGTTCTCTGGAAATCTCACAGCGTATGCCGTTTTTATGCCAAGCACATACACATGCCAAACATCCCTCTCTCCACCAGAATGTATGTAGTGCTCTTGTTATTCCCCCTACAGCAAAATATGTTTGAGTCATGTTTGTTAAAAGCAACACATCACTAAATAATGAAATGCAGAACATCTCTTAACACAGAATATCAATGGTCACATTAAAAAGGTGTGCTTTTATCATTGGACCTGATTTGTTACATTGAGGAGGTGCATTGCAATGCTCCCATTCTATATGACATTTAAGAACTATCATTCCCAGCTTCCTTTGTGTCTGAAAGATGAGCGAGTGTAGGGAGAAGAGTCGATGGATGTGGCAGGTGCAGAACTCTGTGGCAAGGTCAAAGTCTTTAGTCAATATGAGTGGTCCCCCCTCTGGCAATTGTCACTTCATGTGGGACAGGGTAACCTCTCAGAGAGAGATTGTGTGTGTGAGAGAGCGTTAAAGCGAGGATAATGTAGTCACTCGGCCAGAGCGTTCAGCTACGTCTTCTACCTGTGAGTGACTCGCTCAAAGAACCTGCTACTGTCTGTCACTATCAAAAGGGTATTACGCCCAAATGTCTTAAGGAATGCACCCTGAAACAATAGCGCACTCTTACTTCACTACTATTAAGCGTTGGAATCAGCAATGGAGTTCTATTTTGTTGTAGACCTTATCTGTATATTTTTTTTACAGAAAATGTACAGGGCCCCAAACTGTATAGGTGTACCAAGTTTCATGTTTATATGAAAAAGTAAAAAATTCATCCCAAAATGTGCCCATATTGCCTGGACTAATACAAAACACATTTTTATAAACAATATTGGGGGAAATTATTTTCTTGTGGCGGTTGGCAGGGTAACATACATAAACTGCTGTACCTTCTCTTGATCTCAGCCTTCCGAATCTTAACCATCTCATTAAAGTAAAGTGATACGTTGGCAAATCTGGCCTCTAACTTTAGATTGGATTTAAGACGATAACGAATTCTCAACTCTTCCCATCTCACATCTCAGTCGCCCTCATTCCTGACCCTTATAACTGCCTCGATCGTGCTCTTCAATATTTCATATTTCACTATGAATTATTTCCGTGAAGTTTAGGGAGGTGTGAAAAGCACCAGGTCAATGGAGGGGATGAGGAAAGGAAAGGGGAGGAAGGCAAGTACAATGCTGAGTCACAAGGGACGAATGTGTGCTGCTGGATCTTTTCTCTGGAATGACTGAAACATTACTGAAACATTACTGTTGTAATTTGACAAGGAATGTCCACTTGAGTTTCACAGTTTACTCACCTTTACTTTCAAACTAGTAAACGAATGGTGTACAAACGATAAGCAACAGAGAAGAGCATCTATAGCCAACTCAGCTTGGTAGTGCAGCCAAGCCCGGTGCTGGCCTTTCTGTTGCCTTAGGCAATCATTTTCTTTTGGGGCGCCCTCCTACTATACTCTGCAAAACTAGAATAGTCCCAGTAGGCAAAATTACATTGAAAAGACTAAAGTACGTATTTTCCAGAAGTTGAAGTTAGGTTCATTGTAGTTTCTGAATGAAAGGTGAAAATATACAGTATATGTTTTAGACGTTTAAAAGATGCCTTTGACGGACAATGAAAACCCGTATTTTACGGACGGTTTCAGGTTTATTTTAGTTTCTGAATGAAAGTGGAAAAGACGTCATTTATAGACGTAGTCTATGTTTTGGCCCAAATCAAGGCCGGTCCAGACCAGACCAAATCTGAATCCAAATCAAAGCCTGTCCGGACCGCACCAAAATAGACGGCCGAACAGGACATCAGACAGGACATCAGACAGGACATCAGACAGGACATCAGGGTGCTTACTTGGGTGCAGCATTCAGTGTCGGCCTGCAATGGAATTTTATGAATGCCCATCCATGTGGTAGGCCTACCATTTGTAAAACACCCCCCCCCTCAAAAAATGGCCGGTCCGGACAGGACCAAACAAAGACATTGGCGTTGGTCTGTGCCTTCTGGTGTGTAGCCTACAGTGTCAGCCTGAAATTGAATTTTATGAATGCCCATCCATGTGGTAGGCCTACTGTTTCTAAAAAAAAGGCAGTTGCATTGGGTTCATTAGTCCTGATTCCTGTGACTAATCAGTTTGGCTATTTAAGCTCTAAATATCAGCTACCCAACTTCATCAGGAGTTATCCAGGTCCGATCTGCAAGGAGAATCGATACATTTACACAGCGGGAAATGCATAAGTATTTTATTTTCCGCTTTTTCAGCTTGTCAAAAATGTATGGATACAAACTTGAAACCATGGATCATGACAATTTAGGCAATGGGGTGAAACTCCTGGACAGCAGTTGTGAGTAGCTTGATTGTCAATTCCATTTTGTCCATTTTACTTTGACATGTTCTGTTTTTAGGATATGGGGTTTGTTAACATGTCAGACATTTAGGTTAGGTTATTTGATAAGAGAAACATGAATGATGTAAAAAGTGTCCATCTTATTACATTGTCACACGTTTTATTTCCAGCCTGTCGGCAACAGAAAAGGCCACATAGCCTACTCTTTCGACCATAGGCTATATCTGCTACATGATTTATGTTTATTTCTTAAGCATTGTAATGCAGCAGTGATGCATCTCTCCAACAGCACCCTGGAGAGGCGCACTGGGAATGGACAAGCAAAGTATTTTGCGCACCTACCTTTGACATAGTGGGCACTGCTTATTACAGGACGACATCAGTGCTCACCTAAAAAGCCTATATGCCACTGATTGAGAGAAATTGTCATTGTTTTTGGGCAGAATTATGTGAGGTTTTATGTATTGTTGTAGCTGAGTCTTGGTCAGTTTAGCTTGGAAAATGCCGCCCTCGCCAATCTGCCGCCGTAGGCGGCCACTTAATCCTGACTAATGGGCCGACCCTGAGTGCAGCATTCTACAACCCTGATGACGTCATCTAAAGGAAAGGTCACGGTCAATAACAACAATACCAAAATCAATGCACACATACTATACTGCAAGTAAGTATGAATAAATATTTAGTATTAATTATTTACAGTATATAGTTTCAACACTAACACTTCTCCCCCCTTAATTTCAGTCTCCCTGTAAAGGAATAACAGTTAACAGATAATATTTAATAAATATAGTCCCCAACATCAGATTTGGACCAAATGTTTTCCTACCAATGAGCAAGACATGAGGAATCAATATGTTTTGAGTCAAAAGCCACGGACAGACACCCCACACCCCATGCCAATGCCACCCCAACGAACAGTATACAGTATCAGTTCTTTATTTTTGACAAGTAATAGGAAGTTGCGGCTTAGAGTATTCATTCTCTATACTATATGTTTTCAAAATTCTTTAAGCTCTGTCAAATTAGATGTTGATAATATCTAGACAACCATTTCAGGTCTTTCCATAGATTTCCAAGTAGATTTAGGTCAAAACTGTAACCCGGCCACTCATGAACATTCACTATCTTCTTGGTAAGCAACTTTGGTGTAGATTTTAGATTTTTGATTTTTATTCTGTACATGCTTCCTTCTTTTAAACTCTGTCAATTAGGTTAGTATTGTGGAGTAACTACAATGTTGATCCATCCTCAGTTTTCTCCTATCACAGCCATTAAACTCTGTAACTGTTTTAAAGTCATCATTGGCATCATGGTGAAATCCCTGAGCGGTTTCCTTCCTCTCCGGCAACTGAGTTAGGAAGGACGCCTGTATCTTTGTAGTGACTGGGTGTATTGATACACCATCCAAAGTGTAATTAATAACTTCACCATGCTCAAAGGGATAATCAGTGTCTGTTTTTTTTACCCATCTACCAATAGGTTCCCTTCTTTGCGAGGTATTGGAGAACCTCCCTGGTCTTTGTGGTCGAATCTGGGTTTGAATTTCACTGCTCGACTGAGGGACCTTACAGTTAATGGTATGTGTGGGGCACAGGAGGTTGGTGGCACCTTAATTAGGGGGAACAGGCTTGTGGTAATGGCTGGAGCGGAATCAGTGGAATGGTATCAAATACATCAAACACATGGTTTGTGTAAATACTTTCTGAAGGCACTGTACAGAGCTGTTTCCTGAACTTTTTGGGGAAAAACATGACTGCCATGCAATTCATTATTTTATTGGGTTCATCACAACATTTTAGTCCCTAGCCCATTTCTCCATCAACGTTTTGGGCTTATAGGAAACGTCTTCATATGAGAATTGCATGTACTATTCAAGGAGAGTTGGGTTGAAGCATTAGGACAAACTGAATTACTTTCATGGACTGGCATGAATTAAAAGGACGACCACACCATTTATTTTCATAATGAGACAAATCTATTGGTTTTCTACCCAAAGTTGCAAAGGAAATGGTGTGATCTATTTAATAAACACAAGTCACCAGCAAAATGGATAAGAGTGTGGCGGTATCGCAGGAACCGCAACATCTAGTCGTCAAACCCGGGTACATTCACAATACTTTATGGTAAATATGCAAAGTAACTTCAATGACAAATTTCTCTGAACAGGGGAAAAAAAAGATTAACAGGGAACACATTAACATAGTATGAAAAAGCAATACTTCAAGCCACAGTCTCATATTACTTGCCAAACATAGAGACCTGATACTGGTGGTTGGGTTGGGATTGACATGGAGTGGGAGGGATCTGTAGGTGGCTTTCCTAATTTTTCCTCATGTCTGACTCATTCCTCATGTCTGACTCATTGGTAGTAAGAAGTTTGGTCCAAATCGCATGTTGGGTACTATACTTATTGAATATTATCTAAAGCCTATAATCAACTAGCTTAATTTCTCTCAGGACAAATTATATATAAAAAAATAACATTTCAGGAATGCTAATCGTATCTGTTACTAACTACAGAAACAATTTCAGAAAAATCTGAGATGGTGAGTATCAATCCTCTTTCATGTGCTTTTGCGGTAGAATAACCCTGTTTTCTTTTCTTCGCAACACTTTAGAACTTGAGCTAGTGTTGCTGCAAATTAAGAGTTTCTTTCTAAAAAGCTATATATCAATTTTCAGAAATGTTGGTAATTTGGCTTTTATTGTTTCCAAGAACGTATGAAAGAGATTGGTGTGTTTTTTTCACTCTCTAATCATTGCATGGCGTTGTTCAATGACAGACATGTATTTGTTTGGAATCTATCACTTTATGGTTTCATTTCAGAGAGACAAATAATCCAAAATGGTGGATATAGCGTTTTAGAAATGAACACTTCAAATGTAAACCGTTTAGTCCTTTTTTTATTTTTCAACTCGGTCAGCAGTTCAAACACTAACACCATGCGTCTCTCAGTCTCAACTATAAAGTTAGTCTTTCAGCAGCCTTGTGGCTAGGCTGTGACCTGCGCAGTACTCCTGGTGTGCCACTACACACAGGTGAGGCATGCCCCAGTGGAGCTGGGTCTGAGGGCGCTGGAGTGGGTTGGGTGTTTGTGAGAGAATCAGAGAAAGTTCATCACCCTCTCCCGGAGCCACAGAGTCCCCCGTTCCTCAATCACCATGTACTGTGGTGTGTGCACCTGTGTACTACCTACTACTGTGTTTTTGGAAAACGCTGTCTTTTCTTTGTCTTAGCACAGGCAGATGTGGTTCTGGTGTCTGTGCATGACTCGGCCATCAGTCAGTTTGACCACGAAAGAGACTGGATCACTGACTCAGAATGTTACCTGGCAACCAGTCTTGGCTCCTTGTGAAGTTACGGATGTAGACAGTAATTGGGTTTTAAATGTACCTCCCTTGCGTGATTGTCATATCTCTCTTTTTGTTTCTCCTGCTTCCATGACACTTCCATGCCACTAATGATTTGATGTCCGGATGCAGTAAGTCCAGGTGAGCGTTTGGCGTCCTGTCCATCAGCATCTCAGCTGGAGTCTGTCCTGTTTTTGGCATGATGCGGTACTGGAACAAGCACCGAGAGAGCTTAGTTGTGATGGTTCCCCCAGTCATCCCTCTCAGCCTCTCTTTCAGTGTCACCTACGCAGTTTGAGGCCGGGTGAAATGGAGCGCTGCAGACATGGCAAATCCATTTTCTGTGCATTAATTCTTGGAACAAGTCACAGGGGAAGGTTGTCGCGTTGTCGGATATGAGTGTCAGGTAGAACATGGTCTGCAAACCCCTGGCAAAGTTTTTCAATGTTTGTTGTTGCTGTGATGTTGCTCATGATGTGAGCCTCCAACCACCATGACAAGGAACATGTGACCCATGAAAGGGCCTGCAAAAGTGCATCCTGGACCATGGGTGGTCAATTCCCTCCCACAAATGTAGTGGGACGGGCGGCGCCACAAACTTTATTTGTCACATGCGTTGAATACATCAGGTGTAGACCTTACGGTGAAATGCTTACTTACAAGCCCTTAACCAACAATGCAGATAAATAAAGACTTGAAAATATTTACCAAATAAACTAAAATAATAAAAAGTAACACAATAAAATAACAATAACGAGGCTATATACAGGGGGTACCGGTACCGAGTCAATGTGCGGGGTTACAGGTTATTCGAGGTAATTTGTTCATGTAGGTAGGGGTAAAGTAACTATGCATGTATAATAAACAGCGAGTAACATCAGTGTAAAAACAAAATGGGGGGGGTGTCAATGTAAATAGTCCGGGTGGCCATTTGATTAATTGTAAAGCAGTCTTATGGCTTGGGGCTAGAAGCTGTTAAGGAGCCTTTTGGTCCTAGACTTTGGGCTCCTGTACCGCTTGCCGTGCGGTAGCAGAGAGAACAGTCTATGACTTGGGGGACTGGAGTCATTGACAATTTTTTGGGCTTTCCTCTGACGCTGCCGAGTGTATATAGGTCCAGGATGGCAGGAAGCTTGGCCCCAGTGATGCACTGGGCCGTTCACACTACCCTCTGTAGCGCCTTATGGTCGAATGCCGAGCAGTTGCCATATCAGGCGGTGATGCAGCTATGTAATGCTCTCGAGGGTGCAGCTGTAGAACTTCTTGAGGCTCTGGGGACCCATGCCAAATCTTTTCAGTCTCCTGAGGGGGAAATGGTGTTGTCGTGCACTCATCAAGACTGTCTTGGTGTGTTTGGACCATGATAGTTTGTTGGTGAAGTGGCACCAAGGAACTTGAAACTGTCAACCCGTTTTTTAAGTCCTGATCTATGTTAGTCCACCAGATGTAAGATCTGGCCAAACTTTTCATGTGGGAGGCACCCGGGTGAGCCTCATGGACCTCGTCCATGACTTGTGAACCATCAGGAGGCGGGACGACCACTCTGAAACCCCCAAGTATGCAGCCATCCTGCACACAATTTTGCGCTTTGAATTAGATCTCAGTCCATCATTACAGGAGGCCAACCCTGCATAAGGAATATTTTCACTTGGGGATGATGGACTGAGATCCGGTCTGCCCACTGTTTGATCTGTTTGGCTTTCACATGTGAGTTTGACAATCTATTAAGAGCGTTGGGCCAGTAACCAAAAGTTTATGGGAAAAAAAGAAGAAAAAGTAGCACAGACAGGCTCGAGGTGAGCTGACTGCGGCTTCTTTGATTCTAACTTTCCCTAACCAGTCTGCCCACCCTCTGGCTTGCTCTTTACACCCCTGCACTTTTGAGCTAAATCCAGTGCTTAATTTGTAAATTAGGTGGTGCCGGAACAAAAAGTGAGCCCGAGAGGGGTGTTACCTGGGGGCTCTGAGGTACTGGAACGTATGAAAAAAAGGACCTTTACTATAAAGCATTGCATGCATTATCATCGCTTTTGCCTACTGTCATAGAGCAGTAGAGTAGAGGCGCTTGCAGAAGTTTTTGTCACGTTCCTGACCTGTTTTCTGTTATTTTTGTATGTGTTTAGTTGGTCAGGGCGTGAGTTGGGGTGGGCATTCTATGTTTTGTGTTTCTATGTTTAGGTGGTTTGTAATTAGCCTTATATGGTTCTCAATCAGAGACAGGTGTTTGACTTTTCCTCTGATTGAGAACCATATAAAGGTTGGCTGTTCACACTGTTTGTTTGTGGGTGATTGTCTTCCGTGTCTGTGTATGTTGCACCACACGGGACTGTTTCGGTTTGTTCGTTCATGTATGTAGTCTGTTTCCTGTTCGTGCGTTCTTCGTCTATTGTAAGTTCTCAAGTCAGGTCTGTCTACATCGTTTATTTGTTTTGTAGTTTATTCAAGTGGTTTTCGTGTTTTGTCTTCGTCTTGTTTAATAAATATTCATGTCGTATCACAATGCTGCGTTTTGGTCAAATCCGTACTCCTCCTCTTCGTCTGAAGAGGAGGAGGAGACCCGTTACAGTTGTACACATGGGGATCCTTTTTTGTAGACTAGGGTCTGGGAAAAATTTGACCTTTTATACATTTTAGGGTGTTTTCACACTTGGTACCTTTCAGAAAATTTTGTCGAACTCAGTGCAGTTCTCTTACATTTTTGTGCAGTGTGAATGCTTCAAAGGAAATCAGAACCCTCAAAAGAGTCCTCAAAGCGAACTGAACTTAAGAGGATGTCTGAGTTCGGAACACTTGAAGCCTTAGGTTCAGTTCCATTTTTTTGTGGAATGTGAACAAGGAAGCTCTCCAGGTTCACTTATAATTATTTCCACACCAAGCACTATACGCTACTACATTATAAACTACTACTACAAGCTACTACATGGCCATGGCCCCTCACATTAGTGCCACAAATAAACAAAAAACATGATGTACAGGTTGGCGGTACAATTTTGAGTATAACATTTTCAATTAAAGCATTATTTAATCTGCAATTATTCTTCTGCCATTTATCCTGTTACCTGTATTTTTTACATGTAAATATAATATTTTGATTATGTACAGTTGAAGTCGGAAGTTTACATACACCTTAGCCAAATACATTTAAAGTTTTTTTTTCTTTCTCAGTTTTTCATAATTCCTGACATTTAATCCAAGTAAAAATTCCCTGTCTAAGATCAGTTAGGATCACCACTTTATTTTAAGAATGTGAAATGTCAGAATAATAGTAGAGAGAATGATTTATTTCAGCTTTTATTTTCTTTCATCGTATTCCCAGTGGGTCAGAAGTTTACATACACTCGATTAGTATTTGGTAGCATTGTCTTTAAATTGTTTAACTTGGGTCAAACGTTTCAGGTAGCCTTCCACAAGCTTCCCACAATGAGTTGGGCGAATTTTGGGCCATTCCTCCTGACAGAGCTGGTGTAACTGAGCCAGGTTTGTAGGCCTCCTTGCTCGCACACGCTTTTTCAGTTCCGCCCACAAATTTTCTATAAGATTGAGGTCAGGGCTTTGGGATGGCCACTTAAATACCTTGACTTTGTTGTCCTTAAGCCATTTTGCCACAACTTTGGAAGTATGCTTGGGGTCATTGTCCATTTGGAAGACCCATTTGCGACCAAGCTTTAACTTCCTGACTGATGTCTTGAGATGTTGTTTCAATATATCCACAATTTTCCTCCCTCATGATGCCATCTATTTTGTGAAGTGCACCAGTCCCTCCTGCAGCAAAGCACCCACACAACATGATGCTGCCATCCCACGCTTCATGGTTGGGATGGTGTTCTTCGGCTTGCAAGCCTCACCCCTTTTCATCCAAACATAACGGTGTTAATTAATTAAATGAACAGTTCAATTTTTTTTTCATCAGACCAGAGGACATTTCTCCAAGAAGTACAATCTTTGTCCCCATGTGCAGTTGTAAACCGTAGTCTGGCTTTTTTATGGCGGTCCTTGCTGAGCGGCCTTTCAGGCTATGTCGATTTATGACTCGTTGTACTGTGGATATACACTGCTCAAAAAAATAAAGGGAACACTTAAACAACACAATGTAACTCCAAGTCAATCACACATCTGTGAAATCAAACTGTCCACTTAGGAAGCAACACTGATTGACAATACATTTCACATGCTGTTGTGCAAATGGAATAGACAACAGGTGGAAATTATAGGCAATTAGCAAGACACCCCCAATAAAGGAGTGGTTCTGCATGTGGTGACCACAGACCACTTCTCAGTTCCTATGCTTCCTGGCTGATGTTTTAGTCACTTTTGAATGCTGGCGGTGCTTTCACTCTAGTGGTTGCATGAGACGGAGTCTACAACCCACACAAGTGGCTCAGGTAGTGCAGCTCATCCAGGATGGCACATCAATGCGAGCTGTGGCAAGAAGGTTTGCTCTGTCTGTCAGCGTAGTGTCCAGAGCATTGAGGCGCTACCAGGAGACAGGCCAGTACATCAGGAGACGTGGAGGAGGCCGTAGGAGGGCAACAACCTAGCAGCAGGTCCGCTACCTCCGCCTTTGTGTAAGGAGGAGCACTGCCAGAGCCCTGCAAAATTACATTTACATTTACATTTAAGTCATTTAGCAGACGCTCTTATCCAGAGCGACTTACAAATTGGTGTATTCACCTAATGACATCCAGTGGAACAGCCACTTTACAATAGTGCATCTAAATCTTTTAAGGGGGGGGGGGGGGGGCAGAAGGATTGCTTTATCCTATCCTAGGTATTCCTTGAAGATGTGGGGTTTCAGGTGTCTCCGGAAGGTGGTGATTGACTCCGCTGTCCTGGCGTCGTGAGGGAGTTTGTTCCACCATTGGGGTGCCAGAGCAGCGAACAGTTTTGACTGGGCTGAGCGGGAACTGTACTTCCTCAGTGGTAGGGAGGCGAGCAGGCCAGAGGTGGATGAACGCAGTGCCCTTGTTTGGGTGTAGGGCCTGATCAGAGCCTGAAGGTACTGAGGTGCCGTTCCCCTCACAGCTCCGTAGGCAAGCACCATGGTCTTGTAGCGGATGCGAGCTTCAACTGGAAGCCAGTGTAGAAAGCGGAGGAGCGGGGTGACGTGAGAGAACTTGGGAAGGTTGAACACCAGACGGGCTGCGGCGTTCTGGATGAGTTGTAGGGGTTTGATGGCACAGGCAGGGAGCCCAGCCAACAGCGAGTTGCAGTAATCCAGATGGGAGATGACAAGTGCCTGGATTAGGACCTGCGCCGCTTCCTGTGTGAGGCAGGGTCGTACTCTGCGGATGTTGTAGAGCATGAACCTACAGGAACGGGCCACCGCCTTGATGTTAGTTGAGAACGACAGGGTGTTGTCCAGGATCACGCCAAGGTTCTTAGCGCTCTGGGAGGAGGACACAATGGAGTTGTCAACCGTGATGGCGAGATCATGGAACGGGCAGTCCTTCCCCGGGAGGAAGAGCAGCTCCGTCTTGCCGAGGTTCAGCTTGAGGTGGTGATCCGTCATCCACACTGATATGTCTGCCAGACATGCAGAGATGCGATTCGCCACCTGGTCATCAGAAGGGGGAAAGGAGAAGATTAATTGTGTGTCGTCTGCATAGCAATGATAGGAGAGACCATGTGAGGTTATGACAGAGCCAAGTGACTTGGTGTATAGCGAGAATAGGAGAGGGCCTAGAACAGAGCCCTGGGGGACACCAGTGGTGAGAGCGCGTGGTGAGGAGACAGATTCTCGCCACGCCACCTGGTAGGAGCGACCTGTCAGGTAGGACGCAATCCAAGCGTGGGCCGCGCCGGAGATTCCCAACTCGGAGAGGGTGGAGAGGAGGATCTGATGGTTCACAGTATCGAAGGCAGCCGATAGGTCTAGAAGGATGAGAGCAGAGGAGAGAGAGTTAGCTTTAGCAGTGCGGAGCGCCTCCGTGATACAGAGAAGAGCAGTCTCAGTTGAGTGACTAGTCTTGAAACCTGACTGATTTGGATCAAGAAGGTCATTCTGAGAGAGATAGCAGGAGAGCTGGCCAAGGACGGCACGTTCAAGAGTTTTGGAGAGAAAAGAAAGAAGGGATACTGGTCTGTAGTTGTTGACATCGGAGGGATCGAGTGTAGGTTTTTTCAGAAGGGGTGCAACTCTCGCTCTCTTGAAGACGGAAGGGACGTAGCCAGCGGTCAGGGATGAGTTGATGAGCGAGGTGAGGTTAGGGAGAAGGTCTCCGGAAATGGTCTGGAGAAGATAGGAGGGGATAGGGTCAAGCGGGCAGGTTGTTGGGCGGCCGGCCGTCACAAGACACGAGATTTCATCTGGAGAGAGAGGGGAGAAAGAGGTCAAAGCACAGGGTAGGGCAGTGTGAGCAGAACCAGCGGTGTCGTTTGACTTAGCAAACGAGGATCGGATGTCGTCGACCTTCTTTTCAAAATGGTTGACGAAGTCGTCTGCAGAGAGGGAGGAGGGGGGGGGGGGGAGGAGGATTCAGGAGGGAGGAGAAGGTGGCAAAGAGCTTCCTAGGGTTAGAGGCAGATGCTTGGAATTTAGAGTGGTAGAAAGTGGCTTTAGCAGCAGAGACAGAAGAGGAAAATGTAGAGAGGAGGGAGTGAAAGGATGCCAGGTCCGCAGGGATACGAGTTTTCCTCCATTTCCGCTCGGCTGCCCGGAGCCCTGTTCTGTGAGCTCGCAATGAGTCGTCGAGCCACGGAGCGGGAGGGGAGGACCGAGCCGGCCTGGAGGATAGGGGACATAGAGAGTCAAAGGATGCAGAAAGGGAGGAGAGGAGGGTTGAGGAGGCAGAATCAGGAGATAGGTTGGAGAAGGTTTGGGCAGAGGGAAGAGATGATAGGATGGAAGAGGAGAGAGTAGCGGGGGAGAGAGAGCGAAGGTTGGGACGGCGCGATACCATCCGAGTAGGGGCAGTGTGGGAAGTGTTGGATGAGAGCGAGAGGGAAAAGGATACAAGGTAGTGGTCGGAGACTTGGAGGGGAGTTGCAATGAGGTTAGTGGAAGAACAGCATCTAGTAAAGATGAGGTCAAGCGTATTGCCTGCCTTGTGAGTAGGGGGGGAAGGTGAGAGGGTGAGGTCAAAAGAGGAGAGGAGTGGAAAGAAGGAGGCAGAGAGGAATGAGTCAAAGGTAGACATGGGGAGGTTAAAGTCACCCAGAACTGTGAGAGGTGAGCCGTCCTCAGGAAAGGAGCTTATCAAGGCATCAAGCTCATTGATGAACTCTCCAAGGGAACCTGGAGGGCGATAAATGATACGGATGTTAAGCTTGAAAGGGCTGGTAACTGTGACAGCATGGAATTCAAAGGAGGCGATAGACAGATGGGTAAGGGGAGAAAGAGAGAATGACCACTTGGGAGAGATGAGGATCCCGGTGCCACCACCCCGCTGACCAGAAGCTCTCGGGGTGTGCGAGAACACGTGGGCAGACGAAGAGAGAGCAGTAGGAGTAGCAGTGTTATCTGTGGTGAGCCATGTTTCCGTCAGTGCCAAGAAGTCGAGGGACTGGAGGGACGCATAGGCTGAGATGAGCTCTGCCTTGTTGGCCGCGGATCGGCAGTTCCAGAGGCTACCGGAGACCTGGAACTCCACGTGGGTCGTGCGGGCTGGGACCACCAGGTTAGGGTGGGCGCGGCCACGCGGTGTGAAGCGTTTGTATGGTCTGTGCAGAGAGGAGAGAACAGGGATAGACAGACACATAGTTGACAGGCTACAGAAGAGGCTACGCTAAAGCAAAGGAGATTAGAATGACAAGTGGGCTACACGTCTCGAATGTTCAGAAAGTTAAGCTTACGTTGCAAAAAAATAAATAAAATAAAAGATCTTATTGACTAAAATGATATAGTACTGCTGGCTGGTGAAGTAGCCTGGCTAGCAGTAGCTGCGTTGTTGAAAGTGAAGCTGGCTAGGTGACCTCGACAATTTCTCTAAATTTCTCTAAACTACACAATTATCATGGATACAAGGACAGCAAAGACAACTAGCTAACACTACGCTAATCAAGTCGTTCCATTGTAATGTAAGTTTCTACAGTGCTGCTATTCGGTAGAAGTTGGCTAGCTAGCAGTGTTAGCTAGCAGTGTTGGCTAGGTAGGAGGACGGCAGCGCGGCAGGCGAAAATAGCTGGCTAGCTAACCGATAATTACTCAAAGCTACACAATTATCTTAGATACAAAGCTAGCAAAGAAAACTATGTAGCTAGCTAACACTACACAAATCAAGTCGTTCCGTTGTAATGTAATCGTTTCTACAGTGCTGCTAATCGGTGGCTAGCTGGCTAGCTAGCAGGGTTGACTACCTTACGTTACGTTAGGACGAGAATACCTGGCTAGCGAACCTCAGCGAACCTCGATAACTACACAATTATCTTTGATACAAAGACGGCTATGTAGCCAGCTAAGTAGCTAGCTAAGATCAAACAAATCAAAGATAGCAAAGACAACTGTGTAGCCAGCTAACACTACACTAATCAAGTCGTTCCGTTGTAATGCACTCGTTTCTACAATGCTGCTATTCGGTGGCAAGCTGGCTAGCTAGCAGTGTTGGCTACGTTGCGTTACGTTAGGACGAAAATAGCTGGCTAGCGAACCTCAATAACTACGCAATTATGTTTGATACAAAGACGGCTATGTAGCTAGCTAAGATCAAACAAATCAAACCGTTGTACTGTAATGAAAATGAAAATCAGACCGTTGTACTATAATGAAATGTAATGAAAAGTTATACTACTATTCGGTAGACGGTGGACGTTTGCTAGCTGCTGGGAAGATAGCAGTGTGGACTACGATAGACGACGAAATACGATAATTACGCAATTATCTTTGATACACAGACGGCTATGTAGCTAGTTAAGAAGAAATTGCTAAGGTGCGACCGCTAATGCGACCGCTCGCTCCAAACCGGATGGGCTCCATCCATCCGGATGACCTCCAGCAGGCCACAAATGTGCATGTGTCTGCTCAAACGGTCAGAAACAGACTCCATGAGGGTGGTATGAGGGCCCGACGTCCACAGGTGGGGGTTGTGCTTACAGCCCAACACCGTGCAGGACGTTTGGCATTTGCCAGAGAACACCAAGATTGGCAAATTCGCCACTGGTGCCCTGTGCTCTTCACAGATGAAAGCAGGTTCACACTGAGCACATGACCACATGTGACAGACGTGACAGAGTCTGGATACGCCGTGGAGAACGTTCTGCTGCCTGTAACATCCTCCAGCATGATCGGTTTGGCGGTGGGTCAGTCATGGTGTGGGGTGGCATTTCTTTGGGGGGCCGCACAGCCCTATATGTGCTCGCCAGAGGTAGCCTGACTGCCATTAGGTACCGAGATGAGATCCTCAGACCCCTTGTGAGTTCATATGCTGGTGCGGTTGGCCCTGGGTTCCTCCTAATGCAAGACAATGCTAGACCTCATGTGGCTGGAGTGTGTCAGCAGTTCCTTCAAGAGGAAGGCATTGATGCTATGGACTGGCCCACCCGTTCCCCAGACCTGAATCCAATTGAGCACATCTGGGACATCATGTCTCGTTCCATCCACCAATGCCACGTTGCACCACAGACTGTCCAGGAGTTGGCGGATGCTTTAGTCCAGGTCTGGGAGGAGATCCATCAGGAGACCATCCGCCACCTCATCAGGAGCATGCCCAGGCATTGTAGGGAGGTAATACAGGCACGTGGAGGCCACACACACTACTGAACCTCATTTTGACTTGTTTTAAGGACATTACATCAAAGTTGAATCAGCCTGTAGTGTGGTTTTCCACTTTAATTTTGAGTGTGACTCCAAATCCAGACCTCCATGGGTTGATAAATTTGATTTCCATTGATAATTTTTGTGTGATTTTGTTGTCAGCACATTCAAATATGTAAAGAAAAAAGTATTTATTCATTCAGATCTAGGATGTGTTATTTTAGTGTTCCCTTTATTTTTTTGAGCAGTGTAGATACTTTTGTACCTATTCCCTCCAGCATCTTCACAATGTTTGTAGGGACATCCCTGGTTGTCCAATACCAGGTTCTGATGGTATGGCTTGTCGTCCACTGTGTATTTACCCAGAGTGCATTGAGTAAATGTTGGAAAAAGATCTTGGTTCTTTTTTAAACATTGCAATGTGAATACAATGAGGACTCAGACCATAAACTGTTTTAAATGAACTTGTAAGAGAGCTGAGTCCTCATTCAAAGGCAAGGACAGTGTGAATACAAAGAGAATAGAGTTCATTAGATTTTTTTACCCCTTATTTTTAAAGAGGACTTGATATTAGTTATTTTAAATAGGACTGTATGTAAAAACGCCCTTAGATGACTGGAGACGTCAGCAGAATCTTTTTTAATACATCACAAATGATCGAAATGAATACTTTGACACTGACAAACTGAGAATTTTAGATCAATAAAAATGAGCTTGTCTTGAATCCATCAATAGCCTAGGCCTAGGTGTGTGGAGACAAATATTGTGGTACGAAATCATAGTCCTAAAAAAGCTTTCCAGTTACACTGACTCACCCAATGATGCGCATCTCACTCACCAGCGATGGCAGATGCGCTCCTGCCAAAAGCTTCTCTTGTTTACTTTTTTTACTTTGTAAAACAATACTGTTCGCTCAATAGGCTTATTTGGAAGTTGATAACTTTATAGACAGATTAGTATTTTCTTTATAGCTGCATGTACTTGCTTTCCAACCTGCATTTGTCAGTAATTGTATTTGAAATATTGCGAAAGGCCTGTTTTGGCTGCATGCTAATCACTGGCAGATCTGCAGAGCGTTCCCGACTGTAGGCATGCCTTGTGATTGGCCTACACACAATCCATAGTGTAGGAGAGTTAAAATGGTTATTCCATCAAACTTCAAATTATTAGAATAGTACACAACGCAGAACAGAACATCCAGATCATGGGTCAGTGGCCCAAGCCCGCGAACAGGAATGACAGAAGCGGGAATCAGATCACTAAGATCGGCAGGAACTTTACTTTGGTTTATATTTTCATTTTTTGCATTACTAGTACTGTCTGTTTATGTTAAGGAGGCAGCTACAGTAGCTGGATGGTATTAACATCTTCTGTTTTAATTTCATTAAATGCATTTTATTTTATCTGAGTGCTTACGTCACCCACTAACACCCTGGTACTACCCATAGCTCCCGTTCTCTTCAGTCTGAGAAAACACAAAGGAATGTGTCCATGATTACTCCTGTGTAGAAGTCCAATGTCCAGTCTCTTGACAGCAAGGTAGACTAAATTCGAGCAAGGGTTGCCTTCCAGAGAGACAGAGATTGTAACATTCTCTGTTTTACGGAAACATTGCTCTCTGGATATGTTGTTGGAATCGGTTCAGCCACCGGGCTTCACCATGCTTCATGCCGAGAGAGATAAACACCTCTCTGGGAAGAGGAAGGGCGGGGGTGTATACTTCATGATTAACGACTCATTGTGTAATCATAACAACTTACAGGAACTCAAGTCCATCTGCTTGCCCGTCCTAGAATTTCTTACCATCAAATGCCGGCCATATTACCTCCCAAGAGAATTCTCGTCAGTTATCGACACAGCTGTGTACATTCCCCCTCAAGAAGACACCAAGACGGTCCTCAAGGAACTTCACTGGACTCTATGTAAACTGGAAACCATATATCCTGAGGCTGCATTTCTTGTAGCTGGGGATATTAACAAAGACAATTTGAGAACAAGGCTACCTAAATTCTATCAGCATATTGATTGCACTACGCGCAAAAGTAATACATTGATCACTGCTACTCTAACTTCCGCGATGCATACAAAGCCCTCCCTTCGGCAAATCCAACCACGACGCCATCTTGCTCCTGCTGTCTTATAGGCAGAAACTCAAACAGGATGTACCAGCGACTAGAACCATTCAACACTGGTCTGACCAATCGGAATCCACACTTCAAGATTGTTTTGATCACGCAGACTGGGATGTGTTCCGGTCAGCCTCAGATAACAATATCGATCTATACGCTGACTAAGTGAGTGAGTTTATAAAGAAGTCCATTAGAGATGTTGTACCCACTGTGACTATTAAAACCTACCCTAACCAGAACCGTGGATGGATGGTGGCATTCGCGCAAAACTGAAAGTGCGAACCATTTAACCATGGCAAGGCAATCAAACAAGTGAAATGCCAGTACAAGGACAAAGTGGAGTTGCAATTCAACGGCTCAGACATGAGACGTAAAGTGGTGAGAACAACTATTTGATACACTGTCGATTTTGCAGGTTTTCCTACTTACGAAGCATGTAGAGGTCTGGAATTTTTATCATAGGTACACTTCAACTGTGAGAGACGGAATCTAAAACAAAAATCCAGAAAATCACATTGTATGATTTTTAAGTAATTAATTTGCATTTGGTCTACAGGAAATCCCGGACTACAAAAAGAGAACCCGCCACGTCACGGACATCGACGTCACGCTTCCAGACAAACTAAACACCTTCTTTGCCCGCTTTGAGGATACTACAGGGCCACCGACGCAGCCCTCTAACAAGGACTGCACCCCCGCCCCCCTCTCCTTCTCTGTGGCCAACGTGAGTAAAACATTTTAACAGGTTAACCCTCGCAAGACTGCTGGCCCAGACGGCATCCCTAGCCGCATCCTCAGAGCATGGGCAGACCAGCTGACTGGTGTGTTTACAAACATATTAAATCGCTCCCTATCTCAGTCTGCTGTCCCCACATGCTTCAAGATGGCCACCACTGTTCCTGTACCCAATAAGGCAAAGATAACTGAACGAAAATACTACCGTCCCTTAGCACTCACTTCTGTCATCATGAAATGCTTTGAGACACTAGTCAAGGATCATATCACCTCCACCTTACTGGCCACCCTTGACCCACTTCAGTTTGCATACCGCCCCAACAGGTCAACAGACGATGGAATCGCCATCACACTGCCCTATCCCATCTGGACAAGAGGAACACATATGTAAGAATGCTGTTCATTGCCTACAGTTCAGCATTCAACACCATAGCACCCTCCAAGATCATCATCAAGCTGGAGGCCCTGGGTCTCAACACAGCCTTGTGCAATTGGGTCCTGGACTTTCTGACGGGCCGCCCCCAGGTGGTGAAGGTAAGAAACAACATCTCCACTTCGCTGACCCTCAACACTGGGGCCCCACAAGGGTGCGTGCTCAGCCCCCTCTTGTACTCCCTGTTCACCCACGACTGCATGGCCATGCACGCCTCCAACTCAATCATCAAGTTTGCAGATGACAAAACAGTAGTGGGCTTGATTACCAACAACGACCAGACAGCCTACAGGGAGGAGGTGAGGGCACTCGGAGTGTGGTTTCAGGAAAACAACCTCTCACTCAATGTCAACAAAACAAAAGAGATGATCGTGGGCTTCAGGAAACAGCAGTGGGAGCACCCCCCCCCCCCCCCCCCCCTCCCTATCCACATCGAAGGGACAGCAGTGGAGAAGGTGGACATTTTTAAGTTCCTCGGCGTACACATCACAGACAAACTGAAATGGTCCACCCACACAGACAGTGTGGTGAAGAAGGCGCAACAGCACTTCTTCAACCTAAGGAAGCTGAAATTGGCTTGTCACCTAAAAAGCTTGACAAAGTTTTAAAGATGCACAATTGAGAGCATCCGTTCGGGCTGTATCACTGAAAAACAGCTTCTATCTCAAGGCCATCAGACTGCTAAACAGCAATCACTAACTCAGAGAGGCTGCTGCCTATATTGAGACCCAATCACTGGCCACTTTAATAAATGGATCACTGGTCACTTTAAATAATGCCACTTTAGTGTTTACATATCTTACATTACTCATATCATATGTATATACTGTATTTTATACCATCTATTGCACCTTGCCTATGCCGCTCGGCCATCGCTCATCCATATATTGATATGTACATATTCTCATTCACCCCTTTAGATTTGTGTGTATTAGGTAGTTGTTAGGGAATTGTTAGATATTACTGCACTGTCGGAACTAGAAGCACAAGCATTTCGCTACACTCGCTTTAACATCTGCTAGCCATGTGTGGCCAATAAAATTTGATTTGATAACCTTGGAATGCATTATTTATTTGAAGGTTAATGTTATAGGTATTGTTATAAGGGATTGTGAGACTATTGAAACAGTTAGCTTTCAGAGTTTTATCGTTGTTATTGATACCGTTTTACAGAGTGCTAAAAAGTGTTGCTAGCTAGCATGTCTTTCTTTAATGCCGATGGTTAGCTGCGCTGCCCACAAATGATACAACATATGATACAGAGCCAACATATGATACAGGACCAGAGTCAGAGCGGGCAGAACTGTAGCAGAGAGGAAAACAGCATTAGGCAAGGAAAAAGGACACAACATGATCTGAATAGTAACAAACGGCTAGAAACATAGACTGACTGAGCAGAGATTACGATCTGGCACCGTGGAAGTGGCAGGGCTGAGTATTTGTAGAGGTCTTGATTATGGAACAGGTTGCAGCTGGTGGGGATCTGCTCTGACTCCAGCACACCTGTCTCCACCCACACAATCACACACACACACACACACACACACACACACACACACACACACACACACACACACACACACACACACACACACACACACACACACACACACACACACACACACACACACACACACACACACACAGAGGGGGAGAGTATTGGGGGAGTGGCGGCAGGTCAAGGAGACACAGGATGAGCAGTAGGCGTTGCAGGAGCAGATGTGACATGCGGGGATTCCACGTGTCCTACTTATATCAGTACACTCGCAAGAATCTAATCATTACGAAACTTCTATTTGATGAAAATAAGCCACATCTATTAAATAAGTCATTCTTATTTTTATGAACCAAATTCGACACTCACTGACCATACAAAAATTCCTCGCATGGTGAGCAAAAAAAATAAGAAAAAAAAGACACCTGCTGGAGAAGACAGATTTTGGGCCCAGTTGTCCCTCTCGCTTCGCTTCTTCCTCTCTGTCTGCGTGCTGTTTGAAGGAAGTTGAAGGTATAATATCACTACAGTAGCTTAGCGCAATTGCTGGAAGTCTATTGGTATCCATTAGCCAGCTCCTCTCAAAAGACCTAACTGGGTGGGTGGTTGGTCATTTATAGTCTTACAAAGAAAGCTATACATAGTAATCAATATTTTATACATTCGGGTTCTGCCTGTGCTCTCTTGCTTCGAGACTGGGTGTGGTTTTGTAAACAAATCTCCCGGGAGGTAGCCAGCTGTTGCATAGGGGAGAGCCGGGACGAAGTAACACAGGGCGAAAGTAACACAACTATTTTCCTCAAATAACACAACAGCTAGAATGAAGTAGTGAAGTCAGCACTTTCCTAATGTAGAGTTATCAATACAAATAGGTTTTGAGTGATGTAAGTAAAAAAACAGTTGTAGAGTTGTGTTTAGTTGTTTAAGGTTCCAAACATGTCATTTTCTTAATCTATTTAGTGACTACATGGCAGCATAGGTTTCATGTATCATGCTAGCTAGTCTTGGGCGTTAGCCTGGGAGAAGTTACAGGAGAGAATGGTGGAACAAAGTAACACAATGTAAACTGATGACTTGGAATAAAAAACTTTAAAAACGTTAAGCACAGGCCATTGTTTCGTTTAGTTCATATTGCTATTATAATTTCAGCAAAATATCAACAAGTGACTCAATGTTTGAAAATTATAAATGACGTCAAAATAATGATGCCTTAATCAATTGACTTGATGGATCAGCTTCTCACATAAGCTTTTATCGACAGATTATATAAAAAGATATATCTTTGATTCTGGTGGTCAATCACCTTATGTCAAGCCATAGAAATCTGATATGCATGAGTTTGCAGTTTACGAAGAGAATAAAGATGTTTATTTTATCTAGACACAAGGAGCGCGCATGACAAGGACAGCTGGAGGGCTAAGCATGAATAGTCATTGAAAATTGTGAGAAACATCTCCTACTACATTCCCATTAAAGTGAGATGACAAAATTAAGGTCAATATAGCTATTAAGTGGTCCCTTTTAGTTGGATTAATATTGTACGGCAAAATATTGTGGTTGGGTAACATTTAATGTTTTCTTCATTTAATCAGGCAAGTCATTTAAGAACAAATTCCTATTTACAATGATGGCCTACCAGGGAACAGTGGTTTAACTACCTTGTTCAGAGGCAGAGTGACAGATTTTTACCTTGTCGACTCAGGGATTTGATCCAGCAACCTTTATGTTTACTAGCCCAATGCTCTAACCACTAGGCTACCTGCCGCCCCATTACAATGTTGACGCATGATTCATGTTCATAAATTACAATAGTATAGCATATTCTAATCGACACAAACATGAAATTATGGCTGATAGTACATTTGTTGAAAGTAACGAGCATTACAAACCAGAAACATGGAGAAAAGACAAATATTGTGCACTTCTCATCAGCTGTCCCAAGCCTGCGTTACTCCCGCCCCGCCACCAGGTTTCAAAAGTAACGTATTCTGTCAAATAACTTTAATAAATGCCATTTGAACTAGTACCATCTATTTTGTTACTATCTACTATAAGTGATTCATTGCGGTATGCCACATGAGATAGTATTGTGTATGAAATATAGCAGTCAGATCAATGTATCAGTAACATTTGAATATTGAAGGTAATTTGGTAAAAGCCGATAAAACATGTTGTTTTACACTATAAAACACTATGTTTTATCGGCTTTTACCAAATTACCTTCAATATTCAAATGTTACTGATACATTGATCTGACTGCTATATTTCATACACAATACTATCTCATGTGGCAGACCTATGTAATGACACAACCTATCGATGACAATACAGATCACTGCACATAATGTATAATACACAGTATAGACAAGGCATTCACACAATTCACATCAATAAAAGGTAAAATATACAATAAAATAGACAGGTATGACGGTGCTGTTATGTACAGTAGTAGCCTACAGTGAATGGATTTAAAAAAAATGCTACACCTGTAGAGTGATAATGACCAGAGGCAAAATGTTCTGTTACTGTCTCAGCAGGCCAGCTGTGTCAACACTTGCACACAGCCTATCCTTACGCACACCATCACTCACAGTGGATGAGTGAGATAAAAGTTCCAAAAATAAATAATTTTCAAACAACTATAATCAAAATATTATGATTTCATATCTACTTGTAAAGAATACTTAGTGTACAAATTGCTAACCACCCAGCCTTTGAGTAGACAGGTCTATTTCCCTGCATTTGAAAGGAGCGGGCTAGTAGATACCCATAGACTTCCAGCAATTGTGCTAAGCTAACAATATGCTACCTTCAACTTCCTTCAAACTGTACGCAGAAACATAAAAATGGTATCCATGATTTTGTCTGACTCTGGGTAAATAGGAAATCATTATCCCAAAATACCAAAGTATCCCTTTAAGGGTCGGCTCTCCCATCGGCCCCAGTGCGATAGCAGCTGGGTCTGGTCTGCAAAGTTCATTGGCCTTTTATCAATTAGATTTCCTCACCACCTGCGTCCTCTCTCCTCTCTCGCCTCCTTTTGAAAAAGGTCAACGGTAATCGAGGAGCGTTGGCGAGGAGAGTGAAATGCACTTGCTTGAAATGAGACGGTCCTTCTCCACTCGCATGTCATTAGGCAAATTACGTTTACAAGGGTGGATCCCAAAATAAATGTATAAAGTGATAAAACAAATGAAGTTTGTTGTTCAAGACATTTTATAGAGGAAAGGAAAAGTTGTATATTGGTTTTAAATATGTGCATGCTTTTCTCCTCTGACAATACAACAACGGATTCAATGGGGTTGTGGCAGATATCAGACCTTTTCCGCAATAGGATACACTTGTGCTTCCTCACCAAAAGAAGGCTATTGAGGAGGGGAGGACCATCGTCTGTTTGCCTACTAACGAATTGATAGAGCTTGTTCAACATTGCAATCTACAGTGCAGGCGTCTGCTCTACAAATCATCTTGCATCATCAACAATGACTCATTATCATCAGTTACATTACCAGCAAAAAAAAATGTAATTGGATTACATATACCTTTGAAAAACTAGATTACTTAATGGACTACTTTTAAGTTCAGAAAGGATGTTTGTGAAAATATACATTATGACACCCTTCTGTTTTATCAATGACTTTCAGTTCAGCATGGAAAAAAGGTGCACATTTCTGTTTGTTCCACCTGAGCGAGTCTGACTACAACTCAGAAGGGTAATACAAAAGTTATGTTACTGATTTACACTTTTTACAGGTAACTATAGTAGTTACTGTAACTGATTACATTTAGAAAGTAACCTACCCAACCCTACTAATCAGTCATACATTTATAAATACCATAGGATCCAACTAGAAATTGTCTTGATTTGTGACCTTAGTGCAACAGTGTGATTTGTTTATTCTTCTCTGAATTGTTGTTTGGTCCTTCTACAACCACCAGGCAAAGGAAACATGCAAACACACACACACACACACTGCTCACTGAGTGCTGTATGCTGAGGTGATCATCTGAAGGCCTGTTTTTATTAAAGCCACATGGGGGAAAACCCCTGTGTGTAAATTATTCAGCCTCACTGCCAGTGCTATTCTTAGGGTAGACGTTTCTGATGTTTGATGACATCTGTTTGTGTTACGCTCGTCGAAATGATCGGACCAAGGTGCAGCGTGGTGGCCGTACATTTTATCTTTATTAAAAATGAACACCACATTTTTTGGGGAGCTGCCTCTCGGGCTTCCGTGCTAGCCGTGACCCCTTGTATATAGTTGCCGTTCCTCTAATTCCTCGTATCCTCGCCGTTCCGCTCTAGCTGCTTCTATCTCCTCCCTTTGACGGTGATACTCTCCAGCCTGCGCCCAGGGCTCTCTCCCGTCTAAAATCTCCTCCCATGTCCAGTCCTCCTGTCCACGCTGCTTGGTCCTTCTTTGGTGGGATGTTCTGTTACGCTCGTCGAAATGATCTGACCAAGGTGCAGCGTGGTAGGTGTACATTTGATCTTTATTAAAAATGAACACACAAAAACAACAAAAGGAAAACGAACGTAACGTTCGGTAGGCTACACAGAGCTGTACAAAAACAACATCCCACAAACTAAGGTGGCAAAACAGGCTGCCTAAGTATGATTCCCAATCAGAGACAACGATAGACAGCTGCCTCTGATTGGGAACCACACAAGGCCAAAAACAAATAAATATAGAACATAGAATGCCCACCCAAATCACACCCTGACCTAACCAAATAGAGAAGTAAAAAGGCTATCTTAAGGTCAGGGAGTGACAGTTAGTATACTTCTTGAAATGTTTAACGGCTCAGTGCGGTCAAAAATGTGATTTGTCTATATATTTCCACACTATGAGCTTGGAAAAATACAGTGAATTTGTGAAAATGATGATGCCCTTTTAATGTAAGAGCTGTTTGGCCTGTCTGGTGACAAGTTTGGAACCACCAATACACTTCCTAGAGCTGGCCACCTGGCCAAACTGAGCAATCAGGGGAGAAGGGCCTTGGTCAGGGAGCCAAGAACCCGATGCTCACTCTGACAGAGCTCTAGGTTTCCTCTGTGGAGATGGGAGAACCTTCCAGAAGGACCACCATCCCTGCAGAACTCCAGCAATCAGTGGCCAGATTGAAGCCACTCGTCAGTTAAAGGCACATTACAGCCCGCGTGGAGTTTGCCAAAAGGTACCTAAAGACTCTTAGACCATGAGAAACAAGATTCTCTGGTCTGATGAAACCAAGATTGAACTCTTTGGCCTGAATGCCAAGAGTCACGTCTGGAGGAAAATTGGCAAAATCCCTACGGTGAAGCATGGTGGTGGCAGCATCAGGCTATGGGGATGTTTTTCAGCGTCAGGGACTAGAAGACTAGTCAGGATCGAGGCAAAAATGAATGGAACAAAGTAAATAGAGAGCCTTGATGAAAACCTGCTCCAGAGCGCTCAGGACCTCAGACTGGGTAGACGGTTCAAAGGTGCTTCAACAAAGTACTGAGTAAAGGGTCTGAATACTAATTTAAATGTGATAGTCAGTTGTTTTTTTTATATACATTTTCAAAAATGTCTAAACCTGTTTTTGCTTTCTCATTGTGAGGTATTGTGTCTAGATTTATGAGGGGGGGGGAGGACTATTTAATCAATTTTAGATTACGGCTGTAACTTAACAATATGTGGAACAAGTCAATGGGTCTGTATACTTTCTGAAAGCACTGTACATATAGGGAGGGGTAAACAGGATAGATAATAACAGTAGCAGCAGCGTTTGTGATGAGTCAAAAGAGTTAGTGCAAAAGGGCGTCACTGATACTTCCTGTTAGAATGTTTGCTTGTAAGAAGGAATCAGGAGGACAGAGCTATGGTCAGATTTAGGGAAGGAGAGCCTTGTGTGTGTTTCTGTGTGTGGAGTAAATGTGATCAAGTGTTTTGTCGCCTCTAGTTGCACAAGTGACATACTGGTAAAAATGGGGTTAAAAGGATTTCAGTTTCCCTGCATTGAAATCACCGGCTATGAGAAGCGCCGCCAGTGGATGTGCATTTTCTTGTTTGCTTATGGCGCAATACATCTTGTTGAGTGTGGTCTTATTGCCAGCATCGGCTTGTGATGGTAAATAGACGGCTACGGAAAATTATAGATACACTGAAGAAAATATGAATCCAATATCTAAAGTGTTTGTCCCATGTATCGTGAGCTGAAATATAAGACCCCAGAGATTTTTCATACACACAAAAAGCTTATTTCTCTCAAATTTTGTGCACACATTTGTTTACATCCCTGTTAATGAGCATTTTAGCCTTTCTCAAGATAATCCATCCACCTGACAGATGTGGCATAACAAGAAGCTGATTAAATAGCATGATCATTACACATTGTACTTTTGGCAATAAAAGGCAACAAAAGGCTACTCTAAAATGTGCAGTTTTGAAGCACAACACAATGCCATAGATGTGCAATTGTCATGATGACTGCAGGAATGTCCACCAGAGCTGTTGCCAGAGAATTCAATGTTCATTTCTCTACCATAAGCCACCTCCAACGTAATCTTAGAGAATTTGGCAGTACGTTCAACCGGCCTCACAATCACAAACCACGTGTAACCATGCCAGCCCAGGACTTCCACATGCAGCTTCTTCACCTGCGGGATCGTCTGAAGAGTGGGAGGGGGGCGGGTGATGAGAAGAATTTCTGTGTGTAATAAAGCCCTTTTGAGGGGAAAAACTAATTCTGATAGGCTGGTCCTGGTTCCCCATTGGGAGAGCCTGGCTCCCAAGTGGGTGGGCCTATGATAGAGGGTGGGCCTAAACCTCTGTAGGTTGCCTACGTGGACCTTTCTCCGTGCAGTGGACGACGGTAGCATCAGACAAGTCCAAAGGGGGATGGGTGTGCCTCTTCAGAAACAACAACTGGTGCATTGCTTCAAGTGTGAAATAAATCTCAATCTTTTGCTCACCTGATACATAATACCTCATGGTAAGCAGCAGACATTTTTATCTACCAAGACAGTTCTGATCCATAATTATCACAACCGGCTACATCCCTTACACACAGAGGCAGCATTCCTGGTGGGAGGAGACTTAAAACTGTTCTACCTCACTTCGACCAACACGTCTCCTCCGCCACTAGGGGCGCTACAACTCTAGACAACTTTTATTCTACCCACAGAATTGCATACAAGGCCCTCCCTCTTCCCCCATTTGGCAAATCAGACAAACAAAAGCTCAAACAGGAGGTACCAGTGACACGCTCGATATGGAAGTGGTCCAATGAAGCATACGCGAGGCTACAATACTATTTTGCTAGTACAGACTGGGTTATGTTCTGGGATTCATCCAATAGCATTGAGGAGTTTATCACATCAGTCATGGGCTCCCTCAGTAAGTTCATAGATGACGTTGTCCCCACAGTAACTAAATGAACGTATCCAAACCAGAAACCATTGATTAGAGGCAATATCCGTGCTGGGCTAAAGGCTACAGCTGCCGCATACAAGGAAAAGGGACACGGACATGGATGCATACAATACAGCCTGCTACAAACTCCTACGAGACATCAAACATGAAAAAGTACAATATATGAGGAAGGTGGAATCCTATTAGACTGGCTCCGGTGCTCGTCGGATGTGACAGGGCTTCCAGACAATAACGGATTACAAAGCGCAACCCAGCAGTGAGATGACCAGTGACACAGAACTTCCAAACGAGCTCAATGCCTTTTGTGCTCGCTTTGAGGAAAACAACACACATTCTTACATGAAAGCCCCTTATGTTCCGGATGACTGTGTAATCTTGTTCTCCGTGGCCGTGGCCGTAAAAAAACAACAACCTTTAAACAGATTAACACAGATGGAACACCAGGGCACATTCTCAGAACATGTGCAGACCAGATGACAAGTGTTTTCAAATACATTTTAAATCTCTTCTTGTCCTAGTTTGTAATCCCAACATGTTATAAACTGACCACCCAAGAACTCCAATTTAACCTTTCTAAATGACTATCGCCATGTAGCAGTCACATCTGTAATTATGAAGTGCTTTGAAAGGCTGGTCATGAAACACATCAACACCATCCTCCCAGACACCGTGGACCCACTCCAATTCGGATAACGCCCAAAAGATCAACTTCACACTGCCCTTTCCCACCTGGACAAGAGGGTAAATACCAAACTCATCACCAAACTCTGGACCCTGGGACTGAACACTTCCCACTGCAACTGGATCCTGGACTTCCTGACGGATCAGCCCCAGGTTGTGAGAGTAGGCAACAACACCTCCACCACGCTGACCCTCAACACGGGGTTCCCCTCAATGGTGTGTGCTTAGTCCCCTCCTGTACTCCCTATTCACCCACGACTGTGTGACCACGCACAACTCTAACACCATAAACAAGTTTGCTGATGACATGACGGTGGTAGGCCTAATCACAGATGGCAACTCCTCCAGGCAGGAGGTCATAGACTTGGCAGTGTGGTGCCAGGACAACAGCTTCTCCCACAGCGTTAGTAAGACCAAGTATATGGTCATAGACTACAGGGCTGTAGTGGAGTGTTTTGAGAGCTTTAAGTTCCTTGGTGTCCACATCACTAAGGACTTAACAGGGTTCACACACACCTGCACAGTCGTGAAGAGGGCACGATAGCACCTCTGCCTCAGCACAAAGCTGAAAAGATTTGGCATGGGCCCTCAGATCCTCAAAAGTTCTGATGGTTCAATGGTGCAGTTCAGCTGCACCATCGAGAGCATCTTGACTGGCTGCATCACCGCTTGGTATGGCAAATGCACCTCCCTCCACCACAAAGCACTACATAGGGTGGTGTGAACGGCAAAGTACATAACTGGGGCCGAGCTCCCTGCCATTGTATCTTCAACCCCGCAGCACACACACTTACACACACCAACTGATTACTGGACTGCTGAATGTTAGATTTTTCTCTTGCTTTGTTTGCTCTTTTCCAAATGATGTCCGTCTCTGATAAGCTACACAGGAAAGGGCTGAACATAGCCCATATTAATATATGTAGCTTTAGAAATAAGGTTAATGAAATCAATAACTTGCTAACATCAGATAACATTCATATATTAGCCATTTCTGAGATGCACTTAGATAATTCTTTTGATGTTATAGCAATAGCAATACAAGGATATAACATCTATAGAAGAGACAGGAATGCTTATGGGGGAGGTGTTGCTGTATATATTCAGAGCCATATTCCTGTAATGCTTAGAGAAGATCTCATGTCAAGTCTTATTGAAGTGTTGTGGTTGCAGGTTCACCTGCCTCATCTAAAGCATATTATTTTGCGGTGTTGCTCTAGGCCACCGAGTGGGGACCTGAATATTGACTGGTATTCATCAAGCTGTCCTCTCAAGAGGAAGCTGTTCACTGTAACCACTCGCTGTAATCTGGTTCAGGTTATTCGTCAACCTACCAGGGTGTTTACAAACAGTACAGGAACTATATCATCCTCGTGTACTGATCACATTTTTACCAATGTTGCAGAACTCTGTATCCATACCCATTGGACGTACTAACCTTAACTTCTTGAGAATACAGGGGGTGCTGTTTCGCATTAGCATAATTGCCTCTACAGATTAAACTGCCTCTTATTCAATTATTGCTGTTACTATATGCATATAACCATATACCATTGGATAGAAAACAAGCTATGGTTTCTAAAACCGTTCCAATTGAGTCTCTGAGTCAAACACAGGTCATTTCACAGCACTTTCCCTGAGCCAGAAGAAGATTGCAAGATGTGTATGCTCGCTTCAACGCTCTGCCTATATATGGTCACGCCACCTATGACCCGAAACACACTTCCTTCTTCTTCCTCTGGGTGTCTGGAAGACGTCAGAGGAGAAATTTTTTGTTTATCTTGTACTGACGTGAAATAAGACCTATTTCTTTAGCGTGACCGACAACTTCCGGTTTCTGAAATGCGCGTTTTCAGAGGTGCCATTGTCTTTTGTTATGCTGACGTTACGGATGAAAACTATCTCCGTCTCGAAGTTTGTTTGATACATGTGACCATATCACCGTAATGTATGTTTTTTCAATATAGTTTAATCAGATTATTAGAATTTTTTCGGGAGTTTTGCCGTGTTCCGTTCTTTGAGTTTTTTAACTTTGGACAGGGACCGTGCCAGTCGACCAGTACCCAGGCTAAATGAAGAGGGGAAGTTGCCATTGTGAATGGATTGAACGACTCATCAGGACTAAGGACACCTTGATCAACATTCTGATGAAAGAACAGCAATAGTAAGACCCAATTTACGATGTTATTTCATATATCTGTCGTGCATGTGAACTGGTCGGGCGCGTCCAGCTGGTTCTGGCTGGCCTGGTTATGCTAATTTAGCGCTACATTTTGTTTTCGCTATAAAACATTTAAAAAATCTGAAATATTGTTTGGTTTCACCAGATGTTGGGCTTTCAATGTCTGTACGCTGTGTATTTTTTCTGAAATGTTTTAAGACAAGTAATTAGTTATATAACGTTGGTCTCTGTAATTGTTCTAGCTGCATCAGCACTATATCAGATTGCAGCTGCAATGTAGAACTGTGATTTATACCTGAAAAATGCACATTTAAAAAAAAAAAACTATGCTATACCATAAATATGTTATCAGACTGTCATCTTAGGAATTTGTTTGTTGGTTAGTGGCTATCAATATCTTAGTTTAGCCGAATTGGTGATAGCACCTGATGGAGTAAGAGGTTTAATATAGCGGCCATATCTAGAAAAGCCAAAGTTCCAAAGGTTGGGCCTAAAATAGTGTATAAGAGATCATGCAAACGTTTTGTACTGATTCCTATGTTGAAGATAGAAACAAATAATTGTTGTTCTGATGTGTGTAATGTGGAGCATCCTGACGCTGCACTTAAATAGTTTCTTCCAGTTATTGATAAGCAACTAAGAAACTTCCTGTTAGAACTGTTAAGGCCCCATAGATTGATGTGCAATTGAAAAGCTGTATGGTTGAGAGGGACAAGGCAAAAGGAGCGGTGAATAAGTCTGACTGCACATGTGATTGTTTAACTTTTGGGAAAAAATGTGTTTGAGCAGAAACAATGCTGTTTCTCTGTAAACAAATTAACAACAGACTTTCAGCATGCTTATAGAGAGGGACACTCAACATGTACTGCACTGACACAAATGACTAATGATTGGTTGAAAGAAGATGATAATAAGAAGATTGTGGGGGCTGTACTGTTACATTTCAGTGCAGCTTTTGATATTATTGAACCATAACCTGTCGTTCAAAAAACATACAGTATGTGTTATGGCTTTTCAACTTCTGCCATATCATTCAGAGATATCTATCTAATAGAACACAGAGGGTTTTCTTTAAATGGAAGCTTCTCTAATGTTAAACATGTAACGTGTGGTGTACCGCAGGGCAGCTCTCTTGTCCCTCTACTATTTTCTATTTTTACTGATGACCTGCCACTAGCATGGAACAAAGCCTGTGTGTCTATGTATGCTGATGATTCAACCCTATACGTGGCAGCAACCACAGCTAGTGAAATCACAGCAACCCTAAACAGTCAGTTTTAAAAAGGGGTGGCTAGTAATAAACTAGTATTGAACATCTCTAAAACGAAAAGCATTGATTTTATACAAGTCATTCCCCAAGCTGAATCATACCTCAGCTGAATCTGATCGTGAATAAGGTGGCTGTTAAGCAAGTTGAGGAGACAACATTTATTGGTGTTACCTTGGATTGTAAACTGTCATGGTCAAAACATATTGATTCAAATGTTGTGAAGATGGGGGAAGGTCTGTCTGTGATAAAGAGATGGTCTGCTTTAGCTTAAAACACACTCCACAAAGCAAGTCCTGCACATTCTACAGATGCTGCCAATAAGGACCTAGAAAAACTGCAGCTGGCCCAGAACAGAGCAGCACGTGTTGCTCTTCACTATAACCAGAGGGCTAATATCAATACTATGCATGCGAGTCTCTCTTGGCTAAAAGTAGAGAGACACTGCATCACTTCTTGTTTTCATAAGAAACATTTAATGTGTTGGAAATTCCAAATTGTTTTCATAGTCAACTTACATACACACAGGACACACACACTTACCCCACCAAATATTCCACCAGGGGTCTTTTCATAGTCCCCAAATCCAGAACAAATTCAAGAAAACATACAGTATTATATAGATTGCTGTCACGTCCTGGCCATAGAGAGGCTTTTATTCTCTATTTTGGTTAGGCCAGGGTGTGACTAGGGTGGGCATTCTAGTTTCTTTATTTCTATGTTTTGGCCGGGTATGGTTCTCAATCAGGGACAGCTGTCTATCGTTGTCTCTGATTGGGAATCATACTTAGGCAGCCTGTTTTGCCACCTTCGTTGTGGGTAGTTGTCTGTGTTAGTGGCCTGTATAGCCCTAGTCAGCGTCACGGTCGTTTCTGTTGTTTCTTGTTTTTGTTGGCGACATTCAAAATAAAAAGAAATGTACGCTCACCACGTTGCACCTTGGTCCGGTCATTTCCACCCTGACGACGTTCGTGACAATTGCATGGAACTCCCATCTCAGATTGCTCAAGAGAACAGCAAACCTGGTTTCAAAATACAGATAAAGCAACACCTCACTGCACAATGCCTCTCCCCTATTTGCCCTAAATATTTTGTGCATATGTACTGATATGTAGGATATGTGTGACATTTTAAATGTATGTAGTTCTGTCCTTGAGCTGTTCTTGTCTATTAATGTTCTGTATTATTTAATGTTTCATGTTGCTATCACAAAAGCTAATGGGGATCTTAAAATACCAAAATACCCCGCCCGCCCCCCCCACACACACACACACAGCAGATATACACAACTGAGAGCTAAACAGAGGCGACCAGATTTGGACTGAGATGGTTTTGTAATATCTCATTCATGATTGATCACCAGCGTCTCTCTCTCTCTCTCTCTCTCTCTCCTCTTTCTCTCTCTCTCTCTCTCTCTCTCCTCTTCTCCCTCTCTCTCTCTCCTCTCTCTCTCTCTCTCTCATCCTCTCTCTCTCTCGTCTCTCTCCTCTCTCTCTCCTCTCTCTCCTCTCCTTCCTCTCCTCTCTTCTCTCTCTCTCTCTCTCTCTCTCTCTCTCTCTCTCTCTCTCTCTCTCTCTCTCTCTCTCTCTGCTCTCTCTCTCTCTCTCTCTCTCTCTCTCTCTCTCTCTCTCTCTCCTCTCTCCTCTCCTCCTCTCTCTCTCTCTCTCTCATCTCTCTCTCTCTCTCTCTCTCTCTCTCTCTCTCTCTCTCTCTCTCTCTCCTCTCTCTCTCTCTCTCTCTCTCTCTCTGGAGTGAGTGATTGTTGTTAAGGGAAAAAGCTATGGTGGTGGTGTACGGGACTCTTGTGTATTTGGCAATCAGTCTTCTGAGAGACTAGGAGTGCTGATCTCAGATCATTTTAGACTATAATGAATGGACAGGGAAAGACCTGATGCTAGATCAGCACTCGAAGACACATTTCAGTTGAAGGCATTCAGTTGTACAACTGACTAGGTATGCCCCTTTCCCCTTAACTTTTCCACTCCTACTCTGAGATGCTTTATGAATATTGGCCCTGATGTGCTGTCTGTTCCGTATGTGGCTCCATCCATAGTCAGGGTGGATGCAAGCCATGTCATGTCAGTATACATTATCTTACAAACATGAAACCTGTGACGTCTGCACTCTGACTGCATGCCAAATGGCACCATATACTCTATTTAAATACACTACTGTTCAAAAGTTTGGGGTCACTTAGTTATGTCCTTGTTTTTGAAAGAAAAGCAAATTTTTTTGTCAATTAAAATAACATCAAATTGATCAGAAATACAGTGTAGACATTGTTAATGTTGTAAATGACTATTGCAGCTGGATTTAAAAAAATAAGTACAGAGGCCCATTATCAGCAACCATCACTCCTGTGTTCCAATGGCACGTTGTGTTAGCTAATCCAAGTTTATAATTTTAAAAGGCTAATTGATAATTGGAAAACCCTTTTGCAATTATGTTAGCACAGCTGATTAAAGAAGCAATAAAACTGGCCTTCTTTAGACTAGTTGAGTATCTGGAGCATCAGCATTTGTGGGTTCGATTACAGGCTCAAAATGGCCATAAACAAAGAACTTTCTTCTGAAACTTGTCAGTCTATACTTGTTCTGAGAAATTAAGGCTATTCCATGCGAGAAATTGCCAAGAAACTGAAGATCACGTACAACGTTGTGTACTACTCCCTTCACAGAACAGCGCAAACGGTCTCTAACCAGAATAGAAAAAGGAGTGGGAGGCCCCGGTGCACAACTGAGCAAGAGGACAAGTACATTAGAGTGTCTAGTTTGAGAAACTATATTTATTGGCCAGTCTGAGATATGGCTTTTTCTTTGCAACTTTCCTAGAAGGCCAGCATCCCAGACTCGCCTCTTCACTGTTGACGTTGAGACTGGTGTTTTGCGTGTACCAGCCTCAGCCGCTTCAGCACTCGGCGATCCCGTTCTGTGAGCTTGTGTGGCCTACCACTTCGCGGCTGAGCCGTTGTTGCTCCTAGACGTTTCCACTTCACAATAACAGCACTTACAGTTGACAGTGGGCATCTCTAGCAGGGCAGACATTTGACAAACTGACTTGTTGGAAAGGTGGCATCCTATGACGGTGCCACATTGAAAGTCACTGAGCTCTTCAGTAAGACCATTCTACTGCCATTGTTTGTCTATGGAGATTGCATAGCTGTGTGCTCAATTTTTTTATACACCTTTCAGCAACTGGTGTGGCTGAAATAGTCAAATCCACTAATTTGAAGGGTTGTCCACATACTTTTGTATAGATAGCGTATTTATCCATCTAGTCCTCATATTGACAGTGAGATGGATAGATTATTGAACCCCTTTATATTAAATACTGACATCACACAGTGCATGTAGTATACCATTAGCATGTGAACCTACAGTAGTGAATTGATGCTGTTGATTTTCCCATGGGATGGTTGTGTCATTCCCGTTGCGTCACTATAAAACACATCTGACGACCATGCAAACAAACACATCAGCTGTCTCAGGCAGTCACAGTCAGTCGGGAGGTGGAGGAGAGAGGAAGAGAGAGGAAGAAAGGAAATGCCACATACAGCACTAACATTTTAAAGGCAGCATGGACACTTTGTGTATAAGGTTACTAAGTAGATCATGAAACCATAATATAAGAACTACTATACTGGACTACAATTACTGGACTGCGATATGTAAACTATTGCCCAAGCGTAGACGGATACAGTTAACTCAAATCAAATCAAATTTTATTGGTCACATACGCATGGTTAGTATGCTCATGCACATTTGTGGCCTGCTGGAGGTCATTTTGCAGGGCTCTGGCAGTGCACCTCCTTGCACAAAGGCGGAGGTAGCGGTCCTGCTGCTGGGTTGTTGCCCTCCTACGGCCTCCTCCACGTCTCCTGATGTACTGGCCTGTCTCCTGGTAGCGCCTCCATGCTCTGGACACTACGCTGACAGACACAGCAAACCTTTTTGCCACAGCTCGCATTGATGTGCCATCCTGGATGAACTGCACTACCTGAGCCATTTGTGTGGGTTGTAGACTCCGTCTCATGCTACCACTAAAGTGAGAGCACCGCCAGCATTCAAAAGTGACCAAAACATCAGCCAGGAAGCATAGGAACTGAGAAGTGGTCTGTGGTCACCACCTGCAGAATCACTCCTTTTTTGGGGGTGTCTTGCTAATTGCCTATAATTTCCACCTTTTGTCTATTCCATTTGCACAACAGCATGTGAAATGTCTTGTCAATCAGTGTTGCTTCCTAAGTGGACAGTTTGATTTCACAGAAGTGTGATTGACTTGGAGTTACATTGTGTTGTTTAAGTGTTCCCTTTATTTTTTTGAGCAGTGTACATACAAATCTAAAGGGGTGAATGAGAAAATGTACATATAAATATATGGATGAGCGATGGCTGAGCGATGGCTGAGCGGCATAGGCAAGGTGCAATAGATGGTATAAAATACAGTGTTTACATATGATATGAGTAATGTAAGATATGTAAACACTATTAAAGTGGCATTATTTAAAGTGACATTGTTAAAAGTGACCAGTGACCCATTTATTAAAGTGGCCAGTGATTGGGTCTCAATGTAGACAGCAGTCTCTCTGAGTTAGTGATCTGTACCTGTACTGACCTCGCCTTCTGGATGGTAGTGGTGTGAACAGGCAGTGGCTCGGGTGGTTGTTGTACTTTTTGGCCTTCCTAGGACATCGGGTGCTGAAGGTGTCGTGGAGGGCAGGTAGTTTGCCCCCGGTGATGAGTGTGCAGACCGCACCACCCTCTGGAGAGCCTTGCGGTTGAGGGTGGTGCAGTTGCCATACTAGGCTGCGATACAGCCCGACAGGATGCTCTCAATTGTGCATCTGTAAAAGTTTGTCAGGGTTTTGGGTGACAAGACAAATTTCTTCAGCCTCCTGAGGTTGAGGAAGTGCTGTTGCGCCTTCTTCACCACACTGTCTGTGTGGGTGGACCATTTCAGTTTGTCTGTGATGTGTACGCCGAGGAACTTAAAACTTTCCACCTTCTCCACTGCTGTCCCTTTGATGTGGATAGGGGGGTGCTCCCTCTCCTGAAGTCCACAATCATATATTTTGTTTTGTTGACGTTGAGTGAGAGGTTATTTTCCTGAAACCACACTCCGAGTGCTCTCACATCCTCCCTGTAGGCTGTCTTGTCGTTGTTGGTAATCAAGCCCACTACTGTTGTGTCGTCCGCAAACTTGATGATTGAGTTGGAGGTGTGCATGGCTACGCAGTCATGGATGAACAGGGAGTACAGGAGAGGGCTGAGCACGTACCCTTGTGGGGCCCCATTGTTGAGGGTCAGCGAAGTGGAGATGTTTCTTACCTTCACCACCTGGGGGCGGCCCGTCAAAGTCCAGGACCCAATTGCACAGGGCGGGGTTGAGACCCAGGGCCTCCAGCTTGATGATGAGCTTGGAGGGTACTATGGTGTTGAATGCTGAGCTGTAGTCAATGAACAGCATTCTTACATAGGTATTCCTCTTGTCCAGATAGGATAGGGCAGTGTGATGGCGATTGCATCGTCTGTGGACCGGTTGGGGCGGTATGCAAACTGAAGTGGGTCTAGGGTGGCCAGTAAGGTAGAGGTGATATGATCCTTGACTAGACTCTCAAAGCATTTCATGATGACAGAAGTGATTACTATGGGGCGGTAGTCATTTAGTTCAGTCATCTTTGCCTTCTTGGGTACAGGAACAATGGTGGCCATCTTGAAGCATGTGGGGACAGTAGACTGGGATAGGGAGTGATTGAATATGTCCGTAAACACACCAGCCAGCTGGTCTGCGCATGCTCTGAGGATGCGCAGCTCTGAGGATGGGCCAGCAGCCTTGCGAGGGTTTTACTCACGTCGGCCACGGAGAAGGAGAGGGGGGGGGAGGGGGGGCGCAGTCCTTGTTAGCGGGCTGAGACAGTGGCACTGTATTATCCTCAAAGCGGGCAAAGAAGGTGTTTAGTTTGTCTGGAAGAGTGACGTCGGTGTCCATGACGTGGCTGGTTTTCTTTTTGTCGTCCATGATTTCCTGTAAACCCTGCCACATACGTCTCGTGTCTGAGCCGTTGAATTGCCTTGTTTGATTGCCTTGCGGAGGGAATAACTATACTGTTTATATTCAGCCATATTCCCAGACCTCTTTCCATGGTTAAATGCAGTGGTTCGCGCTTTCAGTTTTGCGCAAATGCCGCCATCCATCCACAGTTTCTGGTTAGGGTAGATTTTAATAGTCACAGTGGGTACAACATCTCCGATGCACTTCTTTATAATCTCACTCGCAGAGTCAGTGTATAGATCAATTTTGTTATCTGAGGCTGACCGGAACATATCCCAGTCCGCTTTTTCAAAATAATCTTGAAGTGTGGATTCCGATTGGTCAGACCAGGGTTGAATGGTTCTAGTCACTGGTACATCCTGTTTGAGTTTCTGCCTATTAGACGGTAGGAGCAAGATGGCGTTGTGGTTGGATTTGCCGAAGGGAGGGCGGGGGAGAGTCCTCTCCCTCTCAGCACGCAACAGCATGCTATCAATAATTCACAGAGGAATAGATGGCGGTAAACATATGAAACACTAAGTCTGAAACACGTACAGTACAGTACATTGGTGGTTAGAATGACCTTCTTGATCAGAATGACCTTCTTGATCCAAATCAGTCAGGTTTCAAGACTAGTATTTCAACTGAGACTGCTCTTCTCTGTATCACGGAGGCGCTCCGCACTGCTAAAGCTAACTCTCTCTCCTCTGCTCTCATCCTTCTAGACCTATCGGCTGCCTTCGATACTGTGAACCATCAGATCCTCCTCTCCACCCTCTCCGAGTTGGGCATCTCCGGCGCGGCCCTCGCTTGGATTGCGTCCTACCTGACAGGTCGCTCCTACCAGGTGGCGTGGCGAGAATCTGTCTCACCACGTGCTCTCACCACTGGTGTCCCCCAGGGCTCTGTTCTAGGCCCTCTCCTATTCTCGCTATACACCAAGTCACTTGGCTCTGTCATAACCTCACATGGTCTCTCCTATCATTGCTATGCAGACGACACACAATTAATCTTCTCCTTTCCCCCTTCTGATGACCAGGTGGCGAATCGCATCTCTGCATGTCTGGCAGACATATCAGTGTGGATGACGGATCACCACCTCAAGCTGAACCTCGGCAAGACGGAGCTGCTCTTCCTCCCGGGGAAGGACTGCCCGTTCCATGATCTCGCCATCACGGTTGACAACTCCATTGTGTCCTCCTCCCAGAGCGCTAAGAACCTTGGCGTGATCCTGGACAACACCCTGTCGTTCTCAACTAACATCAAGGCGGTGGCCCGTTCCTGTAGGTTCATGCTCTACAACATCCGCAGAGTACGACCCTGCCTCACACAGGAAGCGGCGCAGGTCCTAATCCAGGCACTTGTCATCTCCCGTCTGGATTACTGCAACTCGCTGTTGGCTGGGCTCCCTGCCTGTGCCAATAAACCCCTACAACTCATCCAGAACGCCGCAGCCCGTCTGGTGTTCAACCTTCCCAAGTTCTCTCACGTCACCCCGCTCCTCCGCTCTCTCCACTGGCTTCCAGTTGAAGCTCGCATCCGCTACAAGACCATGGTGCTTGCCTATGGAGCTGTGAGGGGAACGGCACCTCAGTACCTTCAGGCTCTGATCAGGCCCTACACCCAAACAAGGGCACTGCGTTCATCCATCTCTGGCCTGCTCGCCTCCCTACCACTGAGGAAGTACAGTTCCCGCTCAGCCCAGTTAAAACTGTTCGCTGCTCTGGCACCCCAATGGTGGAACAAACTCCCTCACGACGCCAGGACAGCGGAGTCAATCACCACCTTCCGGAGACACCTGAAGCCCCACCTCTTTAAGGAATACCTAGGATAGGATAAAGTAATCCTTCTGACCCCCCCCCCCCCTTAAAAGATTTAGATGCACTATTGTAAAGTGGCTGTTCCACTGGATGTCATAAGGTGAATGCACCAATTTGTAAGTCGCTCTGGATAAGAGCGTCTACTAAATGACTTAAATGTAAATGTAAGGTTAGACTGCCATCTGTCAATACCACTAATATAATACTTTATCATGTAGAATTCATTATAATCCTCCCCTAATAAAGATATTACAAAATGTACTGAAGGGGTCATAGGCTATGTATCAATCGTCTCATGTTGAGATTACACCAGGGCCCTTATTCACAAAGCATCTTAGAGTAGGAGTGCTGATCTAGGATAATGCCCCCCCTGTCCACGTCATCCACTTTATTGAGATCTAAACTGATCCTAAATCAGCACTCCTAATCTAACCTATGGGTTTAAAAGTTATTGATTTGATGTTACAGGTTTAATTACAGCATTACTACACATGTATAACACAGACTTTATATAAAGTGTTACCTTTCTTTCATAAACATGTCTGATTTAAAAACTCATTTATTTTAAATAATGACAATGCCCTTGTAAAGAAACCAATAAAGGTAATCAGACATGGTTCAACTTGTAAATTAAGAATGAGAGTTGGCATGCAAACTGCTAATGAGTCTTAGCAGTCCAATTTGATGACCGTGTCCTCCGTGCTCCATTCTCCATAGACGCTGGATTCCATTCAGCTTATTAGGAGTGGTAAGTGACGTTATGACAGGAGAGGACAGGGAGGAGTGGAACCTTGTCTATCTGGGTTGTATTCATTAGTGCACACCATTTCAAAATGTAGCAAACCTTTTGCAACGGTAAATGAAAATTAGTGTAACCCTCCACGTTACAGTCCGTTTTTAAAATTATGTTTGGGCCTACTAAATAAGATCCTGGTAAAGGTGAGATGAAGCATGTCCAACTCCAAACTCACCTGTCTGTCAGTCATAAAGGTTACTGAGGACAATATGGAAGAGAAGAATTCATACTGTTGTCTTTGGCATCATTCAATAACAGTTAGAGCTGGGAAGTGGTGCAGAGCCATTCTTAAATTTGATGCACTGCCACCTTTTACTTAGTAGTACTTAGTAGCACCTGTTTCTGGATCAGAGAGTGATGATGAGACTTAGATCGTCCGATCCTCACCAAAAACCCGGTCTTTATTTTACACTTGAAACTGCGGTCCCTGGTGGTTGACCTTGGCAGGCTCTCTGAAAGCGGAGCAGTCCACCACAAGGACGGGCAGTGAATGTCTGGTTGGTGATCGCCGTTTCAGTCCCCTTATGGTGGTTGACCCGGGTAAGATTTCTGCAAATGAAACAGGCCGCCACAAGGATGGGCAGCGGATGTCCGGATTGGGATCGCCGTTCCGGACCCGTCATCTGGTCGTCCAGACTGAAAGATCTGGGCAGTAACTTAGGCAGATGTTAACAACAGCACACACACTTACAAAATATATAATTACATTTTTTACCAAATGAGCACTGTTGTGGCACTAAGTGATGGTTGTATGGGGACTTTGTTTATGGCTCTATCACTTCCTAAGTGTCAAAGGAACTGAAATGAAAAGGAATGAAAGCATAAACAAAAGAAATACGAAAAATAGTTATCACACCAAAATTATCTAATTGTTCTATATTCTATATATTCTATATTCTATATACGTCCAAGGTCCTGGCAGAATTACCATATCATGGCATTGTCTAATGTCACATCTAGAGTGTTCCTAATTTGCAGTGTGTTGCTTAGGGCACTATCCCAAGTATCTACATGATAAGTCTACAGCTGCAAGGCACCAGCTTCGGGCATTCTACAGGGATGACCTATGGACCTCTGTGGAGAAACTGGTGAGTACTGTAGCTGTAGAGTAAAAAGGCCTAAGAGTACAATTTCAACTTTACTAACGCTGGTATTTTGTTCGAACCCTTAAGTGGTCCAAGCATAAATCCTCCTTAAATGTTCCGTTGTACTTGTGAGTTTATGCTTACACAAGCGCACATTCCAAAGCAAGGAACAAAATATCCTGGTAGGTTGAAACCTGTTCAGAATGAGTTTGACGTCATCAGCTCATTTCTAGGTCGATGCCTGGAGGTCAGTAAGAATTGATGTCAACCTCAAGACATATGTTAAGGCGACCTGTAGTAGTCTAATCCTCATACTGATTGTTGCTGGACTGACTGTGGTAGAATTGGTACTGGTACTCAAAAGGGACCAGTTATCTAGATGATTTATTCTGAAATATTATCCTACCGGAAACACATGATTAGAGCATTTTACTAGTTGTATTGTAGTTGAACCTACACACGGCAAGGCATGACTATTTTTGCTATTTGTTTTGGAGGTGGAAGTTACGACCAATGTGGTACACCTCAGTAATATGTTAGACGGGGATAATCTTAGAACACATCTAGGGGCCTGTCTGCTCCTCAATGTTCTCATAAGGGAGTTTACAACTACATCTGGATTCTGCTCTGGCGGCCTCGTACGGTGTTGCACGTAGTATCGACCCCCCCACTGGCCTCGATGAGGCTCATCATGGGTTTGGGCTACTCTTCCCCCCCTTTGAGGCTCGGGACCCCCCCATGAGCGGTTGGTGTTGGTATCCGAGGCACAAACAAAAAACTCGGACCCTATGTGCGAGTTGTCAGCGGCCGCGTTGTGAGAATGGCTCTAACATTTCAACCAAATCTCCTGTGCTTCAAAACGCTTAGTGCCTGTCGAGGCCTGTCAGTCACCACAGCGTCCGCGTGTGGCAACCACTTCAGTTCCTGCGAACTGAGACGAGGACATCTGTCTGTGAAATCGTAAAGTGTTTCACCAGTGGGAGTCATCGGGTCATTTGCTGGACTGACGGTATTAGTGTCATTGTAAGCGATGACAGTCCACCACAAAGTGTAAGATTTATCATCGGAAGCAGAGTACACTCTGCACATCGATGTTTTACTTGCTGAGACGGCCGCAGTGCTTGCGGAAGTGTCCGAAGGGCAAGAGAAGTACATCTCAACTACAGTATTGCACGACTTCAAGGAGGAGGGAAGTAGCTCATTCACAGAGACTGCTGGCTCGAAATCATGAAAAGAATGGTCAATCAGGTTTGCTGATGGAATGTGTCGAGATATCGTACTCCTTGTGTCGAGATATCTCCTTGGATCAGATTCTGCACCAAGAGGTTTCGAAACATCTTTTTCCCGAGGGGTGCTTTCAACAGATACCCCTTGTGGATGACTGCATTGCAGCAAGCGTTAGGGGAAGACAGTGTGGTCAGTGAAGAAGGCACTGTGACCTGTGACCGTACATGGTTGGCTATCCAATCCAATCCATCAGTGGGAGTAACCGATCCATCAAATCTGCTCCGAGTAGCAGGGGTTCAGTAAACGAGCGATACTTCCTGGAAGTATAGTTTCAGCATGACTCTCAATGTGAAAGGCGAGGTAGTCTGAGTGAAACCTGGAAGTGTAGTGTCGCATCGTTCCACTTTTATCCAAAGTTTAGTTGGCTTCAAAGCCCCTTTGAGATCATTGAACAATGTTTGCGAGATGAGCGATATTGTCGCGACCGAATCAATTAGCGCATGACAAGTTAAGCAGTCCTCCAGGACTGTTTCCAGGTATGGTCGTTTCGGGTTGTGTTCAGTGGACATATTCCCCACAAAGCGGAGTGGTTGTTCACAACGACGTGATGTGCCATTTCTGTTCAAGGTGAAAGCAGATCGACTTTTTGGATTTGTAGTGGGCTTGACTTTAACAAAGCTTTTGACCTTTTTCTTCGCAACCTTTGCATCAGTCTATAGACAAAGCCTGTGGGCTTGTTTTGTGATCAAGCGGGCCCTGGATAGGCGCTCGAGTGAGATTTTTAACTTCCTTGCTAAGGGTGTTAATTCCTGCCGACCTGGTGTCCGGCAATTCCCTGTCTAGTCCTTGTGACTTATCTTTTACCCCTTTCTCAATTTTTTCTCGCTTTTGTTCTTCACATAGTGGAAGTTCTAGAGAACATTGGTCTATGTTTTGATTGTCCTTTAACCCTTTGTTACCCTTGTGGTCTGACACTTTGTGTGGTTTGGGTGCAGGAACGTAGCAAACAGGTCGATTGTAGCGGTAGTCGTTTCGATGGCAACGTACTTTACAGTTACCGTTGTTGTGTGTCATCTCTCAACTCTTCAATACCTGATAACTGGAGTGAGTGCTCCTGGTCAAACTTCAAAACCGAGTGGTCCAGGCTCTTAGCATTGCGAGCTTTTGATGCCTCAAAAGCTGTGCTTGCAAGCTCTCTGAGTTGTAAGATAGGCAAGCCAACGTGGGCTGTAGGGCCCAAGTAGGTAATGAAGGTGGGATACATGTTCAACAGAAACATTTGTTTGTATGGTAACAGCTCTTCCATTCCTGTTTCTGTGAGTAGGCCAAAGTAAGCTGAACGAAGCCTATGATCGTAAGCTTGTGGGTGTTCATTCCAGGCTTGTTTGACAGTGTTAGCCAGAGAGCTATCGTGTTTGCGAGTTGCAGAACCACTGAATTCTAATTTCAAAGCTGTGGCAAGTTTAGCGTAGTCGTTAAGTACGTGTTGCTGTTGTAGATGACTGAACCTCGTCACGTGTCTATTCGACATTCGCTTCAATAGGTAAAGCCTGTCAGAACCCATAGCGTTCGGGTAGCCATCCAATGCATCCTCTATGTCAGCTAGAAACGTCTCAGTATTGTTTGGCTGACCTGGAATTGGGTCAAAGGTGGGGAAATTCTTGACGAGGGTTGGCTTCATCCTGTGGGGAAATTGGGGCCGAAAGGCCAAGAGGCGAGGCCAAGCTTTGGCGGCGAAGAGGCGCCATATTACTCAGTACTGAATGGCCAAGAGGAGAAAGCCGAGGGACACATGAGGGAGGCAAAGTCTGAAACCTATCATCTTCACTCCTTTGAGTGTCGGACTCCGGCTGCTTGGTTGGGTAGTTACGGTGTAGCGTGTGACCGTTCTGGAATTCCACCAGATTGTACCCAAGGGTGATATTCTGCTGCATTGCAGAGTCCATTTGAGCGCTTAGAGTACTGATTTTGAACACGAGTGTTACACTTGCTTCTTTCGGTCTCAAACTTATCTGTCATGGTTTGCAGGTAGAGGTCTTGAGTACGGAGCGAGAGATTCAGTGATGAGATTTCCTCCACTTGCTTAGAAATCACTATTTCCATCTTCATCACCTGAGTTCTCTCATCATTCATTTGGTCAGCAACTTCAATGAGTTCGGCTGATTTGACTGATCATCTTTGGTCTGCAGAATTTTGTGTAGAACATTGTTACTTTGAAACTGCATGCTATCAAGCCGCTCGCTCCTGTTTGTAGATAACTCGTCAGATTTATCTAGTTTGGCGTGGACATCGTTGTATTTAGTTTTGGCTAAATCGAGTTGTTCCTGTAGAAGACGGGTTTTGTTCCTGTAGAAGATGATTTTGTTGAAGAGTTTGTGCTCTTTCATTGTCATACGTTTTTGCAATTACATTTTTTTTCACCTTTATTTAATAACTAGGTAGGCTAGTTGAGAACAAGTTCTCATTTACAACTGTGACCTGGCCAAGATAAAGCAAAGCAGTGTGACACAAACAACAACACAGACTTACACATGGAATAAGCAAACATACAGTCAATAACACAATAGAGAAAAAAAGTCTATATATAGTGTGTGCAAATGAGGTAAGATAAGGGAGGTAAGGCAATAAATAGGCCATAGTGGCGAAATAATTACAATTTGGCAATTAAACACTGGAGTGATAGATGTGCAGAAAATGAATGTGCAAGTAGAGATACTGGGGTGCAAAGGAACAAAAGAAAATAACAGTATGGGGATGAGGTAGTTGGATGGGCTATTTACAGATGAGCTATGTACAGGTGCAGTGATCTGTGAGCTGCTCAGACAGCTGGTGCTTAAAACTAGTGAGAGAGATAAGAGTTTGCTGAGTAGAGTGTTGGAGGCTATTCTGTAAATGACATCGCCGAAGTCAAGGATCAGCAGGATAGTCAGTTTCATGAGGGTATGTTTGGCAGCATGAGTGAAGGATGCTTTGTTGCGAAATAGGAAGCAGATTCTAGATTTAATTTTGGATTGGAGATGCTTAATGTGAGTCTGGAAGGAGAGTTTAAAGTCTAACCAGACACCTAGGTATTTGTAGTTGTCCACATATTCTAAGTCAGAACCGTCCAGAGTAGTGATGCCTGACGGGCGGGCAGGTGCGGGCAGCGATCGGTTGAAGAGCATGCATTTAGTTTTACTTGCATTTAAGAGCAGTTGGAGGCCACGGAGGAGAGTTGTATGGCATTGAAGCTCGTCTGGAGGTTAGTTAACACAGTGTCCTAAGAAGGGCCAGAAGTATACAGAATGGTGTCGTCTGCATAGATGTGGATCAGAGAATCACCAGCAGCAAGAGCGACATCATTGATGTATTTCAGAGAAAATAGTCGGCCCGAGAATTGAACCCTGTGGCACCCTCATAGAGACTGCCAGAGGTCCGGACAACAGGCCCTCCGATTTGACACACTGAACTCTATCTGAGAAGTAGTTGGTGAACCAGGCGAGGCAGTCATTTGAGAAACCAAGGTTCATAGAATAGATGCTTTGAGGGTTGTCGGTATTCTCATTCTAGACTTACATAATTTCTAGCTGCAGACTAGTAACTATACGTCTAATATTTGCTCTTATTCTGTCGTGATCAATAGTCTCAGAGTTTAACCATTTATTACCGTGTAGCCAAACTACAGCTGTATGGTCTCCAATGGCCTATAGAATTGTAGCGATTCCAACGTGGGAACTCCATCCTGGCGTTCTCTGACTTCTTAACCTTTTGTTAAATGTGGCTTACCGTGGGTCTCTTTGGCATGAAATGTACATTTCGTCATGGGTGGTTTTATACACTTCAGAGAAAAGGACAATCCATGACACCTAATGTGATGTCTGGGCTCACAGGGGTGTGGCTACTGACTAGTTAATCTTTATATGAAAAGCCATACTCTCATTTAGAAGGTTAAGGCACCACAGGCAAAAATTGTGATTTTGCTTCCATTTGCACATTTTCAGATTTTGGGATATTTTGCAACTATAACTTCCGTACTTTCATAAAATCTACAAATAAATCGTCAATAATGTATATAAATACTTTATTTGCATCATTTTATCCCAACTCCGTCACCTACACCTACCATAAAAGTCGTTCTTGATAGCATGTTTCACGTAGAACCGCTATTTTGAAAACTCTCCATGTTGAATCATATATCATTCAAAAGCTTGTTTTCCGGAGCATATCGTTAGCTAGTCCATACATACGCTTCGTGCTGAACGATTAGGAATTTCCTGACATCCGATCGGTTACTGGCATTTAAAGGCCCTTGCCGGCAACATGATTGGTTAAAATGCCTCACGTGCTGTTCAGCACTTCCTTGTTCCTTGTCTCCCGCGAAGAATCAACGTAAAGAGAGACAAAATGAGAAAATCTCGAAGAATATACCTAAAGTATGTGAATAAAAATAGGCGATCTCAGTTAGCCAATGCAAGAACAGCAGTGAATGAAAGAAACAATTTGCCTGATCCGCCGATCGAGGCAGTGGCAGTACAGGTAGAGGAGGAAAATTAGGTAGCCCGCAGCAGGGCGTCGAGACGCAAATTAGTTGAGTTGAAGATGACAACTAGCAGCGATCAACCAGACAGCAGCCAGACAACAGTGGCTTTTATTGCACATACAGTATCTCAAATAAAGTTGTACATGATTTGATTTGCCCTAAGTGTCTAAACACTGGACTGAAAATCACCAAAGACTTCACCAACCAGTAGTTCTGTAACTCTGTCATGATAGAATGTGCAGGCTGTTTAGGTGATCGTAATGCATTTTGGAGGAGTGTTTACACTTCCTCCAGGCTGCAGGAGTGCTCCAGGGGAGATGCGGCACTTGATATAAATGTGAGGATGGTTCTTCTAGCCCATGAACTTGGACTTGGTTATGCAGCACTAAAGAAAATAAGCAAAGCCTTAGGGATTCCTTCCTTGCATCTCAGCTCATATCGGAGACACGAGTGGAGAATGACAGGTAAATCAAAAGGGAGAGTGGCCCATTATTGCTAGGTGACTTGCTGTGTATAAATCCTATTTATTTCCTTGCTCCAGCAAATGTATTCAAAGTGAATAAAACAGAGTGTTAGGAAAACATAACTATACAATGAGACTGTCACATAGGCCTACAGTGTCATCGGGCTGTAGCCTAATGTGATTAGTGAGAAATTCGCTTTGCATAAAGTAAACACATGCTGATATGGTAATATTTAGTCCTCAAGTTATGCCTGTAATATAGACAGACATAATAAGTACTTTTCCCCCCCACTTCAGTTGCAGAGATTCAGAGAGGGCTACAGTCAATGGAGAGTGCTGCAAAGATAATTAGAAGAGCATACACAGATATAGACCCAGACATAGCAGAGTTGCTGAAGGAGGATGGGGATGGCGTCATAGACATTCATGTATGCTTCGATGGCACTTGGCACAAGAGAGGATTCACTTCCAACTACGGGATAGGTGTGTGCATTGCTGCTGGTACCAGCGAGCCATAGAAAATGGTGAAAATCCACCCCGTCACAAAAACCTTGGAGGCCATACATTTTCTGAATCGAGAGGTTGCACAGAAAATGGTACCTGTATATCACAGGATGTCAAATGATAACGTCCTCAAAAGAATGTAGCACGGAGGAACCCAGAATGCAAATGAATGTCTGATCTCTGTAATGTGGTCGCGATGCCCCAGAACTGTCTTCATGGGCAAAAGCCGTATTGATGGAGCAGCCAGTATGGCAGTAGCCACGTTCAATAAGGGAGCCACTGCTATAACAAATGTGATGAACAAATTGTGCATTGACAGCACTTTGGTGACACCGGAGCAATCAGAGAGGAGTTGTGATAGCTGATGCTGCTTCAATGGAGTGTGTCGAGCGTAGGCGCAGGTCCCATGACACAGTCAAGAAAGTAAAGCGTCACCAGCAACAACTCAGAGGGCCTTACATAAGGGGCAGGCATAGCTGATTAATGTTCTGCACATTTCAACAGCCATACAAAATCCTTGTATGTGACAAATTGAGCAAAGTGATATGAGAATTTGCCCAAAACTGCATATTTACCCAACGGATTCAAACCATATGCTCTTCTGCTTGAAACAAATGTATTAAACGTGCTAATGTATTTGCGAAAGGTATATTTGATGTTTATTTGTCAGTTTAGAAGTGATATATAAATAAGAGTTTAATTAATGTGACATAAATGGTCATATTTATGGAAAGTACATTTTAATTGCATTAGCCTATCTTTATTGGCCATTTTCTCAAAATGACATGTTCCCGGTGTGCCAATTCATTTTTCTCAGTCTTCAAAGGACGTACATTCCCATTATTCCACACACAGGTCCTTGGGTCTTATGGTCAGACATTTACAGAGACTTTTTTTTATATCTTATGTCATTTTGATTTTAAGTGTCATTGTATGTGGAAATATATGCAAAATATGCAACCATCATACATGTGAATAGTGTTTTTTAAATAATTCCATGAAATGACAATATTTTTATAAACTGATCTGTAAAAATCTGACCATTGAGTGTCTTATCACAATAAAACAAACAAAAAACATTCTGCCTTGAAGCAATGTGTTGAAAAACAGATTCTCGTAATATGCAAATTAGCGCACATTTAAGGACGGTTTGTCTCATTTGCATATTTTAATTTTAAAATAAATAAAACTTGTTAGAATAATATATTGGATTTATGTATACTTTCAACTGGTAAAGTTTCAGTCTGATGAGAGTTAACCTGTCTAGGATCAGCGTGGCGCTAGCGGCACCCCCCCCCCCCCCCCACTGAAAAACCAGTGCCGCGAAATTCAAAAAAAATATATTTTTAAAATATTTAACTTTCACACATTAAAGTCCAATACAGCTAATGAAAGACACAGATCTTGTGAATCCAGTCAACATTTCCGATTTTTAAAATGTTTTACAGGGAAGACACAATATGTAAAGATGTACATCTATTACCTAAAAACACATTAGCATAATCCACCATCTTTTATTTGTCCACCAACACCAGTAGCCATCACCAATTCGGCTAAACTAAGATATTTATAGCCCCTAACCAACAAAAAAACTCATTAGATGACAGTCTGATAACATATTTATGGTATGGGATAGGTTTTGTTAGAAAAAAGTGCATATTTCAGGTAGACTTCATAGTTTACAATTGCACCCACCATCACAAATGGACTAGAATAATTACAATGAGCAACGTGTTTACCTAACTACTAATCATCAAACATTTCGTAAAAATACACAGCATACACGAATCGAAAGACACAGATCCTGTGAATATAGACAATATTTCAGATTTTCTAAGTGTCTTACAGCGAAAACACAATAAATCGTTATATTAGCTTAGCACATAGCAATTAGCAGCCCAGCATTGATTCTAGCCAAAGTGAGCGATAAAAGTCAACATCGCCAAAAGATATTAATTTTTTCACTAACCTTCTCAGAATTCTTCCGATGACACTCCTGTAACATCACATTACAACATGCATATACAGTTTGATCGAAAATGTTTATATTTAGCCACCAAAATCATGGTTAGACAATGTGAAATGTAACTCAGCTGGTCAGAATTTGTCCTTGCGCCACTTAGACAGTGATCTACTCTTATACATAAATACTCATAAACGTGACTAAAAAATATAGGGTGGACAGGGATTGATAGACAATTTAATTCTTAATACAATTGCGTTATTACATTTTTTAATTTATCCTTACTTTTCAATACAGTTTGCGCCAAGCGAAGCTACGTCAAAAAACATGGCGTCCTAAGCCACTAAAATGTTTCGACAGAAACACGATTTATCATAATAAAAATGTCCTACCTTGAGCTGTTCTTCCATCAGTATCTTGGGCAAAGGATCCTTTCTTGGGAGAAATCGTCTTTTGGTGGAAAGCTGTCCTCTTGCCATGTGGAAATGTCAACTGCGTTCGGGATGAACTGAAAAGCGTGCCCAACTTTTCACATCGTTGCAAAAATAAATGTCCCAAAATCGCACTAAACGGATATAAATTGCTATAAAACGCTTTAAATTAACTACTTCATGATGTTTGTAACTCCTATAACGAGTGAAAAGATGACCGGAGAAATATAACAGGCTAAACTAACGCTTGGAACAGGAGAGGGTCGGTGTCTTCCACGCGCGTTACGCAGCAAGAAAAGACTTGCTAGCTAAAGGTTTTTTTCATTTGTAGGGCCTGTGAACGAGCAATCGAGCCCGTTGGAATCGTCATCACGTAAAGGCATCCAGGGGAAGACGTAAGAAGTGTCCGTATAGTCATAGCAACGACAGTGCCCTTTTAACTGACTTCAGAAAAGTGGCCAACATTTCTCAAATCTGACTCCATGTCAGGGAAATTGCTGTAGAATGGGCTCTGTTCCACTTAGAGACAAAATTTCAACTCCTATAGAAACTATAGACTGTTTTCTATCCAATAATAATAATAATATGCATATTGTACGATCAAGGATTTTGTGGGAAGCCGTTTAAAAAATTAGCCACATTAGCATAAATAGTCTAAACAGCGCCCCCATCCCCAACAGGTTATTAAGGCCTGTGGTGCCTGGCCTTAACATCACATTACATCTTTCACAAATAGTTTCATGTTTAATCACATACGTTTCACAATATTTAGATGTAAACCCGATAGCTGGGAAATGTACACTTCTTGCAAATATAGGGGGTGCTGTTTCGACTTAGCATAAATCGGTCTCCAGATTAAACGGCTTCCTACTCAATTCTTGCTCGTACAATATGCATATTATTATTATTATTGGATAGAAAACACTCTCTAGTTTCTATAGCCGTTGGAATTATGTCTCTGAGTAAAACATAACTCCTTCTACAGCACTTTTCATGACAGGGAGTGAGATTTCAGAAATCTTGGCCCCTGTTCCCAGGTCAGTTGTAAGGTCCCTGTAAATGCTATGGAGAAACAAACACTGCCTACGTCTTCCTCTGGATGTCAGTACGTGGTGACGCTTTGAATGGAGTCGATTGCGCAATCAGGGCCTGTATAAAACACCAAAGACCGGAAGTACATTTCTTTTCGTCTCTGCACCTGACGCATGATGGACATCGGACTTGCCTCCTTCCAAGCTGTTGTTTAGCCAGTAATATTTCCCCGGTCATGTTTTTACTCGTTATAGGTGTTAAAAACATCCTAAGGTAGTTAATTTGAACCGTTTTATAGCAATTTATATCCGTTTAGGGCGATTTTATGGCATTTCTGTGTGACGCACTTCGAGGAGCTGGGCACTTTTCGAGTGCATGGTGAATGTTAGTGGCCATTTCGAATGGAACAAAAGAGGACATCTTTCGACCAAAAGACGATTAGACCGGAGAAAATATTCATTACTCAAGATTCTGATGGAAGAACAGCTCATAGTAAGAACTATTTATGATGATAAATCGTGTTTCTGTCGAAAAATGTTAAACGCTTATGCCGCCATTTTGTTTGGTGTAGCTTCCCTTTGGCGCAACCTGTATTGAAAAGTAAGGATAATTTAAAAAATGTAATTCAGCGATTGCATTAAGAATTAAATTGTCTATCAATCGCTGTCCACCCTGTATTTTTTAGTCAAGTTTATGAGTATTTATGTATAAGACTAGATCACTGTCTAATATGGCGCCCGACATTTTCTGACCAGCTTGGCTACTTTTCTCATTGTCTAACCATGATTTTGGTGGCTAAATATGCACATTTTCGAACAAACTCTATATGTGTGTTGTAATATGATGTTACAGGAGTGTCATCTGAAGAATTCTGAGAAGGTTAGTGAAAAAATTAATACATTTTGGTGGTGATAATGCTATCGCTCTTTTTGCCGTGAATCAATGCTGGGGTAATGTTTGCACATGTGCTATGGTAATATAACGATTTATTGTGTTTTCGCTGTAAGACACTTAGAAAATCTGAAATATTGTCTGGATTCACAGGATCTGTGTCTTTCAATTAGTGTACGCTGTGTATTTTTAAGAAATGTTTTATGATTAGTAATTAGGTAATACACGTTGCTCTCTGTATTTTTTCTAGTCGAGTTGTGATGGTGGGTGCAATTGTAAACTATGATTTATACCTGAAATATGCACATTTTTCTAACAAAACCTATCCTATACCATATATATGTTATCAGACTGTCATCTGATGAGGTTTTTTTCTTGGTTAGTGGCTATCAATATCTTTATTTGGCCGAATTGGTGATAGCTACTGGTGTTGAGAAAAAATGGTGGACAAAGAAAAATTGTGATTTTTGCTAACGTGGTTAGCTAATAGATTTACATATTGTGTCTTCCCTGTAAAACATTTTAAAAATGATGGCTTGAATCACAAAATCTGTATCTTTCATTTGGTGTCTTGGACTTGTGATTGAATGATATTTAGATGCTACTATTTAATTGTGACGCTATGCTAGCTATGCTATTCAGCTTTTTTACTGGTGGGGGAGGTGGGGGGTGCTCCCGGATCCGGGTTTCTGAGGCAGTAGAAGTTTTAAGAGAAACAGTTATGTGTGTTTCCTGTCCTTCATGAGGTCACCAAATGAAACACACTCGTCATAACTGTCCCTTAGGTGTCCACGGACCATTCCCACATTCTCAGAAATATTGTTTAATTCTCTCATTTTGGAGATTAGGAGTTTTGAACAAAATAAGTCTTTGTTCTGGTAGACTCTCTCAATACTGCATGGCAGTTTCTACTAGGTATTTATGACATGTTGTAAAGTCATAAAACCGTGGAGAGAGAGAGAGGTCTATGATCCTCCTTCCAGGGCACGTCATGACACCTGTGTCATGTAAAAAGCTTCCCAGCCATGTTGTAAACATGTTTAAGATTTTTACATGACACCCTACAGTACACCGCACTTTGCATGTTTGACAATTGAGAATGCACTATTGTAAAGTGGCTGTTCCACTGGATGTCATTAGGTGAATGCACCAATTTGTAAGTCGCTCTGGATAAGAGCGTCTGCTAAATGACTTAAATGTAATGTAAAATGTAAATGTTAAATGAGAAGCTTCCATTACAGAAACCCCTCTGAGTTCTATTAGATAGATAGCTTTGAATCCACAGTATGACTGAGGTTGAAAAGCCATAACACAAGTTTTTTCAACAACAGGTTATGGTTAGGGCTGTTGCAGTTACCATATTACCGGCACACCGGCAGTCATGAGTCATGACCGCAGTGAAATTCTAGGTGACCGTCGAGTCACGGTAATCTCCTCTTATGCACACTGGACATGTGTTAGTAGTACCCAACTCGCTAACGATTATCAGGTTGCTAATGGCCTTGTACTCAGGGCTCTATTGTCACTCTTACCACTCTGACATCAATGCAAATGCAATTGAAAAAATCCCATCAAACATTTATCATCGAAACAGTATGTGCTTTTAAAACTCACCTCACTTTGATTGATTCATTTGAAGAAAGAAATTCAACAGCAGGTTGAAACTGAGTGGAGAACATGGTCATTCTGGATGTAGTTTCAAAGCTTAACACAATGAAATGGACAGGGCTTCTAAGATGATGATTAACTCAAAACACCATATGCATATTAGTGGCTGAAAAAAAAAACATTTAAATAATGATTTTTACAATACATGGCTTATCACATATTACACATTACATCATTGTTTTTAGCCTAAATTAAACAAATTAAGCATTATGTAATATGTGTTTGATAGCCTAGTAATAGGGAATTGTTTATATTTTCATAATTAATGGGCTCACATATGACCTTTAGCTACAGAATATCTCACCACTGTGTGTTTCCATCTCCTCCCCTCTCTCCTTCATTCCTTTCTCCAGTGAGCAGAGAGAGGGGTTGTCAACAGTTTATTAAATAGGTTTTGTTGTGAAAACATGTTACTATCAATGTTCCCGAACAGATTTCACTTGGTTTCCCAAATTAAGCATACTACAGGACTGTTTTGCTAGCACAGACTGGAATATGTTCAGGGATTCATCCAATGGCATTGAGGAGTATACCACCTTTGTCATCGGCTTCATCAATAAGTGCGTCGAAGACGTCATCCCCACAGTGACCGTACGTACATATCCCAAACAGAAGCCATAGACTACAGGCCACATCCGCACCGAGTTAAAGGTTAGAGCTGCTGCTTTCAGACGGGCTAAATGCATATTATGCTTGCTTCGAGGCAAGCCACACTGGAGCATGCATGAGAGCACCAGCTGTTCCAGACGACAATGTGATCGCGCTCTCCGTAGAAGATGTGAGCAAGACCTTTAAACAGGTCAACATTCACAAGGCTGCGGGGCCAGATGGATTACCAGGACGTGTACTCAGAGAATGCACGGACCAACTGGCAAGTGTCTTCAGTGACATTTTCAACCTCTCCCTGACCGAGTCTGTAATACCTACATGTTTCAAGCAGACCACCATAGTCCCTGTGCCTAAGAAAGTGAAGGTAACCTGCCTAAATGACTACCGCCCCGTAGCACTCACGTTGATAGCCATGAAGTGATTTGAAAGGCTGGTCATGGCTAACATCAACGCCATCATCCCAGAAACCCTAGACCCACTCCAATATCCATACCGCCCCAACAAATCTACAGATGATGCAATCTAAATCGCACTCCACACAGCCCTTTCCCACCTGGACAAAAGGAACACCTATGTGAGAATGTTGTTCATTGACTACAGCTCAGCGTTCAAAACCATAGTGCCCACAAAGTTCATCACTAAGCTAAGGCCCCTGGGACCAAACAGCTCCCTCTGCAACTGGATCCTAGACTTCTTGATGGGCCGCCCCCAGGTGGTAAGGGTAGGCAACAAAACATCTGCCACGCTGATCCTCAACATGGGGGCTCCTCAGGGTTGCGTGCTTGGTCCCCTCCTGTACTCCCTGTTTACCCATGACTGGATGGTCAAGCACAACTCCAACACTATCATCATTAAATTTTCTGATGACACAACGGTGGTAGGCCTGATCACTGACAACGACGAGACAGCCTATAGTGTGGAGGTCAGAGACCTGTCAGTGTGGTGCCAGGACAACAACCTCTCCCTTAACATGAGCAAGACAAAGAGAAGATCGTGGACTACAGGAAAAGGGGGGCCAAACATGCCCCCATTCACATTGACGGGGATGTAGTGGAGAGGGTCGAGTGTTTCAAGTTCCTTGGTGTCCACATCACCAACAAACTATCATGGTCCAAGCACACCAAGACAGTCATGAAGAGGGCACGACAAAACCTATTCCCCCTCAGGAGACTGAAAAGATTTGGCATGGGTCCTCAGATCCTCAAAAGGTTCTACAGCTGCACCATCGAGAGCATCGTGACTGGTTGCATCACTGCCTGGTATGGCAACTGCTCGGCCTCCGACCGAAAGGCACTACAGAGGGTAGTGCTCACAGTACATCACTGAGACCAAGCTTCCTGCCATCCAGGACATCTATACCAGGCGGTGTCAGAGGAAGGCCCTAAAAATTGTCAAAAACTCCAGCTACCCTAGTCATAGACTGTTCTCTCTGCTACCGCACAGCAAGCAGTACCTGAGCGCCAAGTCTAGGTCCAAGAGGCTTCTAAACAGCTTCTACACCCACACCATAGAACTCCTGAACATCTAATCAAATGGCTACCCAGACTATTTGCATTGCCCCCCCCCCCCTCTTTTACATCGCTGCTACTCTCTGTTGTTATCATCACTTTAATAACTCTACCCACATGTACATATTACCTAAACTAACCGGTGCCCGCGCACATTGACTCTGTACCGGTACCCCCCTGTGTATAGTCTCACTATTGTTATTTTACTGCTGCTCTTAAATTACTTGTTACTTTTATTTCTTATTCTTACTCCTATATATTTTTTAACTGCATTGTTGGTTAGGGGCTCGTAGGTAACCATTTCACTGTAAGGTCTACACCTGTTGTATTCGGCGCATGTGACTAATACAATTTGATTTGATAGCATCACTGCTATTAGCTTGACAACTGACATTTGGACCAGCGAAATCAGCCCCATGAGCATGCTGACTGACAGCACAGTGGGTCGTCAAGGATTATGCACGGTAAGCGGTACCGGAGCGCCAAGTCTAGTTCAAAAGGCTCCTTAACAGCTTCTACCCCCAAGCCATAAGACTGCTGAACAATTAATCAAATGGCCACCCGGACTATTTGCATTGACACCCCCCCCCCCTTTTGTATTTACACTGCTTCTACTTGCTGTTTATTAACACTACATACATGTACAAATGATCTTGATTAACCTCTCTGGGGCCGGCCAATAGCCAGGGAAAATACAGGGCGCCATATTCAATTAACATGATATAAAAATCTAACTTTCATTAAATCACACATGTAAGATACCAAATTAAAGCTACACTCGTTGTGAATCCAGCCAACATGCCAGATTTCAAAAAGGCTTTTCGGCGAAAGCATAAGATGCTATTATCTGATGACAGCACAACAGTAAACAAACAGAGTAGCATATTTCAACACTGCAAGCACGACACAAAACGCAGAAATAAAATATAAATCATGCCTTACCTTTGACGCAATTATTTTGTTGGTGTCACGTTCCTGACCTATTTTCTGTTAGTTTGTTATATGTGTTAGTTGGTCAGGACGTGAGTTTGGGTGGGCATTCTATGTTTTCTGTTTCTGTGTTGGTTTATTGGGTTGCCTGGTATGGCTCTTAATTAGAGGCAGGTGTTTGGCGTTCCTCTAATTAAGAGTCATATTTAGGTAGGCGTTGTCACAGTGTTCGTTGTGGGTGATTGTCTTCCGTGTCTGTGTCTGTACACCACGCGGGACTGTTTACGGTTTGTTCGGTTTGTGTAGCCTATGTTCCTATTCGTGCGTTTTTCTTGTTTTATGTAAGTACGTCGTCTAGGTCTGTCTACACCGTTTGTTGTTTTTGTTAGTTTAATCAAGTTCGTGTTTCGTTAATAAAATATGTCATTTCACTTCGCTGCGCCTTGGTTCCCTCAATATTCCTCCTCTTCCGAAGATGAAGAGGAGGAGGACTGCCGTTACAGTTGGCACTCCAATATGTCCCATAAACATCACAAATTGTCCTTTTGTTCGATTAATTCCGTCAATATATATCCAAAATGTCAATTTATTTGGACCGTTTCATCCAGAAAAACACAGCTTCCAACTATCGCCACTTCTCTACAAAATATATCAAAAGCTACATGTAAACTTTACCAAAACATTTCAAACAAATTTTGTAATACAACGTTAGGTATTTTTAAACGTTAATAATCGATCAATTTGAAGACGGGATGATCTGTGTCCAATACAAAAGAAAACAAACTGACGCAACTTTTTTCGTAACGTGGCTCTCTCAAAAAATGTACTTAATGTGACCCTCATTTACGATAGCCCTACTTCTTCAGTACACAAAGGAATAACCTCAACCAATTTCCAAGGACTGGTGCCATCCAGTGGAAGCGGTAGGAACTGCAAGCAAGTCCATTAGAAATCTGGTGTCTCTAAGATAACACATTGAAAAGACAGTGACATCAAAAAAATAAAAATTCTGAATGGTTTGTCCTCAGGGTTTTGCCTGCTACATAAGTTCTGTTATTCTCACAGATATGGTTCAAACAGTTTTAGAAACTTCAACTTATCCAAATCTACTAATAATATGCATATCTTATATTCTGGGGATGAGTAGCAGGCAGTTGAATTTTTGCATGCTATTTTTCCGAAAGTGAAAATGCTGGCCCCTGCCCACAAGAAGTTAACCAGTACCCCTGCACATTGAATCGGTACCTTTATATAACCTCAATATTATTATTTTATTGTGTTACTTTTTAAAAAACTTTAGTTTATTTAGTACTTATTTTCTTAACTTTATTTCCTTACAACCACTATTGTTGGTTAAGGGCTTGTACATAAGTATTTTACGGCAAGGTCTACAACTGTTATATTCGGCGCATGTGACAAATCTAATTTGATTCGATTTTTAAGTCGAAACCGAAAGGTTGCTCGAATCCCCGAGCTGCCAAGATAAAAATCTGTCGTTCTGGCCCTGAACAAAACAAAGCAGGAACCCACTATTCCTAGGCCGTCATTGTAAATAAGAATTTGTTCTTAACTGACTTGCCTAGTTAAAGATTAAATAAAAAATAAAAACTCGCTTTGGATAAAAGTGTGCTAAATGGCATATACTGTACATTATTTCTGTCACTGAGGATATACCAGGATATACGTTAAAATAACCCTATGTAACAGTTATGTAAGCCTCATAGCTTAAATGAGTGAAAGCATAGTTCCATCATGTCACTTGTACTGTAACTACAGCATTCCTCCTCTGTTGCCCTTGTTGTTGCTGTTGCCCAGGGCTCTGCTACTGAAGTGTGCAGTAGAGTCTTGTTATAGAATCCATCTTCAAGGCAAAGAGGGTTTTGCACCACTGGCTGATAAGAGAAGCCCATAGCCTGGTCTTTCATCAGCACCCTGTAGTGTGTGTGTGTGTGTGTGTGTGTGTGTGTGTGTGTGTGTGCGTGTGTGTGTGTGTGTGTGTGTGTGTGTGTGTGTGTGTGTGTGTGCGCCCACGTGTATGTGTGAGTGTACACAGCTCTACCTCACTCCTAGACCAGAGCAGGGGAACACGGTGGACCTCTAACGATGTGACACTCTCATAATAATGATGACAGAGTGTGCTCTTTATCAGTACGTATGTTTGTGTCTGACAAAATGATGAACAAGTCCAAACTCAGCACAAGGATTAAACTTTGTCTTACATCGTGTCTTAGCTTTGGAAGTTGCATCTCCCTAAATCGAATGATTAAACCCTGACGGTTGATAATGAGGTTGTGTTGCCTACACTTTTTTTTGTGCGCTTGTCAGTGCTCATTATATTCCAGCAGAGACACCTGCAGTTTCACTCAGTGCATGCAGTCCACACATTACATCAAAGAGTGGAGGCACTGGAAGCTTGCACTCTATATGTAGCTACTGTATAGGCAGTGGCAGACTACATTGCGTATCCTGTCTAGCACTGAGCATCGATGGAACAACAGCATGCAAATTTAACCAAACTTGTATCTCTGGGAATATGCAGAATCAGGTCAGGTTAAAATGACATGCTATGATGCATGTTCATAATGCAACATTTCGTCTTGTGAACACAGTTTACGTAACAAGGGCTATACACACACTTCCCATAATCATTTACCTTACATTCAATTGAATCCGCTCGGCTGTGTTTGTTTGTGCTACAGGTGTTCTATGACCAAACTCAATGATCCCATCCAGGAATGTAACAAATGCATTGCTGCACACAACATTGACTGATGTGTTTACAAAGGTGAGTGTTAATCAGATCATTTGAGTCCAGCCATCAGTAAAGAATACACTTTGAAAGCGCTATTGGTACATTGATATATTTCTAATCCCACGACACTATCTGTCTAATAAAGTATAGTGTTTCACAGGCCTAGGCCTAGGGAGATGGTTATAAGGCACTGAACAAAATGGTGAAGTCAAGTGTTTAAACACCAATTGGATGAATCCGGTTTTCAGGGATACAGCTAATTCAACCTGGCTACCTTTTCCACTGAAAACCGGATGTGGTTACACCGCTCATGTCTTTTTATGCCTGCTATGTTAGGTTGGTGTTGTATTTACAGCAGCCATCAAGTGGTAGGTAGTGAACTCGGATATTTACAGGATGGATCCCCACATCAAGAAAAGCTAGAATATAAAACGTTCTAGCACACACTCTTTACAGTGAACTACAGCTATTACCATTGGGCTACACTCATGCCTCACAACAAGCATCTTGTAGGCCTAGATTGAAAATGGCGGATGGAGAGGTAGGTAACCGCTGCTCCTGAGTGGCACAGCGGTCTAAGGCACTACATCTCAGTGCAAGAAGCATCAATTCAGATCCTGGTTTGAATCCAGGCTGTATCACATCCGGCTGTGATTGGGAGTCCCATAGGGCGGCGCACAATTGGACCAGCATCATCCGGGTTTGGCTGGGGTAGGCCGTCATTGTAAATGAGACTTTGTTCTTAACTGATTTGCCTAGTAAAATAATTTAAAAAATGTATCAGCAGTCTACTGTACCTGCTTCCTCCTGGAACTCTGAATAAATTCCCTGGTTTTCCAGAAATCCTGGTTGGATTTCCTGCTTATTCCCTCCTGATTCCAGGAATCCTCCAGCTGGGATTTTAGGAAAACCAGGAAATTAATTGAAAGTTACAGGAATTTTGCAACCCTACCAGAAGGTGTAAAACTGACTGGTAACCCTCCTACCTGGATTGGATCATACCAACTCACTTCTACAGAGAGTTCACAATATCTCTCTAAAACACATCACAGTATTACACTCATAATCAAATGAATGTCATTCATAAATTCATCAGCACAGAACAAAATGCCCATGCAATTAATCAATCCGCCGCGTCACACCACCCCCATGGAAATGCACGTTGGAGCACGGCAAAGTTTGCAACAATGAATTGGTAAATAAAATGTGTAAAGTGAGTAATACATGACGTTTAATAACTGCAAAATGCATAGTACTAGAGGACCATGGAAATAAAGTAGCCCACTGAATAAACTTGTAAAAACCAAATGCTTGCTGAGATTAGGCTAATAACATGAAGATAAATGTGGTGTTTCCCCCGCTCAGACGTTGCATATATCAACCAATGGTTGCGTGCCACATCATCGACTGTGCCATTGGCAGAAGATGTGATTAGCTGATATGTAAAATACCTATCCAGGTGTTGTAAGATATGGCATACAGTATGTCAGCAATGTCTGAGCAGGGGAACACGACTGCTCTCTGGTGAAGCATGTTTACGATACTCAAAGTAAAAACAACAACTGGAGGATGCTGGGAAAGAAACGACGTGAGGATTAGCGAGCGAAGGAGGGCGCATGGCAGCAGCGGGCGGCTCGATACTGAGTTTCCTGAAGTCCCACACAGAGATGGAAGTCATCGTGTCGGAGGACCGGGCGAGGAAGAGGGTGTATGGCAAGAAGAAGTGAGGTGCAAACCCGAACCGACTGCAAAATACAAGCCGAGTACTTTCTCCTTTGGGTCAAGTACAGGAGAGAAAAATGCATGTTACGTGCCTGAAGACCAGCGCAGTTGACAGATAGTGAACTTAAAATTGATCCTGACAAAAGTTAGGAGAAAGAACCTGCATCGTCAGTTGAGGTGAAGGCTTCCGAGCCTCACCCCAATGATCAGGAAAATGCCGAAGATAACTCTGGCCCAGAGGGAGTACAATTCATTGAGAAAGTGGATCTATGCCTTTCGGACGATCTGTTTGTGGTATCAGGCTGGGTGAAGGTGTTGTGTGCTGTCAATTAGGTCAAAGTATCCAGAGGTGGACTTTTTGTGTGTCTGCTGCTCAGAGGGAGATGGCGCTGGGCTTTTCGAGTCTCGGAACGAAAGCGGTGTCCTGTTAAGCTCTCCGGAGCAGAGCGCTGCTGAAAGGTGTGATAACTGGAGTGGGGTTGAGTTTTAAGGTGGATCAACTGAAGTTGGGGATCCCCGATGTCTGTGATGTACGGCATTTGGTGTGACGCAAAACCGGTAGCGAGCGCGAGACTGAGAAGAACCTGTCTGTCCTTCTGAATTTTGATGCAGAGGGTTTGCCGGATAAAGTCATGCTAGGGTATATACGTTTTCCCGTGAGAGCTTTTGTCCTGAATCCACTACGGTGTTTCAGGTGCCAAGTTTATGGTCATGTTGCTGCAGTATGTAGGCGGAGGATTTCGAGGTGTGATACGTGTGCAGGAGGGCATGGGACAAACAAGTGCGTAGTTTTTCAATTATGGGGATCAACCATGTTGTTGGGGATCAGAAATGTCCTGTGCGAGTGAGACAGATTGAAGTTTCCAGGGTGAGAGCAGTGCAGAAAGTGTCATATGCTGAGGCAGTAAAGAAAGTAGAGAATGGTGGGCAAAGGGTGAAAGGAGCGTTAGTAAGGTTGGCTTCTTGGCGTTTATTGCTATGGTCATCAATTGTGCTGCACAGATGGAAAGGAAATCCCAGAAGATTGAATTGGTAGTAACTTCAAAGGAGAGGTTTTTTGGGAATCAGAGATTTTAGTGCAGAAAAACAACAGGGGGTTTTGAGAGAAGGGGTTACAGCCTCCCAGGTGTAGGATCTGTTGGGGCCAAAGTAGTCGGAAGGGGTGGTGGGGTGTGTTGGGGATGGGGAGAGTGGAATATACTCTGAGTATACCAAACATTAGGAACACCTTCCTAATATTGAGTTGCACACCCCCCCCCCCTTTCCGCTCTCAGAACAGACTCAATTCATTGGGGCTACAAGGTGTCAAAAGCTTCCCACAGTTGTGTCAAGTTGGCTGGATGTCCTTTGGGTGGTGGACCATTCTTAATACACACGGGAAACTGTTGAGCGTGAAAAACCCAGTAGCTTTGTAATTCTTGACACAAACCGGCGCGTCTGGTACATACAACCATACCCCATTCAAAGGCACTTAAATCTTTTGTCTTGCCCATTCACCCTTTGAATGGCACACATACGCAATCCATGTCTCAATTGTCTTAAAGCTTAGAAATCCTTATTTAACCTGTCTCCTTCCTTTCATCTACACTGATTGAAGTGGATTTAACATCAATAAGGGACATAGCTTTCACCTGGATTCATCTGGTCAGTCTATGTCATGGAAAGAGCAGGTGTTCTCATTGTTATGTATACTCAGGGTTAGATGGTGGTGCAATTTCCTTTTTTCCCCCATTTCCCTTTTTTTGTGATCAAATGTGGAATTCACTTGCCAAACTATGAATGGCAGCAATATGCAAACAAAGTGTCTCGTCTGCCAGAAAACCCCACGAAGAAGAAGACAAGCGAAATCAAGCAAACACAGTAGTAGGTGATTGATTTTGCACATATTTCAAAACATGACCGATATTAGTTAGACAAGGACTTTGATAATAATGTTATAAAGACTGGGGGTAATCCTACAGCATAAAATCTTATGTTTAGGCATGAATTAATATATGCATTAAATATATGAAATATTAAAGCATTAGACGTCTCACTAAAGGTGTCAGTCATACAAAAGTTGTATTAAAATCAAAACTTGTTCTCTTGCAGATTAGTAACAATGTCTCCCCCCCATGTTCCAGAATGGCCTTTTTCCCTTTATTCAGATTACGTCTTACTTTCGGTTATTTGAAAATGAAATAATATCCAAAATATCGCAATTTTTTTAAACAAGCCATAGAAATTTGGTTGCAATTTCAGCTTAATCCACCAGAAAAAAAACAGAACAAATAATACAACAAATATTGTGGTTAAACTCAAATATACTAATTGATAAAAAAACTTAATCTTTGTAAATGATATCAGAAATAGGACTGTCTGCTCTGCTCAAAACTACAACCAACTTTTCACGAACGTTGTTGTAAGAATCGGACCAAAATGCAGCGTGGTTTGAGTTCATCATCTTTTATTATGAGAACCGGCACAAAAACAATAAAGAGCAACGAAACGAACGTGCAGCTTTGTCATGCTCAAATGCAACAATACAAAAATAAGATCCCACAACCAACAGGTGGGAAAGGCTGCCTAAGTATGATCCCCAATCAGAGACAACGATAGACAGCTGCCTCTGATTGGGAACCATACCAGGCCAACCTAGAAATAAATAAACTAGAATGCCCACCCTAGTCACACCCCGATCTAACCCAAAATAGAGAATAAAGGATCTCTAAGGTCAGGGCATGACACAACTAATTGCAGCATTACCGCAAAAATGGAATAGGCAAGTGGAAGGGGGGAAAAGTAAGGAACTTGTCTGCTGGCCCTGCATTAAAGACAAAAATTGGTTAAGTTAAGGAGTTTGCAAAGCTGTCATTAAGGCAAAGGATGTCTACTTTGAAGAATCTCAAATATAAGATCTATTTTGATTTGTTTAACACTTTTTTTGGTTACTACATGATTCATATGTGTTATTTCATATATTTGATGTCTTCACTATTATTCTACATTGTAGAAAATAGTAAAATAAAGAAAAACCCTGGAATGAGTAGGTGTGTCTAAACTTTTGACAGGTACTGCATGTTCATTAAGTGGGAACATGAATTAATGAAAACTGCGAGGCTGGGATCAAGATTGCACATCTGGGAAAGTTGAAACCAGTTTTATTTTATCAGTACTTATAGTGGGGATGCAATGACAGTGCAAATCAATTGCCTGGTACATACATTAGGCAGCTGGTTCAGTCCCGAGGTGCTGAACTCCAGTCCAGTTTTTCCACAATGCCGTGCTCAGCCCAAACGCAGTTCCATGCGATCTGTGATGCTGCAGCGGCTCACAGACGGTCAGGTACAGTTAGCCAGTAGCCTACAGACTGGGACTTGACAAACAAACAGTGGACCTCCTATGTCTCCACTCGAGATTTCATTAGCAGAAGATAAAGCTAATATTCAAAGGTGGCGAATTGTTTAGGATTATAACCAGGAAGTGCTTGCTGTTTTCTATCAACGCACTTTAAGGTAAATACACAAATTAGACATAATCTGAGTTCGGTTTGTTTCAGTGTAAAATATTGGAATAGTTACATTTTTCATTTACTACAATGTATGCAATGACTATGATACTATTGACAGCTGGCGTCTAATTTATAATACGGCTGGGCTACTTTACTTTATGTTGAATATAAATTAAACACATTTCATCAGATAATGTAATGGGACATTTTCTTTGGTTTATACATATGAAGGAATTTGCCATTTTTTATTTGCTAATAGTAACACTGAAACTAAGGGGGGTAAGCAAATATCGCTTGCCATTGATGGTTTGCTTTTTACAGTTATAACCCATGACATGCCGCTTTGTTGATGTCCAGTCCATATTTTAACACCTATAAGTGAATCAACCCTGTTCAAGTAACTGTCAAGCTTACCATTCCGCTGTACTGCTTGCTTATTGAGTGACATATATTAGCCTATCAAGTGATAGAGTCCGTCGGAGGGATCCCCGACGCACCACGATCCGATGTATGAGTGAGCGAGCGCATCATTATAGGACGGTGAAATAAACAAACATGTGGGTCCTTTCGCAAAGAGACGCATTTTAACGAAACAGCCTACATTTAACATACTGGTTCCGACTTGGGAGGAAATGAGAGATTTGCGGTGAAGAAAAACAAGCAATGGTATTGGGATACACATTGGGCTTCAGTGTACTCTATTCGACATCTGAAAATGATTGCTGGTCAAAATAACATCGCCTATGTATTGTCTTTATTGTCGGTTAGCTATGTGATGTTGCTTCATTTAATTTCCTTAATTGAGCAAGTGGCGGTCAAATATAGACTTTCGACTGATGGATTGTAGGGGGCACGCACGCACCAACTGATATTAAACTGATGGATTGTAGGGGGCACGCATGCACCAACTGATATTAAAGGGGCTATTCTCATTTACAAGAATTAAGGAGAATATCGAGAAATTCTCGAGAGGTATCGATTCTCGAGAGACATTACTGTAATATAAACTCTCACATCTCGAGCGCTAGCTCACACACTGGTCTGACAGTTGTTCCCTTTAAGCATAGCAGTGTAAACAGAATTGTCTCATTGAGTTTAAACATTCATACATGCAGTAAATATACGAATAGCTAAATAGCAGAGCAATGTTTTTGAAACGGCTGAAATATATAGACATTTTCATTACATTCTAGAATTGTTTTATTGAGTTTTCACCTGAAATTGCAGTAACAGCCTGTTAGATTCTGAAATTGTAGCAGTAGCTTTTATAAGGGAAGCTGAACTGTGTTTACCCCCCTTGGCTGCCATTGGCCCCCATCCAAGCAATAAGCATGCAGCAAGAAGCTAGATAACCTCAACAGGGAAATTCATTTTATTCGTTTTTTTATCACTTTGGTGCAATATGTAGTGCCTTTTCACAACTCTTAAGCACAAAAATCGAAACAGATCATTGAAATGTCAGTATATTCAATCTAAGCATCTGCTTTTCAAAATGCAATACCCATTTTACTTTTGACATGATTTTCTTGTCATTTGTTAACAAAACAATTAACCATCACTTAATCAAACTGCTCAAAACGAATAACTCGTTAACGTATACAGGTTGATAACAACTGAACAATGTACAATTCTATATTTTCTATACAATTCTACGTAAATCTGTCATTTTGACATCAATCTATGTTGGAAGGTAAAACAAAATCATATACTGTATGGATGTGGCTGTAAATACTACATCATCATTCTCCATCAGCCAGTGTGCTTCAATAGGACAAAGTGGAAACAGTCACTCTATGTGCCACCATTTGGAATTATAGTGTAGTGTACAATGCACTGCTGAAATACCTGGGTTGTATATAACAATATATTCCACTCATTATCTGAATTCCATTGATACGCTGTCAGGTGATGAATTTCAATGCCGGTAGACAGGCGATACTGTATCAGTTGACAAGTCACATAGAAAAGGGGATCTTGTGCAATGTTTCATTGGGCACAAATGACATACAAGTTTTTACAGTAGCCAATGGCTTTACAATACCCCTATTTATAATGATTTGTCCTACATACAGGTATGTACTGTATAACAATCTGCAATTGGATACAAATATGCTTGTCAAGTTATAAAACAAATGCTGTATGTAAAATTATATTTACCACCTACTCTTCTTTCTATTGAGCACTTCAAAAATAACAGTTTAGAAATGTTTGTTGTATTTTTTGCGATTGGATTAAATGGTAGTTAAATTGACTAAATGGTGTGCACATCATTATCTGATGTATTGGTGACTAAACAAAATGTTCTGAACATTTATTGGTCACGTACACAGTTTAGCAGATGTTATAGCAGGTGCAGCGAAATGCTCATGTCAAATTTCTGCCCTGCTAGAGCTGACCCGGTCAACTGTAGGTGCTGTTATTGTGAATTAGAAACGTCTAGGCGCAACAACGGCTCAGCCGCAAAGTGGTAGGCCACACAAGCTCACAGAATGGAACTGCCGAGTGCTGAAGCGAGTAAAAATAGTCTGTCCTCGGTTGCAACACTCACTGCCAAGTTCTAAACTGCTTCTGGAAGCAATGTCAGCACAATAACTGTTTGTCGGAAGCTTCATGAAATGGGTTTCCATGGCCGAGCAGCCACACACAAGCCTAACATGCTGACCAGACCGGACACGTCGCGTGCGCGAGCGTCGCAAAATAAATTTAGAAACCCATGTTATTCAATTATTGCACCCACACTGCTTGCACGCGCCAAAGAGCGTCTGCGACACCAAGGGCTAAAATAGATGTCGTTCCTATTTCTGACGCAGATCGCGCTGCAAGTCCTGCCTCTCCCATCTCCTCATTGGTTTATAGAAGCAGGTATCCACGTGCCATCTCCTCATTGGTTTATAGAAGCAGGTATCCACGTGCCATCTCCTCATTGGTTTATAGAAGCAGGTACCCACGTGCCATCTCCTCATAGGTTATACCCACGTGGGTGATAGAAAAATGAAACCTGTTTTGCCGGTAGTCGTGGTAATACAATGAAAGTTTAGATGCGATCACCATATAATTTAAACAATGAAAAAGCCTGGAAGGAGGAGAGATGACTAGAAACGATTCGGTTGGCCGTTTTATATGTGGATTAATTGTCGGAGTAGAGATCCTTGTCCATTTCAGGTAAAATAACAACTCAATGTTTATATCCCAGGACAAATTAGCTAGCAACAGCAAGCTAGCTAAACAGAACAAATTAACGTTAGCTAGCAAGTGCAAGCTAACAAGCTAAAATACCATACATGTTTAATGCTTTTCGACCTGTCCCCAAATTAATGTCATTGGTTCAGAGTTTGTTTTGATATTGTAACCTGCGTGTCGTGATCGCGTTTGGTGTGGGGGGGCAAAATACATTTATGCACGATAGCGCACGATGGCGCACGCGCGCAGCCTGTTTGGGCAAGGTGTAAGATCACCATGTGCAATGCCAAGTGTCGGCTGGAGTGGTGTATAGCTCGCCACCATTGGACTCCGGAGCAGTGGAAACACGTTCTCTGGAGTGATGAATCACGCTTTACCATCTGTCAGTCCGATGGACGAATCTGGGTTTGGCAGATGCCACGAGAACGCTACCTGCCCCAATGCATAGTGCCAACTGTAAAGTTTGATGAAGGAGGAATAATGGTCTGGGGCTGTTTTTCAGGGTTTGGCTAGGCCCCTTAGTTCCAGTAAAGGGAAATCTTAACGCTACAGAATTAAATTACATTGTAGACAATTCTGTGCTTCCAACTATGTGGCAACAGTTTGGGGAAGGCGTGAAAATATGTTTGTCTATATAAGGTCCCACAGTTGACAGTGCATGTCAGAGCAAAAACCAAGCCATGAGGTCGAAGGAATTCTCCGTAGAGCTCAGAGACAGGATTCTGTCAAGGCACAGGTCTGGGGAAGGGTACCAAAACATTTCTGCAGCATTGAAGGTAACTAAGATCATGGTGGCCTCCATCCCTCTTAAATTGAAGAAGTTTGGAACCACCAAGACTCTTCCTAAAGCTGGCCACCCGGCCAAACGGAGCAATCGGAGGAGAAGGGTCGTGATCACAGAGGTGACCAAGAACTCGATGGTCACTCTGACAGCGCTCTAGAGTTCCTCTGTGAAAATGGGAAAACCTTCCAGAAGGACAAACATCTCTGCAGAACTCCACCAATTAGGCCTTTATGATAGAATGGCCAGACGGAAGCCAGTCCTCAGTAAAAGGCACATGACAGCCCACTTGGAGTTTGCCAAAATGCACCTAAAGACTCTCAAACTATTAGAAACAAGTTTATCCGGTCTGATGAAACCAAGACTGAACTCTTTGGCCTGAGTGCCAAGCGTCATGTCTGGAGGCATCATGCTGTGGGGATGTTTTTCTGAGGCAGGGACTGGGAGACTAATCAGGATCAAGGCAAAGATGAACAGAGCAAAGTACAGAGAGATCCTTGATGAAAACCTAATCCAGAGCGCTCAGGACCTCAGACTGGAGCGAAGGTTCACCTTCCAACAGGACAACGACCCCAAGCACACAGCCAAGACAACGCAGGAGTGGCATCGGGACAAGTCTCTGAATGTCCTTGAGTGGCCCAGCCAGAGCCCGGACATGAACACAATCTAACATCTCTGGAGAGACCTGAAAATAGCTGTGCACCAACGTTCCCAATGCAACCTGACAGAGCTTGAGAGGATCTGCAGCGAGGAATGGGAGAAACTCCCCAAATACAGGTGTATTAACGTCACAAAGCTTGTAGTGTCATACCCAAGAAAACCTGAGTCTGTTTTTTCTTTATTTTTATTTCACCTTTATTTAAATTAACCTGGTAAGCTAGTTGAGAACAAGTTCTCATTTACAACTGCGACCTGGCCAAGATAAAGCAAAGCAGTGCAACACAAACAACAACACAGAGTTACACATGGAATAAACAAGTGTACAGTCAATAACACAATAGAATAAAAAGAAAGCCTATATACAGTGTGTGAAAATGGCATGAGGAGGTAAGGCAATAAATAGGCCATAGTAGCAAAGTAATTACAGTTTAGCAAATTAACACTGGAGTGATAGATGAGCAGATGATGAAGTGCAAGTAGAAATACTGGTGTGCAAAAGAGCAGAAATGTAAATAAAAACAATATGGGGAGGAGGTAGATGATAGGCAGATTGGGTGGGCTACTTACAGATGGGCTGTGTACAGCTGCAGCGATCGGTTAGCTGCTCAGATAGCTGATGTTTAAAGTTAGTGAGGGAAATATAAGTCTTCAGCGATTTTTGCAATTCGTTCCAGTCATTGGCAGCAGAGAACTGAAGGAAAGGCGGCCAAAGGCCGGTGTTGGCTTTGGGGATGACCAGTGAGATATACCTGCTAGAGCGCGTGCTACGGGTGGGTGTTGTTATCGTGACCAGGTGTTTCAACAAGGTACTGAGTAAAGGGTTTGAATACTTATGTAAAAGTGATTTTTTTATAGATTTTCTATTTATATAAATTGGCAAAAAAATTGAAAAAAAAAACATTTTTGCTTTGTCATTATGTGGTATTGTGTGTAGATTGATGAGGGAAAAATAATTTCATACATTTTAGAATAAAGTATTGTACTGTCTTGTCTGGACTATCATTAAATGTGAAGACTTATTTATATCAAATCAGTTCTCTAGGTTTAATTAACCTATTTAATCCCATCAGTCACAATAGTGACCGTAAAAAACGTTTCCAGTTATACGCCTCTAAAATGTTTACTGAATGATATATCAATGCATTTCCAGCAAACATTGAAATAATTAAGGGTCTCAATGAAATATGTGCAGTGTCACATGGTTAGTGTAAATTGTCACATGACCAGAGCTGTTTACTTCCTGGTTGCACCATGAGAAGACGATGGCTGCATCAAAGCTCCCAAACAAAAGGTTAGTAAAGTATGTTACCAGTAAGATAGGACAACGATTTTTAGTACATATCATCTTTAAGGTGTCTAGTATTGATATATGCATATGCAATTACTCAACTTTGTTCAGTGTCGGCATAGAATGAGTTATCATGTTGACGGCAACAATAGTGACCGGCGGGATAACACAGTGCATCTAGGTATACACATATTTATACACAGACATAGTTCTTGTTCTACCTAATTTTCTACTCTGTTCTACCTAATTTTCTACTCTGTTCTATCTTTTAGTTTCACTTTGAGTCAAGTTCTGGATATGTTGGATCTAGGTGACTGCTCAGACAAGGCATGCAAAATTGCAGTTATCCCTCAGAGATTGTGATAGCGATGGGTCAGATATGGACTATGAGGGGGAGACAGGCCGAGATTTGCCAGCCAGGCTGTTGAATGTATATGCTGAACCTATGCAAACTGATCATGACAGGAACATCGTTATCAGTGATGATGACCTACCCCTCACCATCCCACACTCTCTTCCCTGAGACTGGGTTGGGTCATGGACCCAGTGTTGCTCTTGGTGTTGCAGAGCAATCTCAGGTGCCTCAAGGTTGCAAGTTCCTTCATGACAACCTCTTCATTTCGCTTGCACTCCTCGATGAAATGACAAAAAGAGGATATGGGAGCTCTGGAACGATGAGGCAAAATCGTCTGTCCCATTTCAAGCCACAGGAGGACTTCATGAAGTTACCTCATGAAGGGAACCTCTGAGGTTCTGACCCAAGGAGAAAAGTTGCTGGTCCGTTAGAAAGACAATAACATTGTCACAGTGGCAACAAACATGGAGGAGAAATACAGTGAGACCTCTGTCAAGAGATGGAACAAGGAGCGACTTGCTTTTTGACAAAGTCCCACAAACAAAATGCATCAACCGATACAATGAGCACATGGGTGGTGTTGAACTTCACAACCTACAGGTTTCACGATAGCATATCTCCATCAGGTCTAAGAAGTGGTGGTGGCCCATCTTTGCATGGTCTCTCAACAGTGCACTCGTAAACAGCCATTTCTTTTACAGAGATGTTATGGGAGGGACAATCAACCTGCTCACCTTCTCATGGACAGTGGCACAGTCTCTTATGCAAAAGTTTGGCACGAAACCACTGAGGCACAGAAGGAGATCTCTACTGGCTGCTACTGTTGAAGATCAGACAAGATATAACAAAGCTTCTTACTGGCCAATCAACACGATGCACCGGTTCCATAGATGTCGTCATTGTTACACGCACTACCTATGCATGTGAGAAATGCAAAGCGCCACTGCACATTGAGTGCTTCAAGATATACCACGGACAGTAGAAAAGGAGATAAGAGCGAATGAAAAAGGGCTGAAAAAGCCAATAATAGAAAAGTCAATACAGGGTGAGGAGAAGCAGTACAACGGACTCTAGGAAGAAAAGAAAAGTTGACAAAAAAGGGAAAAAGTATCAAATTTACTGAAATGTTTCTGGAAAGAGGATCAATTGATTCAAGACGTACTGTATGACAGTAGGTCTGACTGATCGTAGTTCAAAATAGTGATACACAAACTAATCGTGCACTTGGTTCTGAAGACTACCTCTATAATATATATATATATATATATATATATATATACACATACATATGTGTATAATATATATTTTTATTTATTTTGTTCAGTGTAGGCCTCTACTTGAATGCATGTTCTACAGGCTACCTCTATCCTAAATGTTACCTTTATGTTCAATGTGAATGAATGACACGACTGCTATACAGTTGTTAGTGAATGTTGCACTAAAATGTCACAATGACAATGTTACAATAAATATTGCACTAAAGTACAAGTTCAAATGTTACAATAAAGTTATAATATTCATGTTTCAATGCATGTTGCACTAAAGTAACAATGTTACAATGTATGTTACAATAAAGTTACAATGTTGAAATACGTTGATGGTTGTTGTTTTTTTGCTCTCAGTATTCATATCGGTGTTGTATAAGGGTTTTTGATATGTAAAATAGTCACACTAGAACGTGATGGGGCATTCTAGTAGCAATGCTGGGGACTGCCAGTGACAGAGTTTTAAATGTGTTAATACCTGGGCTGGGATATATAAGAATTTTCATGACTGCATAGGAGAAATATGTAAATTCAGTATACATCACATTATCCCACCGGTCACAATCGTGACCGACCATAAAACACACCTTTTCACCTACTTTAACATGAAAAAAAAATATGATTGATTATTTCAAAGGCTTACTAATGACACAAGATTTTGATATTTTCATGTCTGGGAAAAATGTGGGATTAAATGGGTTAAACTAATCATGTAAACAATAATTAACTAGGAAGTCGGGGCACCATGGAAAATGTTGAGATTTACAGAGATTTACAATTTTCAGAATATAACTCTTCAGATATTTCAATATCTGATCAGTTACAGTCTTCTATTAATGAATTCTTATTACCTCATCAGTTCTCATTACTGAACGTCGCAACCCATGGATATCTGCACGAACACTAGCCTAAATCATGAATCAGTGATATACAAATTGGCTTAATTATTTATTTACTACCTAACAAAATAATCACACTGAATTGCATAACAAACAAACAGTAGATATTTGGGTTACTATATGATTCAAAGAAAAAGTCACTAGCGATATGATGGCTTTGTAGACAAAGTAAATGGGTGGGGACTGAGAGAGCGGAAAGACAAAATGGATTCACTACACACAGTTGATAATTATATTCATTGAAATGCTAATCCTTTGCACATGAACGGCCAATCATTCCAGAATAATTGCAATGTATATATTTACGCATGTATGTCATTGTTGTCTTCCGTGTTGGAATCGCTGGTCCGTCTGCTGAAGAGTCAATCGACAGAAAGTCGATTGGGTTGTGTTCATAATGGATACGTCATGCGTACCATGTTCTTAGAATAGATGTTTCGGCATTTGTCGGTATTTTCGTTGTAAGTTTACGTAATTTCTAGCTGCAGACTAGTAATTCTATGTCTAGGATTTGCTCTTATTCTGTAGTGATTGATAGTCTCAGAGTTGAACCATTTCCAGCCATGTAGCCAAAACTACAGCTATATGGTCTATGGTCTATAGAATTGTAGCCATTCAAACTTGGGGACTCCATCACGGCATTCTCTGACTTAATGTAAATTATGTAGGAAGTGGGTTTTATACAAGGTTTTATACAAGGGTACACGAGTAAAGTGTCCTTGTAGCCTCTTTGCTCCTGGAACGTATCCCTAAAACATATTTATGAGCCCTCTGGTTGATCTATTTCAGATACATTTTTCCTAACACAGAAAGCATCCCTATGATCCAGAATGCCTGACCAATCTCTACGACTTATAAACTGTGTAAACTACGGTATAGCCCTTAGTGACTGGTAAGGTATTCCGGAATATAGATTTGCCTCCGATCAGGGGAAAAGTATTTTATAAAGAGGTAAATCAGAGGGCTGGTGGCCTAAATATGTTTTAGGGATACGTTTGATGTAATATGTTTGATGTAGCTTTTAGCGACAGGAGCCCAATGTGTACAGGTCTCCCCGAGCGAAGAGGCTAGCGGTCTTGGTGCAGTCGATTTCTTTAGGTGTGTTTTCTTAGATTGAATGATTCCATTTGTATAGAAAGAACGAGTCAATTCCATTTTGGAATAAACAAATACTGAATTATACAATGCCTGTGTTAGGGTTGCTGTTGTATCAATGAGTTCAGTCTGTTGGCTATTGTTCAGAACAACACACTATGACAGTTTTGGACCAATGGCAACTGTACCGCAAGCATGGTGGAGGCTACATAGTTTACTCCATATCAATATGAAGTCTTTAGTATGATAAATATACGTATATGAACACATTGTTCCCGTTCTGCTTTATCCTGCCAGTCAGTTGGTCCTCTTGGTCAGCCTACATAGAGTTGTGCTGCAGTAAACCAGCCCACAACAACCAGAGATGAGGGTAGGATAAAGGCGTCAGCATGCTTCAGTTCGGCTGGTGCCTAGCCGAACCCGGCTCGCCGAACCAGATGAGTGCGCTCGCATACTCACATAACAGGCTTTCGCTTGAAAAAAGAGAAAAAAACGATAATAGTACTGTTTGTCAATTTTGAGACGCCGTAGCCAGTATACAATTTCTCAATATAGTCCGAATTTATTTGAGAAACTTAAGAAATCTGTCTTTCATTTTGACGTTTTTGCCAAAGAGATCTTAGTCGTGCAATTTTACATCTAACTAAGATGTTCGGTGCAGTGTTTTTCAATGAAAAAAGGTGCATGAAAATGAATCATCTCTCATTGAATGACTACAAAGACTTTATTGAAGAATCCCTACTGTTGACCAATCACCGACGATGGGGCATAAACTTTGGCTCCAACTTCGGCTTGCCTCCAGAAAAAATGTTGTGTGACCGAACAGCTGGGGAAAAAAGTCCAAAACGAACATTAACATCACAAAATGTCATCATAATATATGCACAAACTCTACTGAACTTTTTTGACTGGGAAGCATGCGTACGCCTTAAGACTATCAGAGTTTACGGGGAAAACTAACATCTGTTATCAGTGGCTGAGGTTCCTAAGGGTCCAACCCCCTTTTCTATAGCCTGAGTGCAATGGACAGCATGCGTTAAGTGAGAGGACTGAACCCTGAGGAAGGAAATATTCTTCAGACAATGAGGAGGGAAAAACATGTAACAAGATAAATGGATGGATAAAATCTAGGGCAGAAGGTCAGATAAGTGCTCAAAAGATAAGTACACACTGTCTGAGGGTGTCTCAGGGGGAGTTGGGATAAGCAAAAAAACACATTTCCAATTCACGCATGTGTACATGTGTGAAATAGGACAAATCAAAAGGTCAAATACAGGGTGCTTAAATTTGACCTGTTCCACAAACACATGTACAAGTGTTGTACAAATGTGTTGGTGTGAAAGGGAAATGTGTTTTTTGTATATCCCAACTCCCCCTGAGACACCCTGGGAGAGTGGGGTCACGGCCAGGGATCAGCAATTATTGAAGCCCACAAAATTATTATTATTAAATTAAGTACATAGAAAGGGAAAACTGAATTAAGAAAATTAAGCGAAAATAAACAAACAGCAACAAAATGTCACATGCATATAATAGTTTTTCCCGGCTGTCGCTGTGTCACCAATTGAGAGACGGCGAGCTCTCACATAGAGCAAGAGGTGAGTGACACAGCAAGTCTACTGGAAGTCACATGGTTTCACAAGGTTTTAGTTAATTTGGCCCAGAACAAGTAGCATATTTAATGAGTTTTTCCCTCCCCCCCTCGCACTTCCTTGCCATCTCTTATCTCTGATAGCGGTAAACTATTCCCCCCTTAAATCAGCAGAATCCTCCTGCTCTGCCTGTCTAAGCCTTATTTCTCTTTAATTCAATCTGTGCAAGGTGAATGTTTTCCCTTGTTGTAGATGCTAGGTACAAGCTGCTTCCCTCCTTAAGGACATTCTTCTGTTAACCTCATCACTGCATGTTGTTGTCTGCTGTGGCATCATGAGCTGTAGCATGGATGGGGCAGCAGCAATTACCCACTCTCCTCTTGCCTCGCCTGGCCTGGCTTATTAGTTAATGATGGACTCTGTGCCGGAAACCTCTCCTCTCCGCGGTCTTCTACATGCTTCCCTAGTTTCCTTTCATCCTGCTGCAAATTGCATTGTGTATGTTGCAGGAGTTGGAACCTAAGTTATTTTCCAATCGTTTCGTTCTGAACATAACCTTGATTTCTTTCATTCCGTTCCACTGTTCCGACCCCCCCGAAAAGTACCGGATTATAGAGTTCCTTTCTGTTCCTTTCTGTTCCTTTTTAAACCTCTGAAATAGTATTTTTTTGGTTCTACATAAAATGACTTCCTCAATCAGTGCGGATAGAGGAGCTTGCTATGGAGCGGGCAAGCTATTGTTTACATGTGCGATGGACAGACGAATGTAGGGCGCGAGTTGCGACTGAAATTTTGCAGGTGGGGAAACAGCGAGAGAGGGTGGATGAGGAGGCTTGGCTTAACTACAAAAAGGTAAGAGGTGTTTTTAATTCTGGCTAGCTAGCTCTGGTCCAATGATACGTCAACTCTCGGAGGTTCAATGACATTCAAAGTTCATCCGAAAAAGTCGCCCCTTCATAGATATAAATCTGTTGGCCTAATTCAGATAATGCATGTCATAACAAGATGCCCAGCGCTTTAATAAATCCAATGTGAAACGTGATAATTATAGTATCCGTAACTAGCATTGAAAAGTTTATCCATTCTTCTCTAAATAAAATAAATAAATAAACATTTCTGAATCACACTTATAACGTCAATAGGCTACAGTAGCCTAAGCTTCGGAGCGGGAGGGGCAGGTTGCCTACACACACGCGTACCCACACTGTCAAAGATTTTCAGCTGGCAGGCAGACACTGGAAGACGTTTCTGAGTGACAGAGTGAGAGTTTTGCATAGGCGCTTTGTAGCATTTTTTTGTGTGACTGAAAAAAATCCCGGAATGTAAAAGAATGTTATCAACTGGTTCCCATGCTTTTAAAATTACAGTTATGTTCCGGAACAGTATAGATCACTTTTGTTCCTGGTTCTGATTCTGTTCCTCAAATGTTATTTTCCAGTTTTCGGTTCTGTTCCCTGAACTGGTTCCATCCCCTGGTATGTAGGCCTATGTGCTGTTTTTCTGAAATGGGCCCCATTGCCATCACAACTACTAGTGGTGTTATATGACAGAACACAACTGTCCTATAAGGTCCTCTGAGGATCAGTGCATTTTGTTTTTTCATTTTCCATGTTTTGCAGAGTCATCATGACAGTGCGCTCCATAACTGGTTCAGGATCAGGCCTGTGAAAGCAATCAAAGGGGCAGTATTACACAGAGCAGAGCATCTCCCTTTGGGATAGAGATCAGGAAAGAAAGCTAGAGTGGAATCAGAATCCGTCTGTTTTTGGCCAACAATACAGGACTTCTGTGCTACACACTGATAAAAGGAAGTAATATGAAGATGGTTGGGTGCTTCCAGGTGCCTATCCTGTTAAGAAAGGGGCCTGTGGTTGATGTCTGTGGACACTTAGAAAAGAAAAGAGCTGCACTCTCTCATGTCTTTAATGCAATACGTTTAATAAATATCAATGTTTCGACAGCTAAACTGCCTTCATCATTTTAATCTCATTTCATGTCTGTAGACACCCTGGGATGTGTTAGGTTAACAATGTGTAGTTCAACACACTAGCGGATCGCAGCCATCCGTAAGTCCTCTGGTAAACTGAGTGTCCTCTGTGCTGCCGATATAGCCCAATGCAAACGGATTACAGGGTATGCTTTGGAGGCGAGATGAGGATTTTGAATATTTGAACATCTCTTATCTTCCACAGCTGCTGCTCTTTTGCGGTCTCTCTTTCTCTCTTTTCCCCATGCCTGTCTCTGTGATGTGGCTGGAATTCCCCGAGGGGTCTCGCGCGTTTTAACACTCCGTAATAATGTATCGTGTTGTTTGGGGGTGAAATTGTGTGATCCCCGAACCTCCAAGTTTAATTTGTTCAGGGTTTTGCGCTTGTCTCCGACGCCAGCAAGGACGTAAATTATAAATGGTTGCTGATTTGTGTAACTGAATGTGCGTAATACGCATGGTCAACAGTGAGGCCATCATTTTCTTATCCTTATTGTAAAGTTTCTACCGTGAAATGTTGCTTGTCCAGACCACGAGGCATCTATATCTCCCACATAAAATGACAGACTATTAAAGAAGAAGGATGTGTCCAGAGGGGATGGGTGATACACACTGATGGCATAAGCTCTACTCATGACATTTCACTCTTGGCCTTTACCATGAGGTCAAAGGTTAAGTCATCTTGGAACGATGGCTTCTCTACTCTTCACATTTTAGTCAATAGTGGTATAATAATCTATGTTGTTTTGCAGACACTTTTATTCAAGGGGACTTGAAGTAGTGTGTGCATGCATTGTTGTATGGGTGTCGCCAGCTGAAATCTAAACCACAAACTTGGCATTGAAAGTGCCGTGCTCTATCAACTCTGCCACACAGGACCACCACAGAATCTGGATTGTTTTGGTGTTATTGCAACACTGTACCTTTAGGTAAATCTGAGATTTTTTTTTGGGGGGGGGGGGCACAGCATTTGATTAATCATGCAGTATATTTGTTGGGGACCACTGAGTCTCTGTGCGTCATGTTGCTTTTGAGTGTTACGTTGTGACGGGACCGTACACCCTCTGTTTTCGTGTCTTCCCTCTCTCTCTCTCTCTCTCTCTCTCTCACACTCCTTTGTTCTCTCTCTCTCTCTCTCTCTCTCTCTCTGCTAAGCCTGCCAATTTCACTGGAGGGGGCACTTTGAGCGCTCCCGCAGTCTTCCTGTTATCTAAGCCCTTCTGGTGCACTTAGCCGTTGGATTGGCGGACTGGGAAACGCCAGATACTGGTTCAATTTTCCATCTTTTCTCTCTGGCGGATTCGGAAGAGAGGAAGAAAGGGGCTGTGTTACCCCCAGGGAGGCCATTGGAGAAGCGGGTGTCTTTTGTGCCGGAATAGAAAGTTGAACTTTAGCAACCGTAAGAAAAACCCTGTGTTCACAAAAATACATACAGAGGGATTTTATAGGAGAGTAAACCACTGCCTGTGAGAGCGAATTTCACCCTAGTCCAGCAGATCCAATCAACCCCCCCCTATATAATCATATTAACACACTCTTAGGTTAAGACTCACTGACCTCTGAGGTTGTCGTTCTGTCTGTAAACACTCAAAACGTGTGGAGATCATTACACTTCAGCTCTCTAGGCAGTAGTCTATAGGCCCTCTAGGCAGTAGTCTATAGCTCTCTAGGCAGTAGTCTATAGGCCCTCTAGGCAGTAGTCTATAGGCCCTCTAGGCAGTAGTCTATAGGCCCTCTAGGCAGTAGTCTATAGGCCCTCTAGGCAGTAGTCTATAGGCCCTCTAGGCAGTAGTCTATAGGCCCTCTAGGCAGTAGTCTATAGGCCCTCTAGGCAGTAGTCTATAGCTCTCTAGGCAGTAGTCTATAGGCCCTCTAGGCAGTAGTCTATAGGCCCTCTAGGCAGTAGTCTATAGGCCCTCTAGGTAGTAGTCTATAGGCCCTCTAGGCAGTAGTCTATAGCTCTCTAGGCAGTAGTCTATAGGCCCTCTAGGCAGTAGTCTATAGCTCTCTAGGCAGTAGTCTATAGCCCTCTAGGCAGTAGTCTATAGGCCCTCTAGGCAGTAGTCTATAGCTCTCTAGGCAGTAGTCTATAGGCCCTCTAGGCAGTAGTCTATAGCTCTCTAGGCAGTAGTCTATAGCTCTCTAGGCAGTAGTCTATAGCCCTCTAGGCAGTAGTCTATAGGCCCTCTAGGCAGTAGTCTATAGCCCTCTAGGCAGTAGTCTATAGCCCTCTAGGCAGTAGTCTATAGCCCTCTAGGCAGTAGTCTATAGGCCCTCTAGGCAGTAGTCTATAGCTCTCTAGGCAGTAGTCTATAGGCCCTCTAGGCAGTAGTCTATAGCTCTCTAGGCAGTAGTCTATAGCCCTCTAGGCAGTAGTCTATAGGCCCTCTAGGCAGTAGTCTATAGCCCTCTAGGCAGTAGTCTATAGCCCTCTAGGCAGTAGTCTATAGCCCTCTAGGCAGTAGTCTATAGCCCTCTAGGCAGTAGTCTATAGTCCTTTAGGCTGTAGTCTATAGGTTTCCTAGTGTAGTCTATAGATTTGCTAGGAGTTGCTAGGCAGCCTAGTATTTCTTTTCCCAACGTCTTTCTTTATTCTGTTGTGATGAATCTGTCGTGTGCCTAGGCTTTAAATCACTCTGTTATTGAATGTCACTGTAAAGAGCTTGTTTACAGTCTGTGCTTCCCCTCGGTGCTCCCAGACAGACGGACAGTGAGTGGGGTCTCAGCTTGAAGCGACTGTGTGGGTTGCTGCTGTTTTTCGCCAACAGGTCTGATACACCGGGGGGCTGACAAGGCCCACAGAGACCACAGAGATGCTATGACATAGTAGCGTAATCCCGTTCACCAGTTCCGTGCAATGCTACATTGTCATGTGAACTGGAAGAAAGATGTGTTTTAATGCTCGTCTTCGTTTACGGCGGTACGCTGGCGGCTATGCAAGTCAGAGTTCTCTTTCACCACCGGCCTCCTCACAGCGGTTCTATGACGACGCTAGACAACGGTTCTATTTCCACGCAAGGTACCATTAATGTCACTTCGGCTGAAGTGCAATCTTTGCTGAGAGGCGGCTTTGTTGGCTTTTCACCTACACATTTGGCCACTCATTTGTTGATATAAAGACATCGGTTTGCATTGCCAAGACACTGTCAATTCTGGAGGGAGCGAGAGGGAGAGAAAGAGAGAGAATAAAGGCATGTTTGTTGGCCTTCTAGCGATTGGAACACACTCTGACTGTGAAAGCCAAAGGGCATGACCATTGTTCGGTAACATATTCGGTCAGCGAGGCCTTTGGCTGGGCCCAGATGCATCCCAAAAGGCACCTTGTTAGAATGCATCCCAAATAGCACCCTATTCCCTTATATAGTGCACTAAAAGTAGTGCACTATAAAGGGAATTGTGATCCATTTGGGAAACACCTTAGACACTTCCTTTACACAGTATAGCCTGCTTACTGAATGTGTGGAGAGTTATTGAGGGTGTTGTTGAAGGTACTGTTAAGCAGCTTTCAATATAGATAACAAGGTTGATACCACTGCAGGCAAGACGAGCTTCCAGACACATTTATGGTTTGTTTTTACTGTACTTTTACAAATCAATTCCCGAATGAATTGTCTCCTTAAAACAAGAATGTAGGTGGCATAAGATGGTCTAGCGGTCTAAGCTGACGCCTTTGGAAGGCCAGCATCCCGGAGTCGCCTCTTCACTGTTGACGTTGAGACTGGTGTTTTGCGGCTACTATTTAATGAAGCTGCCAGTTGAGGACTTGTGAGGCATCTGTTTCTCAAACTATACACTCTAATGTACTTGTCCTGTTGCTCAGTTGTGCACCGGTGCTTCCCACTCTTTCTATTCTGGTTAGAGCCAGTTTGTGCTGTTCTGTGAAGGGAGTAGTGCACAGCGTTGTACGAGATCTTCAGTTTCTTGGTAATTTCTCGCATGGAATAGCCTTAATTTCTCAGAACAAGAATAGACTGACGAGTTTTAAAAGAAAGTCCTTTGTTTCTGGCCAATTTGAGCCTGTAATTGAACCCACAAATACTGATGCTCTAGTCTAAAGAACTAGTCTAAAGAAGGCCAGTTTTATTGCTTCTATAATCAGAACAACAGTTTTCAGCTGTGCTAACAAAATTACAAAAGGGTTTTCTAATGATCAATTAGCATTTTAAAAGGATGAACTAGGATTAGCTAACACAACGTGCCATTGGAATGCAGGAGTGATTGTTGCTGATAATGGGCCTCTGTACGCCTATCAGCCGTACAGAGGCCCACAGCTACAATAGTCATTTACAACATTAACAATGTCTACACTGTATTTCTGATCAATTTGATGTTATTATAATGGACAAAAAATGTACTTTTCTTTCAAAAACAAGTGACCCCAAACTTTTGAACGTGTCACGCCCTGATCTGTTTCACCTGTCCATGTGATTGTCTCCACCCCCTCCAGCTGTCGCTTATTTTCCCCATTGTATTTCTCCCTGTGTTTCCTGTCTCTCTGTGTCAGTTAGTCCTTTCTGTTTCAAGTCAACCAGTGTGTTTTTCCCGTGCGTCTGCTTTTTTGATTCTCTCTTTTGCTAGTCCTCCCGGTTTTGACCCTTGCCTGTTTTCTGGACTCTGTTCCCGCCTGCCTGACCAGTCTGCCTGCCCTGACCTCGAGCCTGTCTGCCACTCTGTACCTTCTGGACTCAGATCTGGTTTTGACCTTTTGCCTGTCCACGACCATTCTCTTGCCTAAGCCTTTTGGAACTAAGAAATATCAAACACTAACCATCTGCATCTGGGTCTGAGCCCTTATAGAACAGTAGTGTATGTTAGTGTAACAGTTTAACTTTACTTCCGTCCCCTCTCCCCGACCAGGGCGCGAACCAGGGACCCTCTGCACACATCAACAACAGTCACCCACGAAGCATCGTTACCCATCGCTCCACAAAAGCCGCGGCCCTTGCAGAGCAAGGGGAACCACTGCTTCAAGGTTTCAGAGCAAGTGACGCCACCGACTGAAAGGCTGCTAGCACCACCGCTACCTAGCTAGCCATTTCACATCGGTTACATTAGTCTGCCAAATTAGCTATATTATGAGTACAACTATCATTTGCTGTCGGCATCAGGATATGACTTAAGAGAACTAGTTAGCTCCAAAAGTGGTTAGGAGTAGCTTTGACTGTATGACAGTGCATTCAGAGCCATTAAGTGGCTATCCATACTACAAACTTCATGTAACCAGATTCCTGTGAAGCAATTGTAATGACAGTCCACCACAACATAGCCGATAGCCTCCTGGTTAGCAAGGGGTCGTTTGTGTTTAATTGTATGGTGTATTAAAAACACAGTTTGAGATTGTTTTGAGGAGTTTTCTCCAGTAGTTTGAATGGGGAATGGAGCATCCCGGAAAATGTCTGAGGTTGCAACAGTAACCAAGGGGGGCAAGTGCTTAGCGACGGATCAATTATTGGCAAAAGAGCTGACCTGACTGGTCAACAACAACAAAAAAAGTCGGAGTTGGGCTGCCTGTGTAAATGCATACATAGACATATTATCTGATGTTAGATTGCTTGCAACTTCCTAACCTCAGACACAACACATACTGGACCACAGAGAGAGTCAATGGCAGTCTGATCAGTCAGTCAATGATCTGATTAGTGTGTGTGTAGCACACGGGGATGTGTGAAACGTACTCCTCAGCCCGAAGTGTCCCCACAGAATAGCTAGCTTTTCACATGGTGCCAACTGGTAATGTGTTTCAGGAGGGGCGGTCATGTGTGCTTAGCAAAGCAGAGGTCCTGGGATCGAGTCTCAGTGGGAGCTTAAAGAGGAGGAAGTGGTACTTGCTAAGCAAGCAGCCTGAGGTACTTTACGTGTGTGTGCGTACGCAGACACGCAGCACATGTTACACAATCAGCTGATTGCTCATTCAGCACAGTGGCACTACTGAGCAAACAAGCCCTTTTCTTAAATGTAACAACATTTTAGCCGTCATTCTTTCTGTCACCTCATGATGTTGGTTGGTTTGTAGAATAGATAAATATAGCCTATTCTGTCACGGATGGACTGCCTGAGGAGTGGTTTAAGGGAGACATTAACAGAATAATAATTGTCCTTTTATTGCCAATGGTTCTCTTTCACGTCTCTCGCAAAAAGAGCCTAATCAGATTTTATTGGCACTCAAATAGAGCTTACCCGGTCATGCCGCTAATGTGGTTGTTCATAAATGATTCACAGCACACTGTTCTCTCTTATGATTGAATAGTCTTTTTATGTTAGAAATACCCCCGTGAGCTGAGAACCAACACCGCAGTATGGCTTGAGGTTCAATATATTTGTGGGCAGCGTTTATTTAATTTTTTCCATTTGGTTTTCATGTACAACGAATTGCTCTTATTCAGTGGGCCGCACATCACGTATGTGCATAACCATTATCCAGCAGCATACCACCCTGCATACCATTGCTGGCTTGCTTCTGAAGCTAAGCAGGGTTGGTCCTGGTCAGTCCCTGGATGGGAGACCAGATGCTGCTGGAAGTGGTGTTGGAGGGCCAGTAGGAGGCACTCCTTCCTCTGGTCTAAAAAATATCCCAATGCCCCAGGGACACTGCCCTGTGTAGGGTGCCGTCTTTCGGATGGGACGTTAAACGGGTGTCCTGACTCTCTGAGGTCATTAAAGATCCCATGGCACTTATTGTAAGAGTAGGGGTTTTAATCCCAGTGTCCTGGCTAAATTCCCAATCTGGCCCTCAAACCATCATGGTCACCTAATAATCCCCAGTTTACAATTAGCTCATTCATCCCCCTCCTCTCCCCTGTAACTACTCCCCAGGTCGTTGCTGCAAATGAGAACGTGTTCTCAGTCAACTTACCTGGTAAAATAACGGTAAAATAAAAAATTATAAAGCAATTGTATCCATGGTGACATGTGGTTATGTATAGGATAGACTGTACACACAGTGGTTGAAATTTTGTAGATTTGTAACCACAGGGCGTCTAGGCTCAAAACATGTCTGTAAGGCCCATGGAAGACTGCTGCTTTTTTTTTGTAGGTCTACAGTACGGATTGCAAAGCTTTAGGAGTCAGACAGCAGACACACCCTCATCAGCATTCAGTGCAAGGCTTTTAAATCTGTGTTGGCCTGCCCAGTACACTGCCCACAGTAAGGTCAGACTCATGTTCAGGAGAAGGGTCAGGGAGGAAACCTATGCCCTCTTTGCTGACAATCTAAGATGGAAGATAACTTCATGTAAATAAAGATGTAGACTGACTTGTGTCTTGGGTGGTCTAGAGGTCAGGGCCACTGCCTACATTACACAGGTATGCCAGTGTGGGTTCAAATCTGGCCCACTGTCTTTGTGATACACTTTCCATCTTTCCCACTGTCTCTCCTCTATCCAGTAGAACATGCAAAAATACAGTGAGCTACAAAAGTATTGGGACAATGACACATTGTTGTTGTTGTTTTGGCTCTGTACTCCAGCACTTTGGATTTGAAATGACACAATGACTATGAGGTTAAAGTGCATATTGTCAGCTTTAATTTTAGGGTATTTTCATCCATATCAGGTGAAACTTTTGGAAATTGCAACACCTCCCCATTTTAGGGGACCAAAAGTATTGGGACGAATTCACGTATGTGTATTAAAGAAGGCAAAAGTTTAGTATTTGGTCCCATATCCAGGCTGTCCTTCATTACGCACACCTGTCCCTATCATTACGCACAGCTGCGCAATATTGGACTCACCTGGACGCCATTACTTTGTTGATTACCCCCTCTATATCTGTCTGCTCCTCAGTTTGTTCCCTGTGTCAGCATTGATGTCGTCATTGTTCTGTTTCATGTCCGTGGTTCATTAAATGTTCACTCGCTGTACCTGCTTTTCGTCTCCAGCGTCGATCCCACACACTACATCAAGTTTGTGACTCTACAAACTTGGTGGATGCATTTGCTGTTTGTTTAGGTTGTGTTTCAGATTATTTTCTTCCCAATAGAAATTAATGGTAAATAATGTATTGTGTCATTTTGGACTCACTTTTATTGTAAATAAGAATATAATATGTTTCTACATGAATGTGGATGCTACCATGATTACATATAATCTTGAATGAATCGTGAGTAGTAATGAGTAAGAATGTTACAGACGCACAAATATCATACCCCCAGAAAATGCTAACCTCCCTTACTATTGGTTAGCATGAGAGGTTAGCATGTCTCGGGGGTATGATCATCATTATTCACAATTCATTCAGCACTATCCATAATCATGGTAGGATCCACATTAATGTAGAAGTGTTTAGAAACATATTCTATTCTTATTTACAATATAAGCGACTCCAAAAGTACACATTTACCATTCATTTCTATTGCGCACAAAATAATCTGAAACACAACCAAAACAAACATCAAATGCATCCAAAAAGTTTGTAGAGTCACAAACAAGCTTGATGTTATCATTGCGTGCTAGGAATATGGGACCAAATACTCAACTTTTGACTACTATAATACAAATATAATACACACTTTTGGTCCCCTAAAAGGGGGGGACTATGTACAAAAAGTGCTGTAATTTGTCAATGGTTTACCCGATATGGATTAAAGTACCCTCAAATTAAAGCTGACAGTTTGCACTTTAACCTCATAGTCATTGTATTATTTCAAAAATGCTGGAGTACAGATCCAAACAGCAACAACAACAAAAGTGCCCCGAGACTTTTGGAGCTCACTGTATATATAAAAAAAAAGACCAACTTGAAATACCATCATTAGCAGTTGGACCAGACTGCAACAGGTAAAATATTTGAATTGGCTAGTCTGATGGACTAATGACCACCCACTTCCTGGTCCCGAGCTAACCAGACAGACATGTTCTTAATCATCACCTACATTTAGAAGTCTAATTTGTTGATATCTTCCTTTTCGGATGTCCATATGAATTAACCCAGTTTGATGCTATTGTTGCCGTGCCCACGCAGACATTTAATGCTTCGGTAAAACGGGCCAAGAGAGGAAAGGGGCCGCTATCGCCTGTCACTCTCTTTAACCTCCCCGCTGCAACGGGGTCGCAGCCTGTGACTGCAATTACCCGGAGATCTTCACAGTCCACATGAATTGATAAGGACTGTCCGAACAGAACGTAGGACAGACACACAGACATCTCTCCATTGTATCCCAATTTAGATCATAAAGGCCTGATCATTCATTTAGAATGGATGAAATAGTGTTCGTTTGGTGTGGCTGGATTCGTACCAGGTGTATTTTAAAGTCGTAAGGATCATCATGACACCCTAGCATGACTGAAGTAAACCCCACAGCAGACAGAGTAACATAATGCCAGTCCATTCATAGGGCCCATATTTATATAGCATCTCAGTGGTGATTTAGAATCAGTTTGACCTTTTAGATCACAATGAATAAGGTGAGCAGGGGGAACCTGATCCTAGATCAGCACTCCTACTCTAGGATGCTTGATACATACCTCCGGCCAGAATCGAATCCCATGTTTAGGACAGGCACGGTAACAGAGTTGGGTTAGAGTGAGTCTTTCCTTGTCTTGCCTGTCCCTCTAGTCAACAACATTTGCATTCAGTGCCCTGTTAGCAGCTGGCTCCTCTTCTCTCCTCTCTCTTCCTATCCCCTCCTCTTCCCCCCCTCTCCTCTCAATGCCCGTGACAGGAGAGAGAGAACGGATGAGTCAGGAGAATGACGAAGATGCCTGCAGCACAGCACTCATATCAGAACCGAGGCCATGTCACGAAGTAGCAATGCATGAGCACAATTACGTAGTCCGCTTTAATAATGCAGTTCTTCGCATGAGGTAAGAGGACATTGTCGGCGTTTTAAAGCTTGTACTGGAGGATAAGGTTTTTAATTGAGTGCCCATACAGGGTTTAGTGTAGACCCTAGGTAATGTGCAGCGTATGGTAGGTAATGCAACACATGTTTATTTTTATGTGTGAAGACAGACAGAAATGTGGGTATATTCAATTAACACTATCATTTAACTATAACATTATATGTGCAGCTAGACTGGAATTTGTTGATTTTCCTCAATTATTGTCTCAAATACTGTATTGACGTACTGGACTATAGGGTGACCTCTGACCCTTATAAAGTGGACTCATCGGTGCTCGTCCATTGGGCGCGGGTCAGGTGCATCCTGTCTATGTTCCAGAGGATTCCCCCTCACTCCCGCACATTAGTGTAGTCTGCCTGGCTGTCACTCACTCGCTCAGGGAGATCCCTCCCGTGCCGTGAGAGCTGCTCCTGCTGCCTATTTTAAGTCAGGAGATTTATTTAAGAGCCCATTACACAAGATTAACCATGGAGGTACGCCTATAAATGGAACTGAGGAGCCTGTTCGTGGATGTCTTCCTAAAGCAGGCAGCACATCTCCCTAACAGACTAAACACTGTCTTTCTTTAAGTGCTCTGTCTGGCTAAGTGATGAATAGAACTTAAAGGGGAAAGAGTGGCTTCTTTTACATTGAATCCTGTAGGGGCTGATAATTGGGAGAAGGATTCTTAAACACTCTCATCACTTTAAAGTGCACAGTGGATATAATGGCTAGTACCCTACAGCCTATATTAAGCTCATCCAAAACGAGCCCAGTACAAGCACACGGGCGGTGATGCCCCAATCCATTCAGGGAAAGTATTAAACGGATGGAAAGTTGTCTGGAGGACATGCACCCTAACCTGCCAGTAGATACTAATTCACTCCCAAAGTTTCCGTATTTTCCTTCCGCTGAGGAGAGTTTCTCCATTCCACATGGTTGCGAAATTCTGGTAACTTTCCCAAAATGTTCGATCCCGAGTGGAAGATCAGCAGGGAATAAGCAAGAAATCTGGAATCCTTAATCTGGGATTGGTTTAAAACCTGGGAATTTTGGGAAGGTTAACACAATTTTGCAACTGTAGTCAAACAGTAGGCACTGGCCTTTGATTCAACATGGTCTGTGACAGTCAAAGACTTCAAAAAAGGTTCTTAGTGAAATTGGTTGATTGGAATTGGTGAGCACTATAGATGTAGTGTTTTGGGGAAACCAAAATGGCACCCACCAGCCACTCTGCTGAAAAAACAGCATAGACCAGCCTTCGTTGTCTTTTCACGGGTGACCAGCGTAAACTGGCTTGCAAAGTGATGTCTAATTCCTATTGGAATCCAGCTTGAGTAGGGACATCCAACAATTAGAACTTTCATTCACGCACAATCTGCATTCAGAATGATTGCCAGGGTTAGAAAGATTCATTAATGAGATTACCTAAACAATCTACAATAAACTTGATCCGCGATTTCAATAACAGGTGCAATAAGTCCAACTAAGAAATTGGATTAGTTTAGAAAAATGTATGCTATTTATCTTTGTGTAGCATAAGATTAATTAATTGATTAATTCATCAATCAATGTAAGCTACATGCACAAACATAGATATTGAAACAAAACATATAACTGCAATAGAGAATGCTGGGATATATGATAATATTAGGCATTGCTTTTGGAGCTCCCGAGTGGCACAGCACTCTAAGGCACTGTATCTCAGAGCAAGAGGTGTCACTACAGTCCCTGGTTTGTATCCAGGCTGTATCACATCTGGCCGTGATTGGGAGTCTACCACAAAATATAGCTTAGGTGTTGTTAACAATATGAGTCAACCCAGTCTGTTGCGCACTCATCGATTTTGTTACTAAAGAGCTTTGGGCCAGTAACCAAAAGGTTGCTGGATCAAATCCCAGAGCAGACAAGGTAAAAATCTGTCGTTCTGCCCCTGAGCAAGGCAGTTAACCCACGGTTTCCCGGGCGCCGAAGACGTGGATGACAATTAAGGCAGCCCCCCACACCTCTCTGATTCAGAGGGGTTGGGTTTAATGCAGAAGACACATTTCAGTTGAAGGCGGTCAGTTGTACAACTGACTAGGTATCCCCCTTTCCCCTAAACATCCAACCCGTCTATTGCTGTATAACTGAATGTATAACTCTCTTGGGCTTTGAACTCACAACTTCTTGTTAGCTAATGGCTTGACTCTCCTGCTACACTACCAGGTCTGTGGGCATGACAGAGATAGGCAACAGATTTAATGGCAAGAATATATTTCTGAACTTTGCTAAAAATGGCCCATAATCAAGTCAATAATTGTCAGATTATCTGACAACACCAATGCTCAGGGACACTTGATGTAAAGTGTGCATAAATGCTTTGGGGATTTGAACTTGTAAGCTTTTGGGCAGAAGTGCATTTATGTTTCAGCGGTGCCACCAGGTACATCTTTATTACCAAGAACATACACTGAGTGTACAAAACATTAAGGACACCTGCTCTCTCCATGACATAAGCTGACCTGGTGAATCCTGGTGAACGCTATGATCCCTTATTGGTGTCACTTGTTAAATCCACTTGAGACAATTGAGACATGGATTGTGTATTTTCTGAGGGCAAACGGGAGGTGCAACTCAATATTAGGAAGGTGTTCTTAATGTTTTGTAAACTCAGTGTATTTCCACACACTCAAAATTAGGGTACAGTTAGGGTACAGTGGTGAACCCTGGGGACCAAAAACATCAAAGGTACTTCAGAGATACACATAGGAACAGTTCCTTTTGTCATACATGTGCGGATAATCTAGTATAATGGTACATTTTTCTACCCAGTACTTTGACTATAAGGTACAATAGTCACTGCACTTTGAAATGTAGGTAGGGCGCATTAGCATATGTGGGGGCCTGAACTAATAAATGTGTATTTGTGCCCAACGTCAGTGGAAGTGTTGTACCCGTTTGTGGTTAATGTTTATGTCCTCAAAGGTTGAGCACATCTTTTAAAACAGTCAAATATCTTTGTAAGAGCATATGACATTAAAGAGCTGCACTGCTGAAATGTTACTGTGCATTTCACAGTAGTTTAATGGAATTAGGTTACCTGGAAAATCCCATACAATGCATTACTGACTACCATGCTCTATATTTTCAAGTATAGTGGTAGCTGCATCATGTTATGGGTATGCTTGTAGTTGTTAAGGACTGGTGAGTTTTTCAGGATAAAAAGAAACGGAATGGAGCTAAGCACAGGCAAAATCCTAGAGGAAAACCTGGTTCACTCTGGTTTCCTCCAGACACTGGGAGATTAATGTTCCTGAGTGGCTGAGTTACAGTTTCGACTTAAATCTACTTGAAAATATATGACAAGACCTGAAAATGGTTGTCTAGCAATAGACAACAACCAATTTGACAGAGCTTGAAGAATTGTTTTAATAATAATGGGCAAATGTTGCATAATCCGGGTATGGAAGCTCTTAGATACTTAGAAATCTATTTAATTTTGAATGCAGGCTGTAACACAACAAAATGTGGAATAAGTCAAGGGGTAGGAATACTTTCTGATGGCACTGTAAATCAATATAACAAGGGGGGACTCATGTGAGATTCGAACCCTTGCCAAAATCTACAAGAATTATGTCGACTAGGCTCTTTACACAGAGATAAATTATACCAGTACGGCAAATACACCTGATAGTGTCTTTGATGATACTTAGGTGTGATAAGGATACTTACATACATGAAAAGGTGTTGGAACACTTACAACTACTTTGATGATTTTAATTGGCTGATGCACTTGTGCCAGTATATAATCAGTGCCACCTGTTGATGTTAGCATAGGGCTAAGTTGTACCAAGTTGTGTGTTTTTGAAGACCCCTCTGGCAAGAATGCAATATTTTTTCTAGATTTGAACACCATACACCTGAAACCCCAGCTCTCATTGGTAGTCGCCATTGGGATGACGTAGCGTCAACATCCGCTCTTAGACTTTGTGTCTGTGTTATCTCGTGGAAACACAGTGTCGCCAATTTTTACTTTGTAGCAATTAGGGAAAATTCAACGGAGTCGGAAATTTGAGACTGTGGATGCCGATGCGATAACAGTTACGGACAAGATTGAAGATAACTCGATTCCATTTTAGCAACAATTTCTTCAGAACTGGTATTTTTTTTTGTTATATACATATGTTATAATACTCACGTTGTCAGTCAGAAAGGTAGCTAACATTACCAATGTCAAGGTAGCTTGCTAGCTACATGGTTGATAATAGCTAACGTTACTGTGAATTTCCCTGCCTGGTACAAAATAGAAGTATGATGATAGCTTTAGTACATTCATTTTCACACATGCGTAAAAAAATCTGTGTAAAATAACACGTTTGGACTATCATAGTTCTGCATTCATTGAAAATAACTCTTCTGCATGAAAATCCTCATTGGTAAGACATAAAATACCATGTAGTGAACATTACAATACAATCCTAATAACAGTGTTGTGTAAGTTACATGCTTTTTCTGTAGGTTTCCAGTTTTGAAGAGGGCACAGGCAGGGTTGTAGAAAGAATTGGAGAGGAAGACCTTGAAAGGGCTGCTCGAATGCAAGAAGACAGGCTGTCAGAGATGAAGGTTAGTAAAAATATTTCACCTGTGGTACGGTTTTACCCGCTTCACAACATTCTAATCACATCGCACAATATTTGGCTGCAGTCTGTAATTTCATGTTGCTTTTTTTCTTATCATTACAGGCTAAATTACAAGAGCTGTCCTTTGAAGAAAGGGGAGATGTTCTGGAGCTGGCCGCTTTCCGTCTATCTGGAGCGATTTTTGACATCATGGAGTACCGGAGAGCTATCCCAGTGACTCCGGACAACCTCGCTGGCGCACCTGCATGAATTGGCAGGGAGACTCCTGCACCTTACAACACACAACTGCTGCCATTTCACCACTGCAATATACCATTTATTTATTACTAAGTATGTTTACATAACAGATTAACACTTTCCACAACTACTCTGTACTTTATTCTTCAATTGGATCCCAATTAGGAAAAAATACACCATTTGATGATATCTTTGTAAGTCGTTTTTTTCTTCTTCTTGTTCTGGGTGGTATTAGTTCAGTACTTTATCACAATGTTTCCCTTACACTGTGTTTTGGTTATTTTGAGGAAGGTTACATAGACTACCTTGTATTCTTGTTTATCTCCCTAATAAAACTATTTGACCTGATCTGTTTAATATTGTGTTTTTGTATTGTATTTACACCAGGGTAGCCCATCCATCTTTCTGGATATCTACCCACCTGTAGGTCTGCCAATTTGAAGTGTAAACTGTCAAGAGCATAGATATCCAGGAGAAAATAACAGTTTAGTAAGTAATGCTAAATCCATTACAAAAGTACAATAATGATGATTGTATACTAGATTTTAAAAAAATGCACAAGTATTGTTTCTTACAAGTTTGTTGCCCACACAAACTTCCCTTATTTATATAATACAAACTCAGCAAAAAAAGAAACGTCCCTTTTTCAGGACCCTGTCTTTCAAAGATAATTCGTAAAAATCCAAATACCTTCACAGATCTTTATTGTAAAGGGTTTAAACACTGTTTCCCATGCTTGTTCAATGAACCATAAACAATTAATGAACATGCACCTGTGGAACGGTCGTTAAGACACTAACAGCTTACAGACGGTAGTCAATTAAAGTCACAGTTATGAAAACTTAGGACACTAAAGAGGCCCTTCTACTGACTCTGAAAAACACCAAAAGAAAGATGCCCATGGTCCCTGCTCATCTTTGTGAACGTAGCTTAGCCATGCTGCAAGGAGGCATGAGGACTGCAGATGTGGCCAGGGCAATAAATTGCAATGTCCATACTGTGAGACAGGACGGACAGCTGATCGTCTTCGCAGAGACACCACGTGTAACAACACCTGCACAGGATCAGTACATCCGAACATCACACCTGCGGAACAGGTACAGGATGGCAACAACAACTGCCTGAGTTACACCAGGAACGCACAATCCCTCCATCAGTGCTCAGGCTGTCCGCAATAGGCGGAGAGAGGCTGGACTGAGGGCTTGTAAGCCTGTTGTAAGGAAGGTCCTCACCAGACATCACCGGCAACAACGTCACCTATAGGCACAAACCCACCGTCGCTGGACCAGACAGGGCTGACAAAAAGTGCTCTTCACTGATGAGTCACGGTTTTGTCTCACCAGGGGTGATGGTCGGATTCGTGTTTATCGTCGAAGGAATGAGCGTTACACCGAGGCCTGTACTCTGGAGCGGGATCGATTTGGAGGTGGAGGGTCCATCATGGTCTGGGGCGGTGTGTCGCAGCATCATCGGACTGACCTTGCAATCTCAACGCTGTGCGTTACAGGGAAGACATCCTCCTCCTTCATGTGGTACCCTTCCTGCAGGCTCATCCTGACATGACCTACAGCATGACAATGCCACCAGCCATACTTCTCGTTCTGTGTGTGATTTCCTGCAGGACAGGAATGTCAGTGTTCTGCCATGGCCAGCGAATAGCCTGGATCTCAATCCCATTGAGCACTTCTGGGACCTGTTGGATCAGAGGGTACAGGCTAGGGCCATTTCGCCCAGAAATGTCCGGGAACTTGCAGGTGCCTTGGTGGAAGAGTGGGGTAACATCTCACAGCAAGAACTGACAAATCTGGTTCAGTCCATGAGGCCACACCAGACACTCACTGTTACTTTTGATTTTGACCCCCCCTTTTTTTCAGGGACACATTAATCCATTCTGTTCGTCATATGTCTGTGGAACCTGTTCAGTTTGTCTCAGTTGTTGAGTCTTGTTATGTTCATCCAAATATTTACACATGTTAAGTTTGCTGAAAATAAACGCAGTTGACAGTGAGAGGACGTTTCTTTTTTTGCAGAGTTTATTATGTTTGGTTGTAGGCCCACCTCTTTCAACAACATTTCTGAGTACTCTGTAGGTTTTTACACTTTCTGGGAACCACCAAGTCTGACAACAGGGAAAGCTCAGGTCCTTCCCAGCTCAAAGGTGTGCTTACTGCACCCTGTGTTGCGTGGCGACGTCTCCTCGAAATTGTAGCTGCTCAGCCGTTGGTGGTGGCACTTCATGGGGTCTTGGGTCATCTGATCACAGGATACTTTTCCTTTGTTAGCCCCAATTGAGAGGCCAGTTTTCTCAACACTGCTCACTGAAGTTCTGGGATATAGGTGTAGTCCGTTGCAGTTTTCAATGTGTAGACACTTCACCCTTTGAGACTTGTTATTGTAGAGTCTCCTTTAGGTGAAAGAGAATAATATTTGGTTGTCTATGGAATTTCATTACTATCAGTGCAGAACTGTAGTGTTGACATCTGTTGAAAATATAACAGTGATATCATGTATTGTAATGAGTTCTAATTATATATTTTTTTACATTTTTATATCATACAGATCTTTTTCACAACCGAGAGGACAACTAACACTTACATCTTGTTGCGCTACGTGTGTCATCAATCAAGCCTCCGAGGACTGGAGTTGACCATCCCTGACCTAGATCAAGGTTTCCCAAACTCAGTCCTGGGGCCCGCCCTGGGTGCACATTTTGTTTTTTTTGCCCTAGTACTACTAACTCATCATCAAGTTTTGATTATTTGAATCAGCTGTAATCCAAACGTGCACCCAGGAGGGCCCACGGGACTGCGTTTGGGAAACCCTGCTAGATCAGAGATAAAAACAAGCTAGTCTTAGAATGTTGCGTTGTACAACAGCTGGCTAAAGATGGACCATTCAGATCAAGAGTGCGAAATGTGCAGTTGAGATTGTTCGCTACAGTAATGGTGCCGCTTTACAATTCTGTGATGAAACGTTGAAAGAAAGTTGCCACTCGTAGAAAACACGTGTCACGAAATACATACACCAGAAACAGGGTACACTTTTTTGACTGAAATGTCAGCAAGCCAGGCTAGCTATTTACAGCGTAATAGCTAGCTAGCTCTCTGCTTGGCTAGCTGCTTCGCTGAACACAGAATGTTAGCGCACTGTTCTTTGAATGGCTAAATGGATCCGTCTCGTCGCAAGACTTTGGCTACGGTTGACATGTTGAATCTTGAATAGTCCAGCCAACGACATGAGACGTTCTAAGACTAGACTGTTCAGGTCAAATTAACCTGTGCATCTCATCATATGTATCTGAATTGGGCATTGTGGCTGTTCGGTACACTTGTGTAAACTGAGGTAGCTAGCTAGACAATATGAGCATGGCTCTCAAACCACAGACATCAGAAATATAACACAAAGTCAAGTAACGTTATAAAGTCAGGTTAACTCCCAAGTAATCAGTTCCACGGCCATCATTATCATATTTTCCAGCATGCTCTATTCCAGTTACATCTTTTGAATTGTTTGTTTTAATATCTGTGTTTTTTAATGAATCAATTAATGTATCTAATGCCGACACGAAGATAAAAAACATGTATTTTTCTAAACCAAGCCAATCTGTTAGTTGGACTTATTGCACCCATTACTGAAATAGTTGTTCCAGTTTAGATGGTTTAGGTAGTCTCATTCAATCTGTTCTCTAACCCTGACAGTTATTCTGAATGCAGATTGTGGGAATACACTCTTGCTAGATTCCAATAGGAATTAAATGTCACTTTGCAACCAGGGTAATGTGACTTGATGTTGGTTTTTCTTTACTTTAGAGTCCAAAACACAGTGTAGTCTGGTCACCAGCAAAAACAAAATGAAGGCTGGTCACCAGCAAAAACACAACGAAGCCTGGCCATCAGCGAAAACACAACGAAGCCTGGTCAGCCAGCATAACCAGTTGGACCATGCTGGTCAGATGTGCTTGACCTGCTAGACCATGCTGGTCAGACCAGCAAGACCAGCATCCGACCAGCACTGACCAGTGCTGGTCTATGCAAGTTTTTTTCAGCAGGGCAGAGAGCTTCTTCATTTTCTCTACTCCCTCATCTTGAGTTTGAGAAATCCCCCCAAGTGTAATGCCAATCTTCACAGCAAAGGAACCCTACTGGGAACACCCTGCAGTGTAATGGTGAACTACTCATTGCCGTGTGTCTGTGAGCATCCCACACGCTGCTCTCTCTCTCATTGCTGTGAGAGTCAGCCTTTTATTCATTAGGAAACATGTCATCTCGACTGCATGACGAATGGGGTGTTTGTGTGTTGGTCGGCATGGACAGCCAAGCCAGTAGGCAATTTTGATGCTTGGTTATGTGTGTGTGTTTCACAATATGTAACCTCAGCATGTTATTCAAGTTTTCTCCATAAACTTGGTATTGGATTATTGGGTCTGTTTACTGAATGTATCTATTTGTATGTATTCCATTTGGAGGTTGTTGCGTATCTACAGTATACACTATGCGTCTGTCATGTTGTCTTTATCATTTATGTATATTAAGAGAAGGACAATTAAAAGGGATATACTGCGGTTCACAATTGTAAAAGCCTCTAGCCACTACTTGTTGAGTAACAGTATGCTCACAACAGACATTGGCTATTAGAAAGACTCAGTAGTATGTCTGTACAGTAAGAGTTACTGAAGCCATCCACGAGGCACAGTCCCATTTACATATAACATAAAAGCTCCACACTGTGTTTGTTAAACAACCATTTTACACGTTCAGCAGAAACAGGAACAAGGCCTTGCACGTTGACAGAGACCATGTTCCGCCCGCGCGTCTCTCTCTCTCTGTTTCCCGCCTGGATTAATCACGTCCTCCCACTGCTCGTAAATAAAGTCAAAAGGGAAGTGGGCCCTCTGATGTAGTCATAACATATACGCTGTGGATTGATGTTGGGCCCTTGTGCTGAGGTTACGCGGAGGAATGAACGGCGATGTGAGCCAAAGCAGGGCCCTAAAACTCTGCCAGATTTAATTTCATGCTTGGCCGAGCACGGCCTCTGAGACGGTGACATTTACATGGCCCTCTATAGCACCGCCAGTCGCTACAAGCCCACGGCACTGGCTAAATCAGGCAGTACTGCGGCCAATGAATGGAGAGGGGGAGCGAGAGGGAGCGAGAGAGAGGTAGAGAGAAAGGAGCGAGAGAGAGGTAGAGAGAAAGGAGTGAGAGCGGGTAAGAAACACATGGAGTGGGAGAGAAAGAGGGAGAGCATGGAAGATACACACGGAGGGAGAGAAAAGAATAGGGAGAAAGAAGGGTTTATTACAAAATGGTCCATATGATATTAGCAGCGTCCTCTTTCCTGTGAAGGAATGTCTTTGGAAGCATCCACAGATCCCCTCCATCTCAGTCCGTCCCCTCAGTCTGGCTTCACACCTACACTATGCCAGCATTCATTAGCTTCTAGCAACACATTGGAGTTGCTGCTTAGACATTCTGCCACCATCTTGTTTTTCCCATAACAGAGGTTAATGTGCCAAACCACTAAATTATGCAGTGATAATTCATCATCACTGTCCCCTTGCCATTGCTCTGAGACGATACCGAATACGGGCTGCAATATTGGAGCTGTGTCTCGCCTGCCAAGACCTTTTGCAAATGATTCGCTGTAAAGTCGTTTGCCATTTCTCACTTGTAATTACACCCGTTAACGGGTAGCAACATTTAAAGAGAAGTTAATTAAGAAAATATCATTACAATGCAATGAGATTGTACATGGGAAATAATGATGTTGCTCATCATGGGGGATGGGGGATTGTTAGTCATTCCAGAGCCAGCTTTTCCAGGGATTACTGCAGGAATCCATCCAGGGACACCTTGGCTGCATCTCATATAGCATCCTATTCCCTACATAGTGCAATACTATAGGGCTCTGGTCAAAAGTATTGCACTATGTAGGGTACAGAGGGTCATTAGGGAAGCAGATTTTGGGACTACAGATAGTGGCCTCACTGACCTGCTGAAGTCAGTGAGGCAGTCGGACAACCCGCTGACCACTTTCTCCATCTCTGATGATCACTTGATCACATGAATCCATTTTGATTTGGTTATGCTCTACCAGTGATATAGGCCTCAATTCCATTGGACTGTGTATTTACACAAGATCTATTTTTTACCACATTCAAATAAAATCACAGCATGTTTTTGGGTTGCTGTGGAAACCTATTACTAATACCAGGTAGACTCCCCTAACTAGTAGAAGATGTCCAGATAATAAGTGTTTGCAGGCTTTGTAAACAAACACGCTACGTCAACATTGCAATCGCAGGTTTGATTGAATTGATTGAGTTGCTTACTGTCATGCTCTCCGTCCTCTCTCGTCCCCATGTTCAGTTCATTCTCTGGTTAACTCTGTCCCTGGAGAATGTCTCTGTAAGACTCAGGTAGTGCACCATAAAGCAGATAGGGTGCCATTTGGAATGCGCTCGGTGAGAAGATTCATACTTGGTGAGTGTTTTGGACAACACTTAGGGGAGCCCTCTAGGCAGCATGCAAACATTCCCGCTCTCCTTGGCTGATTACGGTCTTGTAGCTTTCACAAGTCCTCCAATGAGCTTTGCAAATTGGGAGACAAACAATGTATGCCATACATAATGATAATGATTTCAGAATTCAGACAGACAGTGCAATTTTTGCCTCTCTCTCTCTCTCTCTCTCTCTCTCTCTCTCTCTCTCTCTCTCTCTCTCTCTCTCTCTCTCTCTCTCTCTGTCTCTCTCTCTCTCTCTCTCTCTCTCTCTCTCTCTCTCTCTCTCTCTCTCTCTCTCTCTCTCTCTCTCTGTCTGTCTGTCTGTCTGTCTGTCTGTCTGTCTGTCTGTCTGTCTGTCTGTCTGTCTGTCTGTCTGTCTGTCTGTCTGTCTGTCTGTCTGTCTGTCTGTCTGTACTCAGCTCACTGTGAATAATCCGCTGTGTTGCCAGATTGGCTAGAGTTCTCTGTTTGTAGTCAAATCCATCAGAATGCTTTTGTTTTGTTCGCTTATTTGTGTTCCTGTGATATGTCTTCCCAGGTGGTATGAAGCCTTATGACTGGCTGACTAATTGTGTAAAAATAGCAAGTGCCAAGGAATACAAATAGGACTTTGAAGCAGAGCGATGTACAGTATGATAGCCTTCACTGTACTTGTCAACATTACAGAAAAAAAGGGAGGGAGTGGCAATTCCATTGTTATGCATGTGACATTTGCACACAAAATCACAAACTAAATGTCTCACAGAATGAACATATAAAATGTTAATTGCAAGCTCAGGTTGACAAACATCATGTAACCAATGCATGGGGGAAGGAGAGATTAGAGAGAGGGAAAGGTAGATGAATGAGAGATAGTTGTAAAAAAAAAAAAAAAAAAAGGGTTGAGAGAGAGGGGGGGGGGGGGTTAGGTATCATTGCTACAGCCCAGGGCTCATATTGAAAAAGCGTCTCAGAGTAGGATCAGGTTCCCCCCTGTGCATGTAATCTTATTCATTATGCACTCAAAGGCTAAACTGATCCTAGATCAGCACTCCTATCTTAGACTGTTTATGAATATGACCCAGGCCTGGCTAATCTCAGCGATTCTGTGTTATGAAGACTCAGTGGACCTGTCAAGCTGATCACTCTACTCTGCATGCTAACCCACCAACGTGCTAACGGAGTGTCTTATATAGTCGCCATGATGGAGCTTGCTAAGCACCGTAAAGAGGTGGTAACCAAGTTATGGAATCATTAGTGAGTGTGTATCTCAGCAGGACATAGAGAGAGAGGGAGCGGGAGGAAGCTACAGTCTGACAGATGGTCGTGGCGTGTGTGTGTGACGCCATTGGGCGTGGCGATAGTGTGTGTGTGTGTGTGTGTGTGTGTGTGTGTGTGTGTGTGTGTGTGTGTGTGTGTGTGTGTGTGTGTGTGTGTGTGTGTGTGTGTGTGTGTGTACATTTTGGTATGAAGTGCTTGGTGTGTCAGGATTTGGAGGTTAAATGCAAAATGAAATATAATGATTCAAACAAAATCGCACAACATCCTCCTGGAGAGAAATCTAACTCCTATTATTTCCTGTTTTCTGGCAAGCTCAAGCCACGATGATGTGGAAAACTGGATCATTTTGATCTGATGCTCATCAATGAGTCTGGATTGGGCCAACGCTGGAGGAAAGTTATGTCGGACGTGAAGATAAAGCTTTGATTCAGGTCTTAGTGGGCTGAAATATTATTTGCGGCGCAGGCGTTTTACTCGAGTTAAGAAACTCAGTTGTTTCCTCTCGTGAAAGACGTTGAGAAATAATGGTGAGCCTAACAAAGCTCTGGTGTTGTGTTCTTCTTCTTGCTGTAGTGTAGCATAGTATTTAGTCCATGCCAACTCATTTCTCTTTATCCTTAGTAACATTTGTATCATCTGTGACTTTTCATCTGTGCCACACTGGCATGTGTTATTATTTAAAAGCCTTCCGCTTGTTATTTAATCATGTCTGTATCGGAATTAATTCAATTCAAACAATAATTCAAATGGAACTCAACAGAATGCCGTGTTTGCATTAATTCCAGGATTATCTCTTGGCTTTCAGATGATCATTTATCAAATTAAGTCTGTAGGATTACTGAAATCACAGGATAAATCAACTGTGATCAACATTGATCTTTGAGCATTTTCTGCCTCGCTTGCCTCCAACCAAAACAAACCTAAAGCCAGTGAAGTGTAAGTAAACTAGAACAAAACGAAGTTGTCCATTCATCAGTAAGCTTGTAAACTGGCTACCGAGAGGGGGAGGTGAACGTGGAGGAAAAGGGAGGTGAGGTAGGGGTGTAATGGTGCTCTGAAGCCAAAACAAGTCCAGTGCCAAGGAGTAGAGGCAGGGAGCGAGGGATCTGGGCCAAAAATACTATTTTCTAATGCCCAGGATGGATGGATAAATGGATCGAGGGAGTGATGGAGCAATAGATGAATGGATGTAGTGGACGAACGCTTGCCTGATCCATGAGCCTAGATGTATTTAACATCTCTCCCAGTGGAGCCGTCTTCTTACTTCCCATATGGCACCCTATTCCCTATACAGTGCTCTACCAGAGCCCTATGGGCCTTATAGGAAATGCTTATTTTCGTTTTCTGTTGCAAAACATTTTTCTATGTTGTTCCCTCATGTATGAATACACAACCCTGGTTCAGGTCTCTTGCCTGACTGTGACAGCCTTTAATAAAGTGGTCTTGAAGGCACATTTTGTTATTTGTTATTGCACTGTTGTGCGTATGTGTGAGGTAGGGTAGTGTGCAACAACCTATGAACACATGGTACACACAACATGCATCTGAGATACTGGTGATTGGTTTTTCACAAGTATTTTCCAACTGTTTTTAGGTGCAAACTCAAAAACATACCTGCCCCCTCCCCCCAAGACTCCCTCCATTCCCAACAACAACATGGGGCCAGGAGAGAATTAGTCACCATTCTAAGGCTGTGTCCCAAGTGCCACCCTATTCCTTATATAGTGCACCACTTTTGACAGGGTCCATTGTAAGTGCACTATATAAGGAATAGAGTACCATTTGGGACACAACCTAAGTCCCCTTGATAAAGACTCCTGTGTTCTCTCTCTCAACCCTCACCCTTGGTCAGAGGGGGGGCTTGGGTGATGTCTGGATTTATTAGTCATTTCATTAGTGGGAAGGGAAAGGTCACGAGCGGCGGGGCTTGGGTGTGTGTGTCGCTAATTGAGCACAAAATGGTGAGACAGCTGGAGGACAGGCATCAGTCTGTGTGTGTGTGTGTGTGTGTGTGCGTGCGCACGCGCATGTGTGTGTGTGTGTCCTGAGTTTGAGCCATGGACTATTGTAGAATTAGCCAGCTTTAACTGCTTTTCAATTAATTTACTGAGGAGGCTTTGAGGTCACAAAGCCCAAATATTGAGCAAAATAATATCGCCCTTGGTAGTTTTCCTACTCATTACATTTGTATCATTGTGATTCCTGAAGATTCCATGAAGATAGATATCGATATGTCTAGAATACAGTTTCCATTTGTAGAAGGAGAGATATGATAATTATACACACTATAGTGAAGCATATCAAATTCAATTGAATGCCTGGAATACTAAGAGTCAGTGTGAATGGAATGTGTGTATTGACAGATGGTGGAGTGTGTGCGTGAGTGTGTGCGTGTGTGTGTGTGGAGAATGAACGTGTCACTGTGTGAGAGATATCAGTGTGTGCAGCTCCATTGAGGAATGAGATCAGCACCATGGACAGCGTCTGTGTAGCCAGGCTGTATGCTGGTTGCTGTCCCTTCTCTGTCCCCATGCAGCTCTGTGTAATGTCATAGCTGTGTGAGAGGGGCCGTGAGGCACCACAGGGCTGACCCTTACGCACACACCCTGCCTGGGGAGGAAGAGAAGGGGGCTCCCACCGGTGTGTTATTGTGCACTCGCAAGTTGTGTCTCTGCGATTCTATAGTGCTGATCTGTGAGGCTGCCAGCTGGCTGTCTGATAGGCTGAGCTCATTGTAACAGGATAGGAGTGTGTGTGTGTGTGTGTGTGTGTGTGTGTGTGTGTGTGTGTGTGTGTGTGTGTGTGTGTGTGTGTGTGTGTGTGTGTGTGTGTGTGTGTGTGTGTGTGTGTGTGTGTGTGTGTGCCTTCGTATGCTCACGTGTATTTACATGTACGTATGTGACAAGATTGACCAAACAGCTCCTGCTGACGCACTGAGCCAACACAGGCTCTTAGAATGCAAATTGCATTTGTTTCAATTTAAACACCACCTGTTGCTTTATCTTTTCAATTCGTCCTAGCTCTGACACCTCAGCAATGTACAGGAAGTGTTTATGGAGAAAACGCTGCTATGGGCACTGCTCCGAGAAGTGTTGTTTGATCAGCTGGAAATAGGATACCTGCAAATACCCCACTACATTCAGATAGTTTTTTATGTTGTTAAACATAAAAAGGAAAGTGGTGGCTATATAAAACAATATGTAACTTGTCCTTTACGTTGTAACAAATAGCTGTACATTTACAGCAACACTTTTACAGTAATGCTATATTACGGTATTGTAAAGAGCAGTGCATTATGGGGGCTTAACGGCATTAAACTACAGCAATTGCTGTAATTATACAATACAGTAGTACATGTTTTGCTGTATATATACAACAGCATACAGTGAATTATGGTGCATTGTGGGAAAATATTTGAGGCGTGCCTTACAAGAGGCTATATTTGTTTACCCATTAGTGAGATTGCTGTACCCCACAGGATACAGTACCATGACACATTTTGGGGGGATTTTTCCTGTAAATCTACAGTAATTTACTTACTGGCTACTGTGCTGCTAGTAATTTACTGTAATTCAGTACCACACCCACAAAATACTTTACCATACCATGTTTTTGGAATTAACAAATATTTTCCTGTAAATCTGCATTAATTTACTGGCTACTGTGCTGCCAGTAATTTACTGTAATTCAGTTAGATACTGTAATTTAAGAGTGCCAAAAACCTTTTGTGTGTTGCATGGTGGTGTTGTGGCTCATTAACACATGTTGAGGTGTGTCTTGTAAGAGGCTATACTTGTTGCACCTGTTAGTGAAAGTGCTGTACCAATTTAAGTGATATGTGGTAGTAGTTCCATAACAAATATTGTATTTATTTTATTTAACCTTTATTTAACTAGGCAAGTCAGTTAAGAACAAATTCTTATTTACAATGACGGCCTACCCCGGGCGATGCTGAGCCAATTGTGTGACGCCCTATGGGACTCCCAATCACGGCCGGTTGTGATACAGCCTGGAATTGAACCAGGGTCTGTAGTGACGCCTCTAGCACTGAGAAGCATTGCCTTAGAATACTGCACCACTCGGGAGCCAGGCCCCCACATTTCCCACTCCGAATAGCCTGAAGCCACAGGGCTCTTCGCGAAAGCTCTATTTCCCTACGTGGGAGCATTGCAAACCGTAGGTCAGGATTTTTTTACCTGGTTACATGTACATTGAAAAACACAGCAGCTTCTTGGCATGTTTTGTTATTTCTAACAAAAACTGACAACGAAGTTGGCTCTTTTACATTGGGGGTCAATGGGAAAGAATGTTTGTTTTCCCAATTTGTGGGCGTGGTCAAGGGGAATTCCTTTTTGCTACGTGACTATCAACTGAGATTATATTTGTTGCACCCATTAGTGAGAATGCTGTTCCAGTTAAGTGATATGTGGTAGTAGTGCCACAAAAATAAGAATGGATATAAGGAACAGATCAGTGTGTCTGAAAGGTTATGAACAGTCAAAATCATGTTTCCATAAAATCTGATGATATTTGGATGAAACCAGATCAAAGTATTATGACCAAAGTCATAATGGTGTAAAATAATAATACAATAAAAAATAAAAAATAAACAGAAATGCCTTATTCAGACTCTTTGCTATGAAACTCGAAATTGAGCTCAGGTGCATCCTGTTTCCATTCCTCATCCTTGAGGTTTCTACAACTTGATTGGAGTCCACCTGTTGTAAATTCAATTGATTGGACATGATTTGGAAAGGCACACATGTGTCTATATAAGGTCCCACAGCTGACAGTGCATGTCAAAGCAAAAAACAAGCCATGAGGTTGAAGGACTTGTCCGTAGAGCTCAGAGAGGATTGTGTCGAGGCACAGATCTGGGGAAGAGTACCGAAACATTTCTGCAGCATCGAAGAACCAAGAACACAGTGGTCTCCATCATTCTTAAATGGAAGAAGTTTAGAACCACCAACATTTTTCCAATCAGGGGAAAGGGGAGCCTTGGTCAGGCAGGTGACCAAGCACCCAATGGTTACTCTGCCAGAGCTCTAAAGTTCCTCTGTGGAGATGGGAGAACCTTCCAGAAGGACAACCATCTCTGCAGCACTCCACCAATCAGGCCTTTATGTTGGAGTAGCCAGACAGAAGCCACACCTCAGTAAAAGGCACATAACAGCCCACTTGGAGTTTGCCAAATGTACTTTGCACTAATTGCCGAATCAGGATAGTTTGAAGACCAATTTATACTTAACTACAACAACATTCTCAGTAATGGTTACAGAAATGACTGTGATATGTGTATTTTTTGTCAACCTTAGATGATGCACTAACTGTAAGTCGCTCTGGGCAACAGTGTCTGCTAAATTACCAAAATGTCCATGTGAAAAATGAACATTTGCAAAGCACAATTCTGGGTATTATTCTGATTAGCCCCGCCCTCAAACTATTTGTATTTTCATCAAATTTGGCCTTGTTTAGGGGTGGTGCTTTTAGAATCATACCCAGCAGTGTGCTTTGCAAGTAAAATTTTTACATTTTGGTTATTTATCAGAAGCTCTTATCCAGAGCGACTTACAGTCAATGTATTAAGCTAAGGTCAACAAGAATATACCACAGTCATAGCAAGTAAAAAGATTATGTTTCCGTTACCAATAATTTTCTAGTTCTAGCGGCATACATGCAAGCATAAATTTGTATTGGAAATTATAATAATACAAAGTAAATGTATTTTAATTTAACTGTTACCAATAGGCTACATGAATTGTAGTCAGGACAGTGAAATGCTAATTACAAAATAGGTATTGACATATCAATATCGAATACATAAATACTGCCTGTTGTTGGCACTAGCTACCTGCACTGTACATCTAAAACAGGTAATTTACCACTGTGCTTCCACTGTGCTTAATGCACTCTAAATTATAGAATTACAAAATGTTACTGTAATCAGGTGTTCCAGTAATATGCAGTAAATATGTGTTACAGTAAAGGTCTTGTAAATCTACAGAAATATATTGGCTTCTGTGCTCCCAGTAATTTACTGTAAAAATGACAGGACATGTTTTACAGTGTAGAGTTCAACTTTTTTTTTGTCATGCTTCTAAGATGTATTTCCTTATTTTAATTTATTTTATATCCTCTCCCCCCTTCTTTGGTACATCAAACAATAAAACAAACTGACACATTTTGGCAAATGCACAGCAGACCAGAATTCAACTAAATGAACGACATTGCTTCATTTAGGAAATGTATCAATTTACTATGAATGAGAAGTGTGCTTTTGTACTGTAATGAGTCTAAGAGAGAAGAGGAGCTACGCTCTGTTTCCCAATGTGTTCCACACTATAGCTGGAAAAGCAGACTGAAAGCCTGCATGTCGAAAGCATGAAATACTGGCAGTGGTAAAGACACCCAAAAGCTTTCAGTGGTGCTGGCAGAGATGGGACTATCTGGGAGAGAGCATGCACAGGCAGCAGAAACTGGCTTAGTCAGGGTAATCAGTATACTGCCATGGAGAGCTCTGACATGCCAGGGCTTTTTGTTTAAGGATGCTCCCCAAATGGCACCCTATTCCCTATTTAGTGCACAACTTTTGACCAGAGCCAGGGAATAGCATGTAATTTGGGACGTATATTAGACTCTCATCCTTGGGTTCTGGATAGATCTTTCTCATGACATTGCCAACTCTGTCAAGCTTCTATTCTCAAAGGTTTCGTTTTGGGATAGGCCTTATGTGTTTTGCGATTGGAGGTGTGAACTGTTGTAAGTAATACTGTTTCAAATGGACCTATCTGAGTATGTTAATATTCAATAAGCAACAGTTATACATTTTTATTAAACCATTATGAATAAATTATAAATACTTATACATGTTTTTTCAAAAATAGATCTTTAAAAAATTGCATTACAATGAAACATTTTGCAATGCGAAAAAATAAATAACTCTTAACTTCTACTTCATCACAATCCCGGATCCGGGAGCACCCCCATCAGTAAAAAAGCTGACTAGCATAGCCTAGCATAGCGTCACAAGTAAATACTAGCATCTAAATATCATTAAATCACAAGTCCAAGACACCAGATGAAAGATACACATCTTGTGAATCCAGCCATCATTTCTGATTTTTAAAATGATTTACAGGGAAGACACTGTATTTCTATTAGCTAACCACGATAGCAAAAGACACAACTTTTTTTCCCCACCATTTTTTTCCTGCATAGGTAGCTATCACAATTTCGACCAAATAAAGATTTAAATAATCACTAACCAAGAAACAACTTCATCAGATGACAGTCTGATAACATATTTATTGTATAGCATATGTTTTGTTAGAAAAATGTGCATATTTCAGGTATAAATCATAGTTTTACATTGCAGCCACCATCACAACTCTCACCAAAGCAACTAGAATAACTACAGAGACCAACGTGAATTACCTAAATACTCATCATAAAACATTTATGAAAAATACACAGCATACAGCAAATGAAAGACAAAGATCTTGTGAATCCAGCCAATATTTCAGATTTTTTAAGTGTTTTACAGCGAAAACACAATATAGCATTATATTACCTTACTACAATAGCCAACCGCACAACAGCATTGATTCAAGCCAACAATAGCGATAACGAATAAACCAGCAAAAGATATTAATTTTTTCGCTAACCTTCTCAAACTTCTTCAGATGACAGTCCTATAACATCATATTACACAATACATATAGAGTTTGTTCGAAAATGTGCATATTTAGCGGCACAAATCGTGGTTATACAATATGAAAAGTAGCCAAAATGCAAACAAAATGTCGGGAGAAATCTTGGGAGAGGCACCTAATCTAATCAGTAACTAATCATAAACTTGACTACAAAATACAGGTTGGACAGCAAATGAAAGATACATTAGTTCTTAATGCAACCGCTGTGTTAGATTTTTTAAATTAACGTTACTACGACATACAGCGTGTGTTAAAGCGAGACCGCACCGAAATTAATGTCGGAACAGTAGTTTTACATTTTTCAACAGAACAACGAATTAACATCATAAATACTTCTTACTTTTTGATGAGCTCCCATCAGAATCTTGGGCAAGTTGTCCTTTGTCCAGAGGAATCGTTGCTCGGTTGTAGATTGTCGCCTTCAACTTTGGAATTAGCAGTAAACATTAGCCATGTGGCGAAGACGTGTCCAACTCACCATAACGCAGCACAAATAAAATACCGAAAATCGCAATATACTGACATAAACTGATATAACTTGGTTTAAAATAACAACATTATGATGTCTTTAACACCTATATCGGATAAAATCAGAGCCGGATATATCTAACTCCTATAACGAGAGCTTTTCAGAACGCAATCCTGAGGTCTGTCTTGCGTCATGGCGAATGTTGAAAAGGCTGGATCCCCGGTTCCAAGCCCATTTATATAGCCTCAGATCTGCCTAGCAACTCCATTCCAATTCTAATTGCTTGCTGACATCCAGGGGAAGGCGTATGCAGTGCATGTCGACCAATAGAATACATGCAAATTAATAAACCGACCCTGGAACAGATTGCCCGATTTCAGATTTCTCACTTGCTGACAGGAAGATTGCTCCAACTCGAGTTCTGTTTTATTCACAGATATAATTCAAACGGTTTTAGAAACTAGAGAGTGTTTTCTATCCAATAGTAATAATAATATGCATATTGTACGAGCAAGAATTGAGTACGAGGCAGTTTAATTTGGGAACAAATTTTTTACAAAGTGAAAACAGCACCCCCTATTGAGAAAAGGTTTAACAGTTGGCATATGGCACGTTCCTGACCTATTTCTGTTAGTTTGTTGTATGTGTTAGTTGGTCAGGATGTGAGTTTGGGTGGGCATTCTATGTTTCCTGTTTCTATGTTGGTTTAAGGGTTGCCTGGTATGGCTCTTAATCAGAGGCAGGTGTTTTGCGTTTTCCTCTAATTGAGAGTCATATTTAGGTAGGTTGTTTCACAGTGTTCGTTGTGGGTGGTTGTCTCCTGTGTCAGTGTTTGTCGCACCATACGGGACTGTTCGGTTTGTTTTGTACATCGTTCTTTTTGTGTAGTCTATTTTTCCCTGTTCGTGCGTTCTTCGTGTTTTTTTGTAAGTTCGTATTGGTTCAGGTCAGTCTTCATCGTTTTGTTATTTTGTTAGTTAATTCAAGTATAGTTCGTTTTCTGTCTTCGTTGTTTTTGTCGTGTCTTTATTAAATCATGTCATTTCACAACGCTGCGCCTTGGTTCAATCACTACTCCTCCTCTTCGGATGAAGAGGAGGAGGACTACCGTTACAGCATAGGATTAAATTTTCCTGTGAAGGCAAAGCGTGTATGCTGTGTTTTGTGCGTGTTTGAACCCAGTTGCCCGAAGTACAACACATGCATTTCCTTGTTGACACAGTTGTTCCGTAAAGCATTGTGCATTTGTTTTAGTGCAGTGGAAGCATTCCTAGCCTGGTCTGCTAGGCTACTCCTCGCTCTCATTTACATTTGAGTAACTCAGCAGACGCTCTTAACCAGAACAATTTACAGTTAGCGCAGTCATCTTAAGATAGCCAGGCGAGACAACACATCACAGTCGTGGTAAGTAAGCTACATGTTTTCGCAATGAAAAAGTTAGCAAAGTCAGTGCTCGTAGGAAAAGACAAGCTCATAAGACAAGGGGTGATACGACTGAGTGATATGTCTTATTTAAGTTACTCTTTGAAGTGGTCGGGTTTCAGACGTTTTTAGAAGACGGGCAGGGACTCTGCTGTCATAGCATCGGGGTTCGCTGGTTTCACCCTTGGGCTGCCAGGGCAGAGAAGAGGTTTGACTGGGCTGAGCAGGAGCTGACCTCCCATAGGGTTAGGACGGCCAAGAAACCAGAGGTGGCAGAACAGAGATGCAATAGTCAGGATTCACCTAGAGGTCATGATTTGGGGCTGTACAAAATCTGTCAGGTCCATTCAAATTCTGTCAGGTGCGCCAAAAAACGAGGGCGTTGATCTGGCAACAGGAGGGCTGCTAGTTTCAGATCCTAAGAATATGCAAACAATGTCCACCTCAGCTGTGAATGCTCCCTCTGTGGGCATCAAGCCATTAATCAGCTCTCTCTCTCGCACACACACCACATTTCAGCAGGAAAAGGATGATGCAGTCAATCTTAAATTAGATCACGTTCAAGGTCTGAAAGGTCATGAACAGTCAAAATCATGACTTGGATGATATTTGGATGAAACCAGATCAAAGTATGATGACCAAAGTTTGGAAAATGTCTGTTGCTTCTACATTGATAAAGTTTTATCATCAAGTTTCTTCAATGTTTCAATTATTGTTTGAGTTACTTAGTGTATCACTAAATGAGCTTGAGATGATTTTACTGCAACACTGCTCAATTCATCCAAGTTTCTTGACTGTCTTTTCAAAGAGCTGTCAGTCAAGGCCCACTCAGCCTGTCTTTTCAAACGTCCTGGTGGTTAGCTTTGAGAGAGAAAAAAAACGGACATTTTGAGCATTTCTTTCACCCAAAAATATCACTCAAAAAATGTCACTCAAAAAAGCTATTTTTTCATGGGAATCAGAATGACTGTTCGGGACCTTGAAGGTCTTGTGCTGAGTAGGTAATACAGATAAAGATGGAAGGGGAAGTATTGGTAACTCATAATGTTGTTGTGATGCCGTATCAGAGTAATTGTACGGTCAGCATGAAACATAACCACTGTGATAGATAAGCCAGTTGACGTCTCTCTTCTCTGGATAACGCACATTAGCCTTCTGTATATGTAAGCAACTTCGTTAGCCCTCAAGCTAAAGCCTATGTCTTAAGACAGTCCCTGTGTGTGTTTGTGTCTGTGTCAGTCAGGCTGATCAGACCTCCATGTTGGGCACAAATGCTTTTCTACAACAGTCAGAGAGAGTCACAGTAGAAAACACTTGGCTCTGTGACCTTTACCCTGGCAGCTTTCTCTAATGCTCAAATCCACTTACTAAAGGTCCCTGTGTGTCTCTCTGCCTGTCTCAGTGAGATTCACTCATCACCTTGTATTACTTCATATAATTATTACAGATACTTGTGGACATAGTTGTCATACAGTTAGGGTTGACGAAATTCTTGTAACTTTCCCCAAAAATCCCAGTTTTCTAGAATTCCCAGAGGGAAAATTCCAGGAATCCAACCAGAATTCTTTGAAAACCAGGCCTTTTGGGAACGTTTCTGGTATTCTGCAATTCTACACCCAGTTTGCACTTCTTTCAGAGTCATGATTAAGAATTTTCCATAGTTATACCATATCAAAAATCTCTATATCGTAGCAGCTCAGTCAGCCAGTTAGTTAGTATAATTGTGTTGTTATGCAACGTGCTGTGTTTTTACCCTCACTTGGGTTTCAAGAACAGTGCAAGACAAGCTAGAACAACAAGACCACCATGTGCGGTATTTAGTGTTGTAACCCGAAGTGTGGAACTGTATCTGGGGCTTTGTTGTCTGGGTAATAAGAGAGCTGACAAGGAGCGTTTGGTGTCGATGGCATATATCGATTCATACAGAATCACATTATGAAGCAGACCACAGGGCACTGGTGTGTCAACATCCTCTAATTGCCCTTAAAGCAGAAGTCAATAAACAGGATTAACATGGTGGGGGAGGGGCGGTGCTTCATTTGAGTCTGACCCTGCCGGAACAGAATCCAGCACCTCTTAGGTCTGGTCTGTTTCGATCCGGAACCCATTTGTCCGGATCCGGTACCTCTTGTGGCATTTAAAAAAAAATCTTCTTTGCAATGGAAAAATTCGAATAAAAGCAATCAGAGTCAATTCAAGTTGACTCCCCTGTAATTCTGCTGCCTCTAAAAAAAAATGGTCATGTGAAAACTCGCCTGATATTCTAAGAATTGATTCGTGTTGGACCGGCCCGGCTTTATGGATTGAGCAACATTGTTGCCTATATAGACCGACGCATGGCCATCGCTGTGTCGAGGGAGAGAAGCGCACCTGTATCTCTCACAGAACTAGAATGCGATGAACTTTCTATGATCTCTCTCACCTCTGATAGATATGACCCTTTAACTCTCACCTCTCCAGCGTTGCACTTTATCATTTTTTTCGTAGGTGCTGCAGCACCCGTGATGAATTGAAATACATTTGCCAAAGTCATAGAATTACTCCCGTCTGTTCAGAAAGAAATTAAATCATTCCGACTACTACTCCAGGAGTAGGCCTATAATTTAGCCACAGAGGATTCATAGTTCATATATCATTTTTAAATAGCCTAGCTGTGGATTGTGTGTAGCCCAATCACGAGGCATGCCTACAGTCCGGGAACGCCCTGCAAATCTGTCAGTAAACAGCATGCCGACAAAACAGGCCTTTCGCAATATTTCAAATGCAATCGCTGGAAAATGCAGGTTGGAAAGCAAATTGATTCAGCTGTAAATATAAAACAAATCTTTCTATAGGCTACGAAGTTATCAACTTCCAAATAGGCCTACTGAGCGAACAGTATTGTTTTACAAAGTAGGCTAAAACATGCGCCATCGCTGGTGAGTGAGCTGCACATCATTGGATGAGTCAGTGAAACTGGAAAGCTTTTTTAGGACTGTAATTACCTCCTACAATATGTCTCCACACACCTAGGCCTAGGCTATTGAAAGATTCAAGACAAGGTCGTTTTTTAAAATTGATCTCAGATTCTCAGTGTCAAAGTATTCATTTCGATCATTTGTGAGGTATTAAAAATGAGTCTGCTGAAGTCTCCAGTCATCTAAGGGTGATTTCAGTCCTCTTTAAAGTGAACTCTGGGTGGGGGTAAAAAAGCGAAATAACTATTCTCTTTGTATTCACACTGCCCTTGCCTTTGAATGATGAATCAGCTATCTTGCTAGACCATTTAAAACATTGTGTTGGCTGAGTCCTCATTGTATTCGCATTGCAATGTTTAGAACATAACCAAGATCTTTTTCCAACATTTACTCAATGCACTCTGGGTAAATACACAGTGGAGGACAAGCCATACCATCAGAACCTGTTATTGGACAGCCAGGGATGTCCCTACATACATTCTGGAAGCTAATAGTTTGCATTTAGTTACAAAATAGGGCATACTAATCATAACCAAAATATCCTATTTACATGTAAAAATAATACTGGTAAAAGGATAAAAGGAAGAAGAAGAATTGCAGATGAAATAATGTTTCAATTGAAAAGATTATACTCAAAATGTACCACCAACCTGTACATCATGTTTTTTTAGTTTGTGGCACTGATGTGAGGGGGAACTGCAAGGGAAAGGTGTTGCAGTGGCTTATAGTGCTTGGTGTTGAAATAATGATAAGTGAACCTGGAGAGCTTTGTGTTCACATTGCACTTTAAAAAAGGGAACTGAACCACAGACTTCAAGTGAACTGATCTCAGACGACCTCTTCGGGTCCGTTCGCTTCGAGGATTCTTTCGAGGGTTCTGAGTTTCTTTTGAAGCTTTCACACTGCAGAAAAATTTGAAGCGAACTGCACTGTTCCCCAAGCATTTTCTGAAAGGGACCAGGTGTGAAAACACCTTAAAATGTATAAAAGGTCACATTTTTCTCAGACTCTTGACAAGAAAAATGGATCCCCATGTGTACAACTTCAGCATGCGCCTCTACTCTACTGCTCTATGACAGTAGGCAAAAGCGATGATAATGTACGCAATGCTTTATAGTAAAGGTACTTTTTTTCATACGTTCCAGTACCTCAGAGCCCCCAGGTAACCCCACTCTCGGGCTCACTTTTTGTTCCGGCACTACCTAATTTACAAATTAAGCACTCGGGAGGGGTGGCGTAGCTAGTACGCTCATGGAACAGAGGGAAAAGAGAGAATTAGAAAGGTTGTGGTAGTCATAGCTCTATAAGGAGACCTTGTTGTTATGTTGTGAGTCTAAATGTGACCAGCCATGAAATCGTACACTGATATGTCCTCCATCGTACAGATGATACAATGGGATTTCATTGGGGGTGTTGCAGCTTCAATGATTGATTATTTGTTTGACATTATTTATTGGCTATTCATTTGTTTGGATTTGTGTTTTACTGCAAACCTGCAATGTTGTGTTGGGACCGATTTTGTATTTCTGTTGCAGAGCTGATTGTAGACAACTCAACAAGAACTTATATGAGTTCTGTAACCCAGCGCAGTGATCACACCCTTTATGACACACCCCGTCTTCGATTTGTGCATCCCGAATGGAACCTCTATTCCCTACATAGTGCACTACATTTGACCAGAGCCAATTAGGGAATAGGGTGCAATTTGGGATGCATGCCATAGTCAGTGCAGCTGAATGAGGATGCCCCAATTGCTCTTTTGCACAGTAGCCTCTAGCTGGAAGAGGCAGTAGTGTCGTGTAATGATCGGGAGGTTTTAATACTGTAGCGCCATGATGCTGCTCTTGACAGCTTGTTGAGCTGCTTTTAACCTGTTTGGGCTGCAGGGGCAGTATTGAGTAGCCGGATAAAAGGTGCCCATTTCAAACGGCCTCGTACTCAATTCTTGCTCGTACAATATGCATATTATTATTACTATTGGATACAAAACACTCTCTAGTTTCTAAAACCGTTTGAATTATATCTGTGAGTAAAACAGAACTAATTTTGCAGCATACTTCCTGACAGCAGGTGTAAAATCTGAAATTGATGCTCTGTTCTAGGGCCTGTCTATAAATGTCCTTGATATTTATTAGAATACATGCACTTCATACGTCTTCCACTAGATGTCGACAGGCAGTGAGAGAAGAAATGGAGTGAATAACTTGATCTGGGGTCGAATAAAAGCTCTCGGCATGACGTGTCACCAGTTTCCTGTTTTCTGGAGAGCGCGTGAAGGGACCTGGTTTTGCCTTCTGATAAGCTGTCGTTATAGACGACTAATATCTCCGGCTTTGATTTTATTTGATACATGTGACAATATCATTGTAAAGTATGCTTTTTCAATATAGTTTTATTAGATTATTGAACATTTTTCGGGACGTTAGGCGTGTTGCGTTGTGTGCCTTTGTTCAGGAAGGAGAGCTTCGCGCCACTTGCTAGCTTTCCGTGCTAATTGACTGGAGAAGAGGACATTCTAAATCCAAACAACGATTGTTCCCGACAAAGGACCCCTTGTACAACATTCTGATGAAAGATCATCAAAAGTAGGACCCATTTTGTGATGCTATTTCATATATCTGTCGAACATGTGAAATAGTCGTTTGCGCCCAGATTTTGGGTACTCTCTCGCTATACCTAAGCTGGATGTCGTAATTAAGTTATTTTTAGAATTCTAACACGGCGATTGCATTAAGAACTAGTGTATGTATCATTTCCTATACAACATGTATTTTTTAGTAACGTTTATGTATAGTTATTTGGTCAGAATAGTTGAGTGCCATAAAAATATCCGCACATTCTGGGAAAAAGATGCTACGTTAGCACAATGTATAACCACTGATTTCAGCTCTAAATACGCAAATTTTTGAACAAACATAAGTGTATGTATAACCTGATGTTATAGGACTGTCATCTGATGAAGCTTATCAAGGTTAGTCAAAAATTATATATCTTTTGCTGGTTTATTCTCTATCGCTAACGTGCCTATTGCTATCGCTAACGTGCCTTGATGAATGAATGCGGTAGAGTGGTAGGCTATTGTAGTAAGCTAATATAATGCTATATTGTGTTTTCGCTGTAAAACACTTAAAAAAATCGGAAATATTGGCTGCTTCGGTCCTATTTGTGACAGTAGCTGTGATGGTAGCTGCAATGTAAAACTGATTTATACCTCAAATATGCACATTTTTCGAACAAAACATATATTTATTGTATAACATGTTATAAGACTGTCATCTGATGAAGTTGTTTCTTGGTTAGTTTGGTTGGTTCTTGGTTAGTTAGGTTGGCTTTGTGCATGCTACCTGTGCTGTGAAAAATGTCTGTCCTTTTTTGTATTTGGTGGTGAGCTAACATAAATATATGTGGTGTTTTCTCTGTAAAACATTTTAAAAATCGGCCATGTTGGCTGGATTCACAAGATGTTTATCTTTCATATGCTGTATTGGACTTGTTAATGTGTGAAAGTTAAATATTTCAAAAAAATACATTTTGAATTTCGCGCCCTGCACTTGAAGTGGCTGTTGTCATATTGTGCCCGACTTCGGGCTTGCAGCCCAAAGAAGTTTTAACATGAGATCCATCATGAAGAGGAGGCTTTTGTGATGCGAAGCTGCATTGTGTCACTGTATGAGTGTGTGTGTGTGTGTGTGTGTGTGTGTGTGTGTGCATGTGCGGGGTTGTGCAAGCAAGCAGGCTGTGTTCCTAATTTAGACAGACGTTGTCTTACGGGGGGTGGGCGGGGGGGTGTCCCCGTGTTAACCCCTTCCTTACTAGCGTGTGTTTACCGTTAACCTCCCCTCCAATAGAGCCATGTCACCTGGAATGGAATTCCAGCTGTTAGGTTTTATTCATTCGCACCAAAGAAAACAATTAAATGACTAAACAGTACAGATCAAAGAACTGGTTAAAACGGTGTGCAGCTGTTAGTCACCACAGGCCACATACACACTCGATTTGTACAACTAACGTACAATTCATTTGGCACAATAGTTGTGGGAGACACTGCACAGGGGTTGTGTAAAGAAATGTGCGAAGACAAACTCTCTGTTGTATCACAAACATCTGTTGTATCACAACCATTGTGTTGATTGTGCTGTGCATCAAACAAAGTGTGTATGGGACCACAGTCGCCTGTCTTACACTGTGTCTGAGTGGGCCACCTATGTATCATGTTACCTGACACTTACTGTATCGCTTTGCTTTCAACTGATGAGGACTTCATTATCAATCACGTAAGGATTGATTCCTTACCCTGTTATTTGATTCATTCATCCCAAATGCGAGCTAAAGCGGTAGTGCTGTAGGGTTTAGCTCTGCCTTTTTTGAAAGACTAATCCCATTGATGTATTTACTAAAATCGCTAATCTAGACTAGGCTGTCAATGGAAAAATAGAGACATAGCCCTTTTTCTGTCTTCATGAAAGACCTTGCACTCACTTGCTGACATAATCAGGGGTGGATTAGGACAAGAATTTGGCGAAATTACATCTAACTTCATTCATACTAGTGGCGACGTTAGGTTTGATGCCAGCGCTCCGAGGCATGCATCGAAATCGCTAAGCAGCTAACTTCGAAGCAGAGTGCCGACGCGTGTATCACTTTATCAGAAGTACGGCATCGATGACGTCCGAAGCTTCGTTTGATCACGTTGCTTTTTTTCAAACCGTGTGTTGCAAAATGCGTTGTTTGTGACCCAACTGGCTGGGTCAAAAATAACTCAACGTATGTTCTGTCCAATATTTACCCAAATTGGGTCGTTTTATACGCAGCATTTTTTTAAGTGTACCTTTTACCACGCCAGTTTCAGTGCTATCCATGGCCCGGAGGACCGACTGGAGGGGTTTGAAAAATTCATGAGAGGAATGTAGTGGCGTGAAAGTAAAAGTTGTAAAAAAAATGTTGGTTAAAAACAATGCAATTTAGGTTATTTGATAAGCAAGCGCTATGTAAACATTGGACAGAACACACAGTGGGTTATTTTGACCCATTCAGTTTGGATTACCCAATCATGGGTTCATTTAACCATCAATTGGGTATTTTTTACTGTCATGATGATTTGACCTTGCAGCTGTGTCTTTTATAACGTAATCCTTTGGTTATTTTATTTTCAGGACGCTTGGCTTATTAGGGACGTGGCTTTCAGATAGCTCTTATTGGCCACCTTAATGACAAAAAATGTCATTCCTTTCCATCTATGTAAGCTCATATACTACAAATTCCTTTTTGTTGTGTATTTTATACATTCTATAATAGGACAATTATTAATTAATTATTATAACAAGGTATACCACCTGATTGCGTATTATGATATACCACCTTACTGTATCCAACAATGGGATTTACATAGGACAGTGGAGGCTCCTCAGGACTCGTCAATTTCCTCAGGACCATCCTCTTCAGTGAATTTCCGAACCTGTTTAATAGTTCAACATTTAAAAAGTTATCCTTTTAAGTTTAAACTATACTAAATATACAGTGCATTTGGAAATTATTCAGACCGCTTGACTTTTTCCACATTTTGTTATGTTAGTCTTATTCTAAAATTGATTAAATTGTTTTTTTCCCTCATCAGTCTACACACAATACTCCATAACGACAAAGAAAAAGCAGGCTATTTGAAAATGGAAATATCACATTTACATAAGTATTCAGACGCTTTACTCAGTACTTTGTTAAAGCACCTTTGGCATTAATTACAGCCTCAACTCTTCTTGGGTATGGCGCTACAAATTTGGCACACCTGTATTTGGGGAGTTTCTCACATTCTTCTCTGTAGATCCTCTCAAGCTCTGTCAGGTTGGAATGGGAGCGTGGCTGCACAGCAATTTTCAGGTCGCTCCAGAGATGTTGGATTGGGTTCAAGTCCTGGCTCTGGCTGGGCCACTCAACGACATTCAGAGACTTGTCCCGAAGCCACTCTTGCATTGACTTGGCTGTGTGCTTAGAGTCGTTGTCCTGTTGGAAGGTGAACCTGCTCCCCAGTCTGACTTCCTGAGCGCTCTGGAGCAGGTTTTCATCGAGGATCTCTCTGTACTTTGCTCCGTTCATCTTTCCTTTGATTCTGACTAGTCTCCTAGCCCCTGCCGCTGAAAAACATCCTCACAGCATGATGCTGCCACCACAATATTTCACCGTAGGAATGGTTCCAGGTTTCCTCCAGATGTGACACTTGGCATTCAGGCCAAAGAGTTCAATCTTGGTTTCATCAGACCAGAGAATTTTGTTTCTCATGGTCTGAGAATCCTTTTAGGTGCCTTCTGGCAAATTCCAAGCAGGCTGTCATGTGCCTTTTACTGAGGAGTGGATTCCGTCTGGCCACTCTACCATAAAGGCCTGATATGGTGGAGTGCTGCAGAGATGTTTGTCCTTCTGGAAGGTTCTCCCATCTCCACATAGGAACTCTGGAGCTCTTTCAGAGTGACTATCGGGTTCTTGGTCATCTCCCTGACCAAGGACCTTCTCCCCCGATTGCTCAGTTTTGCCTGGCGGCCAGCTCTAGGAAGAATGTTGGTGGTTCCAAACTTCTTCCATTTAGGAATGATGGAGGCCACTGTGTTCTTGGGGACCTTCAATGCTGCGGAAGTTTTTGGTACCGTTCCCCAGGTCTGTGGTTCGACACAATCTTGTCTCAGAGCTCTACAGACAATTCCTTTGTCCTCATGGCTTGGTTTATGCTCTGACATGCACTGTCAACTGTGGGACCTTATGTTGCCAGGTGTGTGCCAAATTTCCAAATCATGTCCAATCAATTGAATTTACCACAGGTGGACTTCAATCAAGTTGTAGAAACATCTCAAGGATGATCAATGGAAACAGGATGTACCCGAGTTAAATTTAGAGTCTCATACCAAAGGGTCTGAATACTTCTGTAAATGTAATATTTCAGCTTTTTATTTTTAATAAGTTTGTAATAATGGCTAAAAGCCTGTTTTGCTTAGTCTTTATGGGGTATTGTGTGTAGAAAAATAGAGGAAAAAAAGATTGAGGGGAAAAAACAATTTAATCAATTTTAGAATTAAAGCTGTAATGTAACAAATGTGGAAAAAGGGAAGGGGTCTGAATTCTTTCCGAATACACTACATGTAACCAAACAATTCGTTAAAACACACTGTTTTGCAATGAAGGTCTACAGTAGCCTCAACAGCACTGTAGGGTAGTGGCATGGTGTAGCCAGAGGACAGCTAGTTTCTGTCCTACTCTAGGTACATTGACTTCAATACAAAACCTAGGAGGCTCGTGGTGCTCACCCCTTTACATAAACTTACACAGTAATTATGATTACTTCCGGAGGACATCCTCCAACCTATTAGAGCTCTTACAGCATGAACTGGCATGTTGTCAACCCAATCATAGGATCAGATAATTAATCTAGTACTGAAAGCATAAACTACAGCTAGCTAGCACGGCATAAAATGAGGTGAGTAGTTGACTCAAAGAGAAAAAGACAATAGTTTAACAGTTCAAGAAAATTATTTATTAAAAAAATAAGTAGCAGCTAGAACTATATTTAATATTTTCTTCACTTTCACTGTCACTTATATAGCTAGCGAATGCAGCTAGATAGTTTAGCCTACTCAAACACTCGGCTCAAACAGAGAGGGATGCTATGATAGCTAGCTGGCTATGACTATCCAACACTGGAACTCTTCCAAGTCAAGGTAAGGTTTTGGCTTGATTAGTTTATTGCCACCAGGGCCTGCTGGTGTAACTGCTAAACTCCTTGCTGACTGTACTGCATGATTTTAGCGGGTTACTAATATGTTATTTCTAGTAGCTATGTTGACTATGACATTATAATAGGGGGACAACGATATAAGCTGTGTGTAGCGGTTATGATATGAAGGTTTGGCTTGGAAAGTTTTTTTCGCCTAGTCACAGATAGCTGATCTGTTGTGCACTGAAGTCCACAAGCAAAGGGAAAAGGTGAGAGGAGGAGCACATAGATGTGAGAAGAAAGTCTATAACGATCAAAAAGATAATGCTATATTTTATGTATGTGGCTGCAATGAAAGTGAATTGTGCGCCGCCCTATGGGACTCCCGGTCACGACACAGCCTGGGATCAAACCCGGGTCTGTAGTGATGCCTTAGACCACTGCGCCACTCAAGAGGCCCTAAGTAGCCTAAATCTATCAGTGTTATACTCAAATCAAATCAAATATATTTATATAGCCCTTCTTACATCAGCTGATATATCAAAGTGCTGTCCAGAAACCCAGCCTAAAACCCCAAACAGCAAGCAATGCAGGTGTAGAAGCTAGGAAAAACTCCCTAGAAAGGCCAAAACCTAGGAAGAACCCAGACAGGAAGACCACGTCAGCGACTCAACCCACTCAAGTGACGCACCCCTCCTAGGGACGGCATGGAAGAGCACCAGTAAGCCAGTGACTCAGCCCCTGTAATAGGGTTAGAGGCAGAGAATCCCAGTGGAGAGAGGGGAACCAGCTAGGCAGAGACAGCAAGGGTGGTTCGTCGCTCCAGAGCCTTTCCGTTCACCTTCACACTCCTGGGCCAGACTACACTCAATCATATGACCTACTGAAGAGATCTTCAGTAAAGACTTAAAGGTTGAGACCGAGTCTACGTCTCTCACATGGGTAGGCAGACCATATGAGCTCTATAGGAGAAAGCCCTGCCTCCAGCTGTTTGCTTAGAAATTCTAGGGACAATTAGGATGCCTGCGTCTTGTGACCGTAGCGTACGTGTAGGTATGTACGGCAGGACCAAATCGGAAAGATGGGTAGGAGCAAGCCCATGTAATGCTTTGTAGGTTAGCAGTAAAACCTTGAAATCAGCCCTTGCCTTAACAGGAAGCCAGTGTAGGGAGGCTAGCACTGGAGTAATATGATCAAATTTTTGTGTTCTAGTCAGGATTCTAGCAGCCGTATTTAGCACTAACTGAAGTTTATTTTCTGCTTTATCCGGGTAACCGGAAAGTAGAGCATTGCAGTAGTCTAACCTAGAAGTAACAAAAGCATGGATTAATTTTTCTGCATAATTTTTGGACAGAAAGTTTCAGATTTTTGCAATGTTACGTAGATGGTAAAAAGCTGGTCCTTGAAACAGTCTTGATATGTTCGTCAAAAGAGAGATCAGGTTCCATAGTAACGCCGAGGACCTTCACAGTTTTATTTGACACGACTGTACAACCATCAAGATTAATTGTCAGATTCAACAGAAGATCTCTTTGTTTCTTGGGACCTAGAACAAGCATTTCTGTTTTGTCCGAGTTTCAAAGTAGAACGTTTGCAGCCATCCACTTCCTTATGTCTGAAACACAGGCTTCTAGCGAGGGAAATTTTGTGGCTTCACCATGTTTCATTGAAATGTACAGCTGTGTGTCATCCGCATAGCAGTGAAAGTAAACATTATGTCTTCGAATGACATCCCCAAGAGGTAAAATATATAGTGAAAACAATAGTGGTCCTAAAACGGAACCTTGAGGAACACTGAAATTTACAGTTGATTTGTCAGAGGATAAACCATTCACAGAGACAAATTGATATCTTTCTGACAGATAAGATCTAAACCAGGCCAGAACTTGTCCGTGTAGACCAATTTGGGTTTCCAATCCCTCCAAAAGAATGTGGTGATCGATGGTATCAAAAGCAGCACTAAGGTCAAGGAGCATGAGGACAGATGCAAAGCCTCGGTCTGACGCAATTAAAAGGTCATTTACCACCTTCACAAGTGCAGTCTCAGTGCTATGATGGGGTCTAAAACCAGACTGAAGCATTTCGTATACATTGTTTGTCTTCAGGAAGGCAGTGAGTTGCTGCGCAACAGATTATTTATTTTTTTAGAGAGGAATGGAAGATTCGATATAGGCCGATAGTTTTTTATATTTTCTGGGTCAAGGTTTGGCTTTTTCAAGAGAGGCTTTATTACTGCAGTAGTTTAGTTGGAATAGGGTCCAGTATGCAGCTTGAAGGCCATGATTATTTTCATCATTGTGTCAAGAGATATAGTACTAAAACACTTGAGTGTCTCCCTTGATCCTAGGTCCTGGCAGAGTTGTGCAGACTCAGGACAACTGAGCTTTGGAGGAATACGTAGATTGAAAGAGGAGTCCGTAATTTGCTTTCTAATGATCCAGAGTATGACTGTGGCAGTGAGTAGGTCCAGAGACCTGTGAGGTATCACGAGGTATCACGTGATGTGAGGTATCACGATCTCTTTCAATAATGGCAGGAATGGAGGAGGTCTTTATTCTAGTGAGATTGCTAAGGCAAACACCGCTATGTTTAGTTTTGCCAAACCTAGGCCGAGGCACAGACACGATCTCAATGGGGATAGCTGAGCTGACTACACTGACTGTGCTAGTGGCAGACTCCACTAAAATGGCAGGCTGGCTAACAGCCTGCTGCCCGGCCTGCACCCTATTTCATTGTGGAGCTAGGGGAGTTAGAGCCCTGTCTATGTTCGTAGATAAGATGAGAGCACCCCTCCAGCTAGGATGGAGTCCGTCACTCCTCAACAGACCAGGCTTGGTCCTGTTTGTGGGTGAGTCCCAGAAAGAGGGCCAATTATCTACAAATTCCATCTTTTGGGAGGTGCAGAAAACAGTTTTCAACCAGCGATTGAGTTGTGAGACTCTGCTGTAGAGCTCATCATTCCCCCTAACTGGGAGGGGGCCAGAGACAATTACTCGATGCCGACACATCTTTCTAGCTGATTTATACGCTGGAGCTATGTTGCGCTTGGTGACCTCTGACTGTTTCATCCTAACATCGTTGGTGCTGACGTGGATAACAATATCTCTATACTCTCTACACTCGCCAAGTTTTGTCGGTAGCGCAGCTGGGTGAATGGAATATGAATGACAGTCACCCAATATGCTGTAACAGAAATAAGGCCATGCTTAAAAAAATAAAGAGTTGTCCTCCCTCGTCTTAAACTGCACCGACGGCCACTGTTTTACCAAATGCACACACTTCTGTAAGCCTCATTGAACTTACAAAAACATCAGGGTTCAACCTTAACACGTGATTTGTTAGTAGTACTTTTAAGTATTTTTTACTTAGCTACTTCCAGCACTGTTCGCACCACATGCACTTAGACAAAGACAGGTACAATGCCACAAATTGCACACTATTATTCACCTACATAGTACAATACTTTTAAACCAAAGCCCTGTGGGCTCTTGTCAAAAGTAGTGCACTATATAGGGGATAGAGTGCCATTTGCGACACACACAGAGACTACAGGGGATGGCTGTCACTTCAGTCATTTTAAACCTCACAAGTTGTATTGATTTTCACCACTGACATAGTCTTTATCTTAAAGTACAGATCCACACAGTAACGTGTCTGTTTCAGGATGCGGATTGCCTTTGTACAGAATCACTTCAACCTGTTGGCTTTGAGTTTCTTACAGTCAGTCATACAGCATATGTAAAGTGCACTTGACAAACGTTCAAAACAAATTTGACATGATTTAAAGAGATTTTTCTGAAGTTTTTGTATAACTTCAGCCAGTAGTTTTGAAAGTAGTGCTCCCGAGCCAAAACAGGTCCCCGAATAGGGTGCACAATTGTGTAGTAGTAGTTAGCCAGGAAGTGCTTTAGCAAAAATGTTGAGCATTTCCATACTAAACAGATATAATGTGTGATATTTGAGTCACTAAAAATCCTATTTTACATGGGAATCAGAATGACTGAAAGGCAACACACCTGCTCTAGATTGCAGGAAATGGCAATAAGAGGTGTTCAAAAACACAACAGAGATGAGTGTATGCTGTAGCTCTGTTGCTGCACACAGTAAAATGTGTAGTGGATCTGTTAAGCAAAGATCGAGTGAGAATAATCCCTGCTGATTCCCCACTACTACCTTCAACCTTTGAGAAATACAGAAGCATTGGTTAAGATCGAATTTAAAACTGGGCTAGAAAATCTGCGAACATACATACACACACACAATATATACTCTACATGACCAAAAGTATGTGGACACCTGCTCATCAAACATCTCATTCCAAAATCATGGGCATTAACAGGCTCCACTCTTCTAGGAAGGCTTTCCACTAGATGTTGGAACATTGCTCCCGGGACATGCTTCCTTTCAGCCATAAAAGCATTGGGGAGGTTGGGCACTAATGTTGGGCGAATAGGCCTGGCTTGCAGTCGGCGTTCCAATCCATCCCCAAGGCGTTCGATGAGATTGAGCTCCGAGATTTCTGCAGGCCAGTCAGGTTCTTCCACACCGATCCTGACAAACCCTTTCTGCATGGACCTCACTTTGTACACAGGGGCATTGTCATGCTGAAACGGGAAAGAGGCTTCCCCAAACTGTTGCCTTAACGTTGGAAACACATAATCGTCTACAATGTCATTGTATACTGTAGTTACTTGGCCATGTTCAACATCTTGGTCATGTTCTGTTATAATCTCCACCCGGCACAGCCAGAAGAGGACTGGCCACCCCTCATAGCCTTGTTCCTCTCTAGGTTTCTTCCTAGGTTCTGGCCTTTCTAGGGAGTTTTTTCTAGACACCGTCATTCTACACTTGCATTGCTTGCTGTTTGGGGTTTTAGGCTGGGTTTCGGTACAGCACTTTGTGACATCAGCTGATGTAAGAAGGGCTTTATGAATGCATTTGATTTGATTTGTAGCATTATGATTTCCTTCACTGGAATTAAGGGGCCTAGCCCGAACCATGAAAAACAGCCCCAAACCATATTCCTCCTCCACCAAACTTTACAGTTGGCACTATGCATTTGGGCAGGTAGTTCTCCTGGCATCAGCCAAACCCAGATTCATTCGTCGGACTGCCAGATCGTGAAGCGTGATTCATCACTCCAACCGACGCTTAGCATTGAGCATGGTGATCTTAGGCTTGTTTGCTCGGCCATGGAAACCCATTTCATGAAGTTCCCAATGAACATTTATTGTGCTGACGTTGCATCCAGAGGCAGTTTGGAACTCGGTAGTGAGTGTTGCAACCGAGGACAGACGATTGTTACGCGCTTCAGCACTTGGCGATCCTGTTCTGTGAGTTTGAGTGGCCTACAACTTCGCAGTTGAGCCATTGTTGCTCCTAGACTTCTCCACTTCGCAATAACAGCACTTACTGTTGATCGGGGCAGCTCTAGCAGGGATGACATTTTACATACTGACTTGTTGGAAAGGTGGCATCCTACAATGGTGCCACATTGAAAGTCACTGAGCTCTTCAGTAAGGCCATTCTGCTGCCAATGTTTGTCTGTGGAGATTGCATGGCTGTGTGCTCGATTTTATACACCTGTCAGCAACTGGTGTGGCTGAAATAGCCGAATCCACTAATTTGAAGGGGTGTCCACATACTTTTGTATATGTAGTGTATATACAGTACACACACATACATGTAAAGCAGCCATTGTGTGTGTAAGAAGCAGCTCTTATAGTGCCTTTAGAAAGCATTCATACCCTTTGACTTATTCCACAATTTGTTGTGTAACAGCCTGAATTAAAAATCGATTAAATCGATTTGTTTTCTCACCCATCTACACACAAACCCCATAAAGACAATGTGAAAACATGTTTTTGTTTGCATTTTTGCAGATGTATTGAAAATGAAATACAGAAATATCTCATTTACATAAGTATTCACACCCCTGACTCAATACTTTGTAGAAGCACATTTGGCAGCAATTACAGCTGTGAGTCTCTAAGAGCGTTCTACAACTGGATTGTTCAACATTTGCCCATTCATTTTTTCTAAATTCTTCAAGCTCTGTCAAATGGGTTGTTGATCATTGCTAGACAACCATTTTCAGGTTTTGCCATAGATCTTCAAGTCAACTGTCAACTTCAAGTCAACTCTGCCACTCAGGAATATTCACTGGTAAGCAAGATATGTGTGTCAGATTTGGCCTCGTGTTCTGCTGGAAGGTGAATTCATCTCCCACTGTCTGGTGGAAAGCAGACAACCAGGTTTTGCTCAAGGATTTTGCTTGTGCTTAGCTCCATTACGTTTCTTTTTTATACTGAAAGACTTCCCTGTCCTTAACGATTACAAGCATACCCACAACATGATGCAGACACCACTATGCTTGAAAATATGGACAGTGGTACTCAGTAATGTGTTGTATAGGATGTGCCCCAAACATAACACTTTGTATTAAGGACAAAAAGTGAATTCCTCTGCCACATTTTTTGCAGTTTTACTTTTGCCTTGATACAAACATGAAGCATGTTTTGAAATATTTTTATTCTGTACAGGCTTAATTATTTTAAATCTGTCAATTAGGTTGGTATTGTGGAGTAACTACAATGTTGTTGATCCATCCTCAGTTTTCTCCTATCACAGCCATTAAACTCTGTAACTGTTTTAAGGTCACCATTGGCCTCATGGTGAAATTCCTGAGCGGTTTCCTTTCCCTCCGGCAACTGAGTTATGAAGCACGTCTATCTTTGTAGTGACTGGGTGTATTGATAAACCATCCAAAGTGTAATTAATAACTTCAATATGCTCAAAGGGATATTCAGTGTCTGCTTTTTAAATCTTTACCCATCAACCAATAGGTGCCCTTCTTTGCGTGGCATTGGAAAAACCTCCCAAGTCTTTGTGGTTGAATCTGTTTGAAATTCACTGCTCGACTGAGGGACCTTACATATAATTTGTATGTGTGGGGTACAGAGATGAGGTAGTCATTCAAAAATCATATTAACCACTTATTGCACACAGAGTGAGTTCATGCAACTTATTATGTGAATTGTAAAGCAAATGTTTACTCCTGAACTTATCTAGGCTTGACATAACAAAGGGTTTGAATAGTTATTGACTCAAGACATTTCAGCTTTTCATTTTTAATTAATTTGTAAACATAAAAAGAGTATATAAGTCCACTTTGACATTATGGGGTACTGTGTGTAGGCCAGTGACAAAAAATCTAAATTTAATACATTTTAAATTCAGGCTGTGACACAAAATGTGGAAAAAGTGAAGGGGTGTGGATATTTTCTGAAGGCACTGTATATCCCGAGAGGTGATTAGCGCCCACTCCATGTTTATCTCCTTCCTGGAAGAGCAATAGCATCATGCGATACTGTACACCATCCTAATCGCATCCCCTATGTACCGCTGTGAAAGAGCTTATAATACATTTTGTAAACAGTACACAATGACTTAATGGCTTAATATGTTGTTCTCCATAGTCCCTCTGTGATTTAGTTATCCTCTCAATCAGATGGAGTGATCTAGTGTCTCTGTTCCAAGACTGGGTAAGTACATATTACTTGGATTTGGTGTATAACCACAACCGAATCATTCCATCTCAAAAAGTACGAGAGGATTTCAACACCCGCCATCCCCGATTGTTCTCAAATGTTTTCTGTAGTTGAAAATAGAGAAGATTAGCATTCCTGAAACATTGTTTTGTTGAAAGATAATTTGAACTCTAAGAATTTAAGTTAATTGATTGCACCCAAATGGGCCGTTGCATTTTTTAGGATTCATATAATATTCAATAAATTTGACTCACCACCTGGATTCGGTCTCATGGAGCAGAATTTGAAATTGTGTTTTTTTTTACATTGGATAACAGTAGAGACTCAGAGCTACAATATGGTATTTCATACAGTGGTTTGTCCTTTAAAAATTGCAGCATACTGCAGCACAGCTTGCGTGGTGCTGCAGAATTCTTTGACACGTCATTTAAGTGCCAACCACTGGTACCATTAATGCTAGTTTGTGCTAGTTTGACCACCAGAGGGTATCTTTGAGAAGCATTTGATAGCCTTCAATAATGGCCGTACTAGAGAATTTAAAACCTTTTTTGTAACAACATGGTATATGGGACTGATTATGAAATTTGGGGACTGATTATGAAATTTAAATTCCAAGAAAAACTAAAAACCCTCTGGGTGTCCGTTAGGATGGATCAGAAAATATGGCGCTGTACAACGTGATGGTCGGGAGTAAGCTACAGTGCTGAGCTATTTAGCTAAAGAATCCCCCTGTCGCACACGGGAGACTGGGGTTCAATTCCCCGATGGGGAGGAAGGAGTAGGCTGTCCTTGTAAATAAGAATTTGTTCTTACCCTAGAGAGGTTATGTGAGACGGTAGCGTCCCACCTCTTCAACAGCCAGTGAAACTGCAGGGCGCCAAATTCAAAACAACAGAGATCCCATAATTAAAATTCCTCAAACATACATGTATTTTACACCATTTTAAAGATACACTTGTTGTAAATCCAGCCACAGTGTCCGATTTCAAAAAGGCTTTACGACGAAAGCAAACCAAACGATTATGTTAGGTGAGTGCCTATTCACAGAATAACACAGCCATTTTTCCAGCCAAAGAGAGGATTCACAAAAAGCAAAAATATAGATAAAATTCATCACTAACCTTTGATGATCTTCATCAGATGACACCCATAGGACTTCATGTTACACAATACATGTATGTTTTGTTTTCGGTACATTTCATATTTATATCCATAAATCTGAGTTTACATTGGCGCCTTACGTTCAGAAGTTCCAAAACAGCCTTTGATTTTGCAGAGAGCCACATCAATTTACAGGAATACTCATAATAGACATTGCTAAAAGATACAACTGTTATGCATGGAATTTTAGATGCACTTCTCCTTAATGCAACCGCTGTGTCAGATTTTAAAAAAGCTTTACGGAAAAAGCAAACCATGCAATAATCTGAGTCGGTGCTCAGAGCCCAATCAAGACACAAATATATCCACCATATTATGCAGTCAACAAAAATCATAAATAGCATTATAAATCTTCACTTACCTTTGCTGATCTTCGTCGGAATGCACTCCCAGGACTCCCACTTCCACAAGAAATGTTCGTTTTGTTCGGTAATGTCCATCATTTATGTCCAAATAGTTACTTTTGTTAGCGCGTTTGGTAAATAAATCCAAAGTCACGAAGCGCGTTCACTAAAAGCAGACAAAATTTCAAAAAGTTCCGTAACAGTCAGTAGAAACAATGTATTGAATCAATCTTGAGGATGTTTTTAACATAATTCTTCAATAATGTTCCAACCGGAGAATTCCTTTTGTCCTCAGAAAAGCAAATGGAACGGGAGCAAACTCTCATGTGAATGCGCATGGTCAGCTCGTGGCTGCTGGCAGACCTCTGACTCATTCCACTCTCATTCGCCCCCACCTCACAGTAGAAGCATCAGACAAGGTTCTAAAGACTGTTGACATCTAGTGGAAGCCTTAGGAAGTTTACATTACCAATATCCCACTGTGTCTTCAATAGGAGCTCAGTTGGAAATCCACCAACCTCAGATTATTTTGCCTGGCATATGAGTTATGTTATACTCACAGACATCATTCAAACAGTTTTAGAAACTTCAGAGTGTTTTCTATCCAAATCTACTAATAATATGCATATTCTAGCTTTTATGGCTTTGTAGCAGGCCGTTTACTCTGGACATGCTTTTCATCCGGACGTGAAAATACTGCCCCCTACCCCAAAGAAGTTAACCGATTCCATATGTTATTTCATAGTTGTGATGTCTTTACTATTATTGTACAATGTAGAAAATAGTAAAAATAAAGAAAAACCCTGGAATGAGTAGGTTTGTCCAAATCATCAAGAAGTTTTGGCTTGTAACGGTCGTCTTTCGGTGAGAGAGTGGACCAAGGCGCAGCGGGTGATGAATACATAATGATTTTTAATGATTTTTAATGAGCGTCCAGAGCTGACGGCTCTGGACGCTCATGGCTCGCTGACGGCTCTGGACGCTCATGGCTCGCTGACGGCTCTGGACGCTCATGGCTCGCTGACGGCTCTCGACGCTCATGGCTGGCTGACGGCTCTGGACGCTCATGGCTGGCTGACGGCTCTGGACGCTCATGGCTCACTGACGGCTCTGGACGCTCATGGCTCACTGACGGCTCTGGACGCTCATGGCTGGCTGGCGGCTCTGGCAGCTTCTGACTGGCTGGCGGCTCTGGCAGCTCCTGACTGGCTGGCGGCTCTGGCAGCTCCTGACTGGCTGGCGGCTCTGGCAGCTCCTGACTGGCTGGCGGCTCTGGCGGCTCCTGACTGGCTGGCGGCTCTGGCGGCTCCTGACTGACGGACGGCTCTAATGGCTCGGGACAGACGGGCGGCTCTAATGGCTCGTGGCAGACGGATGGCTCAGAAGGCGCTGGGCAGACGGATGGCTCAGACGGCGTTGGGCAGACGGATGGCTCAGACGGCGCTGGACAAACGGATGGCTCAGACGGCGCTGGACAGACGGATGGTTCAGACGGCGCTGGGCAGACAGATGGCTCAGACGGCGCTGGGCAGACAGATGGCTCAGACGGCGCTGGGCAGACAGATGGCTCAGACGGCGCTGGGCAGACAGATGGCTCAGGCGGCGCTGGGCAGACAGATGGCTCAGGCGGCGCTGGGCAGACGGATGGCTCAGACGGCGCTGGGCAGACGCGCAGTACAGGCGGCATTGGGCAGACGGCCGACTCTGACCCGCTGAGGCGCACAGTAGGCCTGGTGCGTGGTGCCGGAACTGGTGGTACCGGACTGGAGACACGCACCTCAAGGCTAGTGCAGGGAGCAGGAACAGGGCACACTGGACTCACGATGCGCACTATAGGCCTGGTGCGTGGTACCGGCACTGGTGGTACCGGGCTGAGGTCACACACCTCAGGGCGAGTGCGGGGAGAAGGAACAGTGCGTACAGGGCTCTGAGGACGCACATGAGGCTTGGTGCGTGGTGCCGGAACTGGAGGCACTGGGCTGGATACACACACCACAGGGAGAGTGCGTGGAGGAGGAACAGGGCTCTGGAGACGCACTGGAAACCTGGTGCGTGGTGTAGGCACTGGTGGTACTGGCCTGGAGCGGGGAGGTGGCGCCGGAAATACCAGACCGTGCAGGCGTACTGGCTCCCTTGAGCACTGAGCCTGCCCAACCTTACCTGGTTGTATGCTCCCCGTCGCCCGACCAGTGCGGGGAGGTGGAATAACCCGCACCGGGCTATGTAGGCGAACCGGGGACACCATGCGTAAGGCTGGTGCCATGGAAGCAGGCCCGAGGAGACGTACTGGTGGCCAGATATGTAGGGCCGGCTTCATGACATCCGGCTCAATGCTCAATCTAGCCCTGCCAGTGCGGGGAGGTGGAATAACCCAGACCGGGCTATGCACACGTACAGGAGACACCGTGCGCTCTACTGCGTAACACGGTGTCTGCCCGTACTCTCGCTCTCCATACTCTCGCTCTCCACGGTAAGTACAGGGAGTGGGCGCAGGTCTCCTACCTGACTTCGCCACTCTCCCTTCTAGCCCCCCCCCCCAATACATTTTTGGGGTTTACTCACAGGCTTCCGTGCTAGACACGTCCCCTCATAACTCCGGTTCCTCTCTCCGGTTTCCTCCGCTCTCCGAGCTGCCTCCAGCTGTTCCCATGGGAGGCGATCCTTTCCAGCCAGGATCTCCTCCCATGTGTAGCAACCCTTGCCGTTCAAAACATCCTCCCATGTCCATTCCTCCTTCGTGCGCTGTCTCTCTCTCCCGTTACACCGCTGCTTGATCCTTTGGTGGTGGGTGGTTCTGTAACGGTCGTCTTTCGGTGAGAGAGTGGACCAAGGCGCAGCGGGTGATGAATACATAATGATTTTTAATAAACAAAACAGAAAACACGACGAACACTTGAATAATTACAAAACAACAAACGACGTAGACAGACCTGAACTAACGAACTTACATATACACGAAGAACGCATGAACAGGAAAACTGACTACATAAAACGAACAAACAAACAAAACCGAAACAGTCCCGTGTGGCGTAACATACACTGACACAGGAGACAACCACCCACAACAAACAATGTGAAAACACCTACCTTAATATGGCTCTCAATCAGAGGAAATGAAAACCACCTGTCTCTAATTGAGAGCCATATCAGGTCACCCTTTATCCAACATAGAAACACATCCAAACTCACGCCCTGACCGTCAAACACATACAAAATAACAGAAAACCGGTCAGGAACGTGACATGGCTAGAGAAATTGACAATATCATCTCAGAAAGGTTTTACCCGTGGTCGTGGAGCAGGGTGCAAGTGCAACTAAAATGTAGTTTAAATATCCATCTGCATTTTGAATGTCTTTTTTCTAGTTATTTTATTAACAAAAGCATAAAGATGTTGAAGAAATACTGTACTGCTGTTTTGAGTTAGAAATGTAACACTTAAGCATCGAATACATTGCAGGTAGGGGGATGTTCACACCTACAATAGCCGGGCTATAAAGAGTCTATTGTCCTGATTATCGCTCTACAAGTGTTTGAAAACCTGTTTTCAAAATGCCACCAGCTGTTCATCACTACTGTAAATAAAAACACAGCATGTTGTTTACATTTGTTTACATTCTTTGTTATTGTTCTTAACCACAATGTCACAAATAATTTGTATCTACCTTTCCAATTACTTTTAGAGTTTGGGATTAATTTAATTAATATTATGGTGTTTATATTCCGAGAAAAGGATGGATGGAACGGAAAATATGGCGCGGTACAACGTGACGTTCAGGAGTAGGCTACACAGTACTGGGCTATTTAGCTAAAGAATCCCCTTGTCATATGCGGAAGTCCGGGATTCAATCCCCCGAAGGGGAGGAAGGAGTAGGCTGTCTTTGTAAATAGAAATGTGTTCTTAACTGAGTTGCCTAGTTAAATGAAGGTTACACTAAGAGCATAACATTTCTACACCGGTTGCCCTTAGTTTGAAGATGTAATCCGGTGACTGGTGTTTTCTCCATCTCTTTAGCAATCACACTCTAATTCCACTGATTTCAGAACTTGATCCTCCAGAAAGTGGAGAGCAACGCTTATGCAGCTCCACTATACATTCATATTTTTTTTTTTAAGTCACGTTCGACGGGATGACCATCACAGACTGACGAGATCAAATAGACAGAAGCCTCTATATGGCAGACCAATCCGAGCTCATCTGTCGGCATGTCCAGCCCACTCATTATCTCAGCCAATCATGGCTAGTGGGAAGGTTGCCAACTTTTTCTGTGGCTTAACCAAGTACTATTCAGAATGACTATTCAGGACCTTTAACTTAAACTACACTGTAAAGCATTTCCTGTAAATGACCAATTGTTTTATGAATACTAGGTGTTATTATCACTTGCACTTCTATAGATCTATTCAAAGGCATCAAAACTGGTCGTGGTTATAGGGCAAAACAGATCCAATGGGAATGGGTAAATAAAATATTCAACCATTAAAAGGTCTAAGACCCACTGCCACTTTGATCTGCATTGTTTTCCAGAGAACGCATAGAGCTCTGAGTTGATTATCCCTTTTATACCATGGCTAGAAATTAACATATTTGCCAGCAGAAATGTATTCATTTGCCAGTAAAAAATATAACAACCACTGAAATAGCTAGCTAGTTTGCTAACTAGCTACAGTAATTGCATTGGTAACCAAACAAACATACTTTTGTTTAGCTAACCAAACCATCATTTTAGCTTGCTATTATGAAAATCGAGTTCAACAATGCCAATGTTATCAATTCAACTTTTGCTTTCAAAAGCAGCTAAAAAATAGTAACATGTAAGAATTAACTTCATAGCCATTTAATTATACTGTGCAATTATACTGTGCGTTATAGGGAATTATAAAATGGGTGGGTCTATTCCTGGATGCTGATTGGTTAAAACCTTATTCCAGCCAGTGTCCATTCCTCAAGTTACCACCGGGTAATGCTGTGACCTTGAAATGCCTATTTACTCTGTTCCATCTCACTGCGCAATCAACTGCCTCATCAGCCCGGCCAGGCAATTTATAAACTTGATCTCCACTATAAAAAGCATCTAGACGTTATCTCCAATATATTTTAGGCTAGCATTTGGTTTTCATCAGAGGAGAATTGTTTAAACCTTACTGTCTGTCTCTCCAACATTTGCAACATAGTTTCATTATTGAACTTTTATTTCCAGCTGTCCCATAGTAATGAACATGTTGGGATGAGACTGACGGGTAGACAGATTTTGTCAGCCATTCGAAGTGGCTTCTTCCTTGCTGAGCGGCATTTCAGGTTATGTCGATATAGGACTCGTTTTACTGTGGATATTGATACTTTTGTACCTGTTTCTTCCAGCATCTTCACAAGGTCCTTTGCTGGAGTTCTGTGATTGATTTGCACTTTTTGCACCAAAGTACGTTCATCTCTAGGAAACAGAACTCGTCTCCTTCCTGAGCGGTATGACAGCTGCGTGGTCCCATTATACTTGCATACTACTGTCTGTACAGATGAACGTGGTACGTTCAGGCGTTTGGAAATTGCTCCCAAGGATGAACCAGACTTGTGGAGGTCTGCAATTTTTTTCTGAGGTTTTGGCTGATTTATTTAGATTTTTTAGCCCTTAATATACATCCATAGGTACACCTCCAATTGAATCAAATTATGTCAATTAGCCTATCAGAAGCTTCTAAAGAAATGACATAATTTTCTGGGATTTTCCAAGCTGTTTAAAGGCACAGTCAACTTAGTGTATGTTAACTTCTGACCCACTGGACTTGTGAAACAGTGAATTATAAGTGAACTAATCTGTCTGTAAACATTTGTTGGAAAAATTACTTGTGTCATGCACAAAGTAGATGTCCTAACCGACTTGCCAAAACTATAGTTTGTTAACAAGAAATTTGTGGAGTGGTTGAAAAACGAGTTTCAATGACTCCCACCTAAGTGAATGTAAACTTCTGACTTCAACTGTATATCAGCCCTCTGATTACAGTGAAGAGCAAGACGTGCCACTCTGTTCTGGGCCAGCTGCAGCTTAACTAGGTCTTTCCTTGCAGCACTGGAACACACGACTGGGGAATAATCAAGATAAGACAAAACTAGAGCCTGCAAGGCTTGCTTTTTGGAGTGTGGGGTCAAAAAAGCAGAGCATCTCTTTATTACGGACATACCTCTACCCATCTTTACAACCATTGAATCTATATGTTTTACAATCTAAGGTAGCACCAAGTAATTTTGTCACCTCAACTTGTTTAACAGCCATACCATTCATTAACAGATTTAGCTGTCTAGAACTTAGGGAATGATTTGAATCAAACACAATGCTCTTTGTTTAAGAGATGTCTGGACCAGTTTATTACTGGCCACCCATTCCAAAACAGACTGCATCTCTTTGTTAAGGGTTTCAGTGACTTCATTAGCTTTGGTTGCTGATGCATATATGGTTGAATCATCCGCATACATTGACACACATGCTTTGTTTAATGCCAGGGGCAGTTCATTGGTTGGAAGAGAAAGAGTAGAGGGCCTAGAGAGCTGCCCTGCGTTACACCACACTTTACATGTTTGACATTAGAGAAGCTTCCTTTAAAGAAAACCCCTTGAGTTCTATTAGATAGTTCTGAATCCCCGAAATGGCAATAACAGATAAGTTATGGTCAGTAATATCAAAGGCTGCACTGAAATCTAACAGTACAGCTCCCACAATCTTCTTATCAATTTCTTTCAACCAATCATCAGTAATTTGTGTCAGTGCAGTACATGTTGAGTGCCCTTCTCTATAAGAATGTTGAAAGTCTGTTGTTAATTTGTTTACAGAGAAATAACATTGTATTTGGTCAACACACCATTTTTTTCCCAACAGTTTGCTGAGATCTGGCAGCAAGCTTATAGGTCTGCTGTTAGAACCTGTAAAGGCCGCTTTACCACTTTACCACTGGAGAAAGTGCAGTAGAATGAATCACAGCAATCAAGTGACGAAATGGATGCAGAGTGATATATTTGCATGTGCGTTGTGCCCTATGTGCCTGTACTTGTGTTCCTGTGTGTATGTCTTGTAAACAAACAGTAGTGTATAAGTGTAAGGGGAAATCCTTAGTTACATTATGCACTAAACCTCTCAATTATTACATATTGCTGCACACACATTTCCAGTGAGGAATATATCAATAAATGATGCCTGTCAAGGGGGAATTTGAGTTATACAAGAGATTTCATAAGACCTGTTACTCTGGAGAATCTTACATTTAAAAAAGATTGTACAGCTTCAAATTGACGTAGAGAGATGGAGTTTAGTCTCTCCCTCTCCCTCTCCCTCCCCAGATTGCTAATGAGCAGTGTGATTCTCCACCCACACAGAGGCCTGTGATGAAATGCACCAGCATGACGCTACCTCTTTATGTATAGGACATCAGACACGACAGCAGACCAGACAGAGAAAATATATGACATTTAGGTGCAGTACAGGCCCCATCATAGACACCCTCGCCTGTTTCCCAGCTCTCCTGCTCGAATCAGATTGATCATCGCTTCGAAGGAGCGCGTTAGGATTGGCCAGATCTATGGCAACACTTGAAAAGACCGACCAATCAATCTGGGATAAAAGAGATGAAGTATATGTGTGCGCTTCAAATGGCATCCTATTCTCTATATAGTGTACCATAAGGCTCTGTTCAAAAGTAGTGCATTATATATGGAATAGGATGCCAATTGGGATGCAACCGACGTGAGTGAAAGGAAATCCTCAAACCTACATTCTTCCTTCTGAGTAAGCTTCTCTAGGATTCTCAAACAGATGGAAATGGATTGGAGACCAATGTTCCCTCTAAGCTGCGCGCGGGTGGGCAGCTCCCATCGGACTTCCGCACAGAAGAAATATGATCCCCAGCAGGCACGAGATTGAACTTCACTCAACTTTCTACAGTTTTCCCTTTTAGTTAACACTATCAACGTTTTGCTCTACTGTTGTAAACGAATCAACGCATTAGCCATTTAATTTTTTATTTTTTTTTATGTTGTACTTTTTACCCCTTTTTCTCCCCAATTTTGTGATATCCATTTGGTAGTTAGTGTTTTTTTTTGTTGTTGCTGCAACTCCCGCAAGGACTCGGGAGAGGCGAAGGTCGAGAACAGTGCTCCCTCCGAAACACAACCCAGCCAAGCCGCACTGCTTTTTGACACAATGCCAGCTTAACCCGGAAGCCAGCCACACCCATGTGTCGGTGGGAACGCCATATAGCTGGCTACCGAAGCCAGCATGCATGCGCCCGGCCGCCACAAGGAGTTGCTGAAGCGCGATGGGACAAGGACATCATAGCCGGCCAAACCCTCTCCTAACCCCGACGACACTGTGCTAATTGTGCGCCAACTCATGGGTCTCCCGGTTATAGCCGGCTGCGACACAGCCCGGGATCGAACCACTTTCAATGTAATATAATGAAACAAAATGAACTATGGAAGATTTAGTATGCAAAACTAACTGTGCAAGATATTTTCTTGTAGGCAGAGCCCATTGGAGTAGGATTATATTGCACTGACAGGCATCACTCAGGCCCATACTCTACACAGCCCGCCATAACCAATCAGAGCTTCAGGCCAATATGCAAATAGCCATTGCCATATATGGATCTGTGCCATTTACTTTGAACTGGACTGTGTTTCGGGTAAAGTAAGAGCGGTTCCAAGTAGATGTGCTTATTTTGAGATCAAAGTAAGAGCTGCATGTTTCCACATGTTGTGAGAGTTTTTTGCTAGTTAGTGAGTTATTAGCCCAGTTATAGTTCATTTCTAGTCAACAATAGGGTATATTGTATATATAGCTATAAAACATTGCACTTCTTTCGTTTTAAAATGATTGGAATTTTTCCCCTGGTACATTGAACATCAATAAACAGTGAAGTGCCAAAAGGAAACCAGTGGTGGCTTCCAACAAAAGCACAAAATGTGTGTATTTCTAGACATCTTTGAAAAGTGAGTCAGGTAAAGAGATTTTTATGTCTTAAAGGAGAATTGTTGTATTTTGAGATGGTCTTGAATAAGCTAAGTAGCCAATAGGCAGAGCGTAGCGTAATTTGTCTGATTCTCTGTAATAATGGTATGGGAACCTAGATTAAAAGGTTAATGTCAATTCCTGCATGTTATTTTTTCTACAAAAGTCTCATGGAATGTACTGTAGGCATTGAACACCACACATTGGCTGCAACTGTAGGCTGAATGATAGAACAGCTATTTCCATGTTAAAATGTTATGGGATGTGTTTTTCTCCATTGTTTTTGATGGCAGGCCACTCTGGTAGGCCTACATTATGATCAAATAACCACAGTAGCCTACTGTTTATAACTAACTATAAGCGGGTACAGCTTCAGTGTTCACAGTAAACACTTGCAGGAAGTTGCACAGAAAGATGGCGCCGACAGAGATGGCAGCATCTCGACTAGCTCTTAGGAAACTTTGCAGTATTTTGTTTTTTTTATCTACATTTTTTTTACATTATTAGCTCAGGTAATGTTTTGTGTCATTACATACAGCCGGGAAGAACTATTGGATATTAGAGCGTCCGTAACTCACCAGAACTACAAGCATTACGACCAGGAATTCGACTTCCCTGGAGCAGATCCTTTGTTCACTCACCCCAGAGAAATCTTACTTATTCCGGAGGCCGACCCAAAACATCGCCGGCGGGGGAGAGGCACTCGAGGCAGCCTGCTGGTTCAACTTAGGAGGCACGCACACCACCCACCGCTTCCGAGTATATTACTCGCTAATGTTCAGTCTTTGGATAACAAAGTTGATGATCTTAGGGGCCTGGAAAATACTTTGTTTCACGGAAACATGGCTCTCTCTGGATACTCTGTCGGAGTCGGTAAAGCCAGCAGGATTCTCAGTACATCCAATCAAACTTTATTTGTCACATGCGCCAAATACAACAAGTGTAGATTTTACCGTGAAATGCTTACTTACAAGCCCTTAACCAACAGTGCAGTTCAAGAAGAGTTAAGAAAATATTTACCAAGTAGACTAAAATAAAAAGTAACACAATAAGAATAACAATATGAGGTTATATACAGGGGGCACCGGTACCGAGTCAGTGTGCGGGGTTAGTTGAGGTAATTTGTACATGTAGGTGGGGGTGAAGTGACTATGCATAGATAATAAACAGCGAGTAGCAGCAGTGTACAAAAGGGAGGGGGGAGGTCAATGTAAATTGTCCGGTGGCGATTGTATTAATTGTTCAGCAGTCTTATGGCTTGGGGGTAGAAGCTGTTGAGGAGCCTCTTGGTCCTAGACATGGCGCTCCATTATCGCTTGCCAAGCAGTAGCAGAGAAAACAGTCTATAACTTGGGTGATGGAGTCTCTGACAATTTTATGGGCTTTCCTCTGACACCGCCAATTATATATGTACTGGATGGCAGGAAGCTTGGCCCCAGTGATGTACTGGGCCGTACGCACTACCCTCTGTAGTGTCTTACGGTCAGATGCCGAGCAGTTTCCATACCAGGTGGTGATGCAACCGGTCAGGATGCTCTCGATGGTGCAGCTGTAGAACCTTTTGAGGATCTGGGGACCCATGCCAAATCTTTTCAGTCTCCTGATGGGGAAAAGGTTTTGTCGTGCCTTCTTCACAACTGTCTTGGCATGATAGTTTGTTGGTGATGTGGACACCAAGGAACTTGAAACTCTCGACTCGCTCCACTACAGCCCCGTTAATGTTAATGGGGGCCTTAGTCTTAGTCTTGCTCACATTGAGGGAGAGGTTGTTATCCTGGCACCACACTGGCAGTTCTCTGACCTCCTCTCTGACCTCCCAATAGGCAGTCTCATCAGGCCTATCACTGTTGTGTCGTCAGCAAACTTAATGTTGGTGTTGCAGTTGTGTTTGGCCACGCAGTCGTGTGTAAAAAGGGAGTACAGGAGGGGACTAAGTACACACCCCTGAGGGGCCTCTGTGTTAAGGATCAGCGTGGCAGACATGTTGTTACCTACTCTTACCACCTGGGGGCGGCCCGTCAGGAAGTCTAGGATCTAGTTGCAGAGGGAGGTGTTTAGTCCCAGAGTCCTTAGCTTAGTGATGAACTTCATGGGCACTATGGTGTTGAACGCTCACTCTCACATAGGTGTTCCATTTGTCCAGGTGAGAATCTGTGGATCTGTTGGGGTGGTATGCGCATTGGAGTGGGTCTAGGGTGTCCGGGGGGATGCTGTTGATGTGAGTCATGACCAGCCTTTCAAAGCACTTCATGGCTACCGACGTGAGTGCCACGGGGCGGTAATAATTTAGGCAGGTTACAATTGCTTCCTTGAGCACAGGGACTGTGGTGGTCTGCTTGAAACAGGTATTACAGATTCGGTCAGGGAGAGCTTGAAAATGTCAGTGAAGACACTTGCCAGTTGGTCCGCGCATGCTTTGAGTACACATCCTGGTAATCCGTCTTGCCCAGCGGCTTTGTGAATGTTGACCTGTTTAAAGGTTTTGTTCACATCGGTTACAGTCCAGAACAGCTGGTGCTCTCATGCTTCAGTGTTTCTTGCCTCGAAGCGAGCATAAAAGGAATTTAGCTCGCCTGGTAGGCTTACATCACCGGCAAGCTCGAGTCTGGTTTTCCCTTTGTAGTCCGTAATAGTTTCAAGCCCTTCCACATCCGACGAGTGTCAGAGCCGGTGTATTAGGATTCAATCTTAATCCTGTATTGACGCTTTGCTTGTTTGATGGTTCGTCTGAGGGCATAGCGGGATTTCTTATAAGTGTCCGGATTACTCTCCCACTCCTTGAAATCAGCAGCTCTAGCCTTTAGCTCGATGCGGATGTTGCCTGTAATCCATGGCTTCTGGTTGGGATATGTACGTACAATCACTGTGGGGACGACGTTGTCGATGCACTTATTGATAAATCCGATGACTGAGGTGGTGTACTCCTCAATGCCATTGGATGAATCCTGGAACATATTCCAGTCTGTGCTAGCAAAACAGTCCTGTAGTGTAGCATTCGCGTCCTCTGACCACTTCTGTATTCCTGCTCTAGTTTTAGCTTGTAAGCAGGAATCAGGAGGATATAATTTTTATTATTTTTGTATTTTTTTTTTTCCCCTTTTCTCCCCAATTTTCGTGGTATCTAATCTCTAGTAATTACTATCTTGTCTCATCGCTACAACTCCCGGACGGGCTCGGGAGAGACGAAGGTCGAAAGCTATGCGTCCTCCGAAGCACAACCCAACCAAGCCGCACTGCTTCTTTAACACAGCGCGCCTCCAACCCGGAAGCCAGCCGCACCAATGTGTCGGAGGAAACACCGTGCACCTGGCCCCCCTTGGTTAGCGCGCACTGCGCCCAGCCCGCCACAGGAGTCGCTGGAGCGCGATGAGACAAGGAAATCCCTACCGGCCAAACCCTCCCCAACCCGGACGACGCTGGCCCAATTGTGCGTCGCCCCACGGACCTCCCGGTCACGGCCGGCTGCGACAGAGCCTGGGGGCGAACCCAGAGACTCTGGTGGCGCAGTTAGCACTGCGATGCAGTGCCCTAGACCACTGCGCCACCCGGGAGGCCCCTGGAGGATATAATTATGGTCAGATTTTCCAAATGGAGGGCGGGGGAGAGCTTTGTATGCATCTCTGTGTGTGGAGTAAAGGTGGTCTAGGATTTTCTTCTCTGGTTGCACATGTGACATACTGGTAAAAATGTGGTAAAACTGATTTAAGTTTGCCTGCATTAAAGTCCCTGGCCACTAAGAGCGCCGCTTCTGGGTGAGAATTTGTCTTTGCTTATGGCCTTATAGAGTTGGTTGAGAGCGGTCTTAGTGCCGGCTTCGTTCTGTGGTGGTAAATAGACAGGTAGGAATAATATAGATGAGAACTCTCTTGGTAGATATTGTGGTCTACAGCTTATCATAAGGTACTCTACCTCAGGCGAGCAATACTTCGAGACTTCTTTAATATTAGACATCGCGCACCAGCTGTTATTAACAAATAAACACACACCCCCACCCCTCGTCTTACCAGAGGTAGAGTCTCTGTTCTACCGGTGCTTGGAACATCCCGCTAGCTCTTTATTGTCCATATCTTCGTTCAGCCATGTCTCTGTAATACATAAGATGTTACAGTTTTTAATGTCCCGTTGGTAGGATAATCTTAATCGTAGGTCATCAATTTAATTATCCAATGATTGCACGTTAGCAAGAAGAACAGATGGCAGTGGGAGTTTACTCGCTCGCTTACGAATCTTCAGAAGGATGCCCGATCTGCGACCCCTTTTCCTGCATGTTTACTTCACGCAAAACTTTTATACATCGCCTAGACAGGAATAAATCTCTCCGGGAAGCAAAAGGGCGGAGGGGTGTGTTTCATGATTAACGACTTATGGTGTAAATCTAGGAACATACAGGAACTCAATTACTTTTGTTCACCCAACCTAAAATTCCGCACAATTACATGGCGAACATATTATCTCCCAAGAGAATCTCCCTCCGTCATTGCCACGGGCGTTTACATCCCACCTCATGCCGAAACCTCGACGGCACTCAAAGAACTTCACTGGACTTTATGCAAACTGGAAACCACATATCCTGAGGCTGCATTTATTGTAGCTGGGGATTTTAACAAAGCAAGTCTGAGGACTAGGCTGATGAAGTTCTATCAACATATCGACTGTACTACTCGCGCTACTAAGACTCTCAACCATTGCTATTCAAACTTCCGGAATGCTTACAAGGCCCACCACCGCCCTCCTTTTGGCAAATCTGACCATGACTCCATCTTGCTCCTCCGGAACCTATAGGCAGAAACAAACAGGAAGTGCCCGTACTTCGTACTATTCAACGCTGGTCTGACCAATCGGAATCCAGGCTTCTGGATTGTTTTGATCACGTGGACTGGGATATGATCTGGGTAGCTTGCGAAAAGAATCGAGACGTATACACAGATACAGTGACAGAGTTTATAAGGAAGTATATAGGAGATGGAGTACCCACTGTGACTATTAAAACCTACCCTAACCAGAAAATGTGGAAAGCGCGAACCACTTAATTTAACCATGGCAAGGCGACTGGTAATATGGCAGAAAATAAACAGTGTAGTTATTCACTCCACAAGGCAATCAAACAAGCTAAACATCAGTATAGAGAGAAAGTGGAGTCGCAGTTCAACGGCTCAGGGACTACAGACCATCCCGGACTAGAAAAGGAAAACCAGCCACGTCGCCGAGACTGACGTCTTGCTTCTGGACAGGCTAAACACATTCTTTGCTCGCTTTGAGGATAACACAGTGCCACCTACGTGGTCCGCTACCAAGGACTGTGGGCTCTCCTTCTCCGTGGCCGACGTGAGTAAAACGTGTTAACCCTCGCAGACGGCATCCATAGCCGCGTCCTCAGAGAATGCGCAGACCAGCTGGCTGGTGTGTTTACGGGCATATTCAATCTCTCCCTATCCCAGTCTGCTGTCCCCACATGCTTCAAGATGGCCACTATTCTTCCTGTACACAAGAAGGCAAAGATAACTGAACTTAATGACTATCGCCCTTAGCACTTACCTTTGTCATCTTGAAGTGCTTTGAGAGACTAGTCAAGGATAATATCACCTCTACCTTAACTGCCACCCTAGACCCACTTTAATTTGCCTACCACCCCAATAGATCCACAGACGATGCAATTGCCATCACTCTGCACACTGCCCTATCCCATCTGGACAAGAGGAATACCTATGTAAGAATGCTGTTTATTGACTATAGCTCAGCATTCAACACCATAGTACCCTCCAAGCTCATCATTAAGCTCGAGGCCCTGGGTCTGAACCCCACTCTATGCAACTGAGTCCTGGACTTCCTGACGGGCCGCTCACGGGTGGTGAAGGTAGAAAACATCACCACTGGTGCCCCACAAGGGTGCATAGCCTCCTCCTGTACTCCCTGCTCACCCATGACTGCGTGGCCAAGCACGCCTCCAACTCAATCATCAAGTTTGCAGATGACACAACAGTAGTAGGCTTGATTACCAACGATGACGAGACAGCCTACAAGGAGGAGGTGAGTGCTCTGGGAGTGTTTTGCCTAGAAAACAACCTCTCACTCAACGTCAACAAAACAAAGGAGATGATCGTGGACTTCAGGAAACAGCAGAGGGTGCACCCCCTATCTACATCAACAGGACCGCAGTGGAGAAGGCGGAAAGCTTCAAGTTCCTTGGCGTACACATCACTGACAAACTGAAATGGACCACCCACACAGACAGTGTGGTGAAGGCGCAACAGCACCTCTTCAACATCAGGAGGCTAAAGAAATTTAACTTGTCACCTAAAACCCACAAACTTTTACAGATGCACAATTGCAAGCATCCTGTCGGGTTGTATCACTGCCTGGTACGGCAACTGCACCTCCCGCAACCGCATGGCTCTCCAGAGGGTGGTGCGGTCTGCTGAAACGCATTACCGGGAGCAAACTACCTGCCCTCCAGGACACCTACAGCACCCAATGTCACAGGAAAGCCAAAAAGATCACCAAAGGACATCAACCACCCGAGCCACTGCCTGTTCACACCGCTATCATCCAGAAGGTGAGGTCAGTACAGGTGCATCAAAGCTGGGACCGAGAGACTGTTAAACAGGTTCTATCTCAAGGCCATCAGACTGTTAACCTGTTTGGGCTGCAAGGGGCAGTATTGAGTAGCCAGATAAAAGGTGCCCATTTCAAACGGCCTCGTACTCAATTCTTGCTCGTACAATATGCATATTATTATTACTATTGGATAGAAAACACTATCTAGTTTCTAAAACCGTTTGAATTATTTCTCTGAGTGAAACAGAACTCATTCTGCAGCACATTTCCTGACCAGGAAGTAGAAAGTCTGAAATCGATGCTCAGTTCTTCTTCCTGCCTATAAATGGGCACGAGACCTATTAGTATACATGCACGTCATACACCTTCCCCTGGGTGTCAAGAGGCTGTGAGAGAAGAAATGAGGTGATTATCTTGGTCTGAGATGGAACACATCATCTTGGAATGACGTGTCCCTCATTTTCGGTACTCTGAAGAGCGCGAGGTGGACAGTGGGATTGCCTTTTGTTTAGCTGCCGTTATAGGCGACTACAATCTCCGGCTTTGATTTTATTTGATACATGTCACCATATCATCGTAAAGTATGTTTTTTCAATATAGTTTCATCAGATGATTGAAATTTTTTCGGGAGTTTTGCCGTGTTCCGTTCTCTCCCGTTTGTTGACATGGAGAGCTTTGTGCCACTAGGCTAGCGCGCTTGCTAAATGAAGAGGGAAAGTTGCCGTTCTAAATCCAAACAACGACTGTTCTGGACAAAGGACACCTTGTCCAACATTCTGATGGAAGATCAGCAAAAGTAAGAAACATTTTATGATGCTATTTCATATATCTGTCGTAGTCGTCGGCGCCCAAGTGTTTCTGGCTATTGTGGTAAGCTAATACAACGCTACATTTTTTTCCGCTGTAAAGCACTTAATAAATCGGAAATATTGGCTGGAATCACAAGATGCCTGTCTTTCATTTGCTGTACACTATGTATTTTTCAGAAATGTTTTATGATGAGTAATTAGGTATTTGACGTTGGTGCCTGTAATTATTATGGCTGCTTTCGGTGCAATTTCTGATTGTAGCTGCAATGTAAACTATGATTTATACCTGACATATGCACATCTTTCTAACAAAACATATGCTATACAATAAATATGTTATCAGACTGTCATCTGATGAAGTTGTTTCTTGGTTAGTGGCTATTTATATCTTTATTAATGTTTACATATCCCATATGTATATACTGTGTTCTATACTATTCTACGGTCTCTTGGTCACTTAATAATTTTTATATTTCTTTCATTACTCATATCATATGTATATACTGTATTCTATACTATTCTACTGTAACTTAGTCCGTTACGCTCCGACATCGCTCGTCCATATGTATATACCGTAATTGCTGGACTATTAAGCGCACCTGAATATAAGCCGCACCCACTGAATTTAATTTTTTATTTTATTTTGTACATAAATAAGCCGCACGTGTCTATAAGCCGCAGGTGCCTACCGGTACATTGAAACAAATGAACTTTACACAGCCTTTAAACGAAACACGGCTTGTAACAAAAATAAATAGGCTTTAACGAAACACGGCTTGTAACAAAAATAAATAGGCTTTAAAGAAACAGGCTTGTAACATTTTTTTTTTTAAATAGCAGTAAACAGTAGCCTACCAAGAAAGTCCTTGGTCACTATCTTCCTCCTGTGCACTGAAACCACTGAAGTCATCTCCTTTGGTGTCGGAGTTGAATAGCCTCAGAATTGCTTCATCTGATGTTGGATCGTTTTCATTGCTCTCTCCTCACTTTCATCCGGAGGCAAACTCATCCAAGCCTCATTTTCTAGTTCGGGCCATCTGCTTTTCTTTCCTCTGAAAACTTTTGTCTTTTTGCACTAAGTCAGTTTCTCACGCTGCTGTTTCCAACGTCTTATCATCGACTCATTAAGGCTCCCGTGCAGCAGCACTATTTCCTTTTCCAACAGCCAGATCGATCGCCTTCAAATTGAAAGCTGCATCATATGCATTTCTCCGTGTATTTGCCATGATGAGGGTGACAAAATGACTACCGTAATCAGAATGATGGAAAGTTTGAGCGCGCTTGATTTACGTCACATTATGTGACGGTGCTCAGTTTTTTGGCGGCATGAATTTGTGAAAGTGGGAAAAATCCATAAATTAGCCGCGTCATTGTATAAAGCGCAAGGTTCATAGCGTGGGAAAAAAGTAGCGGCTTATAGTCCGGAAATTACGGTAGTCTAATTCATTCCTACTTAGATTTGTGTGTATACTGTATGTTGTGTAATTTGTTAGATATTACTTGTTAGATATTACTGCACTGTCGGAGCTAGAAGCACAAAAATTTCGCTACACCAGCAATTACATCTGCTAATCACGTGTATGTGACCAATAAAATTTGATTGGAATTTCCTCAACATTCAAGTTTGCGCTCTGCAGACCTGAAATTTGCTCAGTGCCAAATTGTTTGGGGAGGGAACATTAATGGAGGCTGAAAGCAAAAGTGAATTAAGACTGAGTGAGGTTTAATAATTGGCGGGCATGGTGTTTGTTAGCATTTGATTGGTCCCGACTTGCGATCCTTCTCGTTCTGCATCCCAAATGGTACCCTATTCCAAGCATAAAGTACTACTTTTGACCAGAGCTCTCTGCATTATATATGGGATTGGGTGCCATTTTGGGCTCCGTATATGTTCTCACTCAATCAGTGAGCACACTTCTTACTCTAACAAAAATATTTGCATGTCTTTTAAAATACCAGCTGCTAGTAATTTAACTACAAGCTGCATAGCAGGCATGATTTGCCTGGAGATCATTGGCCTTGTCTGCTGACTGTTGATTTTGGTGACTGATCTCACTGCAGCCTTGCACAGCCTGTCACCTACAAGTCAGAATCCTCCTTTAAAGGCACAATCTCTGCCTTTATCAGTTCTAGTGCAGCTCTATAGGAGTTAGACACTTTGTCACTGTTAGACACTTCTTTGTCACGTCTTCTTCTTTGACCATCCCTGGTCTTCATGCTAAGTCCTAGCATTAGACGTCCTTGGTGTTGAGGGGATGGAATAGCAGATAGTGGTCCGCCCATCCGCCCCCTGCTCAGCAGGTAGGGTGGCAAGCCGCGGGATGCAGACACAGGTCAAGGCCAGGTCACAGAGCCTCAATGGTGGGATGCTTTACCAATGACAAGGTTGTATTGTGAAATATGTACAACATTTCCTTGATAGCTTTTTAATTCTGTCAACTACAAGTGTATAGATTTTTACTTGTGGTGTAAATAAATTCAATTAAAATAAGTACTAGTGGTCATAGTTAGGGTTGCATATTTTGGGGAATATTCAGAGGTGGAAACTTTCCTTGGGAATTAATGGGAATATATGGGAATTAACAAAATATATGCAAATTAATATTAATACCATTTAAATGTAGATGTCTTTTGTATTGGATATATTTTACCATATCATATGGAGGCAGAAACATAAACATTTTATCATAAGTAGACATAATTACGAATTATTAAATCCTTCCAATAGAAAAAAATAATACATATAGTTACGAATTTAACTTTAAATGAGTTGACTCTTCACATGGGATGATGTCACTGAACAACAAAATATAATATTGAATGATCCCCAATGATCCATTGCAGCTCCCAAAAACATTTTCAACATACATCTGTAAAATGATAGTCTAGAAACTAAAGCTTTGGTTCTCTTCCTCACAGGCTTCCATGTTTTGTCCCTGGACCTCTTCAATGTCCACCTCTTGAACATCAGATTATGAGATATCATCTTCACTGTCACTTTCCAACCTTGTTGAGGATGACTTGTTGTCAGGCTCAAAAAGCCTGAAATTTGCCTGGATGGCAACCAATTTTTCAACACTTGTATTGGTCAGCCTGTTGCATGCTTTGGTGTGTGTTCCCAAACAAGCACCAGTTGCACTCTGAGGCGGCTGATGGTAGGATTTGCAGGATGATGGAGGCAACAGGGGAAAGAGCCTCAGATCCACAAAGTCCCTTCCACCAGGTGGCTGATGAGATATGTTGGCACGACTGCCATATTGCATCTTCATCCCAAAGCCTTTCCTTGGAAATGTACTTCGCCAGACTCTCGAGAACCTTGCCCTCATCCAGGCCAAAGTGGTGAGACAGGATACTGATGACACTATAGGCCTTGTTGATCTCTGCACCAGACAGGATGCTCTTGCCAGCATACTTGGGGTCCAACATGTACGCTGCGGCGTGTATGGGCTTCAGGCAGAAGTCTTCATGCTTTTTGATTTATTTCAGAACTGCAGTTTCCTCTGCTTGCAGCAATAGTGAAGTGGGCAATACGAATTTCTTCTCTTACATCTGCAAGCAGTCTGAACATCAGACAGGATGTCATTGACTCCCTCAATTCATGCAATGGCTACGGCTGTAGGTTTCAGGAGTTTCAGGCTGCTTACCACCCTCTCCCAAAATACATCATCCAGGAGGATCCTCTTGATGGGGCTGTCCATATCGGCAGACTGATATGGCCATTTCTTGGAGAGACTTCCTCCCCTCCAGGAGACTGTCAAACATGATGACAACATCACCCCAACGGGTGTTGCTGGGCAGCTTCAATGTGGTGCTCTTATTCTTCTCACTTTGCTTTGTAGATTGCTGCTATCACTTGATGACCCTTCACATACCTAACCATTTCCTTGGCTCTCTCGTAGTGTATCCGTTTTTTTCAGTGCCATGATGTCATTGAGGAGCAGATTCAATGCATGAGCAACAGAGCCAATAGGTGTGTTTAGACCAAGAGGACTTCATGTTTGCGGCATTGTCTGACACCAGTGCAAATACCTCTGTGGTCCAAGGTCATTGATGACTGCTTCAGCTCATCTGCAGTGTAGAGACTGGTGTGTCTGTTGTCCCTTGTGTCTGTGCTCTTGTAGAATACTGGTTGAGGGGTGGAGATGATGTAGTTAATTATTCCTTGCCCACGAACATTCGACCACCCATCAGAGAGGATTGCAATACAGTCTGCTTTCTCTATGATTTGCTTGACCTTCACTTGAACTCTGTTGAACTCTGCATCCAGCAAATTAATAGATAAAGCATGTCTGTTTGGAGGGATGTATGCTGGGCGAAGAACATTCAGAAATCTCTTCCAATACACATTGCCTGTGAGCATCAGAGGTGAACCAGTTGCATACACAGCTCGAGCAGGACATTCATCAGCATTTCTATGACTACGTTCCTCCATTGAGTCAAAATAACTTCTGATTCCAGGAGGACCATGAGCTGTTGCTATCGATAAGGTGTCTGATTCATAATTTTCACCTCGAATAGAAGTAGAGGGACTTTTGTCAGAGGTTGCTTGTTGCATTCTTCACATATAATTTTGCACAGTATTTGCAACTTTACACAGCTTTTCCTTCTACATTAGCTGCATGGAAATGTGTCCACACATCAGATAGTGCCCGTGGCATTTTCCTGTAAAAATTAGGGGGAATTATTTAAAACAATACAATTCCATGTACAGATAAAGAGTTAAGCAGTTAGATTAAACAACTCCTTTGTAAGATAAATGTTTAAAAATGGAACCTGTATGGAAACAGGTGAATTAACACTCCTCAGTTAGCAGGCTCAAGCAAGCTAAAACAGACATGGTAGCAAAATCTAACTAGCAGAAATTGTTATCAAGTCAAAAATGATTTATACACACTTTGCTGTAGTCTATTATTTACTAGTTAACAAACAATCATGTATGTCATATAAAATATATTCACCCCACTCAGTATTGTAATCAAAACTAAGAAAGCATGTAGTCCTTGGCTCAGACAGTGTAGTAGTGTGGGCTCAATAGCATCTCAATACCATCCCAGATCTTGAGAAGCAGCTGTACATGTGATGGAAGAGTGCACTGCACATGTGATGGAAGAATGCATTGTGCATGCAGAGGGTTGCAATTCCATTGAATTGAGTATAGTTTAACCAAAATATACCACAAGGCTTAGAATTGCCTTATGTGTATCCCACAAAAACGGTTCACTGTCATAAGCAAACTTTTTTTAACGAATTTAAGCAAAATTCTCCAAATCCCCGGGCTTAACTTCCCATGAAAAATTTACGGAAATTTTCTGGAAAGTTTCCGACCCTTTGCAACCTTATTCATAGCCTACTACACTATATAGCAGTAGTAGCAGCCGTTAGCAGTAGCTATACTTTATGTGAAGATGTAAACACAGTGTTTTGAGTCGAGAGTGACAGAGACTCAGACAGATGAGATGTTCTGTCTCTCTTCTGTCACCCAGCGTCAGCGCGCCACTGTAGGGGAGGATCTGAATTTCACGCTCTGCTGGGGTGCCTAACACACACAACTCTTAAAGACAAGAACGGAAATAGAGACTAGTGAGAGGGAATCATTAAAAGGATCAACATGTGTATTCATAAATTAATAAACAAACTGGGAAATGCATGAATGGAAAAAACCAATAGCACTTTTGCAAGTGAATATGTAACATAGTAAATGCACAAAAAATGGTGGCCATTCACCTTTTGTAGTGTAGTTCTATTGAGGCATTCTATAGGCCTAGCCAATTACAATGTGTTGCACTATGGTATCTAATCCGAAATAAATTGTAGGTGTCAGACAAAAATCTTTTGAGACTTAAGTTTCGGAAGTCACTCTCCGTGTACTGCTCCTTCCTGTTAGTTGATTGCAGCGCTCACATGTGCAGGACTTTGAATAATTCATCACTATGCAAAAAAATTGAAATCTATCTGAAGGGAAAATGACTGTGACCCTCTATGCAAAATGAGAGTGAGAGATTGAAGGCGAGAAAAGAGAGAGGAGAGAATGATAGGGGAGAGGAGGAGAGAGAGACAAAAACGCTTTACATAAAAGTCGGGAAATCACTGCCTTTGAAAAAATAAGCATATGTTTCGGTGTGATACGGAATTAGGGCTGTATTCATGAATCTATTCAGGCACAATCAATGCAAGCGCGATTCATAAAAGATGACATAAATTTGACCTGTGAGCTGGGACTTCTGGGCTGCCCAGTGAGTCTGAGCCGAGTGGAGATGGCCGTTTGGACTCTTTAAAGTCTTGATGGCTACCGGTGGGACATGGATCAGACCTTTGCCCCCAGCTGCATTAACCCCCCAAGCCCCAGCTATACTACACCAACACTGAGTCAGCACAACCAGGCCTAAGCCTCCTCCCTGCTTTTCTGGCTGCCTAGCTCCATGCATAATCTCCACACTGTACAGCTATGGGCTCAGATCCATTATTCAAACTTCAGGATTTGTTTACAGTGCATTTTATTATGTTCCCATACTATGGGATATCTTGACTTTCGAGGGCTTTAATGTTATGGTCTATGCTGGAGTACTGTAAGTCAATTTGCTATGAATTAAGGGGGCGCTGAGCACACTTATCATTCTGTTTACTTGTCAATGTCCCTCTGTGTTTCACTACTGTCTCCCTCTCTGTCTGCTGCGTACTGACCCACATCTATACTGAACAAAAAAATAAATTCAACATGCAACAATTTGAAGGATTTTGCTAAGTTACAGTTCATATAACAAAATCAGTTAATTGACAGAAGTGAATTAGGCCCTAATCTATGGATTTCACATGACTGGGCAGGGTTTCAGCCATGGTTGGGCCTGGGAGGGCATAGGACCACCCACTTGGGAGCCAGGTCCAGCCAATCAGAATTAGTTTCCCCCTCAAAAGGCTTTAATACGGACATAAATACTCCTCAGTTTCATCAGATGTCCGGGTGGCTGGTCTCAGACGATTCCGCAGGTAAAGGATGTGGAGATCCTGGGCTGGCGTGGTTTCAAGTGGTCTGCGGTTGTGAGGCTGGTTGGACGTACTGCCAAATTCTCAAAAATGACGTTGGAGGCGGCTTATGGTAGAGAAATGAACAATCAATTATCTGGCAACAGCTTTGGTGGACATTCATGCAGTCAGCATGCCAATTGCACGCTCCCTCAAAACTTGAGACATCTGTGGCATTTTGTTGTGTGAAAGAAATGCACATTTTAGTGTCCCAGCACAAGTGCACCTGTGTAGTGATCATGCTGTTTAATCAGCTTCTTGATATGCCACACCTGTCAGGTAGATGGATTATCTTGGCAAGGATAAATGCTCATTAACAAGGATGTAAACAAATTTGAGAGAAATAAGCTTTTTGTGCGTATGGGAAATGTTATTTGGGATCTTATTTCAGCTCATGAAACATGGAACCAACACTTTACATGTTAACATTTTCATTTTTGTTCAGTATAGATCAAAATATTGCGATATGAAGATAGTCTGACACGCACACACACACATGGCATGACTGCTTTTGCCTGATTGTTTGAGGCAGCTGTTGTGGTGATGAAAAGAGGCGAGTCAGAAAGAGGATTAGCAAGGCTGTGAAAAAGCAGAGAATTATTGACAGAAAAGGGGGATTTAGATTTAGCCTCTGGCCGTTCCAACAAGCTTCTCCACAGACAGACCCTCTTCTATGATGACTCAGTAAGACCCAGTAAGTTCATTTTAGAGTTAGTCCCAAATGGCACCCTATTCCCTATTTAGTCCACTACTTTTGACCAGGGCTATGGTGCACTAAATATGGTATAGGCTGTAATTTGGGATGCAGATTAGACTGACATTGCACTACTTTGGAAACTCACTGTCTGTCTTTACAGACCCCCTCACCAAGGGGGGCATTTTCTATAAGACCTTATCCCATCAGTGAAAATTATGTCAACCATTGGAAAAACTCAATAAACTTATTGGCAAAACTCACAGGGTGATGGGACAAAATGAGTACTATGATGCGCTAATATTACACTGTCAAACAGAGACGAATACTGCATAACTCTACATGGAGAAAATGCCAAAACAAAAAATCTCATTCTAAATATATCCAAATATCTGGTGATTAAAATAATTCCAGATTTGTATAAATATTTGGTGATTAAAATAGGATGACATTAAGAATCCAGTGCACCAGTCCTGTAAGTCTATTTTAACTGCAGATGAGAAGAGTCAGCAACGTCAAATCAGTGGTTTAATCATATAAAGAATTGTACTGTACCATTTTGATGTGGGTAGAGAAAGCTTGATGGACACAAAGAAAACTTTGTTGTAGAGCGTTTAACACAAAATCTGGGGAGGGGCCAGCTGAGTATAAGACTGTATCATCTGCATATAAAGGGGTGAGCGAGTTTCCTACTACTTGTGCTATGTTGTTGATGTAAATTGAGAATAGCGTGGGGCCTAGGATCGAGCCTTGGGGTACTCCCTTGGTGACAGGCAGTGGTTGAGAAAGCAGATGTTCGGACTTCATATACTGCCCTTTTTGAGAGAGGTAGTTAGCAAACCAGGCCAAACGCCCCTTGGAGACACCAATACTCCTTATCCGACCCACAAAAATGGAATGGTCTACCGTATCAAAAGCTTTGGCCAAGCCAATAAAAATAGCAGCACAACATTGCTTAGAATCAAGGGCAATGATGACATTTAGGACCTTTAAGGTTGCAGGGACACATCCATAACCTGGGCGGAAACCAGATTGCATACCAGAGAGATTACTATAGACATCAAGAAAGCCAGTCAGTTGATTATTGACTATGTTTTCCCAACACTTTTGATAAACAGGGCAAGATATAAATGTGGCTATAACAGTTAGGATCAGCTTGATCTCCCCTTTATATTTAAGGACACACCGTGGCTGCCTTCAAGAGCAATAGGAACATCCCCAGAGAGGGGAAACAGGTTAAAAATGTCAGTGATAGGCTCTGTGATGATAGGGGCAGCAACCTTAAAGAAGAAAGAATTTAGACCATCTGACCCAGATGGATTTTTGGGGTCAAGTTTAAGGAGAAACTGTGTAGCGGGGCAGGAGGAAGAGAGGGAGGAGCATCACACGGAACCCAAACCGGCTGCATGCGTGCGCTATCATGCATAAATGTATTTTGTCCCCCACACCAAACGCGATCACGACATGCAGGTTAAAATATCAAAAACTCTGAACCAATGACATTCATTTGGATACAGGTCGAAATGCATTAAACATGTATGGCAATTTAGCTAGTTAGCTTGCACTTGCTAGCTAATTTGTCCTATTTAGCTAGCTTGCTGTTGCTGGGATATAAACATTGAGTTGTTATTTTACCTGAAATGCACAAGGTCCTCTACGAGAATTAATCCACACATAAAACGGTCAACCGAATCGTTTCTAGTCATATCTCCTCCCAGGCTTTTTCTTCTAAGAACTTATATGGTGATTGGCATCTACACTTTCATAGTATTACCATGACAACCGGCAAAACAGTTCGTCTTTCAATCACCCATGTGGGTATAACCAATGAGGAGATGGCACGTGGGTACCTGCTTCTATAAACCAATGTGGAGATGGGAGAGGCAGGACTTGCAGCGCGATCTGCGTCAGAAATAGGAATGACTTCTATTTTAGCCCTTGGCAACACAGACGCTCGTTGGCGCTTGAGCAGTGTGGGTGCAATAATTGAATAACATATATTGCTAAATTTATTTTGCAACGCTCGCGTATGCGATGCGAGTAGTAGTCAGGGTAGTCAGGGTATCAGGGCTAGTCGCATTAGGAGGGCTGGGAGATAAGGAAGTGTTGGACGGGCAAGGAGGTATGGCTAAGTCAAATAGGAATCCTGACTTAATGAAGTGATGATTAAAGAGCTCAGCCATGCGCTCCTTGTCAGTAACAACCACATCATCAACATTAATGGACATGGGCAGCTGTGAGGAGGAGGGTTTATTCTCCAGGTCTTTCACCGTTGTCCAGAACGTCTTGGGGTTAGACCCACAGAAATAGAACTGCTCCTTAAAGGAACTAACTGGCCTTCCGGATAGCCTCATTTGCCTGAACGATAGCCAGTCAGCTGGAGTAATTGTCTTTCGCCAAATGGTAGAGTAACTCTACCAGATCACAGTCGAACCAGTGGCTGAACCAGTCTTTATGTGGTCATGTTTGGTAATAATACCACTGAAAATATAAAAAGTAAGTTCAAAGCATCCTCGACAGAGGGGATCAAGCTGATTCTATACCAATTTACAGTGGCCAGGTCATGAAGGTGCCACTAGTGTTGATCAAAGCCTCGAGTAATGAACCTATTTTTGACACAATTGGCTGGAACTGCTCAATGCTTCAGGAAGCTTCGTTTCCCCATCACTAACTACAGGGCAAAACAGATCAAAAGGCTAGCCACTCAACCATTAAAGGTCAATTTATTAGTTTTTTTTTCAAAAATCATTAAAGTTTAGAATGTTCAAAAAAGTTACAATTGAATCCATAATTAATTTTAAAAAATCCAAATAATAAACAGTTAAAGCAATAAGTCATCAATTCAAATTAGGCAAACCATATGTTCATCCAAACAAAAACAATCAAAAATGAATCTGTCAGTCCATTCAGTCCGTCAGGCCACAATGTGTATGTGTTGGGGGAGGGGAAGGGGTGGGGTCTGTATTCAGTAATCTACTGTATTCAGTTCATACAGTATCATACTGTTGATTAATACAGTAAGTTACTGATAAAATTACAAAAACGGCGAACAGTGTGAAGTCACATCAGTGTTTAATCAACCAAACTTTACTCAAACCGTTGAAACTACGGAAACTATGACATGAAGCTCAACATCTGTTGAGTCTTACTAATGAGTACAGCACTGAGCCATCATGTACAGTAGAGAAAGAGTATATTTGTAATGTAAATGCAGGGCTTTGAGTTTTGGTCTGGAGCTGTCAGCCCCCAAACTGGTGTAGCAGACCTCTGAAGGGCACACGTAATTAATTCACACACTCTAATGTGAAATCCATACACTCACTGACAAGTATTAATTTGGCTCCAGGAGGTGTGTGAATGTATGTGTATTGGGGGGGGGGGGGGATGAGGGTTGCAGATTTGAAGCCCATCCCCTTCTAACACCTGTCTGCATCCCAAATAGCACCCGATCCCCTATAATGTGCGTCAAAGGTAGTGCACTATATAGGGAAGAGGGTGCCATTTGGGATGTACACAGTGCCACCTCAGTGCTTAGCCCAGTACAAGTGATGTAATGAAGAGGGCCATAGTGGGAAGGGAAATGAGTCTGCGGGTGGGGGGGGGGGCACAGGCACAGGATCAGAGAAAGAGATATAATTACAGTTTAAAGAGTCACTGGCAGTTTAATCAGCATGTCACATTTGTTCTGGGATTGGATGAAACTGAAACGTACACTCGGACACGAATGCATGCACACATCACTGTTCTGGCAGGTGACGGGTGGACTTTAATCAGGGGGTGAGTGTTCGAGTGCATGGATGTGATTTCCCTGGTGATTCAGGGTATTGTGTGGGTCTGTCATTTCCACATTGTCTTCTCCCAGACATGGTGCATCAGACACCAGGGAGAGGAGTGCAGAGGAGGGCAGGGCAGAGGAGAGGAGAGCAGAGGAGAGGCACACTCAAGGAGCACTACTAATAGCCAGCATTGTCACAGCCAGACCCTCCCCATACCCCTGTCACAATCCCCTTCTCCCCCCACATTTCCTCTCCTTGTATCTAAGATTTAATTAAAGAATGATTTCCCACTTTTAAGGCCGTTCCTCACACCCTTTGCATATGCTTTCCTACTGATGGGGAATGTTGTACAGTATTTTATTGCCGTGTCTTCTATTGAATGGCAGTTAGGTAATGGCAGTCTGCTTTACTGCTCAAAACTAAAGAAGTCACAGTCTGTAGAAAATTAGTCTGCATCTCTGAGACTGCATCTCAAATGGGTCCCTATTCCTTTTATAGGGGACTACTTTTGATCAGAGACCTAGTTAAACGTAGTGCACTAAATATGGAAGGGGAGAGGAGAATACCATAGTCCCTGTGCCCAAGAACACTAAGGTAACCTGCCTAAGTGACTACCGACCTATAGCACTCACGTCAATAGCCATGAAATACTTTGAAAGGCTGGTCATGGCTCACATCCGCACTATAATCCCAGAAACCCTAGACCCACTCCAATTTGCATACCGCCCCAACAGATCCACAGATGATGTAATCTCTATTGCACTCTATTGCACATACTGCCCTTTCACACCTGGACAAAAGGAACAGCTATGTGAGAATGCTATTCACTGACAACAGCTCAGCGTTCAACACCATAGTGCTCTCAAAGCTCGTCACTAAGCTAAGGACCCTGGGACTAAACACCTCCCTCCGACCCCAGGTGGTAAGGGTAGCAAACAACACATCCGCCACGCTGATTCTCAACACGGGGGCCCCTCAGGGGTGCTTGCTCAGTCCCCTCCTGTAATCCCTGTTCACTCATGACTGCACGGCCAGGCACGACTCCAACACCGTCATTAAATTTGCTGATGACACAACAGTGGAAGGGAGGTCAGAGTTCTGACCGTGTGGTGCAAGGACATTAACCTATCCCTCAACGTGATCAAGACGAAGAAGATGATTGTGGACTACAGGAAAAGGAGGTCCGAGCACGCCCCCATTCTCATCGACGTGGCTGTAGCGGAGCAGGTTGAGAGCTTCAAGATCCTTGGCGTCCACATCACCAACAAACTAACATGGTCCAAGCACACCAACTGGCAACTGCTCAGCCTCCAACCACAAGACACTACAGAGGGTAGTGATTATGGCCCAGTAGATCACCGGGGCCAAGCTTCCTGCCATCCAGGACCTCTGTACCAGGTGGTGTCAGAGGAAGGCCCTAAAAATTGTCAAAGACTCCTGCCACCCTAGTCATAGACTGTTCTCTCTGCTACCCCACGGCAAGCGGTACCGGAGCGCCAAGTCTAGGTCCAAGAGGCTCCTAAATAGCTTCTACCTCCAAACCATAAGACTCCTGAACAGCTAATCAAATGGCTACCTAGACTATTTGCATTGCCACTCCCCCCTTTGGAACACTTCTGCTACTCTATGTTATTATCTATGCATAGTCACTTTAATAACTCTACCTACATGTTTATTTTACCTCGATACAGGTGCCCCCGCACAGTGACTCTGTACCGGTACCCCCTGTATATAGCCCTGCTATTGTTATTTACTGCTGCTCTTTAACCTTTCAGGAGCCTCTACCCCGGGTCCGGGAGCACCCCCCCCCCACACACACTGATTAGCATCGCTAGCATAGCGTCACAATTAAATAGTAGCATCTAAATATCATTAAATCACAAGTCCAAGACACCTAATGAAAGATAGAATTACTACAGAGAGCAACGTGTATTACCAATTTATTCATCATAAAACATTTCTTAAAAATACACAGCACATAGCAATGGAAAGACACAGATCTTGTGAATTCAGACAACATTTCAGATTTTCTAAGTGTTTTACGGCGAAAACACAATAAATCGTTATATTAGCATACCACATATGCAAACGTTACCCGAGCACTGATTCAAGCCAAAGAGAGCGATATCGTTATCATCGCCAAAATATATTAATTTTTTCACTAACCTTCTCAGAATTCTTCAGATGACACTCCTGTAACATCATATTACAACATACATATAGAGTTTGTTCGAAAATGTGCATATTTAGCCACCAAAATCATGGTTAGACAATGACAAAAGTAGCTCAGCTGGTCAGAAAATGTCGTGCACCATATTAGACAGTGATCTAGTCTTATACATAAATACTCATAAACTTGACAAAAAAATACAGGGTGGACAGCGATTGATAGACAATTTAATTCTTAATACAATCGCGGAATTACATTTTTTTTAATTATCCCTACTTTTCAATACAGGTTGCGCCAAGCGAAGCTATAGCAAACAAAATGGCGGCATAAGCGTTTAACATTTTTCGACAGAAACACGATTTATCATCATTAATTGTTCTTACTATGAGCTGTTCTCCCATCAGAATATTGGGCAATGAATCCTTTCTTGGGTCTAATCTTCTTTTGGTCGAAAGATGTCCACTTGTCCGTCGAAATGCCCACTAACGTACGACCGGGACCCCGAAACGTGCCCGGAGCTTCAAAGTCTATTACAAAGCAATGCCTCAAAATCGCACTAAACGGATATAAATTGCTATAAAACGGTTTAAATGAACTACCTTATGATGTTTCTAACACCTATAACGAGTAAAAAGATGACCGACACTATATTACTGGATAAACCAAGGCTTGGAAAAAGGCCAGTCAGATATCCTTCTTGCGTTGAGCGCAGAGTCCAAAGGAACGCTACTTCCGGTATTTGGTGATTTATAGAGCCAATGATTGCGCAATCGACTCCATTCAAATTGTCACCACTTACTGACATCTAGAGGAAGGCGTGGGCAGTGTTTGTATCCTCATAGGATCTACAGTGGCTTTAAAACTGATCTGGAACCAGAGGCCAAGAGTTCTGAAAACTCACTCACTGGGAGGAAAGGTGCTGTAGAATGAGTTCTGTTCCACTCAGAGACATAATTCAAACGGCTATAGAAACTAGAGAGTGTTTTCTATCCAATAATAACAATAATATGCATATTGTACGAGCAAGAATTGAGTACTAGGCAGTTTAATCTGTAGAGAAAATTATGCTAATGCGAAACAGCACCCCCTATAGTTGCAAGAAGTTAATCATTTGTCATTCTTATCTGTTACGCTTTTTTGGTGTTTTCTTAAAACTTCTCACGAGTCACCATCCCGGATCCGGGAGCACCCTCATCAGTAAAAAAGCTGACTAGCATAGCCTAGCATAGCGCCACAAGTAAATACTAGCATCTAAATATCATGAAATCACAAGTCCAAGACACCAGATGAAAGATACACATCTTGTGAATCCAGCCATCATTTACGATTTTTAAATGTTTTACAGGGAAAACACAATATGTATTTCTATTAGCTAACCACGATAGCAAAAGACCCAATCGCATATTTCCACCATTTTTTTTACTACATAGGTAGCTATCACAAATTCTACCAAATAAAGATATAAATAGTTACTAAACAAGAAACAACTTCCTCAGATGACAGTCTGATAACATATTTATTGTATAGCATATGTTTTGTTAGAGAAATGTGCATATTTCAGGTATAAATCATAGTTTTACATTGCAGCCACCATATATTAGCTTACTACAATAGCCTACCACACAGCTGCATTCAATCAAGGAACGTTAGCGATAGCGAATAAACCAGCAAAAGATATACATTTTTTCACTAACCTTCTCAAACTTCATCAGATGACAGTCCTATAACATCATATTACACAATACATATATAGTTTGTTCGAAAATGTGCATATTTAGCGGTACAATTTGTGGTTGAACAATGTGAATACTAGCCAAACTGCCCAAAATAATCCGGATATATTTCTGACACTCACATCATCTAATCAAAAAACTAATCATATACTTTTCTAAAAAATACAGGTTGGACAGCAAATGAAAGATACACTAGTTCTTAATGCAACCGCTGTGTTAGATTTTTTAAAATAACCTTATTACGACATACAGCTTACGTTACAGCGAAACAGCGCCCGAAATCTGGGCAGAATATAGTCTAAACATTTTTCGACAGAAATACGAAATAATATCATAAATGGTTCCTACTATTTGATGAGCTTCCATCAGAATCTTGTACACGTTGTCCTTTGTCCAGAATAATCGTTGTTTGGTTGTAGAATGCCCTCTTCATCTGTAGAATTAGCAGCCAAACCTAGCCATGTGGCGCAGCAGTGTCCAACGCACCATAACGCAAGACAAAGAAATTCCAGAAAATCGCAATCAACTGATATAAACTGCTATAAGTCGGTTTAATATAACTAGTTTATGATGTTTTTAACACATATATCGAATAAATTCAGAGCCGGATATATCTAAGGCCTATAACGGCAGCTTTTCAGAAAGCAATCCTGAGGTCTGTCTCGCGCCAAGAAAAAAGGTGAAAAGACTACACCCACGGTTCCAAGAGCTCTTGTTCGGCCTCAGATCTAGCTAGACACCCCATTCCAATTCTCACTGCCTACTGACATCTAGGGGAAGGCGTATGCAGTGCATGTAGACCCATAGATTCCATGCAAATGTATAAACTGACCCTGGAACAGAGCCCTCAATTTCAGATTTCTCACTTCCCGACAGGAAGTTTGCTGCAAAATGAGTTCTGTTTTACTCACAGATAAAATTCAAACGGTTTTAGAAACTAGAGAGTGTTTTCTATCCAAAGGTAATAATAATATGCATATTGTACGAGCAAGAATTGAGTACGAGGCAGTTTAATTTGGGAACGATTTTTTACAAAGTGAAAACAGCGCCCCCATATTGACAATTAAAACTGCATTGTTGGTTTAGGGCTTGTAAGTAAGCATGTCACTGTAAGGTCTACACCTGTTGTATTCGGCGCATGTGACATGAAATTTGATTTGATTTTTGATTTGATGACATTTGGGACTGAGTGCAGTTCCTCAAAAAGAGACTGCAGGAAGAGACTGCCAAATATATTTCAAGGAGCACAAATAGGCTTAAAATTAAATGCTTGCTCTATCTTCACCTTTTTGGGGGGCGGGGGCGGATTCCGTGCATGTTCTCTCTTTCATGCTATATCTCACGGCTTCCCAAAGGACCGCGTTTGGGATGAGAACTGAGACAGCGCAGGTTTGATCTTTTAGCGAAACTCATCTTAGCTGAATACGTTACAGTATTGAATGTCTCTCCAACCAAGCATTTCTGGTTTGAGAGTTAAGTGTCTTATTTTCGTATTCCGTAAACAGTGTAATTGCCTTTAAAACAAAACTGTTATTTATTTTTTTTATTTTTTTTATGTTCTCTCAACATTGTTTTTCTCTCTCTCCTGTTCTGTTTTTATTAAAGACCTGCCCGCTTGCATGGACGACAACGGGCTTGGATTTAAGGACTGGCGAGACATTATGTGGAAGAGGAGACAATAAAGTGGGTGAGTTAATTTATATCTGCTTTATAACTATACTGCAACCCAACCTCATGATGAAAACGTTCCCAGGGCACGTTTTTGCAAGCAAGAGAAAAGATGCACATTCTGATCTGAAGGTTGGGTTGCAGTACCGATACTTTAAAGCATAAGAGCCACTGTTGATACAGTCCCAAAATGTTTTGCACGTCAGCAATCAAGATTTCAAGATATAGAACTTTCAAAATACTGAAAGTGTCACAGTAGGATGCCGTTGGTATGTTTTGCCATGATCAGGTCTGTCAAGGCTGGCCCAGACTGTCATCATTATTCAGACCAATACACGAGGTCTTTTCATTGAACTTTGACCTTTCTGACAAAACATTGCATTAGACGGCAACAACCTTGCTGTAACCCCAGTTATGACCCGCATGGACGGGAACACATTTGGGTGTGGGTGTCTGTCAGATCGGACAGAGAGGGAGAGATGGAGGGAGAGATGGAAGAAGAGAAGAGAGAGGGGGAGGATAATGAAGGATAGAAGAAGTCAGACATGGAGTGGGAAGCAGAGATGGAGATGGAGAGAGGGACGGGAGAGAGACTGGGGGAAAGAGTAAGATTGGGGCTGAATCAGCTATGCGCTCTTTGTGTCTGTCGCCTCAGCAGCTCTCCAGTAGCCATTACTTTTTTTTCTACACGGTTCAGAACATTTAATGATATTTGGTGGCACACCAGATGTTGGCCCTGAGATTATAAGAGTTTATACTCCAAAGAAGGAAGGAAACGTGTTTGTTGGGAGATAAAAAGTGCTGAACTTGTTTACTCTCTGCCAGCCATATTCAAACCAACTCTGGCTATGCTGCGGAAGATTGAGAAGAGAGAAAATGCTCCATTCTGTGTGCGGTAGTATTGGTGTGTGGAACTTCCGAGGCCGTACTGTATGCAGTGCTTGAATTGGGCCAATACACACAGAGTACCTTTACCTCAAATATTATACTGCTTGAGTACTGGCACCTTTTATAGAATAATGGCTTCAAAATATGACGAGCACTGGCACCAAAATAACATTTGGACAGACACCCAAAATGAGCATCTATTTCAGTCCACTTCAAGCACTGTGTGAGTGTTTGAATTGGAGTGCATTATACAGCAGTAATCCTATGGGGTTGGCTGTGAGGCTTAAAACAGCTTTTAGGTAGCTAGCTGGAGAGTTTAGTGAGTTCAGAGAGGTAGAGTATGGTAAAGTAGGGACACAGCTGCCACCAGAACATACCTCTGGTTGCATCCAAAATGGCACCATATTACATTTATATTGTATGACTTTTGACCAGGGTAGGGCAGACCAAGTAGTGCACTATAAAGGGAATAGGGTGCCATTTGCAACACCACCAGATTAAACATTAGGCTAGCAACAGGACTCTGCAGGAGAGGAGAGTTACTGCGGTGTACTGTGTAGCTAGTAGATTCTGGTAAAGTGTTAGATGTAGTGCAAATTGTGTTAGGATGCACTTTGCCGAACAAAGTACTGGAGAAAAAAAAACATGTTCACAAGAATCTTTAGTCCGATCATGTTAATTTGAGTGATGTTAAAAGTTGGAATATGTGTGACAATTCAGAACAGATGAAGATTTCAGAAAATGATCATGGCTAAAGTACAAATATAGAGCCTCACAGCGGAGGTGTCATAATACCCATAAAACCTAGCGGTCAAACAGGATAATGTTTCCAATCTTTTTTCCACCATTCATTTTTCACATAGGGATTTTAGAAACCCTTAAAATAAGGGCTGTGTTTCGTGTAGGCTTACCCTGGCATGATGTTTTGATAACCATGTGCAGTTGAAGTCGGATGTTTACATACTCTTAGGTTGGAGTCATTAAAACACAATTTTGTTAACAAACTATAGTTTTGGCAAGTCGGTTAGGACATCTACTTTGTGCATGACACAAGTCATTTTTCCAACAATTGTTTACAGACAGATTATTTCACTTATAATTCACTGTATCACAATTCCAGTGGGTCAGAAGTTTACATACACAAAGTTGACTGCCTTTAAACAGCATGGAAAATTCCAGAAAAGTATGTCACAGTTTTAGAAGCTTCTGATTGGCTAATTGACATCATTTGAGTCAATTGGAGGTGTACCTGTGGAAATATTTCAAGGCCTAACTTAGTGCCTCTTTGCTTGACATCATGGTAAAATCCAAAGAAATCAGCCAACGCCTCAAAAAAAAAATTGTAGACCTCCACAAGTCTGGTTCATCCTTGGGAGCAATTTCCAAACTCCTGAAGATACCACGTTCATCTGTACAAACAATAGTACGCAAGTATAAACACCATGGGACCACCCAGCCATCATACCGCTCAGGAAGGAGACGCGTTCTGTCTCCTAGAGATGAACGTACTTTGGTGCGAAAAGTGCGAATCAATCCCAGAACAACAGCAAAGGACCTTGTGAAGATGCTGGAGGAAACAGGTACAAAAGTATCTATATCCAGAGTAAAACGAGTCCTATATCGACATAACCTGAAAGGCCGCTCAGCAAGGAAGAAGCCACTGCTCCAAAACCGCCATAAAAAAGCCAGACTACGGTTTTGAAATGCACATGGGGACAAAGATCGTACTTTTTGGAGAAATGTCCTCTGGTCTGATGAAACAAAAATATAACTGCTTAGCCATATTGACCATCGTTATGTTTGGAGGGAAAAGGGGGAGGCTTGCAAGCCGAAGGACACCATCCCAACCATGAAGCATGGGGGTGGCAGCATCATGTTGTGGGGGTGCTTTGTTGCAGGAGAGACTGGCGTACTTCACAAAATAGGTGGCATCATGAGGCAGGAAAATTATGTGGATATATTGTAGCAACATCTCAAGACATCAGTCAGGAAGTTAAAGCTTGGTCACAAATGGGTGTTCCAAATGGATAATGACCACAAGCATACTTCTAAAGTTGTGGCAAAATTGCTTAAGGACAACAAAGTCAAGGTATTGGAGTGGCCATCACAAAGCCCTGACCTCAATCCTATAGAAAATTTGTGGGCAGAACTGAAAAAGCACGTGCGCGAGCAAGGAGGCCTACAAACTTGACTCAGTTACACCAGCTCTGTCAGGAGGAATGGGCCAAAAGTCACCCAACTTATTGTGGGAAGCTTGTGGAAGGCTACCCGAAACGTTTGACCCAAGTTAAACAATTTAAAGGCAATGCTACCAAATACTAATTGAGTGTATGTAAACTTCTGACCCACTGGGAATGTGATGAAGGAAATAAAAGCTGAAATAAATCATTCTCTCTACTATTATGCTGACATTTCACATTCTTAAAATAAAGTGATGATCCTAACTGACCTAAGACAGGGAATTTTTACTCGGATTAAATGTCAGGAATTGTGAAAAAGTGAGTTTAAATGTGTTTGGCTCCGGTGTATGTAAATTTCCGACTTCAATTGTAAATCTCTCTCGGCCAAGGTGACTTTTATCACCGTAGGGATGGTGCCAGGTTTCCTCCAGACGTGACGCTTGACATTCAGGCCAAAGAATTCAGTCTTGGGTTCATCAGTCCAGAGAATCTTGTTTCTCATGGTCTGAGAGTCCTTTAGGTGCCTTTTGGCAAACTACAAGCAGGCTGTCATGTGACTTTTGCTGAGGAGTGGATTCCGTCTGGCCACTCTACCATAAAGGCCTGATTTGTTGGAGTGCTGCAGAGATGTTGGTCCTCCTGGAATGTTCTCACATCTCCACAGGGGAACTCTGGAGCACAGTGACCATCGGGTTCTTGGTCACCTCACTGACCAAGGCTCTTCTCCCCCGATTGCTCATTTTGGCCTAGCAGCCAGCTCTAGGAAAAGTCTTGATGGTTCCATTTAAGATTTATGGACCGACTGTGTTCCTGGGGACCTTCAATACGTTTGTGGGACGCTTCCATAGAACTGTGCCTTGACACAATCCTGTCTTGGAGCTCTACGGACAATTCCTTCGACCTCATGGCTTGGTTTTTGCACACACCTTATATAGACAGGTATGTGCCTTTCCAAATAATGTACAATCAATTGAATTTACCACAGGTGGACTCCAATCAAGTTGTAGAAACATCTCAAGGATGATAAATGGAAACAGGATGCACCTCAGCTCAATTTCGAGTGTCATAGCAAAGGGTCTGAATTCTTATATAAATAAGGTATTTCTGTTTTTATATTTTTAATAGATTTGCAAACATTTCTAAAAAAACTTTTTCCAATTTGTCATTCTGTGGTATTGTGTAGATTGATGAGGGAAAATATTAGTTTAATCAATTTTAGAATAAGGCTGTAATGTAACAAAATGTGGAAAAAGTCAGGGGGTCTGAACTTTCCCGAATGCACTGTACATCGCTTGTTTTGTTGGGCAAACTATTCGACATTTAGCAACCATGAAATGGTGGAGGGGATTTCTACATATCACTCCTTTAAAAGTGATATGTTCCACTGCATTAAGAACGTGAACACGTTAGTAGTTTAGGTAACTACTGTGAGCGGAGGACATAAACTCCCTGTGGCAAGTCATGTAGCCCTACATCTTGTCCTACTCCAGTGTGTGTGTGTGTGTGTGTGTGTGTGTGTGTGTGTGTGTGTGTGTGTGTGTGTGTGTGTGTGTGTGTGTGTGTGTGTGTGTGTGTGTGTGTGTGTGTGTGTGTGTGTGTGTGTCTGCATGCCTGCATGCCTGGAGTCATAACTGACCATGAGAATCCAAATAGGTCAGATCAGGTTTGCATTGAATAACTTCAATCATACCCCCACTCACCTGTAGAGGGGGAAGGAAAGAACTAGTGGGGATTAACAACTCACGTCCTGTTGTAAATCAACGGAGAAGATCCAAGCCTGTGCTCTCCAAATTCAACAAAGGAATGTGCTTTGTCTCAACAGACCTTTTCCCGCTGAAACTCTAACACGTTCAAAAGCTAATTCTGGAACAATATATCTAACATATAATGTGGGGAATGGTTAGAGATGATCTATAGAACACTAATGTAATTTTGTTTGTAATTTTGTGACGTCATTCAAAAAATGTATAAAGGAAATACTGTAACTTAGAAAGTATACCCACTGCATATATGAAGTTTCCATACGATGCGTTGTGCATGTAATATGAAAAATGATTCAATTGTTTTTGTTAAGAGAGGGATGTGATTTGAGAAGTTATAAGAGATGTTTATTTTCCATGACTTTGCACAGTGAGTAATCACCGCCCCGGAGTGAGGTCCGGGAGCGTGCCAGCCTGCTGGAGCCACCCCTTTCGAGCAAAAGGTATAAATGATGGGTTGAGAAAAAAACACATTATGCAAGAAAAGTGTGAAGCAGCAGCTGCGCGTTTAAAATAGTTTGAACTTTGAATCTCAACACGAGGTGGAGACGATAGCTGTTCTAAAGAAAGTATCTTTGAAAGCGAATTTAACCCTTGTGTTGTCTTACGGGTCAAAAATGACCCACCACTATGTTTAACAGCAGAGAGAACCCCCCCAAATTATATTTTTTCAACTTTAAATGTTGTGACTTTTCCTTGAGTGACCCCAACATTAGAAAAAGTGAAACATTGCCTTTGTTCATATTTCCATGAAAGCTATACACCACCAGGGTACAAAGATTTTCTTAGTGTCATTTTTGACCCGGCAGTTATAAAATATTTTACACACCACAAAAACCACAAAGACACACACACACACACACACACACACACACACACACACACACACACACACACACACACACACACACACACACACACACACACACACACACACACACACACACACAATGCGAAATTGAGATTATGTGTGCTACTGATTGAACTCAGACAAAGCAAAAATTTCCTTGTGCATGTGCAGCATCTCCCCTCCACGACCCCACACGTGACTCAATTTCACAGACAAAATAAAAACAATCTCAGACAAGATAAACATTTCTTGAAGAAAGCAGTGTTTACTAACGGGGAATGCAGTCAGAGGCTATAAAAGGTGCTGCAGATGACAGTCCCCCCAGTTCTCTCTTTGCTGAAGCCATGAGTGCACATTTCAGTGCCCAACAGCTCGTAGATCAGATTTTTTTCAGATGTCCAGGAGGAACAAGAGAAGAATGATTTAGAAGAGGAGGAGGTATCTGAAGAAAAAGATGGGGAAGAATACAGCCCAGAGAACAATGCCTCATCTTCAGATTAAGAAGAAATCCCCCATTCTGAAAGATACATTTTTGTCAAATAACAAGGTCCTTGTCACCATATGACAACTAGGGCAGGATGGCAGCACAACATTTCATAAGGATGACCCCAGGGCCCACAAGACATGCAGTTGCCCATGCCCAGGACATCGCCTCAACATTCTACATGTTCATCACACCAGCCATATAAAAAATCATCCACGAGATGAAAAATATGGAGGGTTTCCGTAAATATGGAGACAACTGGAAAAGGATGGATGAGATTGACCTGCGTGCCTACATAGGGCTGATAATCTTAGCAGGTGTGTATAGGTCCCGAGACAGGGCTACATGTAGACTCTGGGATGCAGAGAGTGCAAGGGCGATTTCCGTGCCACGATGCCACTGAAAGTCTTTCACACTTTCTCAAGAATGCTACGATTTGATAACCGTGAGTCAAGACCTGCAAGACATGTGAGTTACAAACTGGCGGCCATAGGAGAGGTCTGGGAGAAGTGGGTGGAGCGTTTGTCATGCCTCTACAACCCTGGGCCTGAGGTAACAGTGGATGAGCAACTGGTTCCATTAAGAGGTACATTTTTATTTTCATATATGTAATGTAAGTGATTTTCACTGTTAATTATATGATCTATTGCTGTAATATCATTGATATGTAATTGTTTTTTGTGACACTGATAATAATTACTGATAGTAATCTCTTTTGTCAAAAGGTCGCTGTCCTTTCCGATAGTATATGCCCAGCAAGCCAGCAAAGTGTGGCATCAAGATATGGGTGGCCTGTGATGCACAATCCAGCTACGCTTGGAAGATGCAAGTCTACACAGGGAAGCTGATCAGTGGAGGCCCGGAGAAGAACCAGGGGATGCGGGTTGTGCTTAATGTGACAGATAGACTGAGGGGGCACAATGTCACGTGTGACAATTTCTTCACCTCTTATGAACTCAGCCAGCAGCTCCTGAAGAGGAAGATCACCATGGTTGGCACAGTTAGAAAGAACAAGCCTGAGCTCCCCACTGCACTCCTCACAACAAGGAGGAGAGAGGCTTTCTCATCAAAGTTTGCCTTCACCCCCACCACCACTCTGGTTTCTTACCTCCCAAAGAGGAACGTGGTCCTCCTGAGCACACTGCACAAAAAGGCAGAGATCAGTGATTGTGAGGACAGGAAGCCAGCCATCATTCTGGACTACAACCACAACAAAGGAGGCATGGGCAACCTGGACAAGGTGATTGGAACTTACAGCTGCAGAAGGATGACAGCCCGCTGGCCCCTGGGCATCTTCCATAACACCATTGATGTGTCCTCATACAATGCCTTCATGATATGGAACAAGAGCAACCCTACCTGGATGCCTGATAAGCGAAACAAGAGGAGGGTGTTCCTGGAGCAGCTTTGAAAGGCACTTGTAACCCCACATTCAAAGAAGGGATTGCCCCCTCCACACAGCAGCCTCTGCAGCGCTTGTGAAAGCTGTTCAGGGGGCTGAATCATGTCCTGATCCACCTGAGGCTGCAATAATAATAATAAACCTTTACTTTAGCAAAGAAAACAATTATGACTGGTGTGTTGTAATAAAAATGAGTGGAGTCCACTGATTAAATGCAGTCTTTCTGCATTGTGAAGAAGGAAAACCCAGATATTCACAAAGTTTGTGATGAAAGACAGGTTGTTTCTTCATGCAAAATAGATTTGGGGTTTAAAATTCAATTAAGCTGCTTTATTTTAGGGGTTTAGTGAAGGCGGGTCATTTTTTACCCTTAAGACAAGTGGAATATACAGAATGTTAAGACTACACAAGGGTTAAGTAGGACCATCCTGTTGCTCTGTTCAAACCATCGTATTATGCTACTCTCATCACCCCACTGGGGAACCATCGATACGGCTGGCAAGCCTATCTTTAAAGAAGCATCTTCAAGAGCGAATGGAAGGGAAATCAGTTCTGTAGTTCTGTTCAGGACTGCACGACACGTTACCAGATACCGGGCAACTACGAGTTTAGTTCGGGAGATGGTAACTCTTTAAATAACCGCTCTCGTGGTGCCCCAGATCCTAATGAGTTAATTGTTACATGATTAATTGAATTGGGTAACAATTAAACATATTTAGTTCATTAGAAATATAACAGTCTTCAGATGAATGTTAAAGTTAAGTCACATCCCTTTATTTGCAGCCTTTACAGCTTTCCCATTTGAAAAAGTATCATCATGCTGACTTGAGTTAAAGGGCCATTTGAGAAGTGGTAATGCGCCGGAAAAAAGACTGTAACCCAGGTATCAGAGGTTTGGAGGGAGGGAACTAGTTTGAGAGATAGAGAACACGTTTGCGAGAGAGAGACAAAGAGAGAGCTGAACACAATAACACAGGTATCCTTCTGAGGAGATCTTGATGTGGTTCTGTGTAAAACACTGCGGCTGCGACATCAAACTGCAGCTGCCAAGTGTGTTGGTACAGATTAGGGAGTGGACCGTAACTATGTGTGATCTGATGGAGCAAATATTGGCTGCTTGGCAATTGGGAGCACAGCAGGATAGCATCCCAAATAGCACCCTATTCCATATTTAGTGCACTACTTTTGAAGTAGTGTACTATATAGCGAACACGGTGCCATTTAGGATGCAGCCCAGAACAGACAGAGCAGAGCAGATGACTGGGGTTGGGGAAGAACAGAGTATAGAGGAGAGGAGGGACTGAGGTCAGTCATTGGACAGCCAGCTGGACATTACACACACCAGTAACCATGTGCTGGAGATATGGTCGATCACCCGTCATGCTTATCTCAGAACAGCTTTTCTGACATGCTGTTTGTCATTGATACTGAACAAGTAGCTAGTAGTAAGGCATGTAGTAATGCGTGTACAACTGGCCTACAAGCCTATAGACTACATCTGTGTCCCAAATGGCATCATATTCCCTAGATACTGTACTGCTTTTGTCCAGGGCCCAAAGCTTCCCCTCAAGTGGAAGCTTCTTACTGAAACCAGTGCCTGTAATCTGATTCAGGTTATCAATCAACCTACCAGGGTATTTTCAAACAGTATAGGACCTATATCACCCACGTGTATTGATCAATCACACTTTTACTAACGCTGCAGAACTTTGTTCTAAAGCTGTATCCACACACATTTGATGTAGTGACCATAATATTGTGGCTATATCCAGAAAAGCCAAAGTTCCAAAGGCTGGGCCTAAAAGAGTGTACAGTATAAGAGATCATACAAAATGTTTTGATTCCTATGTTGAAGTTTGGGCGGCAGGTAGCCTAGTTGTTAGAGCGTGGGGCCAGTAACCGAAAGGTTGCTCGATCGAATCCCCAAGCTGACAAGGTAAAAATCAGTCGTTCTGCCCCTGAACAAGGCAGTTAACCCAATGTTTCTAGGCTGTCATTGTAAATAAGAATTTGTTCTTAACTGACTTGCCTAGTTAAATATTATATATATATTTTTTAAATTAATCTAATGTGTGTAAGGAGGAGCAGCCAGAAGCTGCCCTTGATGCATTCATTAAAGATGCACTATGCAGAGCTCCGCCATTTCCTGGTTGACACAAATCAAATACTGTGGTTCGCCTAAGGGAGTGATTGTTATTTATATTGAGGGATACCTGGAGGTAATCCGACCTCTTTGAAATGAAAATGGATGGCCCTTCCCTGAGGAAAATATATTTTACCTGGCCCCCCACACGCGTTTAAAAAAACAAACGTGTAACCCTCCCCCTCCAAAATGACACCTGTCAATCAACTAACTTATCAAAGCATCCTACTGCACGCTGTATACCTATTAAGGTAGTAACGTAAACCTTTCATCAGTGTTTCAGTGTGTTTGTCATTGTGACTACAGCAAATAATATTTCAGTGTAAGCTACATGTAGCCTAATGAAAAATATAACATAGAAACTCGTATTTAAATTAAATGTAGAAATTCAACAACAAACGCTTTTTCGGCCTGCGCATCTTATACATCATGTCATTGCTTGCCTCGTTGCTCAAGAGGTTTGCAAGTGATTTCCATTTTCTAATGGATGTCAATTCGTTTGGATCTTATTTTTCACTGTGCTCGTCACTATTTGTCATGTGCAACCATTTAATATATCAGCTTAACAATGTTATCATCACTGGCCAGTGATGCTCTCTCTCTCCGTAACTTTCAACCGACAGTTAATTTGGCCTAGTCCTATTTTACATTCATCAAGATTTTATACCAGAAACATTCAGTATAGGATTCCTCCTAATTGACACCCTATTCCCTTTTTTAATGCATTAAGTTAGACCAAGGCCCTATACAGGGAATAGGGTGCCATTTGACACACAGGCCACCATTTGAGGGCTCTCAGTTGAATTGAAATATGCGTGTACACCCAACTGTAATTGGCCATTTAAGGATTATTTTAATATGCAAACCATTAGAAACTCTATGCATAATGCAATGGCCTGAAATTAATAGTTTTTTTATGATAAAAGTATTAATTAGGTCTAAGTAAGTTTTTTTATTAATTAAACACCAAAATATGCGTAGCAAAAAGCCCTTTTGGCATCTCTGTTCATTAAACCAAAATAATTACCTTATTTGCAAACTTACTGTAACAAAGTTTAGGTTTAACGTTAACGTCTCGTAACCTAAACATTGTACCTACTTTACAGTTTACAGTTCTACTTTACCTAATTTATAAGATAATATTAGGTTGATTCTGCGCAGGTCAGCCGTGCTGCTATCTGTGTGTACCTTTATAAAATTGAAAACTCATTTGAGTTGCTGAATAACCGGCACATTTCACACCTCATTGGGTTTCCGATGAAGCCTGTAACAGCAGATTACCATTACTCCTCTACGCTTGATTTCCTGTTTCAACTCTTTCAATTAAATTCAATTCCAAGGGTTTTATTGGCATGGGAAACATATGTTTACATCACACATGTATATTACGTCTTTCTCTCAAATCAAACCAAAGTGTATTTGTTGTGTACACAGATTAGCAGATCTTAAAGCAGGTGCAGCGAAATTCTTGTTTCTAGCTCCACCAGTGCATTAAATGTGTAACAGTACAATATTGACACAAATACACTCGCTCTCTCTATTCTGTGATTCGCCACCAAAGGTATGAATGTTGTATGATAGTTCACCTCTGCAGTAGGGGTGTCATTTGTACCTACGCTTCCTCCCATTCACATTTTCACAAGTCTCTGGCATGATGTGGTCTAGTTGGTTTTGAATGGATACAGTCTCTGTGCCAAATGGCACCATATTCCCTAAATAGTGCACACATTTTGAGAAGAGCCCTACTTTTGGGCCCTGTCTGTCTCTTTGTTTGACCCTGTCTGTCTGTCTGTGTTTAACCCTAGGTCATATGTGGCAAAGTACTTCAGGGGCCCCGGCACCTCAACGGTCACTCCCCTCAACTCATATTCTACTTCAATCTTTCTCGCTTTTCATTCGCTTTTCTAATGCAGTTCACACGTAAGAGGTGCGGCTGGCTTGGATGAGAAACAATCCTCCAATTGGACCGGAGATGAACATCGGAGCCCTCTTCAGCTCTGAGAGTAGAGGACTGGACGTTCTGAATGAGTCATTGTAATTCAGAGTGGGGCTCGGAATGTAATCTCACAGAAATGCATTGTGTGTTGCGCCCACCAAACTTTGCCGGTAGCAGTTTTCAGTGTGTGAATATCTTATAATGCTCTGTTCAATGACACACAGCAAGAGCTTCAGGTATACTGGAGGAGCAAAGCTTATCTCAGGCTAGTTTTGTCGTGGTTTTATACAAATAGGGCATATTTCCCCTTCCTGCCTCTGGTTATCTCACCCATTGCAGGAGTATTTGCATGAAAATATGTCAACTCTGCAGCCCTTTGAAATTGTCGCCTCTCTTGCTTCCCCCTAACTCAATCTCTTTCTCCCTCGGTCACAGTAGCAGCACAATTTCACATTCTCTCTCCCCCCTCTCCTCCCTCCCATCCTGCATATATCTTTCCCCCCTCTCTGTCTTTCTCCCTCTGTACTGCAGCAGAGTAATGAGTGAGCGCTATGCCCTGGGGGGTCAGTATGCATGGGAGAGTACAGTGGGGCTGATGTCACATCAGAGCATCTTTAAGAACAGGCCTGGCTAAACCATGGACCTAAGAGGGGGAGAACTACATATGGGTTACGTTCCAAATGGCACCCTATTCCCTATATACACTCTTAGAGAGAAAAAAGGTTCTATCTAGACCCTTAAAGGGTTGTCATGACTTTCCCTCCTGGGTGAGGATCAAGAGAGGCCACCCCCGCTCTCCCACCAGAGAGGAGGGGGGAAGTGGGCCAGTCTTATGACTTTAACGACCGGTTGTAAATTCTCTCTCTGGACCTGCAGTGTTGAACAAAGGAATCTGATCTGTGTAAAGAGAGAATCTGCTGTCCAAACTCCAACATCCAAAAGTGGATAATGAAACAATATTCCTAACATAAACAATGTGGGAAACGGTTGGTGGGGATCGAAACAACAATCATGTCATATAATTTTGCATGTTGTGATGTCAATACGGATGGTATAACAACATAACTGTATCTTTAAGAGCTTTCACAATATAGATATCAGATTTACATCTAAATGTTGTAAATCGTATATGATTAAATATGAAACTGTTTGGGAAAAGATAACAATGTGAATTTAGCCTTCTAAATTAGATAATTGTTGTCATATAAAGTTTTCCCCAGTCAGTAACCACGCCCACGTGAGCACAGACGTTATGCCAAAAGGATGGAACACCCCTTTTCCAGAGGGCATTGAAGGAGTGCTAACAAAATTTACATTAGACCAGAAAGCGTGGAGCAGTGGCTACACGTTGAAATGGTTTAAAACTACCAGACCAGCAAATGGTGAGACGCAAACTCTTAAGTGAAGAAGATAAAGACTACATCGGAACTTTCAGTCTGCAGCTGTTTAAGTACTTTAGTCTAGTTAACTCGACCAAGACCACCGGGTGTGTCCTGCTGATGTATCCAGTCTAACAAACACTCAGAGACAAAGAAGCCTGATACATCTGAGGACATTGTGACCTCTGGTGGACAACCAGAGACTTACATTGAACTACTCGCCATAGACGGACGAGTGATTTCAACAGAGAGATGACAAAGACATAAAAGCGTAAATGTGTGTTGCATTTCTAAATCCAAATGAGCGGTTGTTAGGGTGCTAAATATCCATATTTATGATGAGCGCATTTTCCACATGTACAGTTGAAGTCGTAAGTTTACATACACCTTAGCCAAATACATTTAAACTCAGTTTTTCACAATTCCTGACATTTAATCCGAGTAAAAATTCCTTGTCTTAGGTCAGTTAGGATCACCACTTTATTTTAAGAATGTGAAATGTCAGAATAATAGTAGAGAGAATGATTTATTTCAGCTTTTATTTCCTTCATCACATTCCCAGTTGTTCAGAAGTTTACATAAACTCAATTAGTATTTGGTCGCATTGCCTTTAAATTGTTTAACTTGGGTCTAACATTTTGGGTAGCCTTCCACAAGCTTCCCAAAATAAGTTAGGTGAATTTTGGCCCATTCCTCCTGACAGAGCTGGTGTAACTGAGTCAGGTTTGTAGGCCTCCTTGCTCGCACACGCTTTTCAGTTCTGCCCTCCAACACCTTGACTTTGTTGTCCTTAAGCCATTTTGCCACAACTTTGGAAGTATGCTTGGGGTCATTGTCCCTTTGGAAGACCCATTTACGACGAAGCTTTAACTTCCTGACTGATGTCTTGAGATGTTGCTTCAATATATCCACATCATTTTCCTTCCTGATGATGCCATCTCTTTTGTGAAGTGCACCAGTCCCTCCTGCAGCAAAGCACCCCCACAACATGATGCTGCCACCCCCATGCTTCATGGTTTGGGATGGTGTTCTTCGGCTTGCAAGCATCCCCCTTTTCCCTCCAAACATAACGATTGTCATTATAGCCAAACAGTTCTATTTTTGTTTCATCAGACCAGAGGACATTTCTCCAAAAACTACAATCTTTGTCCCCATGTGCAGTTGCAAACCGTAGTCTGGCTTTTTTATGGTGGTTTTGGAGCAGTGGCTTCTTCGTTGTTGAGCAGCCTTTCAGGTTCTGTCGATATAGGACTCGTTTTACTCTGAATATAGATACTTTTGTACCTGTTTCCTCCAACATCTTCACAAGGTCCTTTGCTGTTGTTCTGGGTTTGATTTGCACTTTTCGCACCAAAGTACGTTCATCTCTAGGAGACGCGTCTCCTTCCTGAGTGGTTTGATGGCTGCGTGGTCCCATGGTGTTTATACTTGCGTACTATTGTTTGTACAGATGAACGTGGTACCTTATGTATATTTGCATAGTAGCAAAATTAAAAATAGAAAGTGTCAATATATTAACAGATTTTAATAAGATTTGATGCTGCTAAAATGCTGTCAGTTCCACTTTAATTGTTAGGGAACTACTAACACATACAAATGTCAATCTCATATTTCAGTTTTTTATTTTTAATACATTTCTAAAAACCTGTTTTAACTTTGTCCTTATGTGGTATTGTGTTTAGACTGATGCGGGGAAAAAAACAATTTAATCCATTTTAGAATAAGGCTGAAATTTACCACAATTCTGAAAAATTCAAAGGGTCTGAATGCTTTCAGAATGCACTATACATTATGTACATACTGTACATACATACAGACATACGTTCAGATCCTCTGAGCCTTACCCCGTGGTCTGCTCAAACTCTTCACCCCAAGCTGTCAGCACTTCCGCCTCTTCCACTTCCTCTTCCTCCAGCTCTATCTTGAATGTGGTTTTCTACATTATGGATGCAGCCTCCTATATACCTGCCGTTGTGACGTAACATGTTGACCACGGCTCACAGTTGAGCTGACAGAATGGTGCTGCTCAGTTTTCGCTCAGGAAAAGCCGCTTGGAATTTCTGTCAGTTTAGCACAGCTTCATGTCCCAGACGCAGACGTGACAGACAGAAGAGGAAGCCTGAATTGACATGATACATAATTGAGTCCATTTTTTGATGACATAACGTAAGCCCTGCTGATGCCGGTGTGTTGGGACTTTTGGACTCTTGAGTGACTTCCTTGTCCTCTGTGGCACCTTTGACTGTGTCCCAAATTGCACCCTATTCCCTATATAGGGCACTACTTTCGACAGGCGCCCTGTTCTGATCTGAGGTCAGCTGGGAGTGAGCTGCTAACCGTCAGTACTCAGTGCTCACCTGATCTGGTCAGACCTGACACCTGCTCACTAGCAGCATGTTGGGTTGATATCCAAATCTCAACCGTGTGTGGTGGAGAGTCGTAGTAATGCTTCACAGTGTGTGTGTTGCGTGTGTGTGTGTGTGTTGCGTGTGTGTGTGGGCCATGTCCAATCTGCGTCCGCCAGACTCATGTGAGCTGACAGCTGGTTGAGCGAGATTCTTCTCTCCTCTTGCTCATCCAATACTCCCACAGCCATCAAACCTCTGTCTCTAATACGACAGGACCTCCCATAGCAGAGAATGGACTAGACAGAGAAGAGGACAAATAAGCAATATCTGCATCCCAAATGGCACCCTATTCTCTATATGTTGCACAAATTTGAATCAGGACCCTATATTCGCCTTATGTAGCCCCGCCCACTTGACACAGTTCCATTCGAACGTGTATGTGTTTTTGTTTCCGTTTCACATCTTCCGGTAATGCTAGCAAATTACCTCAGAGTGGTGGCTAGCTAATAATAATTGATAGATTACTTGTTAGATGTTACTGCGCGGTCGGAACTAGAAGCACAAGCATTTTGCTACACTCGCATTAACATCTGCTAAACATGTGTACAGTATGTGACCAATAAAATTGGATTTGATTTGATTTGAATTAAAAACACGCACCATTAACACATCTTAACACAAAAACAAAACATGGCTCACGTTTGGGAACACACACAAATGGATCTTCGGAGGTCGGATGGTATCACCGTACCCCATCCGTCCACGATTAATACTTGGGTGGATGACATGATAAAATGGCCTGAAATTACGTATGGGGACATTTTTAATTACTTTGTGCTCTCTTTGGGAGTAGATGGTTCCACTATGAGCAATTACAAGAGTAGAGGCCTATCAGTACCTCCGCAGTGGTAAGGTGGGCCGAGTTCTTCTTCACCAGGAGGAGGGAAAAGGATTGGTATTTTCGAAGGCCAATGTTCATCCCAGCCAATCAAGCAGCTCCTACCACTCAGCTTGGGTTCTTGTATCCAACGACGGATCAGTAGAGACGGCTGGATGCGCTTGTATCGCTGGCCTCGGAATGTCATGCAGCCTCAGATTTTGTGGAAGGTAGGCTCATAAGCAAAGTCACTTGCTTTTCTATGTCTAACATTACTTAACATAAGTGATTACATCATACAAGCAGCATACATGCGTTGTGGTGGCAGTTACTATAACGCATAGGCTAACGTTACGATAGAGGTCTCAGATGATACCTATGATCAATCTCTGCATAACTTGCTCTTGTAATTGATGTTTATAGCCTATTTTCTTTGTTCCTTTTATAGATGAAAGTGCGCAATTACTTCCTTTATCTAGACACAGAATGATATAATAGTCATGTTTAACATAGCAGTTAGACCAAACGTTTTGTTGGATGGAAGCTGAATTGAGAATGCCATGATGTATTGGTTATGTTAACATGTATTTTGTGGATCAACAGAACCGCTGTATTAATGTGGGGATTCTTTAAGTGTCCTGTCAAAGCTCATGTTGGTGAAGTAAGGTAGGTTTATGGAGTCCACGTGAGCAGGGTATAAAACGTATTTAAACATGTCAGCGTCACATGTATTTCTTTAGTGTTATTGTTTTTCCGGCTGAATAAGGTTTGTAAAATATCATGGTGGTTGGGGGTAATTGTAACGGTAGTCCTCCTCCTCTTCAACTGAAGAGGAGGAATAGTGATGGAACCAAGGCGCAGCGTTGTGAAATGACATATTTAATAAAGACACGACAAAACAACCAAGACAGAAAACGAACTATACTTGAATAAACTAACAAAAATAACAAAACGAATGTGTAGACAGACCTGAATTATACGAACTTACATAAAACATGAAGAACGCACGAACAGGGAAAATAGACTACACAAAAGAACGATGTACAAATAAACCGAACAGTCCCGTATGGTGCGACAAACACTGACACAGGAGACAACCACCCACAACAAACACTGTGAAACAACCTACCTAAATATGACTCTCAATTAGAGGAACGCCAAACACCTGCCCCTAATTGAGAGCCATACCAGGCAACCCTAAACCAACATAGAAACAGACAACATAGAATGCCCACCCAAACTCACGTCCTGACCAACTAACACATACAACAAACTAACAGAAATAGGTCAGGAACGTGACATAACCCCCCCCCCTAAGGTGCGAACTCCGGGCGCACCAGCACAAAGTATAGGGGAGGGTCTGGGTGGGCATCTGACCACGGTGGTGGCTCAGGCTCTGGGCGAGTTCCCCAGCCCCACCATAATCAATCCCAGCTTACGTCTTCCCCATATAATGACCACCCTCCTATTACACCCACTTAATATGCATCGTACCATCAAGATAAGGGGCAGCACCAGGATACGGTAGCGCAGGACAGAGAGATAGCTCAAGACAGAGAGATAGCTCAAGACAGAGAGGTAGGTCAAAATAGAGAGGTAGCTCAGGATAGAGGGGCAACTCCGGACTGAAGGGCAGCTCCGGACAGAGAGACAGCTCTGGACTGAGGGGCAGTTCAGGATTAATGGCCGCTCTGGGCTGAGAAGCAGCTCATGGCTGGCTGACGGCTCTGGACGCTCATGGCTGGCTGACGGCTCTGGACGCTCATGGCTGGCTGACGGCTCTGGACGCTCATGGCTGGCTGACGGCTCTGGACGCTCATGGCTGGCTGACGGCTCTGGACGCTCATGGCTGGCTGACGGCTCTGGACGCTCATGGCTGGCTGACGGCTCTGGACGCTCATGGCTGGCTGACGGCTCTGGACGCTCATGGCTGGCTGACGGCTCTGGACGCTCATGGCTGGATGACGGCTCTGGACGCTCATGGCTGGCTGACGGCTCTGGCCGATCCTGTCTGGTTGGCGGCTCTGGCAGATCCTGTCTGGTTGGCGGCTCTGGCAGATCCTGTCTGGTTGGCGGCTCTGGCAGATCCTGTCTGGTTGGCGGCTCTGGCAGATCCTGTCTGGTTGGCGGCTCTGGCAGATCCTGACTGACGAATGGCTCTAGCGGCTCCTGACTGACTAACGGCTCTGACGGCTCGGGACAGACGGGCGGCTCTAATGGCTCGGGACAGACGGATGGCTCAGACGGCGCTGGGGAGACGGATGGCTCAGACGGCGCTGGGGAGACGGATGGCTCAGACGGCGCTGGGGAGACGGATGGCTCAGACGGCGCTGGGGAGACGGATGGCTCAGATGGCGCTGAGGAGACGGATGGCTCAGATGGCGGTGCGGAGACGGACGGCTCAGATGGCGCTGCGGAGACGGATGGCTCAGACTGATCCTGTCTAGCGGAAGGCTTTGGCTGCTCCTGTCTGGTGGAAGGCTCTAGCGGCTCCTGTCTGACGGAAGGCTCTAGCGGCTCCAGTCTGGCGGAAGGCTCTGTAGGCTCATGGCAGACAGGCGGCTTTGCAGGCTCAATGCAGACGGGCGGCTTTGAAGGCTCAATACAGACGAGCAGTTCATGCGGCGCTTGGCAGACAGACAGTTCAGGCGCCGTTGGGCAGACGGCAGACTCTGGCCGGCTGAGACGCACTGTAGGCCTGGTGCGTGGTGCCGGAACTGGAGGTACCGGACTGGAGACACGCACTTCAAGCCTAGTGCGGGGAGCAGGGACAGGGCACACTGGACTCTCAAAACGTACTATTTGTCTGGTGCGTGGTACCGGCACTGGTGGCACCGGGCTGAGTGCACGCACATCAGGACAAGTACGGGGAGAAGGAACAGTGTGTACAGGGCTCTGGAGACGCACGAGTAGCTCAGTGCGTGGTGCCGGAACTGGAGGCACTGGACTGGAGACACGCACCATAGAGAGAGTGCGTGGAGGAGGAACAGGGCTCTGAAAACGCACTGGAAGCCTGGTGCGTGGTGTAGGCACTGGTGGTACTGGGCTGGGGCGGGGAGGTAGTGCCGGAAATACCGGACCGTGCAAGCGTACTGGCTCCCTTAAACACTGAGCCTGCCCAACCTTACCTGGTTGAATGCTCCCCGTCGCCCGCCCAGTGCGGAGAGGTGGAATAACCCGCACCGGGCTATGTAGGCGAACCGGGGACACCATGCGTAAAGCTGGTGCCATGTAAGCCGGCCCAAGGAGACGTACTGGTGGCCAGATATGTAGAGCCGGCTTCATGGCACTTGGCTCAATGCTCAATCTAGCCCTACCAGTGCGGGGAGGTGGAATAACCCGCACTGGGCTATGCACACGTACAGGAGACACTGTGCGCTCTACTGCGTAACACGGTGTCTGCCCGTACTCCCGCTCTCCGCGGTTAGCCTGGGAAGTGGGCGCAGGTCTCCTACCTGCCCTTGGCCCACTACCTCTTAGCCTCCCCCCAAGAAATTTTTGGGTAGTACTCACGGGCTTCCGTGCTAGACGCGTCCCCTCATATCTGCAGTTTTGGACTTGATTCACCGGTTTCCAGCCACGTCTCTTTGCTGCCTCCTCATACCATCGCTCCTGGGCTCGCGCTGCTTCCATCTCCTCACGAGCGCGGCGATATTCCCCAATGTGCGCCCAAGGACCTTTTCCCTCCAATACTTCCTCCCAAGTCCATGAGTCCTGATTACTTGGCCGCTGCTCAAACTTCAACCGAAGAGGAGGAGTAGTGATGGAACCAAGGCGCAGCGTTGTGAAATGACATATTTAATAAAGACACGACAAAACAACCAAGACAGAAAACGAACTATACTTGAATAAACTAACAAAATAACGAAACGAATGTGTAGACGGACCTGAATTATACGAACTTACATAAAACACGAAGAACGCACGAACAGGGAAAATAGACTACACAAAAGAACGATGTACAAATAAACCGAACAGTCCCGTATGGTGCGACAAACACTGACACAGGAGACAACCACCCACAACGAACACTGTGAAACAACCTACCTAAATATGACTCTCAATTAGAGGAACGCCAAACACCTGCCTCTAATTGAGAGCCATACCAGGCAACCCTAAACCAACATAGAAACAGACAACATAGAATGCCCACCCAAACTCACGTCCTGACCAACTAACACATACAACAAACTAACAGAAATAGGTCAGGAACGTGACAGTAATGCCTAAAGTATGGTAAGTATAAGTGGTATAATCTCATTGGGAACAATAGCAAGGTAAGTTAACCTTTCAAGAGTATCTACCCCGGGTCCGGGAGCACCCCCCACCCCCCCCCACACTGAGTAGCATAGCCTAGCATAGCGTCACAATTAAATAGTAGCATCTAAATATCATTAAATCACAAGTCCAAGACACCTAATGAAAGATACAGATCTTGTGAATAAAGCCACCGTTTCAGATTTTTAAAATGTTTTACAGGGAAAAGAAATATGTAAATCTATTAGCTAACCATGTTAGCAAAAGACACCACTTTTCTAACTCCATCAGTTTCTTACTCCATCAGGTGCTATCACCAATTCGGCTAAACTAAGATATCGATAGCCACTAACCAAGAAAAAACCTCATCAGATGACAGTCTGATAACATATTTATGGTATAGGATAGGTTTTGTTAGAAAAATTTGCATATTTCAGGTAGATATCATAGTTTACAATTGCACCCACCGTCACAAATGGACTAGAATAAATACATAGAGCAACGTGTTTACCTAATTACTAATCATCAAACATTTTGTAAAAATACACAGCATACACTAATCGAAAGACACAGATCCTGTGAATACAGACAATATTTCAGATTTTCTAAGTGTCTTACAGCGAAAACACAATAAATCGTTATATTAGCATACCACATATGCAAACGTTACCAGAGCATTGATTCTAGCCAAAGAGAGCGATAACGTAAACATCGCCAAAAGATATTAATTCTTTCACTAACCTTCTCAGAATTCTTCAGATGACACTCCTGTAACATCACATTACAACATACATATACAGTTTGTTTGAAAATGTGCATATTTAGCCACCAAAATCATGGTTAGACAATGACAAAAGTTGCCCAGCTGGTCAGACAATGTCGTGCGCCATATTAGACAGTGATCTAGTCGTATACATAAATACTCATAAACGTGACTAAAAAATATAGGGTGGACAGCGATTGATAGACAATTTAATTCTTAATACAATCGCTGATTTACATTTTTTTAATTATCCTTACTTTTCAATACAGTTTGCGCCAAGCGAAGCTACGTCAAACAAAATGCCGTCATAAGCGATTAACATTTCTCGACAGAAACACGATTTATCATAATAAATTGTTCCTACTTTGAGCTGTTCTTCCATCAGAATCTTGGGCAAAGAATCCTTTCTTGGGTCTAATCGTCTTTTGGTCAAAAGCTGTCCTCTTGCCATGTGGAAATGCCAACTGCGTTCGGCATGAACTGGAAACCTGCCCGGCTCTTCAAAAAGTCTCAGAAATAAATGTCCCAAAATGCGCACTAAACGGATATAAATTGCTATAAAACGGTTTAAATTAACTACCTTATGATGTTTTTAACTCCTATAACGAGTAAAAACATGACCTGAGAAATATTACTGGCTCCACTAATGCTTGGAAAAAGAACGGGTCGGTGTCCACCGTGCGTCCGGCGCAGCTGGAAAGGAGTTCTTCTCTGAAAGCTGTGTGCCTCTTTCCGTGAAGGCTGCAATTGTTCATTTGACCTTCCTCTCATGTAGCAGATCACTGATTGTGAAGCCCCGGTCAGCCATGACCTCATCACCTGGGAAGAGGTACCCCAGGAACCCAGAATCTGATGTTATATACTGTACAGTTGAAGACAGAAGTTTACATACACTTAGGTTGGAGTCATTAAAACTCATTTTTCAACCACTCCACAAATTTCTTGTTAAGAAACTATAGTTTTGGCAAGTCGGTTAGGACATCTACTTTGTGCATGACACAATCATTTTTCCAACAATTGTTTACAGACAGATTATTTCACTTATAATTCACTGTATCACGATTCCAGTGGGTCAGAAGTTTACATAAACAAAGTTGACTGCCTCTAAACAGCTTGGAAAATTCAAAACAATTATGTCATGGCTTTAGAAGCTTCTGATAGGCTAATTGACATCTTCTGAGTCAATTGGAGGTGTACCTGTGGATGTATTTCAAGGCCTACCTTAAAACTCAGTGCCTCTTTGCTTGACATCATGGGAAAATCAAAATAAATCATCCAAGACCTCAGAAAAAGAAGTGTAGACCTCCACAAGTCTGGTTCATCCTTGGGAGCAATTTCCAAACTCCTGAAGGTACCACGTTCATCTGTACAAACAATAGTACGCAAGTATAAACACCATGGGACCACACAGCCGTCATACCACTCAGGAAGGAGACGCGTTCTGTCTCCTAGAGATAAAAGTACATTGGTGCAAAAAGTGAAAATCAATCCCAGAACAACAGCAAAGGACCTTGTGAAGATGCTAGAGGAAATAGGTACAAAAGTATCTATATCCACAGTAAAACAAGTCCTATATTGACATAACCTGAAAGGCCGCTCAGCAAGGAAGAAACCACTGCTCCAAAACCGCCATAAAAAAATTCAGACTACGGTTTGCAACTCCACATGGGGACAAAGATTGTAGTTTTTGGAGAAATGTCCTCTGGTCTGAAGAAACAAAAAAAGACCTGTTTGGCCATAATGACAATTGTTATGTTTGTAGGAGAAATGGGGAGGCTTGCAAGCTGAAGAACACCATCCCAACTGTGAATCACGGGGTGGCAGCATCATGTTGTGGGGGTGCTTTGCTGCAGGAGGGACTGGTTTACTTCACAAAATAGGTGGCATCATGAGGCAAGAAAATTATGTGGATATATTGAAGCACCATCTCAAGACATCAGTCAGGAAGTTAAATCTTGGTCCCAAATGCGTCTTCCAAATGGACAATGATCCCAAGCATACTTCCAAAGTTAGGGCATAATGGCTTAAGAACAACAAAGTCAAGGTATTGGAGTGTCCATCATAATTCCTTGACCTCAATCCTATAGACAATTTGTGGGCAGAACTGAAAAAGCGTGTGCGAGCAAGGAGGCCTACACACCTGACTCAGTTACACCAGCTCTGTCAGGAGGAATGGGCCAAAAGTCTCCCAACTTATTGTGGGAAGCTTGTGGAAGGCTACCCAAAATGTTTGACCCAAGTTAAACAATTTAAAGGCAATGCTACCAAATACTAACTGAGTGTATGTAAACTTCTGACCCACTGGGAATGTGATGAAAGAAATAAAAGCTGAAATAAATCATTCTCTCTACAATTATTCTGACATTTCACATTCTGAAAATAAATTGGTGATCCTAACTGACCTAAGACAGGGAATTTTTACTCTGATTAAATGTCAGGATTTGTGAAAAACGGAGTTTAAATGTATTTGGCTAAGGTGTATGTAAACTTCCGACCTCAACTGTACATGTGGAAAATGCGCTCATCGTAAATATGGATATTTAGCACCCTAACAACCGCTCATTCGGATTTAGAAATGCAACACATATTTACTTTTGTTTGTCTTTGTCATCTCTCTTATGAAATCACTCGTCCGTCTATGGCGAGTAGTTCAATGTAAGTCTCTGGTTGTCCACCAGAGATCGCAATGTCATCAGATGTATCAGGCTTCTTTGTCTCTGAGTGTTCGTTAGACTGGATACATCAGCGGGACACACCCGGTGGTTTTGGTCGAGTTTACTAGACTAAAGTATTCAAACAGCTGCAGACTGAATGTTCCGATGTAGTCTTTATCTTCTTCACTCGAGAGTTTGAGTCTCACCATTTGCTGGTCTGGTAGTTTTAAACCATTTCAACGTGTAGCCACCGCTCCACGCTTTCTGGTCTAATGTAAATTTTGTTAGCACTCCTTTAATGCCCTCTGGAAAAAGGGGTGTTCCATCCTTTTGGCATAACGTCTGTGCTCACGTGGGCGTGGTTACTGACTGGGTAAAACTTTATATGACAACAATTATCTAATTTAGAAGGCTAAATTCACATTGTTATCTTTTCCCAAATAGTTTCATATTTAATCATATAAGTTTTACAACATTTAGATGTAAATCTGATATCTACAGTGGGGAGAACAAGTATTGGATACACTGCCGATTTTGCAGGTTTTCCAACTTACAAAGCATGTAGAGGTCTGTAATTTTTATCATAGGTACACTTCAACTGTGAGAGACGAAATCTAAAACAAAAATCCAGAAAATCCCATTGTATGATTTTTAAGTAATTAATTTGTATTTTATTGCATGACATAAGTATTTGATACATCAGAAAAGCAGAACTTAATATTTGGTACAGAAACCTTTGTTTGCAAGTACAGAGATCATACGTTTCCTGTAGTTCTTGACCAGGTTTGCACACACTGCAGCAGGGATTTTGGCCCACTCCTCCATGTCGCTCGGCAATACGGACTTTCAGCTCCCTCCAAAGATTTTCTATTGGGTTCAGGTCTGGAGACTGGCTAGGCCACTCCAGGACCTTGAGATGCTTCTTACAGAGCCACTCCTTAGTTGCCCTGGCTGTGTGTTTCAGGTCGTTGTCATGCTGGAAGACCCAGCCACGACCCATCTTCAATGCTCTTACTGAGGGAAGGAGGTTGTTGGCCAAGATCTCGCGATACATGGCCCCATCCGTCCTCCCCTCAATACGGTGCAGTCGTCCTGTCCCCTTTGCAGAAAAGCATCCCCAAAGAATGATGTTTCCACCTCCATGCTTCACGGTTGGGATGGTGTTCTTGGGGTTGTACTCATCCTTCTTCTTCCTCCAAACACAGCGAGTGGAGTTTAGACCAAAAAGCTCTATTTTTGTCTCATCAGACCACATGACCTTCTCCCATTCCTCCTCTGAATCATCCAGATGGTCATTGGCAAACTTCAGACGGGCCTGGACATGCGCTGGCTTGAGCAGGGGGACCTTGCGTGCGCTGCAGGATTTTAATCCATGACGGCGTAGTGTGTTACTAATGGTTTTCTTTGAGACTGTGGTCCCAGCTCTCTTCAGGTCATTTACCAGGTCCTGCCGTGTAGTTCTGGGCTGATCCCTCACCTTCCTCATGATCATTGATGCCCCACGAGGTGAGATCTTGCATGGAGCCCCAGACCGAGGGTGATTGACCGTCATCTTGAACTTCTTCCATTTTCTAATACTTGAGCCAACAGTTGTTGCCTTCCCACCAAGCTGCTTGCCTATTGTCCTGTAGCCCATCCCAGCCTTGTGCAGTTCTACAATTTTATCCCTGATGTCCTTAAACAGCTCTCTGGTCTTGGCCATTGTGGAGAGGCTGGAGTCTGTTTGATTGAGTGTGTGGACAGGTGTCTTTTATACAGGTAACGAGTTCAAACAGGTGCAGTTAATACAGGTAATGAGTGAAGAACAGGAGGGCTTCTTAAAATTAAAGAAAACCTAACAGGTCTGTGAGAGCCGGAATTCTTACTGGTTGGTAGGTGATCAAATACTTATGTCATGCAATAAAATGCAAATGAATTACTTAAAAATCATACAATGGGATTTTCTGGATTTTTGTTTTAGATTCCGTCTCTCACAGTTGAAGTGTACCTATGATAAAAATTACAGACCTCTACATGCTTTGTAAGTAGGAAAACCTGCAAAATCGGCAGTGTATCAAATACTTGTTCTCCCCACTGTATATCTATCTTTCAACTTCAACTGTATTTTTCGCTACATCTACCTCCATATACTGAGGAGATGAACATCACTAGACCACAAGGTTCAATGGCCACCTGTCACACCCTGGCCTTAGTTATCTTTGTTTTCTTTAATATTTTAGTTAGATCAGGGTGTGACATGGGGGATGTATGTGTTTTGTATTGTCTAGGGTTTTTTGTAGGTTTATGGGGCAGTGCTCAGTCTAGGTGTATGTATGTCTATGGTTGCCTAGATTGGTTCTCAATTAGAGACAGCTCTCTATTGTTGTCTCTGATTGGGAACCATATTTAGGCAGCCATATTCATTAGGTAGTTCGTGGGTGAATGTCTACGTGTAGTGTTTAGTGTCAGCACGATGTGTTATGTAGCTTCACGTTAGTTTGTTGTTTTGTATAGTTTGTCAAATGTTCTTAGTTTTTTAAATATGTATTCATTTCACGCTGCGCCTTGGTCCTCCTCTCTTCAATGTTATGACGAACGTGACACCACCAGGTACTTGTGGGCATTGATACTGTTCTGGGTGTAGCAATGGCTGATTCTTGCACTTCTGTAAAGCAGTTTCTGAGCAGTCGATAATGCAGGTTGTTCCTGGGTAGTGGTACTTAAATCATTGTGGCATTGTAGCACGGATGGTCTCCCTTTGCAGCCATGGAATGTACTCCCTCAGATTCTCTTCCATCATGTCAATCCTATAACCAATCACTCGACTGACAATACACTGGGAAACACCAAACCTTTCTGCTAGGTATTGCTGCAGCAAGTTGAGCTTCAGCTTCATCAGTGTCATCAGAAGTTGGTCTGTCAGGTCTAACTGAAAGCTGCCTTTGTAGAGGGGAGATGTTCCGCCAGGGTAGAAAAGGCAGCAAGAGACAAGCCTGTATGCAGTCGACAGAGTCCTTCGGTCCTCAGCAGGGTTTTGCAGAGCGGTGCTGCTGGGCACTGTGTCCCTGCCTCTCAGGTAGTGGGCCTGAGCTCTAGTTGTGATCACTTAGAGATGGCTCTTCCCATTTGGATTGGGGCGCCCTTCTCTGAACGTATATCCATTCCTACTACAGTATCTGTGTTGGCAAATCTCCATTTTCAAATTGGTGAACACTTGAGCCTGTTGTGTCATCTGTTAAGAAATCAGTATGGCTTGTTAAACAAGTCAATGGACAATTAATAACAAAACCGTACATTAAAACTCCATACTGCATGGATGCTCCTAATAATATTTAATAATCATAATCATGAAGTATATATAAAATGGGACTTTTTTTAATTGAGTTGTAGAGGAAATAAATTGTGCTATTATGAGACTGCTGCTTAGCTACAAGAGCAAGAGGGAGACACAAAATGAGAGCAGGCGAAATGCTCAAGCGTTTGGTTTACCTGTCACTGATGAATGCCTGACCAACACCCGATGCTTCTTCACGAGTGGAGCATCGTAGGCAAGCCATTTTTCTGGGTAAGGATGTTCCACTGTAGGATTTCTGTCAAAGAAGTGGTAGGAGGCCTCCCGGGTGGCGCAGTGGTCTAGGGCACTGCGCCACCAGAGTCTCTGGGTTCGCCCCCAGGCTCTGTCGCAGCCGGCCGCGACCGGGAGGTCCGTGGGGTGACGCACAATTGGGCTAGCGTCGTCCGGGTTAGGGAGGGTTTGGCCGGTAGGGATTTCCTTGTCTCATCGCGCTCCAGCGACTCCTGTGGCGGGCTGGGCGCAGTGCGCGCTAGCCAAAGGGGCCAGGTGCACGGTGTTTCCTCCGACACATTGGTGCGGCTGGCTTCCGGGTTGGAGGCGCGCTGTGTTAACCTGTCTAGGATCAGCGTGGCGCTAGCGGCACACCCCCCCCCCCCCCCACTGAAAAACCAGTGCCGCGAAATTAAAAAAATATATTTTTTTAAAATATTTAACTTTCACACATTAAAGTCCAATACAGCTAATGAAAGACACAGATCTTGTGAATCCAGTCAACTTGTCCGATTTTTAAAATGTTTTACAGGGAAGACACAATATGTAAAGATGTACATCTATTACCTAAAAACACATTAGCATAATCCACCATCTTTTATTTGTCCACCAACACCAGTAGCCATCACCAATTCGACTAAACTAAGATATTTATAGCCCCCAGCCAACAAAAAAACTCATCAGATGACAGTCTGATAACATATTTATGGTATGGGATAGGTTTTCTTAGAAAAAAGTGCATATTTCAGGTAGATGGCATAGGTTACAATTGCACCCACCGTCACAAATGGAATAGAAAAACTACTTAGAGCAACGTGTTTACCTACTTACTAATCATCAAACATTTCGTAAAAATACACAGCATACACGAATCGAAAGACACAGATCCTGTGAATACAGACAATATTTCAGATTTTCTAAGTGTCTTACAGCGAAAACACAATAAATCGTTATATTAGCTTAGCACATAGCAATTAGCAGCCCAGCATTGATTCTAGCCAAAGTGAGCGATAAAAGTCAACATCGCCAAAAGATATTAATTTTTTCACTAACCTTCTCAGAATTCTTCCGATGACACTCCTGTAACATCACATTACAACATGCATATACAGTTTGATCGAAAATGTTTATATTTAGCCACCAAAATCATGGTTAGACAATGTGAAATGTAGACAAGCTGGTAAAGAAAAAGTCCTTGCGCCACTTAGACAGTGATCTACTCTTATACATAAATACTCATAAACGTGACTAAAAAATATAGGGTGGACAGGGATTGATAGACAATTTAATTCTTAATACAATTGCGTTATTACATTTTTTAATTTATCCTTACTTTTCAATACAGTTTGCGCCAAGCGAAGCTACGTCAAAAAACATGGCGTCCTAAGCCACTAAAATGTTTCGACAGAAACACGATTTATCATAATAAAAATGTCCTACCTTGAGCTGTTCTTCCATCAGTATCTTGGGCAAAGGATCCTTTCTTGGGAGGAATCGTCTTTTGGTGGAAAGCTGTCCTCTTGCCATGTAAAAATGCCAACTGCGTTCGGGATGAACTGAAAGCGTGCCCACCTATTCACAGCGTTAAAGAAATAAATGTCCCAAAATCGCACTAAACGGATATAAATTGCTATAAAACGCTTTAAATTAACTACCTTATGATGTTTTTAACTCCTATAACGAGTGAAAAGATGACCGGAGAAATATAACAGGCTAAACTAACGCTTGGAACAGGAGCGGGTCGGTGTCCAGCACGCGCGTTACGCAGCAAGGAAAGACTTGCTAGCTACAGGGTTTTTTGATTTATAGGGCCTGTGAACGCGCAATCGACCCCATTGGAATCGTCATCACGTAAAGGCATCCAGGGGAAGACGTAAGAAGTGTCCGTATAGTCATAGCAATGTCAGTGCCGTTTTAACTGACTTCAGAACAGTGGCCAACATTTCTGAAATCTGAATCCATGTCAGGGAAATTGCTGTAGAATGGGCTCTGTTCCACTTAGAGACAAAATTTCAACTCCTATAGAAACTATAGACTGTTTTCTATCCAATAATAATAATAATATGCATATTGTACGATCAAGGATTTTGTGGGAAGCCGTTTCAAAAATTAGCCAAATTAGCATAAATAGTCTAAACAGCGCCCCCATCCCCAATTAAAGAAGCAGTGCGGCTTGGTTGGGTTGTGCCTCGGAGGACGCATGGCTTTCGACCTTCGTCTCTCCCGAGCCCGTACGGGAGTTGTAGCGATGAGACAAGATAGTAATTACTAGCGATTGGATACCACGAAAATTGGGGAGAAAAGGGGATAAAAAAAATAATAATAATTAAAAAAAAGAAGTGGTAGGAGAACACAAAGGGGCGTTTTGGTGGTTTCTTTAGATTCAACACTTTGAGCCAGAGCCGCAAAGACTCTGCGTCTTTAGGAGGTGGATGCGGGTCGTACGGAGCTCCATAGGTACATTCAGATCAACGTAGAGGTTGGTGTTCAAAACATTGCTGTTGTAAAAACTGCCTCCTCTTCATCCAATTATTGTGACAGCATCATACTGAACATATAATGCTTGTCATGTTGATCGATTTTAAGATTTTGTGCGGTTCTGTCAGTGTAAAACTATCAAGCTCTCAACGGAAAGGCTAGCATCACACGAATGTTGCCGGAAATAAAAAACACAATTGCAACAAAGTCCCTGTGACCACTGTGACGTTCCAGAATAAGGCGAATAGGGAATAGGGTGCCATTTGGTATGCAGCCATAGTCCGTCTGGTTCATCCTCTGGTTTCGCACGCACACACACTGGCCGGCGTGTGATCCGACCCTGCCCTAAGAGCGTCAGAGGTTAAGCAGATAGCCCAGCATTAGTCTTAGCCGTGGAGTATAGAGGCAATCCTATCAAAGGGCCTCAGCCAGTTGGTGGCCTGGTGGATGTGGACCATTAGGGTGAGTGATGATTCCCAGAAGGGTCACATAGGCCTTTTTCATGCAATGTGGATTGTTTTTGCTTTGTTTGTCGTGTCTTTTTATTCTATTTCCTGTCCTTTATGATTGTTTCCCAGCATTAGCGTCACTAAACCACAGTTTATTGCTTTATGTAATATAAATCTATGTAGGTCACAATATAAGAGATTGACCCAACCAGAAATCCACCATAAGGCCATGGTGACAACATATAGGTTAAAGCTTAATTTCCTAAATACGTTTTCTGTATAGAGCAGTTTGTAGGGGGGGTTTAGAGGGGGCTTTAGTACCATATTTCAGGAGGACACATTTAGCTGTTGCACATTGTCTGTGTCTCAAATGTCACCCTATTCCCTATACTGTATAGTTCACTACTTTTGACCAGAGTCCTACAGGCCCTGGTCAAAAGTAGTGCACTACACAGGGAATAGGGTGCCATTGGGGACTTAGATATTATGTTGATGCCATGTCAACACATTAGCACCACACACAGTAGAGCACATGGAGGGCTCAGGAACTCGTGGCTAACTTCAGGGTCTACATTTGCCCCACTTTGACGCTAACACCGGCAGACAGGGGCAGGTTACTCTACTGTGTATATATGTGTAGTTTAACTGCACTTCTTAGTAACAATAGTCTTCAGGGGTGTATAAAAACAAACCTGCTTCCTGGATTTTGTGAATTTTGTTGTGAATATATTAAACATATTCCCAAAAGTTCCTCTTGTGATTCTACAAGACATTTCATGTTTTCATCCACAATATTTTATCATGTTAATAAACATAAAGAGACTAAGCCACATTTGAATGATCATTCATGAATTATCGGTAATATTAGTTTGTACTGCCTATTCCAATACCACTATCGTACTCTAGCGATAGTGATAATGGGTTTCAGCAGTAGTAGTTGGCTTATGGTGTTAGTGATGTTAGCAGATTTTTCACACATCTAGGTCATGGCCTAGGATGATGAATGATACCACCATGTGCTATATAAACATGCTAATGTAATTGGGATGCACACATTGCTAGCTAACGACGCTAGCTAACTCCCGAGGACAGACTGTTTCCTTCTGAACCTCTCAGCACTTCTCTAGGTGCCGAAAGAGATGTCCCAGATATAGCCTGATTCACAAACTGCGACCACACCTGAGGTCCACCTCTGAAGGAATCGTTAGATATGTGTTAAATTGAAAAATATGAAATCATGGAATAATCCAGTGCCTAACTTTTTGTAGGTCATCATCCTAAACTTGAAAGGCTCAAATGGATTGGGGGAATTTCAGTGTGTCTCAGTTTTGGAAGAATTCTTAGAATACAAATTTAGTGAACGAAATGACTGGACTCTCTCACGCACACACACGCACACACACGCACACACACGCACACACACGCACACACACACACACACGCACACACACACACACACACACACACACACACACACACACACACACACACACACACACACACACACACACACACACACACACACACAACATCGTTTTTAATCTCAATCCATTTGGGTTAATATTCTGAGTTTGTTGATTTGTTTCTGTTGTGGTGTTACACAACAACACATTGTGATATAATAGTATGTAACTTGGATGGCTACAAATATAATATATTATTTCCTGATCTTTGGCATTTACTGACCAGGCACAGAGTTGTATGCATCACAAATGGCAACTATTCCCTATATAGGGCACTACTTTTGGGGCCCTGCTCAAAAGTAGTGCCCTATGTATGGAGTAGAGTGTCAATGGGCTGTTTTCAAAAGTAGTGCACTATATAGGGAATAGGGTTCCATTTGGTATGCAATACTGACTGAGATGCCTTTCCATTACTGAACAGGAATGACAAAAAAATACACGTTTAAATGTTAGGGGAAGAGCCTGTCATTTTGCATGGTTCTCGTGTGCGCCCACTTGAAGTGAATGTCAGGAGTGGTAACTTGAATGTTAAACCACACGTATTATCCTGTTGGTGGTGGTGCAAACTGGAAATCACTTTTCACAGCTGTACATTAGTAGGTCTGAAAAAGCATTGTTTCTGTTCAGAAAATCCATTTGTTTCCATGGATTGGAGTTAAGCAGTTATAGAATTAGGCTACCTATGGCTCTTCGAGTGATTCTTACGTTATTTTATCGATGTCCACTTGATTTGAAAGATCCACCTGAGCTATACCTCAACTGAACAGATCGACCTTATGGCTGAGGGAGTCTGAATGTGGAAAAAGAGGAATGAAAAACTGATGTTCTCTCGCTCTCGCTCTCTCTCTCCCGCCATGACGTCACACCTTTCCACATGAATGGGACTTTCAACTTGAAAGGAAAATGTCAGTCACAGTCAGTTTATTTCCAAATCAAAGGATACCTTTGTGATCTAATGTGATCTCATGTTTTTTTTAAGGGAAGAAATGAAATGATATGGGGGTTTTAAGGTAAGTAGTACGCTGTTCAGCTAAAATTGTGTTTTTAAATTTGACATGATCACTTAGCACTGATTTTTCAATATGACCCCACCTGATTTGGGGTACGCTGGTCTTTCTGCTGCGCCACAAAGTCTGTACACTCTTAGAAAAAAAGGTGCTAAGTAGAACCATATAGGGTTGTTAGGTTTGTCCAAAATAGTGGAACCATATTTGGTGCTAGGTAGAACCCATTGCAAAAGGTTATATCTAGAACCCTCCATGTAGGTTTCTTCAAAGAACCTCCTGTATATGGTTCTACCTACAGCACTCTATGAAGGGTTATGCCCAGCACCAAAAAGGGTTCCCAGCCTTATTATCCTTTAAAATTGTATTATTCATGACAATACATTACGTGTATCATAAGGCCTTTCTTTGAAGGCCTAGTTATACCTTAACACAGTGGTGTTAGGAATCTCCTGGTTTATAGGCCACATCAGGCCTGCAAGTCAAATAATGCTGGCTTGTAAAGTGATGTGTAATTCCTTTTGGAATCCAGCCAGAGTTAGGATATCCAACAAGTAAAATTGTTAATCACCTGCAACCAGCTTTCAGAATAACTGTCAGGGTAGGGAAGATTGAATACTGAGACTACCTCAATCATCTAAACTGGAACAACCATATCAGCAACGGGTGAAATAAATCCAATTACTAACAGATTGGATTAGTTTAGAAAACTGTATGTTATGTGTCTCAGTGTAGCATAAAATGTATCAACCAATCAATGTACATGCAAAAACATATATTACAGTAAAACAAACAATTCAGAAAATCTCCCTGCAATAAAGTATGCTGGGAAATATTATATATGGTTCTATGTAGAACCCTTTTTGCCTTCCAAATAATCTTGTTTTGCCTTCCAAAGAATCATCAAAGAACCCTTTCTTCCAAAAAAATGGTTATTAGAATGCTAACGGTTCTAGGTAGAACCCTTTGTCTTACAAATAAGTATTGTCTTCCAAAAATACAAATAACCCTTTTGTAGCATTCTCAGAAGTCCCAAACACATTCATTACTGATGATACATCTCTGCACTGCCATTTTAGTTATCAATTATTTTATTTAACCATTATTTAACTAGGCAAGTCAGTTAAGAACAGTTTCTTATTTTACAATGACAGCCAAACCATCCTTTAATCCAGGGAAACACTGGGCCAATTTTGCACCGCGCTATGGGACTCCCGATCACTGCCGGTTGTAATACAACCTGGGATGGAACCGGGGTCTGTAGTGATACCTGTAGCACTAGAGATGCAGTGCCTTAGACCACTGCACCACTCAGGAGCCTAAATTAACTGACTATTCTCTCATCATTTGTTTAATTGACTTATTTCAGCAATTTGAGGGTTTTCTGTAGCGTTGTCTTATGTTGGTGGGGCATATTATTCCGTTTTTAATGTTACTCCTGAATCACTATGAAAAATAAAAAGTGCATCTTCAACAAAGCTGAGATTCACTTTTGAGTTGAAAGTGTATGAGTACAGGTGATATAGCAAGAATATTGGAATGCTGTGAACCAAGAGGTTGAAAGTTCAAATCCCAACTGAAATGTGTCTTCCACATTTAACCCAACCCCTTTGAATCAAAGAGATGCGGGGGGCTACTGTAATCAACAATGCAGTGAACAGTGCCTTGCTCAGGGGCAGAACGACAGGTTTTTAGCTCGTCAGCTTGGGTTACTGGCTCAACTCTCTAACCACTAGGCTACCTGCCACCCCATAAATGTAAGTTGATATTCCCGGAACCTCCTAATGACTTTCTTTTGTTTGCAGGGCATAATGGGAACATTTGAATCCACATGTGAAAGGTTATGTGATCATGTGCAAATCGACATGTGAAACCTCATGTGAAATATCATCGCGTGAAGCGTTTCAAGACCACATGGTTTCACATGTGAAAGGTTAAATGTGGATTTTCACTTGATCACTTAACTTTCTTACTGACTTTATTGCCCCCATAGGTGCAACAACATTTCCCCATGGGGGCAATAAAGTCAGTAAGTAAGTTAAGTGATCAAGTGAAAATCCACATGTGCAAATCATGTGGAATTTTCATCTGAAATAATTTGATTTTCCACATGTGAAATCATTTTGCTTTTACGTCATAGAATGCGCTCGCTAATTTGTTTACATTGATCAAACAGTTCCGCCACAGAATACATTTGTCTCTGGGATGTGTTTGGTTGGTGGTGGTCAAACCCATTACAACTCACTCCCAGTCACTCCATTTGTCTGGGGGAGCGATGACAGTCACCATAATTAGGTTGGTAGGTGACAAAGGAGCTGTCACCTGGAAGGTGGGGAGATCAATCCATCTATGAAGTGATGTGTTTTCATACAGCATAATAAACTAGACTGAGAGCGGAAACATGCCTATTAAGGGCTACTAGGCATTGTGCAGAATTGTGTTAAGGACAGGTACGAAATGACTGTGTTGGGTATTTTAACAGGGAGGATGAATGCATTAAAGGGGCAATCAGGGATTCTAGCAACAACAAAGTCGGCACCTCGGCACTTTTTGTGGGAAATAGCTGAGAAAAGGGTCTGGAGAACCATGGATCTACCAATGGATTTAGAAATCCCAGATTGCCCCTTTAAGGTTTGTTGGAAGGGTGTACCTGTTCGTGGAGGATTTTGACTTGGTTTTGATCTAATATAATCCATTTTGCATGACATACATCAGCTTTATAAGGAGTACCTCCATACAATTGTAGATAGAGGGCGACCAATTATGATTTATACTGATTATTGGACGACCAAAAAAGCCGATTCCGATTAATCGGCCAATTGTTATATATATATTTGTAATAATGACAATTACAACAATACTGAATGAAAACTTTTATAAAATAAAATCTATCAAGTCTCAAATAAATAATGAAACATATTCAATTTGGTTTAAATAATGCAAAAACAAAGTGTTGGAGAAAAGTAAAAGTCCAATATGCACCATGTAAAAAAGCCTAACGTTTAAATTCCTTGCTCAGAACATGAGAACATATATTTATTTTTTTACCATGATGCAGGATTGCTTGTTGCGCCTACCGCACATCTCAGCTTTAACTATACATAAAGCTGCCAAATATATTAATTGTTGATGATGAACTATGCAATGTTAAACATTCCAAATGAATGACATTGCGTTATGGTATTATTTTCTAAATGCGCTTTAATGATTATCAATACTCCCAGTTCTTCAATATTCCAAGTTAAGAAGTTTTAGGTTGTAGTTATTATAGAAATTATGACTCATCGACTATTTCTCTCTATACCATTTGTATTTCATAGACCTTTGACTATTGGATGTTCTTATAGGCACTATAGTATTGCCAGCCTAATCTCGGGAGTTGATAGGCTTGAAGTCATAAACAATGCTGTGCTTCAAGCATTGCTTAGAGCTGCTGGCAAAACGCAGTAAAGTGCTGTTTGAATGAATGCCTACGAGCCTACTGCTGCCTACCACCGCTCAGTCAGACTGCTCTATCAAATATCAAATCATAGACTTAATTATAATATAATAAAAACAGAAATACGAGCCTTTGGTCATTAATATGGTAAAATCAGGAAACTATCATTTCGAAAATGTTTATTCTTTCAGTGAAATACAGAACCGCTCTGTATTTTATCGAACGGGTGGCAAAACTAAGTCTAAATATTGCTGTTACATTGCACAACCTTCAATGTTATGTCATAATTATGTAAAATGATGGCAAATTAATGACAGTCTTCACACAGTTCACAACGAGCTAGGCGGCCCAAACTGTTGCATATACCCTGACTCTGCTTGCACTGAACGCAAGAGAAGTGACACAATTTCCCTAGTTAATATTGCCTGCTAACATTAAATTATTTTAACTAAATATGCAGGTTTAAAAATATATACTTCTGTGTATTGATTTTAAGAAAGACATTGATGTTAATGGTTAGGTACATTTGTGAAACGATTGTGCCTTTTTCGCAAATGCACTTTTGTTAAATCATCACCCGTTTGGTGAAGTTGAAGTAGGCTGTGATTCGATGATAAATAAACAGGCACCGCATAGATTTTATGCAACGTAGGACAAGCTAGTTAACCTAGTAATATCATCAACCATGTGTAGTTAACTAGTGATTATGTGAAGATTGATAGTTTTTTATAAAATAAGTTTAATGCTAGCTAGCAACTTACCTTGGCTCCTTGCAGCCACAAAGTCCTTTTGACGCTGCACTCGCGTAACAGGTGGTCAGCCTGTTAAAAAAGCTGATTACCGATTGTTATGAAAACTTGAAATCGGCCCTAATTAATCGGCCATGTCGATTAATCGGCCGAACTCTAATTGTAGATAATGCATTTCCCGGAATACCCTGTCATTCATACAGTGGGGCAAAAAGTATGTAGTCAGCCACCAATTGTGCAAGTTCTCCCACTTAAAAAGATGAGAGATGCCTGTAATTTTCATCATAGGTACACTTCAACTATGACAGACAAAATGAGAAAGAAATTCCAGAAAATCACATTGTAGGATTTTTAATGAATTCATTTGCAAATTATGGTGGAAAATAAGTATTTGGTCACCTACAAACAAGCAAGATTTCTGGCTCTCACAGACCTGTAACTTATTCTTTAAGAGGCTCCTCTGTCCTCCACTCGTTACCTGTATTAATGGCACCTGTTTGAACTTGTTATCAGTATAAAAGACACCTGTCCACAACCTCAAACAGTCACACTCCAAACTCCACTATGGCCAAGACCAAAGAGCTGTCAAAGGACACCAGAAACAAAATTGTAGACATGCACCAGGCTGGGAAGACTGAATCTGTAATAGGTAAGCAGCTTGGTTTGAAGAAATCAACTGTGGGAGCAATTATTAGGAAATGGAAGACATACAAGACCACTGATAATCTCCCTCGATCTGGAGCTCCACGCAAGATCTCACCCCGTGGGGTCAAAATGATCACAAGATCGCAAAAATCCCAGAACCACACAGGGGGACCTAGTGAATGACCTGCAGAGAGCTGGGACCAAAGTAACAAAGCCTACCATCAGTAACACACTACGCCGCCAGGGACTCAAATCCTGCAGTGCCAGACGTGTCCCCCTGCTTAAGCCAGTACATGTCCAGGCCCGTCTGAAGTTTGCTAGCGAGTATTTGGATGATCCAGAAGAAGATTGGGAGAATGTCATATGGTCAGATGAAACCAAAATATAACTTTTTGGTAAAAACTCAACTCGTCGTGTTTGGAGGACAAAGAATGCTGAGTTGCATCCAAAGAACACCATACCTACTGTGAAGCATGGGGGTGGAAACATCATGCTTTGGGGCTGTTTTTCTGCAAAGGGACCAGGACGACTGATCCGTGTAAAGGACAGAATGAATGGGGCCATGTATCGTGAGATTTTGAGTGAAAACCTCCTTCCATCAGCAAGGGCATTAAAGATGAAACGTGGCTGGGACTTTCAGCATGACAATGATCCCAAACACATCGCCCGGGCAACGAAGGAGTGGCTTCGTAAGAAGCATTTCAAGGTCCTGGAGTGACCTAGCCAGTCTTCAGATCTCAACCCAATAGAAAATCTTTGGAGGGAGTTGAAAGTCCGTGTTGCCCAGCAACAGCCCCAAAACATCACTGCTCTAGAGGAGATCTGCATGGAGGAATGGGCCAAAATACCAGCAACAGTGTGTGAACCTTGTGAAGACTTACAGAAAACGTTTGACCTCTGTCATTGCCAACAAAGGGTATATAACAAAGTATTGAGAAACTTTTGTTATTGACCAAGTACTTATTTTCCACCATAATTTGCAAATAAATTCATTAAAAATCATACAATGTGATTTTCTGGATTTCTTTTCTCATTTTGTCTGTCATAGTTGAAGTGTACCTATGCTGAATATTACAGGCCTCTCTCATCTTTTTAAGTGGGAGAACTTGCACAATTGGTGGCTGACTAAATACTTTTTTTGCCCCACTGTATATATCTGATTCAAATGCAGAAATGAGCCACTTGTAAAACCGCAGATCTCCTAGAAACTGAGTGAGCCCTCTATAAAAAATAGTTGGTCTAGTGGAAGATTTGTTCAATTTTCCCCTTTGATGTTTAATTTTTATGCCAGATGTCACTTTGGAGGATCTATATTTTATGAACCAGATCACACATACTGTACACACTCAGTGAAAATGTTGGAATGATAAGTTGTGCCCCAAATGCCACCCTATTCCCGAGTCCATAGGTCCCATAGGGCTCTGGTCAAAAGTAGTGCACTTTGTAGGGAATAGGTGCCATTTGGAATGCATACCATTTTGTAGATACATGTATCTATCGTTTAAGAATGTTTTTAAGGGGGAGACAGCAATATTCGGTGGTGTTCAGCCAATAAATATAAAGCCTTTCTCTGGAGGCCCCTAACAATCACCTCTCAGCTCAGTCAGGCAAAATCCACAGACAGGGATATGTGTTAGTAGTTCCTGTTTAAAGCCACAAGTGCAAGAACTACAATCAGTCTCTAATTGACATATGTATCTACTCTGGATGCATCCCAAATGGAACCATATTGCCTTTATAGTGCACTACTTTTGACCAGAGCATGACCAAAAGTAGTCCACTTTAAAGGGAATAGGGATTCTCTCACACGCTTCCTCCTGCTCTCGTGGATGTGTTCCTCATCTTACTTTAGCTGGAACATGAAAAGTTTAAAGATTTTGCTGATAAATTATTAATAAAGTAAAGTTCAGGCAGGCATGTTTGTAAAGAAGCTAAGAAAGTGTACAGCACAATTGTTCCTTGTCATCGATGTCCCTATCAGAAAATAGTCATAGGAAGTCATTGAGACTTGGTCAATATCAAATGTTCAACATGAGCTGGTAATGTGTGAGTTAGGAAAGGATGAAATAACAGAGGGATGGGGCAGAGTGACTACAGATTGAGTCTGTACTAATTAGCTCATGTTATGAAACAAACAACAATTTTGTCTGTCATTGTCACGTTCTGACCTTAGTTCCTTTTTTATGTATTTATTTTAGTTTGGTCAGGGTGTGAGTTGGGGTGGGCATTCTATGTTGTTTTTTCTATGTTTTGTTCTGTATGTTATATTTCTATGTGCTTGGCCTAGTATGGTTCTCAATCAGAGGCAGGTGTCAGTCATTGTCTTTGATTGGGAGCCATATTTAGGTAGCCTGTTTTCTATTGTGTTTTGTGGGTGATTATTTTCTGTTTCCTGTGTTAGTACCATACGGGACTGTTTCGGTTGTTTGTTTGTACTTTTGTTAAGAGTTCTGTTGATTTATTAAATATCTCATTATGGACACTTACCACGCTGCACATTGGTCCGATCCTTGCTACTCCTCCTCAGACGAAGAGGAAATTCATTACAGTCATTGTTTGTTGCCATGACAATTGCTGCCTAACCTTGCTGCAAACCCTCCCCCTCCAAAAGGACGACTATGGAGATAATCTTTTAAGCTTTATTGTGTAATCCTTGTTGATTTTCTTTAATTGTATGTGGGGGCGTCACCGGCTGGAATGCCCTTGTGTATGTATTAAAAAAATGGTCTCATAAATTCAATTCAATAGCCTGCCTCCAAAATAATGCACTTATTCTTCACTTACTCATATTGTTTCTGCACCCAGTAGTGTTCAGACATGTCATAATGTTGTATTACAGCTTTTAACTTTCAGCTAAGATCAAAACCAAGGCTTTGTGGAGGGAAAGTTCTTCATACAGCTTCATGCCTCCTTGTTATCCTATGCACACGCACGCACAGAAAGGCTCATACTCTGTGGACCACATCATGTGCTTCCCCTATGGGGAGGGGAGGTAATCTGTTCTACCTCACGATAAATGATTTCCAGGTTGGAGGGTAGAGAGCTCCTACTTCACAGCGGCTCCACACCGGGGTAAATGCCTTTATAGATGCGCTCTAAGCTCCAAACCCTTGACCAGGCGCCCAGCGTTTGATGTCTGTGGAGGAAGATCTACGATCCAGGCCCAGGATCCCTTCAGCTGGCTTTTATTTTGCCTGCTCAGAAAGCCATGCAGTTAACTTCTCCCTCCTTCCCCTCCCGTATATACACACACACACACACACACACACACACAGGCTTCTATTGATTGTGTGAAACCTCAAAGAGACAGTGTGCAAGAAGTTGCTTAGCTGTTTAGCATATTTATATCACAGCATTTATTTGCTTCAGTGACTGCCCGATCGCGGGGTGGAATAAATATAAAACTCTGATTAGGTTTGGGGTGTACACAGTTGTGTTCAAGGTGTGCTTTTAGCTTGTGGGGGACAATAAAATCAACAGAGAAATCAATTTCTAAGGCTTTAGCCTTAGAGCAGAATATAGCCTGCCGTGCTGACGCAGTGGAAGTAGTCTAAGTGGTACCCTACACCAGTGGTTCCCAAATGCTTTTTGTGTTGTTTTTTTTACATCGTATTAAAGTAGAGACTCAGAGCTACAAAATGGTACATCATAAACTGCATTTGAGGAACAATTGTAAAGTAATTTTGCTTTGAAAGTAGATCAACTTGTAAACGCACTTTTGAGAAAATGGCCTTTGAATGTTTTGGTACTACTACTGGAGAAGCCTTCTTTGTTTACACCCATTCAGCATCGTTCACACCCTCTTTTTTTACCTCCTTTTTTCCCTCAATTTCGTGGTATCCAATTATTAGTAGTTACTGTCTTGTCTCATCACAACAACTCCCGTACGGACTCAGGAGAGGTGAAGGTTGAGAGCCATGCGTCCTCCAAAACACAACCCAACCAAGCCGCACTGCTTCTTAACACAGCGCACATCCAACCCGGAAGCCAGCCGCACCAATGTGTCGGAGGAAGCACCGTACACCTAGCGACCTGGTCAGCGTGCACTGCGCCCGGCCCGCCACAGGAGTCGCTAGTGCACGATGAGACAAGAATATCCCTACCAGCCAAACCCTCCCTAACCCGGACGACGCTAGGCCAATTGTGCGTCGCCCCATGGACCTCCCGGTCGCGACCGGCTGCGACAGAGCCTGGGCTTGAACCCAGAGTCTCTGGTGGCAGTGCCTTAGAACACTGCGCCACCCGGGAGTCCTCATTCACACCCTCTTAAGTTCTAACCACACCCATCTCTTTAAGGGTTGATCCGAGTGTTCCATACTAACAACCGCAGTCAAGCACCCAAGATAACTTGCTAGCTACTTCCAGACACAAATGAGAAAACAGCTAACTGAACATTACTCCCCCTAGCTGAGCTGGTTAGGCTCTTACGCTTTATGGTGACGTTTACTGACACCAGCCATATTCAAAGGGTGTTGAGCTTTCATAAATTAATCAGTTATTCTGTGCTCTGGCACACTCAGACGAGTCTTTTGTTAAGACATGTAGCTAGCTAGATTGATAGGTAAACAATGAACCATAGTCCCAACTCATGACGTTACTATCCTGAATGAATCTGCAGCTTGCTAACATTAGGCTATAACTAGTCAAGCAAATGGCTCTGAGATACGAATAATAAGATCATACCAGTAACGAAAGCTAGCAAGCCAGCCAGCTAACGTTAGCTAGCTGACAGTAGACTTTAAATTGAAATGAAACCCCTTTCTGTCTAAATTAGAAATGTGTAATATCTGAAAATGTAGCTAGCTAGACTATCTTATATATATCTTATATACATCATGGATGGATGCGATTCCTGTCGGATGCCATGGTTGTCCTTAGTTTGAAGATGTATTTTTTCTCCATGTCCTTAGCTATCATACTCAAATTCCACAGATTTCAAAACTTGGTCCTCCAGAAAGTGTGGAGCATACACTTAACATTAGCTAGCGAGCCAGCCAGCTAAAGTTTGCTAGATAACAGTACACTTTAACTTGACATTAGGCTTATGCAGTTTTACTACGAAATAAATGTTTTTTAAAAGCAGCGTTAGACATGATTGCCTAAACATACTGACCAGCTCAAATAGACAGAAGCCTGCTATATGGCAGACGAATCCAAACGTATCTCTTGGCATGTCCAGCCCACTCATTATCTCAGCCAATCATGGCTAGCGGGAAATTTGCTGACTTTTCTATGGCTAAACCAACTAGGCTTGTAATTTACATTTTTTTATTAGTATTTACAGATGGCATGCACGTTTGTACTAAGGCACATGAAAGTTCACATGTTCAAGAAGGCATTTCTGCCAAACAAATGCATTTTGATCAACAACAAAACAAAGTTCACGTTCAAATGGCTCTCCTGTGAAGTACGCCTAGTTTCCTGAAACAGGTCACATATTGTATACTTGCATTTGAAAAAAGTACACAGTTTAATTCTAATTTTAACCAGATTTCAAACACAAATGAACAATGCGATCTAAAGATTTGGTTATTTCAAGTTGAATTAAATATCCTCCAAAATGTAATATTTTTCCCCTTAGGGATAGCAATAGTAGTGGCGTTGGTCTTCTTTTTTTATTTGTATGTTGTAAACAAACAAACACACAGAGATTGGGTCATTTTGAGCTGTTCACTGCTCAGCAAAGATCAAAATGTCTGGACCCATTGACAGTAATTCCTGCCTTTTTGCTCATTTGAGATTTTTTGGCTTGTCTGTAATCCTAGATAATGTGTGTGCCTATAGTGCTTGCCTTATCCGCATGAATATCAGACTGTAAAATAAAATGTGGTCAAAGTACTATAACACACATACAGTTGAAGTCAGAAGTTTAAGAACACCATCCCAACCGTGAAGCACGGGGGTGGCAGAATCATGTTGTGGGGGTGCTTTGCTGCAGGAGGGACTGGTGCAATTCATTAAGACTGGAGTCATTAAAACTTGTTTTTCAACCACTCCATAAATGTCTTGTTAACAAACTATAGTTTTGGCAAATCGGTTAGGACATCTACTTTGTGCATGACACAAGTAATTGTTCCAACAATTGTTTACAGACAGATTATTTCACTTATAATTCACTGTATCACAATTCCAGTGGGTCAGAAGTTTACATACACAAAGTTGACCGTGCCTTTAAACAGCTTTGAAAATTCCAGAAAATGGTGTCATGGCTTTCAAAGCTTCTGATAGGCTAATTTACATAATTTGAGTCAATTGGAGGTGTACCTGTGGGTGTATTTCAAGGCCTACCTTCAAACTCAGTGCCTCTTTGCTTGAAAAAAATCAAAAGAAAATCAAAAGAAATCAGCAAAGACCTCAGAGAAAAAATTGTGGACCTCCACAAGTCTGGTTCATCCTTGGGAGCAATTTCCAAACGCCTGAAGGTACCACGTTCATCTGTACAAAAAATAGTACACAAGTATAAACACCATGGGACCATGCAGCCGTCATACAGCTCAGGAAGGAGATGCATTCTGTCTCCAAGAGATGAACGTACTTTGGTGCGAAAAGTGCAAATCAATCCCAGAACAACAGCAAAGGACCTTGTGAAGATGCTGGAGGAAACAAGTACAAAAGTTTCTATATCAACAGCAAAACAAGTCCTATATCGACATAACCTGAAAGGCCGCTCAGCAAGGAAGAAGCCACTGCTCCAAAACCGCCATAAAAAAGCCAGACTACAGTTTGCAACTCCACATAGGGACAAAGATTGTACTTTTTGGAGAAATGTTCTCTGGTCTGATGAAACAAATATAGAACTGTTTGGCCATAATGACCATCGTTATGTTTGGAGGAAAAGGGGGGAGGCTTGCAAGCCGAAGAACACCATCCCAACCGTGAAGTATGGGGGTGGCAGCATCATGTTGTGGGGGTGCTTTGCTGCAGGAGGGATGGGTGCGAACTGAAAGCGTGTGCGAGCAAGGAGGCCTACAAACCTCACTCAGTTACATCAGCTGTCAGGAGGAATGGGCCAAAATCCACACACCTTATTGTGGGGAAACTTGTGGATTTCTACCCGAAACGTTTGACCCAAGTTAAACAATTTAAAGGCAATGCTACCAAATACTAATTGGGTGTACGTGTCACGACATCCGCCGAAGTCGGCTCATCTCCTTGTTCGGTCGGTGTTCGGCGATCGACTTCACCGACTTTCTAACCATCGCCGCTCCATTTCTCATATGTCCATTTGTTTTGTCTTGTTCCATACACATCTGGTTTTCATTCCCCAGTCAATCTACATGTATTTAGTCCTCTGTTCCCCATCATGTCTTTGTGTGTAATTGTTTATTGTTACGTGATCACGTTGTCAGGCGCTGCACTTTTGTTATAGACCGTGTTTTTGTGGCACTAGTATGTTTTATGTGCTGTCGTTGTTGACCGGTATTAAAGTGCGCCTGTTTAATATACTCCGCTCTCCTGCACTTGACTTCGCCTCCCATATACACGCCTAACAGTACGTAAACTTCTTACCAGCTGGGAATGTGATGAAAGAAATAAAAGCTGAAATAAACAATTCTCTCTACTATTATTCTGACCTTTCACATTCTTAAAATAAAGTGATGATCCTAACTGACCTAAGACAGGGGATTTTTTACTAGGATTAAATGTCAGGAATTGTGAAATACTGAGTTTCAATGTATTTGGCTAAGGTGTATGTAAACTTTCGACTTCAACTGTACATTGTTGCTTTGTGCAGTGTTGTAGACGCAAAGCTGATTTTTATGTAAACAGACAATAAAGTAGGATCTTGTCTCATCTCATATCCTCGGTTGGAAAAAGCTGATGTCTTATTGGGTTATAATGAGAGTAGCTTGACCAGAGAGCCCTAATAGGGCCACAGCTCCAGCGTTGGACATACTGTAACTGTCCATCTGTATTACTACAGCACCATACAAGTATAATACTCAGTATTAACTGCATACAACAGGCAACCACACAACTTTCCAACACTGAGCTCATATCATACATGTACACACACACACATAGTCTTGTACAGCTAACCTTGTGGGGACACACAATTCAGTCCCATTCAAAATCCTATTTTCCATAACCCCTAACCCTAACCCGTACTCTTCCCCTAACCTTGACCCCAAAAACCTAACCTTAACCCTAACCCTAAAACTAACCCTAGCTCCTAACTCTAACCCTTAACGTAATTCTAACACTAATTCTAACCTTAACCCTAAACCCCCTAGAAATAGCATTTGATCTTGTGGGTACAAACAAAATGGTGGTTTTGTGCAGTGTTGTAGAAGCAAAGATGATTTTTATGGAAACAGACAATAAAATTGGATCTTATCTCATATCCTGGAAAAAGCTGATGTCTTATTGGGTTATAATGAGAGTAGCTTGACCAGAGAGCCCTAATAGGGCCACAGCTCCAGCGTTGGACATACTGTAACTGTCCATCTGTATTACTACAGCACCATACAAGTATAATACTCAGTATTAACTGCATACAACAAGCAACGACACAACTTTCCAACACTGAGCTCATATCATACATCCACACATCCACACACACACAAACACACAAACACACACACACACACGCACACGCGTGCACGCACACGCACAAACACACACACACACACACACACACACACACACACACACACACGCACACACCAGAAACAGGTCCTGCTATAGTAGAGGTGTACTGCACAGTATAAGACATTGGAGACAAGCTAGTGGCAGCGTAACATCGTTCAAGATGGAGCTCCATCGCTCCAGTCAGATGAAGCGTGTGATGTGTGCAGTGCACAGCTGACCGTCGGGAAGTGAAGGGAAGGCAACATGACCCAACATCAGATCCAGATCATCCCGAGCAGACTTGTAACTGTTAGGCAGCTGTGTCACAAACTGGCTGGCTATAGCCGCCAGGCCCTCTCTCTTATTTAGGCCACATTCTGTGCTCCAAAGGCTAAGAAAGGAATCTCTGTCACTCGACTGCAAAACCCTGTGCATAAAGTGCTCTCTGAGCTTCTTCTCTGTGTGTGTGTGTTCTCATGAATGTTTCTGTGTTCACTCCATTGCGAATACAGCGGTGGGGGCTGGGAATTAGTTGAGATAAATTGTTTTATTTCATTTGCATTCTCTCAATAGAATATGCTTATGTAGGCCTATGCGATATTTGATCCCTCTGTCTTACACAGAAATGGAAATATCATCATAAAGTTCACAAACAGTTCAGTCCATCCTCAATTAATGTAGCCTCCACATATTCCTCAAACAGAACAATATACACACTGGCTTTGTTCCAAATGGCATTCTATTCACTACATAGTACAATGGGCCTATATGGACCCTGGTCAAAATAAGTGCATGTATGTAGGGTATAGGGTGCCATTTGAGACGCCAACACATGCATAATGTATGTACTATACACTAGGGATTTAACCTGGGTTGCCGGGATCCAGGGACTGTCCCGGGAACACTCTTCACATTTCCCGAAAAAAAGGTAATGGCAAGACCTGGGAAATTACAACATTTACCCCCAATCTTCCACTAATGCAATTCTACAAAATACACAAAATGAGCAGCATCAGATTAGCTCAATAAAATAGCACATTATACAAACAGGTTGTCGCATGGAAGAGTTTAGCCCAGCGTATTTACCTCACACAAAGTCGCCATGAATTCAAAGCGCACGAATAATTGACACTGCTGGACTGCGCACGTGACCCAAATGCAGGTAATAAACCCTACAGAAAAGCCCCACAGTATAGCCTATAAAAGAACGCGTGCCTCTTTGAGCTGTCATTGTGACTCTTCAGACAAGACCAAAATGTGATAGGCCTATGCACAATTCACTGCATAGGCATCTCTGTCACAGACAGAAACAAATCTTCTCCTGTCCTAGAGCCTAGGCTATTTTCCTATCCAGTCCCAATCCCACGGAAACCCCAAATCTTGCCTCATGTCTTGGATGAAAATTCCAAACTTTATTCTGTAACCCATAGGTTGCATTATCAAAGCACATATTTGGCCTATGCTTATATAAATACCATCATAGCATTTTCCCTGCTTTTGCGCTGTCTCGTACTTGCTGCCGATATGAGAGCTTCGGTAGAGAATGTGTGGTCAACAAACCACAGTTTAATTTGCTCTGAAATGTTTACATAGTGGTTGGTGCAGGCAAGCTGACAAGGTGGCGCAGCAGCCCTCTTATTTGAGGAGAACCCTGGCATAGCGACCATATCTTGGCTTTGAACTTTTGAAGTGGGCACTTCCTATTTGAGCACTTTAATTTATGCGGTATTTCCCTGGACTCTCGGGATAAATATGAATTATTTCCGGTATTGAAACTTGGTACATTTTCTGGAAAATATGAATCCCTACTGTACACAGACCCTATTAAACGGCTTTGATATAATTCCATTTCCTCCGTTTTCTGTCTCTCTTGTTGTTTGACTCGTTTCCTCCAGTGCACTTTTCTTTCCTCCTTCGCCAGCTATCACAGTGGATCTGGGCCGAATCCGGCTGAGAGTCGGAGCACTCGGCTGAGAGTCAGACTCTGCCGACATCATGTGGCCCAAGTCTGGGCCGCCTTCGGCAGTATTACTTATGGCTATGATGTGGGGATTGAGCTCGGGCCGATTCCGGTGTGAGTTATCTGGGCCAAATGTATTAATTGGGGATCGGGACGATTGGGGCTACTCTCTGGCAGATGATTACATGGGCTTCTTTATATAATTAACATTTCATTATTTATTTTTCCATATTTTCTCATTGTTTCTGTGATGAAAAAATACAAGTCCTGTGAAGTATTTTAGTACTTTGATACTTTGTGCAAGCATGACAAACTTTGTGGATGGAGCCTCTCTAGTGGCACAGCGATCTAAGGCACTGCATCGCAGTGAAAACTGTTTTTCTACAGATGCTGGTTCGAGACCCGACCGGGAGATCCATGAGACGTTGCACAATTGGCCCAGCATTGTCCGAGTTAGGAGAGGGTTTTGTTGGCCCGGATGTCCTTCTTCCATCGCGCTGTAGCGACTCCCATGGCGGCCAGGCGCATGCACGCTGACACGGTCACCAGGAGTATGGTGTTTCCTCCGACACAAAATGTTTTTTTTTTGCGGATGCGTATAATTTGTACGCATAAAATGTGTAACAGTAATATATAAAATTACTAATTCGGGTAATTTTATATACATTAGTTTAAATTTGCATTGGGCGGCTTGTGGGGGAATTCTGGTAAAATGCCGGCAAAGTTGGCTGAATTCCGGTAGACGTAAACGGCCCGATGTACTTGGGCCGATTCTGGGCAGTCGTTCATTTTGATCTCGGGCCGAGTCCGACACCTGATTCTGGGCCGATTTAATCAGTTCCGGCCCCCCGGAAGAGGGCAGCTTCGGGGCCGATTCCTCATTGCTAGCTGGGTCTCCTCCCCCCTTTTGCTTGCTTTTATTTACCACAGTGGCCTTTGGTTGCGTGTTATAAATTGCTGTAATGAATTCCCTCTGCTAGCTAAGCCTCGGCGCTCTGTGCTGCTATGCTCTGTTAGAGCTCTGCTCTGGGTGCTTGCACCCTTGTTATTTTCCCATTATCCTCACCTCCCAGTCCATTGGACTAAGTGACAGTTGGAGTTTTTGCAGCTGGGTGTGTGTGTGTGTGTGTGTGTGGGTGTGTGTGTGTCTCAGGTGGCTGGTGACACCTTAATTTGGGAGGACATGCTCATATTAATGTCTGGAATGGAGTAAATGGAATGGTATTGACACATCAAACACATAGTTTCCTTGTGTTTGATACTATTCCATTCGTCCCACATCCTGTGTGTGTGCGTGTGCGTGTGTGTGTGTGTGTGTGTGTGTGTGTGTGTGTGTGTGTGTGTGTGTGTGTGTGTGTGTGTGTGTGTGTGTGTGTGTGTGTGTGTGTGTGTGTGTGTGTGTGTGTGTGTGTGTGTGTGTGTTTGTGCATACTGCATCCTGTTTCTGTGTGTAAAAGGTGCTGTTAAAGGACCTCATGGATGCCACTGTTTTCATGTCACTATATGAGGAAGGGCTTTTATTGCCTGTTGGCTGCAGTGACCCAGGCGCTGCAGGCTTGTTTTAGATGCCCATTAGTCTGGAGAAAGATGGAGAGGTAGAGCCTCGGGACTCTGTCTGCAGCCACCTCACTCACTGCAGCCTGTAGTCTGGCCCAGCTCAAATGACTGGAAGGACTTAGATCAGGACCTATATTAAAAGTGTACTCAGAATAAGTGACGATCTAGGATCAGTTTTCCCTTTTAGATGATAATGAATGAGATAATTTGGACAGGGAGGACCAGATCCTAGATCAGCACTCCTATTCTGAGACATTTTGTGAATATAGGCCCATAGGGATATAAACTCAGCAACAAAAGAAACTTCCTCTCACTGTCAACTGCGTTTATTTTCAGCAAACTTAACATGTGTAAATATTTGTATGAACATAACAAGATTCAACAACTGAGACATAAACTGAACAAGTTCCACAGACATGTGACTAACAGAAGTGTAATAATGTGTCCCTGAACAAAGGGGGAGGGGTCAAAATCAAAAGTAACAGTCTGTATCTGATGTGGCCACCAGCTGCATTAACTACTGCAGTGCATCTCCTCCTCATGGACTGAACCAGATTTGCCAGTTCTTGCTGTGAGATGTTACCCGTCTCTTCCACCAAGACACCTGCAAGTTCCCGGACATTTCTGGGGGGGATTGCCCTAGCCCTCACCCTCCGATCCAACAGGTCCCAGATGTGCTCAATGGGATTGAGATCCGGGCTCTTCACTGGCCATGACAGAACACTGACATTCCTGTCTTGCAGGAAATCACACACAGAACGAGCAGTATGGCTGGTGGCATTGTCATGCTGGAGGGTCATGTCAGGAGGAGCCTGCAGGAAGGGTACCACATGAGGGAGGAGGATGTCTTCCCTGTTACGCACAGCGTTGAGATTGCCTGCAATGACAACAAGCTCAGTCCGATGATGCTGTGATACACCGCCCCAGACCATGACGGACCCCCCACCTCCAAATTGATCCCGCTCCAGAGGACAGTCCTCAGTGTACCGCTCATTCCATCGACGATAAACGCAAATCCGACCATCACCCCTGGTGAGACAAAACCGCGACTCATCAGTGAAGAGCACTTTTGCCAGACCTGTCTGGTCCAGCGACGTTGGGTTTGTGCCCATAGGCGACATTGTTGCCGGTGATGTCTGGTGAGAACCTGCCTTACGACCGGCCTACAAGCCCTCAGTCCAGCTGTTAGTGTCTTAACGACCGCTCCACAGGTGCATGTTCATTAATTGTCTATGGTTCATTGAACAAGCATGGGAAACAGTGTTTAAACCCTTTACAATTAAGATCAGTGAAGTAAGTTATTTGTATTTTTACGAATTATCTTTGAAAGGCAGAGTCCTGAGAAAGGGACGTTTCTTTTTCTGCTGAGTTTATCTATCTGTAATTGGGTGACTATTCCCCGACTATTTATTGGAGCTTGCTCCCTCTCATTCTTCTTAGCGGAAACAAACCCATCTACCGTATTCAATTCAAGCGTATGCCTGAGATGGAAATAGAATGCACTATTCTTGCTCCCTCTCACTCTTTAATTCTCAAACTCAACCCCCGCTTTTCCCCCTGTCTCTTTTTCCCTGGTGTAATCAAATTCACTAGAGCAAACATAAATGTTGGAAGACAAGCTTGAGGAGTGATTCGGGAAGTCAGGAAATGCATGCAAAATGAACCGACTGCTATATTTAGATAGCCTTGAATGACAGAAGAAAGAGATGAATAGGCCTACCTGTGTCAACATCACTGTCTGTTCTCGTCTGCTGAGGAGTGCCAAAAGACATTCTCATCAGCTTTAGACAATGACTATGCTAAGAGCCTATGCAAATATGTGTGCGCTAGTAATTCTCTCCCTCTCTTTTCTCTCCCTCTCGCTCTGTGTCTCTTTGTTTGTCTCTTTCTGTCGTCTCTCTGTTTGTCTGTTCTGCCGGGTCTGTGTGTGTCCACAGAGCTTATTTAGCGCCCCTCCGGGTTCCGGACTTCATCCGTAGCAGTTAGATGCGTCTGTACCCTGATCTGTGACAATGACAATGAAAGGCTTGTCGAGTAGCCGGAGACACCATCCCACAGTGACCTGTGACCCCTCCTATGACTCCATGACCCTGGGGCGCCAAGCCCGGCCCTACCTGCTGAACCCAGGCGATGCCCACCCGGCGGACCACCCTTACTATGCCCAGCGAAGCTCCTTCCAGTCTGAGTGCGGGCCCTACCCTGACCTGGCTAGCAGCACCTTCCCCCGAAGACAATACAGCTCCCACCATGAACTGAAGGATGAGTGTGCTGTGGTGCCTTACACCGGAGGGCAAGGGGGAAGCATTAAGGGGGGCGGTGGTGGTGGAGGAGGAGGAGGCAGCAACAACCGAATTCCACCGAATCTTCTGGAGCAGTTTGAGCGGCAGGCGCCGGTGCGGCACGACGGCTACCACACGCTGCAGTACAAGCGCACAGCGGTGGAGCACCAGCGCAGCGACAGCCCCGGAAGGATCCGCCATCTTGTCCACTCGGTCCAGAAACTCTTCACCAAGTCCCACTCCCTGGAGGGCCCATCGGGGGGCAGGGTGAACGGCGGAAAGGCCAGCCCCGACGACCCGCCCTCCAACTCGGGCACCCTGAAGCACAGCAGCAAGCGCAGCAAGAGCAAAGACCGCAGTAGGTCGGAGCCCAAGATGCGCTCGGCCATCTCAGGCTACTGGAGCTCGGACGACACCCTGGACCGCGAGATGTGCCTGTACCACCACCACAGCCCCAGCCCGGGAGGCATGCCCTCTGGGGTGATGACCATGGGCCGCCACCCAGAGAAGTCCCAGTCACAGTACTTCATGGAGCAGTACAACACCATCAGCGCCCACTCGCTGAAGACGTCGCGGAGCAACAATGACGTCAAGTGTTCCACGTGCGCCGGGTTGCCGGGATTGGGCATGGGCATGGACGGAACTGGCCAGCTTCTGAAGAAGAGCTCTTGGTCATCCACGCTGACGGTCAGCAGGGCAAGGGAGGTCTACCAGAAGGCATCGGTCAACCTGGACAAAGCCCTTGTCAAGGCTGAGACCTGCCAGCAGGGGGGCCGCCCAACCTTTCAATTCCTCCAGGTATGACAAGAACTCTTCTTCTCCTCCAGAACTCACATCTTCACACCTCCATATCCATCCATGTCCTCCCAGAGATTCATATGTGTGTGTGGAGACCCCTGATCCCTTGCATGTCCACTGTCCCTTGATACAGAGATAGAGACGGGGAGGGGAGAGGAGGTAAGGAGGAGCAGACGTAATCTCTCTCTCACTCTATCAGCCACTCTTTGGGGACATAAATGTTTAATGTGACACATCCTCATGTGTGTTGCATGTGAGACGTTCGCATATGTGTTGAATGTGAGACATCATCACTTGTGTTGAATGTGAGATGTCCTCATGTGTTGAATGTGAGACTTCCTCGTTTGTGTTGAATGTGAGACTTCCTCGTTTGTGTTGAATGTGAGACGTCATCCTCCTCACCTTTAAGGTGATGCATCCTGTTTCATATCATCCCTGGTTGTGGACCCCATTTCATTTGTCTCGTGTCCTTTACATCATTACATGTATGTGTGTTGGTAATGTCTTGTGACAGCCTTGTAGCTGATTTGGTTCTGGGTGCTGAAATTACTGTGTTTGTGCTTGTGGATTTCTATGTAGAAGGATTGCTTGTGGAGCCATTACTTATGTATATTATCAACTGGATTAGCCTTTAAGCTGATCTTTTACAATCACTGCATGCAGTATATTTACTTGGAAATCAGCATGATCCCATACACAGGACGTGGACATAGTCTGAATGGGCTGCTGACGTAAGATCAGAGAGAGGGGAAACAGAATGCAAAGGGGAGAAAAACACATATCCCTGAGCCTGGTGGCACCACTGTGCTCTCTCTCTCTCGCTCTCTGTTTGTTTGGGAGAAGATGAAAGAGGAAATGATTCAACTCGGACACATCCCCCTCATCTGACTGGGTGAACTGCAAACAGAAGCCCGGGGGGAGGAGAGGAAGAGAAAGAGAGAGAGGGACTAAGAGATAATAGGAGAACGTAGAGAGAAAGAGAGACACAGAGAAAGAGAGCAAGACACGGAGAGAGACATGAAGAGAGAGAGAGACACAGACTGAGAGCGAGAGGGAGAGAGACAGAGAGAGAGAGACACGGAGAGAGAGAGACACAGAGAGAGAGAGAGACATAGAGAGAGAGAGACACAGAGAGAGAGAGAGAGAGAGAGAGAGAGAGAGAGAGAGAGAGATGAAGAGAGAGAGAGAGACACGGAGAGAGAGAGAGTGACACGGAGAGAGAGCGACACGGAGAGAGAGATAGACACGGAGAAAGAGAGAGAGAGAGAGAGAGACACAGAGACACTGAGAGAGAGACACTGAGATGGAAATAGAGATAGTGTGGAGAGAGAAAGACTGGGAGAGAGAGAAAGACTGGGAGAGAGAGAAAGTAAGAGGGACTAAGAGAGAGAAAGTAAGAGGGACTAAGAGAGAGATCTTTGCAGCCATGCATTTCAACAGCTTCTCCAATCGATCAGATCAAGGACGAGTGGTGTTCTTGCAGCAGTAGCAGCATTCCTCCTGTCCCGACCTGAAAAAAGCTGCTGCTCTCTTTCTTTAACAGAGGAAGGGAAGAAAAAAGAAGCACTGTCAAAGAGGAGACGTGACACTTTTCACAGGCGAGCACTTTTGAATTCGAAAAAGAAGCAGAACTTCTTTCGATTTGGAGTGACATGTTGTTTAATTCTCCTGCTGCGATGTGATCTTGTTTTCCGCACCTCGCCATTCACACACACTTACAGTTGTCCCCATTCAATCACGCACGCACGCATGCACACACACACACATTGACGCTCAGCCAATCTCCTCCCAATGTGTCTTGGCCAGGGTCAAAGTTCCTCGGCAGTGTATTGAAACTCTGGAATATAGATGGCCGTACAGTCCTTCGGTTTGTGTAATACCTTAGCTTTATTTGGCAGGGTGTTATGTTTGTTTCTGTTTTAGATGACGAGAGACATTGGCTGCATTCCAAACATGTAAAAGACACACCCTCTCCCCTCAGCCCTCAAATTAAGTGGACACTTCTGATGACATATCATGACGTAGGATGAGTTGAGACATATAATTGGTGTCATTCGAGTCCTCACCAGTTCCTAGATATTATCTCTCTTTGGCGTTTTCGCTTGTTGCCCCTGAAGTCAAAAACGAGTTGTCTCCCTAGTAAACTCAGACACTCAGACAGATATACTCAGACACTCTGCTTCCATTCTAAATGACACCTTATTCCCTATATAGTGCACTACTTTTATCCAGAGCCCTATGTGCTATTTGGGATGCAGTCTTCTCTCTATAGTGCTCCTCTCTGCCTTTCACCTCCACGTTAACTCCCCTAAAAGCCACTCAGCAGTGCTGGGGCAGAACAAAACTTCCTTTGTTATTCTCTCTCTTTTTCACGGCGGCGGAGATGACTTCTTTGCCTGCCTCTTTTTACACATTCATTAAGACAGACAGACAGGGTTGGAGAGTTTAGACATTTTAGTCCAAACAATTCACTCCTCAGTTTGATATGCGACATGCGTCACTGGGAGCAGCACAAAGGAGGGCCTCTAGTCTCTACACTCTATTGGTATGGTTCTAATACACCCCATTCAGAGTAACATTAGCGGTTACCATTGATCAGTGCTGTGACTTTAGCGGTTGGCGGCTGGGTAGATATAGAGCATTGTTTGGACAATCCCATTCCGGGCTGAGATTGGCTGGGACAGGGTTCAGCCAGGGGTCAGAGTTGGGTCATAGTGTTTAGATGAGTGGGTCATCGCTCTGACAACGGTCACTGGCATGCTCTCACGGTCTTCGCCCACAGGTTCCCCAGGACGAGTGGAGTGGGGGATTCTCGCCCCTGGGGAAGGATGAGGAGATCCCATGTCGGCGGATGCGCAGCGGCAGCTACATCAAGGCCATGGCAGAAGAAGACAGCGGTGACTCAGACTGCAGCCCAAAGCCCTCGCCAAAGGTGCAGGCACGCCGGGCCAGCTACCTGAAAGCCACACAGCCATCGCTCACCGAGATGACCACCCTCAAGTAAGTAGATACGTACTAGCTCTTCCCTTATGTTCGATTTGGCCGACACCGTTTATGTTCCGAGTTAATTTGACCCATACAGTAAGTATATCAAGATCATAAATATATGATTTTACCCTGCCAAAATGTATTTTCTAGTAGCTGAGAATGTCCTCTTTCATATGCCTTTTCCCCTGAGTTGATAGTCCCAACTGTTCAAAATGTATAGCCAAATGTTTGATTACTGTACCAAAGTCGTAAATCAATCAAATGATGACATTTTTTGCATTTCTTTTGCCAAACTTCGGATCACTGTCCCTCTGGCTCTGAACATTACAGGGAAAACATACTTTTAACTTCTCTAGGGTAGGGGGCAGCATTTTCACATTTGGATGAAAAACATACCCAAATTCAACTGCCAGTTACTCATCGCCAGGAGATAAGATATGCATATCATTCGTAGATTTTGATAGAAAACACTCTGAAGTTTCTAAAACTGTTTGAATCATGTCTGTGGGTATAACAGAACTTATTTAGTAGGCGAAACCCCGAGGACAAACCATTCAGATTTTCTTTTTTTTTGAGGTCCCCGTCTTTTCAATTCAGTTTTATTGGGACAACAGATTTCTAAGCAACTTGCTTGCAGTTCCTACGGCTTCCACTGCATGTCTACAGTCGTGAGAAATAGGTTGAGGTTATTCCTTTGTGTAATGAAGAAATACGGCCTTCTTGAAGTCGAGGCACTCCTGGTGTCCTAGACATGCGTTTCAATCAAACAGAAGGCATGCTACATATCGTTTTAATCCAGTATTGAACGCATATCATCCCGTCTTCAATTTTATCGATTATTAACGTTAAAAAATACCTAAAGTTGTATTACATAAGTAGTTTGACATTTTTTGGCAAAGTTTAAAGGTAACCTTTGATATATTTTGTCGTTTGAGCAAGTTGGAACCGGTGTTTTTCTGGATCAAACACGCCAAATAAATGGACATTTTGGACATATATCGGCGGAATTAATCGAACAAAAGGACCATTTGTGATGTTTATGGGACATATTGGAGTGCCAACAACAGAAGCTCGTCAAAGGTAAGGCATGAATTATATTTTTATTCTGCGTTTTGTGTCGCTCCTGCAGGGTTGAAATGGTTTCTCTCTTTTGTTTACAATGGTGCTATGCTCAGCTAATAGCATCGTATGTTTTCGCTGAAAAGCCTATTTGAATTCTGACATGTTGGCTGGATTCACAACCGGTGTAGCTTTAATTTGATATCTTTCATGTGTGATTTAATGAAAGTTTGATTTTATAGTAATTTTCTAGTCATTCATTTTAATGTGGCGCTATGCATTTTCTCAGGCTTTTTGCCAAGTGATACAGTAGCGTCTTGCCTAAACTCAGATTTTTGGATATAAATATGAACTTTACCGAACATAAAATACACGTATTGTGTTACATGAAGTCCTATGAGTGTCATCTGATGAAGATTATCAAAGGTTAGTGATTAATTGTATCTCTATTTCTGCTTTTTGTTAATGCTCTCTTTAGCTGGAAACATGGCTGTCTTTTTCTGTGACTTGGCTCATACCTTACATAATCGTTTGGTGTGCTTTCGTCATAAAACCTTTTTGAAATCGGACACATCGGCTGGATTTACAACAAGTGTAGCTTTAAAATGGTGTAAAATACTTGTATGTTTGAGGCATTTAAATTATGGGATTTCTGTTGTTTTGAATATGGCGCCCTGCAGTATCACTGGCTGCTAACGTCCCACCTACCCTAGAGAGGATATCCTTGTGATCATCATTCGTAAAGCTCTACTGCACAGAAAACCATTTGTCTCTAGCAGAAAGATCAAGGTCAAAGTCAAATTTACTTCAGATCGTACTTACAGTATATCTAAGTGATCGGCTTGGTTGCACCCTTCCTGTGGAGAAAGCAGCTTGTTTCTAGGAAACACTGTTCAAAGGTTACATAGGTCAAGTTGCTGGTGTCAAATTGTGGATCAAATTGATTTCAGATCGGTGTTTCTCAGCCTCTGAGCATCACAGGGAAATCATATACAGCATATGTAATGTAGGCGGAGGGAGTCAGAAAGCAGGTGTAGTTAGGGAGTTTAATAACAATGAGCGATACAAAACAAGAGAAGCGTCTGACATGGAAACACAAACAATACTACCTTCTGACTGATAACAAAGAGTGCTATATAAAGGGTAGTTAATCAATGATCCGCAAGGCACTACAGAGGGTAGTGTGTACAGCCCAGTACATCACTTGGGCCAAGCTTTCTGCCATCCAGGACCTCTACACCAGGCGGTGTCAGAGGAAGGCCAACTCTAGGTCCAAGAGGCTTCTAAACAGCTTTTACCTCTTAGCCATACCACTACTGAACATCTAAACAAATGACTACCCAGACCTTTTGCATTGCCCCCCCCCCCCCCTCTCCCCTCTTTTACACTGCTGCTACTCTCTGTTATTATCTAGGCATAAGTCACTTTATTAACTCTACCCACATGTGCAGTTGAAGTCGAACATTAACATACACCTTAGCCTAATACATTTAAACTCAGTTTTTCACAATTCCTGACATTTAATCTGAGTTAAAATTCCCTGTCTTAGGTCAGTTAGGAACACCACTTTATTTTAACCTGTTTGGGCTCAAGGGGCAGTATTGAGTAGCCAGATAAAAGGTGTCCATTTCAAACGGCCTCATACTCAATTCTTGCTCGTACAATATGCATATTATTATTACTATTGGATAGAAAACACTCTCTAGTTTCTAAAACCGTTTGAATTATATCTGTTTGAGTCAAACAGAACTCATTTGGCACAAACTTCCTGACCAGGAAGTGGAAAGTCTGAAATCGAGGCTCTGTTCTTCTTCCTGCCTATAAATGGACATGATACGTAAGAGTCTACGTGCACTTCATAGACCTTCCCCTGGATGTCAAGAGGCTGTGAGAGAAGAAATTTTGTGTTTATCTTGGTCTGAAGTGGAATACAGGCTCTTTGTATGACGTGTCCCTCATTTCCGGTACTCTGGGGAGCGCGAGGTGGACAGTGGGATTGCCTTCTGTTTAGCTGCCGTTATGGACGACTACTATCTCCGGCTCTGATTTTATTTGATACATGTGACCATATCATCGTAAAGTATGTTTTTTCAATATAGTTTAATCAGATTATTGACATTTTTTCGGGAGTTTTGCCGTGTTCCGTTCTCTGACTTTGTTGACGATGGAGAGATCTGTGCCACTTGGCTAGTGCGCGTGCTAAATCAAGAGGGAAAGTTGCCGTTCTAAATCCAAACAACGACTGTTCTGGACAAAGGACACCTTGTCCAACATTCTGATGAAAGATCAGCAAAAGTAAGAAACATTTTATGATGCTATTTCATATATCTGTCGTACATGTGAACTAGTCGTGGGCGGCCAACGTTTGGGTACTCTAGCTATACCGAAGCTGCATATCGTAATGAAGTTATTTTTAGAATTCTAACACTGCGATTTCATTAAGAACTAATGGATCTATCATTTCCTATACAACATGTATTTTTTAGTTATGTTTATGAATAGCTATTTGGTCAGAATATGTGTGTCAGAAACAGTGTCAGGAAAAATCCGGACGTAGTGGGAAAAAGTAGCTAAGTTAGCATAAGGTGTAACCATTGATTTCAGCTCTAAATATGCACATTTTCGAACAAAACATAAGTGTATGTATAACCTGATGTTATAGGACTGTCATCTGAGGAAGAAGATCAAGGTTAGTCAAAAATTATATATCTTTTGCTTGTTTGTTACGATCGCTAACTTTTGCAACTGGGAAATTGCTTGTGTTTTTGGCTATTGTGGTAAGCTAATATAACGCTATATTGTGTTTTCGCTGTAAAACACTTGATAAATCGGAAATATTGTCTGGAATCACAAGATGCCTGTCTTTCAGTTGCTGTACACTATGTATTTTTCAGAAATGTTTTATGATGAGTATTTAGTTATTTGGCGTTGGTGTCTGTAATTATTCTGTCTGCTTTCGGTGCAATTTCTGATTGTAGCTGCAATGTAAACTATGATTTATACCTGAAATATGCACATTTTTATAACACTGTCATCTGATGAAGTTGTTTGTTGGTTAGTTTGGTTGGTTCTTGGTTAGTTAGGTTGGCTTTGTGCATGCTACCTGTGCTGTGAAAAATGTCTGTCCTTCTTTGTATTTGGTGGTGAGCTAACATAAATATACGTGCTGTTTTCGCTGTAAAACATTTTAAAATCGGACATGTTGGCTGGATTCACAAGATGTGTACCTTTCATTTGCTATATTGGACTTGTTAACCTGTCTAGGATGAGGGTGCCGCTAGCGGCACTCCCCCCCCCCCCCCCCACTGAAAAGGCAGAGCCAAGAAATTCAAAAAAAATTTTTTTTTTCAATATTTAACTTTCACACATTAAAGTCCAATACAGCTAATGAAAGACACAGATCTTGTGAATCCAGCCAACATGTCCGATTTTTAAAATGTTTTACAGGGAAGACACAATATGTAAAGATGTACATCTATTACCTAAAAACACATTAGCATAATCCACCATCTTTTATTTGTCCACCAACACCAGTAGCTATCACCAATTCGGCTAAACTAAGATATTTATAGCCCCTAACCAAGAAAAAAACTCATCAGATGACAGTCTGATAACATATTTATGGTATGGGATAGGTTTTGAAAAAGTGCATATTTCAGGTAGATGGCATAGGTTACAATTGCACCCACCGTCACAAATGGACTAGAAAAACTACATTGAGCAACGTGTTTACCTACTTACTAATCATCAAACATTTCGTAAAAATACACAGCATACACTAATCGAAAGACACAGATCCTGTGAATACAGACAATATTTCAGATTTTCTAAGTGTCTTACAGCGAAAACACAATAAATCGTTATATTAGCATAGCACATAGCACATAGCAGCCCAGCATTGATTCTAGCCAAAGTGAGCGATAAAAGTCAACATCGCCAAAATATATTAATTTTTTCACTAACCTTCTCAGAATTCTTCAGATGACACTCCTGTAACATCATATTACACAATCCATATAGAGTTTGATCGAAAATGTTTATATTTAGCCACCAAAATCATGGTTAGACAATGTGAAATGTAGCCCAGCTGGTGAGAAAATGTCCGTGCGCCATATTAGACAGTGATCTACTCTTATACATAAATACTCATAAACGTGACTAAAAAATATAGGGTGGACAGGGATTGATAGACAATTTAATTCTTAATACAATCGCGGATTTACATTTTTAAAATTATCCTTACTTTTCAATACAGTTTGCGCCAAGCGAAGCTACGTCAAAAAACATGGCGTCCTAAGCCACTAACATTTTTCGACAGAAACACGATTTATCATAATAAAAATGTCCTACTTTGAGCTGTTCTTCCATCAGTATCTTGGGCAAAGGATCCTTTCTTGGGTCCAATCGTCTTTTGGTGGAAAGCTGTCCTCTTGCCATGTGGAAATGCCAACTGCGTTCGGGATGAACTGGAAGCGTGCCCAGCAATTCACAGCGTTTCAGAAATAAATGTCCCAAAATCGCACTAAACGGATATAAATTGCTATAAAACACTTTAAATTAACTACCTTATGATGTTTTTAACTCCCATAACGAGTAGAAACATGACCAGAGTAATATTACTCCCTCCACTAATGCTTGGAACAAGTGCGGGTCGATGTCCTCCAGGCGCATTACGCAGCAAGAAAAGACTTGCTAGCTACAGGTTTTTTTAATTTATAGTGCCTGTGAACGCGCAATCGACCCCATTCAAATCGTCATCAAGTAAAGGCATCCAGGGGAAGACGTAAGCAGTGTCCGTATACTCATAGCAATAACAGTGCCCTTTTAACCTGTTTGGGGTGCAAGCCCGAAATTGGACGAAAATGACAACAGCTGCAGGGCGCGAAATTCAAAATCTATTTTTTTTAAATATTTAACTTTTACACATTAACAAGTCCAATACAGCATTTGAAAGATAAACATCTTGTCAATCCAGCCAACATGTCCGATTTTTTAAATGTTTTACAGAGAAAACACCACATATATTTATGTTAGCTCACCTCCAAATACAAAAGTGGACAGACACGTATGGATATGATTATGAAGTATGAATTATGATTCAAGTAGCATGCACAAGCCAACCGAAATAAACTAAAACCAACCTAAAGAGCCCAGAAAAAACTACCTCAGATGACAGTCATATAACATGTTACACAATAAATCTATGTTTTGTTCATAAAAAGTGCATATTTTAGCTATAAATCAGTTTTACATTGATGCTACCCAAAAATGCTAACACATAGCTAGAGTCTGAATCCAGACGGGAGTAGCCAGAGAAAATACATACACCAACGTCGGCTACTAATTACACCTCATAAAACATTTCAGAAAAACATATGGTGGATAGCTAATGAAAGACAGATATCGTGTGAATAAAGCCAACATTTCCGATTTTTGAAGTGTTTTACAGCGAAAACACAATATATCGTTATATTAGCTAACAACATAAGCTAGCATAAGTCAGCACTAGCATTGGTCAAGCGCTAGCCTAGCACAGTTAGCCCAGTTAGCACAGCACAGCTCAACAGATATATGAAAAAGCATCCCAAATTGGGTCTTATCTTTGTTGATATTCCATCAGAATGTTGTAACGGGGTCCAATGTCCAGTAGAGTCTTTAGTTGGGTTCCAGAACGAATTATTTCCCTCTTTGGTTAGCAAGCACAATAGCATTGCGGCGCTACTCAGCGTTTCTTCAAAAAATTCTTCCGTCGTATCACATCTAAAGTCCAGAATAAATTGCAATAATATAATTAAAGTATATTGAAAAAACATACTTTAGGATGATTTTGTGACATGTATCAAATAATATCGTAGTCAGAGATCATATTCACCGTTATCTACCTTGTTCCAGAAGCCGAGACCAAATTCTGCTTCGCGCCCGGAATTTTTTTTTAACTGCGCAGGTCTCACAAGAAGGTGTGTTATTCAGTCCATGGACGAGATATTCGACTCCTTTCAATTCTCACTTCCGCATTACAGCCTGACGAAGGCGTGTGAAGTGTTTCTATGGTCCCAAGTCAAAGGGCCTTTTATAGAGAAGGTCTTAAAGAGACACATCGCATTTTGGAAATCTCAATTCGGCTGGGAAAATGGCTGTAAAAATATTTCTGTTCGACTTAGAGAAACAATTCAAACCTTTTTAGAAACTATAGACTGTTATCTATCCAACAGTAGTAAATATATGCATATTGGAAAATAAAAAGTTTCTTAGGAGGCCGTTTGAAAATGTGCACACATTTTCCAGTTTTTTCAATATTCAGCTTGCAGTCCAAACAGGTTAACTGACTCCAGATCAGGGGCCAAAATTTCTGAAATCTGACTCCATGTCAGGGAAATTGCTGTAGAATGGGCTCTGTTCCACTTAGAGACAAAATTTCAACTCCTATAGAAACTATAGACTGTTTTCTATCCAATAATAATAATAATATGCATATTGTACGATCAAGGATTTTGTGGGAAGCCGTTTCAAAAATTACACGATTAGCATAAATAGTCACAACAGCGCCCCCATCCTCAACAGGTTAATGTGTGAAAGTTAAATATTTAAAAAATATATATTTTTAATTTCGCGCCCTGCACTTGAAGTGGCTGTTGTCATAAGTGTACCGACGTCGGGCTGCAGCCATAAGAAGTTTTAAGAATGTGAACTGTCAGAATAATTGTAGAGAGAATTATTTATTTCAGCATTTATTTATTTCATCACATTCCCAGTGGGTCAGAAGTTTACATACACTCAATTAGTATTTGGTAGCATTGCCTTTAAATTGTTTAACTTGGGTCAAACGTTTCGGGTAGGCTTCCACAAGCTTCCCACAATAAGTTGGGTGAATTTTGCCACATGCCTCCTGACAGAGGTGGTGTAACTGGGTCAGTTTGTAGGCCTCCTTGCGCACACGCTTTTTCAGTTCTGCCCACACATTTTCTATAGGATTGAGGTCAGGGCTGTCTGATGGCCACTCCAATACTTTGACTTTGTTGTCCTTAAGCCATTTTGCCACAACTTTGGATGTATGGTTGGGGTCATTGTCCATTTGGAAGACCCATTTGCGACCAAGCTTTAACTTCCTGACTGATGTCTTAAGATGTTGCTTCAATATATCCAAATCATTTTCGTTCCACATGATGCCATCTATTTTGTGAAGTGCACCAGTCCCTCTTGCAGCAAAGCACCCCCACAACATGATGCTTCCACCCCTGTGCTTCACGGTTGGGATGGTGTTTTTTGGCTTTCAAGCCTCCCCGTTTTCCTCCAAACATAACGATGGTCAATATGGCCAAACAGTTCTATTTTTGTTTCATCAGACCAGAGGACATTTCTCCAAAAAGTACGATCTTTGTCCCCATGTGCAGTTGCAAACCGTAGTCTAGCTTTTTTATGGTGGATTTGGAGCAGTGGCTTCTTCCTTGCTGAGCGGCCTTTCAGGGTATGTCGATATAGGACTCGTTTTACTCTGGATATAGATACTTTTGTACCTGTTTCCTCCAGCATCTTCACAGGGTCCTTTGCTATTGTTCTGGGATTAATTTGCACTTGTCGCACCAAAATACGTTAATCTCTAGGAGAAAGAACGCGTCTCCATCCTGAGCGGTATGACAGCTGCGTGGTCCCATGGTGTTAATACTTGTGCACTATTGTTTGTATAGATGAACGTGGTACCTTCAGATGTTTGGAAAAGTCTGAAAATATTTGGTTTTAAATGTACTTACAGTAAGTATCAAAAGTAAAAGTATATACAGTATAATTTAAAATGTCTTATATTAAGCAAACCAGACGACACTATTTTCTCGTTGTTTTTAGCCAGGGCCACAATTCAACACTGTTTAGTGAGTCTGCCAGATCAGAGGCAGCAGGGATGACCAGGGATGTTCTCTTGATAAGTGTGTGAATTAGACAATTTTCCTGTCCTGCTAAGCATTCAAAATGTAACGAGTACTTTTGGGTGTCAGGGAAAATGTAAGGAATAAAAAGTACCTTGTTTTCTTTAGGAATGTAGTGGAATAAAAGTAAAAGTTGTCGAAAATATAAATAGTAAAGTAAAGTACAAATACCCCATATTTTTACTTATGTACTTTACACCACTGCCCAATGGCACACATGTTCAAAGTGGACGGCCCATGATAAAGTCCCGATTTCAATGTCTGAGACATAATTGGACTTTCCCAAACGGACTAATGTCTCACTTGGGCCGCCACCACCTTTACCATCCATTATGTCTTGTCCATTTGCCAACCAGTTATACCAGCAACATGAGAGATGTTTGGAACGGTTCTCTCCCAATGCTCGCTCCACTGGATACTGTGTACAGGTTGCTGGCTCGGTCTCAGGTCTCACGGTAGAAGTGGTGAGGGACCATAATCAATGTCATTTTCGCCATTTATTCAGCCGGTCAGAGGGGGTCCACACTGTTCTCGGCCAAATTATCCCTTTCATGCATATAGATACCATCTGTGGTCACCTTCGCCATAACCTCGAGAGAGGATAGACCAGAACAAGCGTTTAGTTTAGGGCATTTCTGATTCAAGAAATCCAGACAAATGATTTACTGTATGACAAATTGTTACTTCTACCAATATTCTTAATACAAATTTGTAAGACACATGTCAAAGAGAATAACAAAACAGTTAAAAAAAATCAAAATGGCTTATACTCGCCAATCATATTGACGACCTCACCGCAGAGTTACATGGTTAGGGAGTTAGATGGCTAATTCTTATAGAGAAATCTCCACCTTCCAGCAGACCCAATCTGAATGAGATGTATATTAAAGCAAGACAGAAACAGAACAAACAAAACAAACAGCAATACACTTCTGCATATATCGTTTGATACACTTCTTCCTTTTACAGGCAGGCATGTGAACAATACAATTTGCATATTTAACCAAAAAGCCTCAGGGGACTAGTAATCCCCCCTTTGACACATGAATCACATCGTGATCAATGTGTACAAATAACAACAACACTGCTGGTTAAATAAATGGGAAACATTTCAAAGGGAGAGATAGGGACACCACATCCTCTCCTAATGGAGAAAATAAACAATTTGTTCAATCTTAATCAGTCCAAACAATAAAACATTTAAATTTTAACTTTCCATTTTACTTTCCAATGAACTTCCCATTTCCTTTCTTTCCCACTTTCTTTGTTACTTTCACTAACTACATATCTGCTTACTTTAACTCATACTCCCTCTCAATCACCATCGGCCAGTACATTTCTCATCCCCTCAAATACTTGTTTCCCTTTACAATCTCTCCGTCTAACGTTACTTTATCAGGTGAGCAAAAAGTAAAAGATGATAGACAAAACATGATCACTTCTGTTAACAGGGAGGCCACTGTCCTCCCTCCACTCTTTAATCATTAGTGTTTTAACCCACGCCAACATTTACTGTATATACTATAACCAATTTCTATCAAATTATCCATAAAGGGACCAACTCAGAATACTTTTCTCACCCCTTACATACATACGTCTAAGTTTGGATATGCAAGTTTGTATAACATTATTATTATTATTATTACTTCATCAAATCTCCAGTAATCGATTATACAGACATACAATTTCTCAATTTCTTTTATTCTTCATATCTTCACAGAATCTATATATCGGAACCCCTAGATAACATTATATATCAAAACGTATTATCCAAATACAGTATTCAACTCTCCCTTCTCTATTTTCACAACTCATAGCTCTCAGGCTACATAGACATTTAATCTATGCCTACAAAAAGTACTGCCAATGCCAAATCCCCTCTCTGGGATTTAGGATCCTTGTCACTACTTTTATTTTCACTATAAATTCATGTTTAAATTGACTTCCTGAAATTCGGTTGGTTGTCCTGTTCAGATTCATGAATGTGGTGTGTTCCCCCAGGCAATCATTAGTGGAGGTCTGGTCAGGGCGGGTCCACGTCGTCTTTGGTCAGACAGGAATTTCCCTCACTCTCCCATGGAGAGTGCCACCGGTGTCTCCTTCAAAGATCTTCACTAATGCTCTCCCCAGACAGAATCACACATGCTTTTTCATGACGCCATTAAACTCGGTCCACCCGCATCGCACTATGCGGTAGAGCATCCCACTTCTGACACCAATCCCATCTTGAGTTCCTATCTCACTCACACACACAAAATAGAGGAGTGATCAGTTCCTACCACCTAAATCATGTAATTGCATGGCTGCTAAAATATTGCCTAATTTGTCGTTGAACCACTGGAGAACTAATCCAAATTGGTATCTTACCCACATCAAAAGTAGACACAGTTTTGCTATGATACTTAGTTTCAACTGTATGAGAAACAGTTCTTCCAGTCCACTGATCTCTTAGCACTTAAATTCTAGAGAAGTATTTTCTTATTTCTAAAATGGTGTTTGGTTTATAGCTTTCACAGGTTCACCTTACTATTTTATACCATATCATTCCAATGCATTTCTATTCAACTCTTACTGATCAGTTCCACAGGCTCACCTAGTTGAGAACGTTCCTCAGAACTTCACACACTAGTCTTGTTGCCCCGGTCACCAGGCTCACCTAATTGAGAGTGCTCCTCAGAGCCTCCCACACTAGTCTTGTTGACTCATCGCCAAGAATGTCGTGGAAGTTCCAAAGAATCAGGAGAGACTTGGATAATTCTTCAAGTAATCATACTTTAATATCGATTAATTATTGCAATAAGGGAGCTGGTCAATTGCTTTATAATTGCATATTAATGGAGTTATTACATAAGTGGAATAAGGAACAGTGACTATTCCTCTTGTGTACAGTTGTTACAAAAACTCTCAGCTCATTGCTATGCAATATAATGCAATTACCAAAATATTATGTAATAACATGCGAATAAAATGTTGCTCCAAAAGTAATTTTTATTACACAGGAAAGAACATTTTATTGTTAAGTGTTACTGAGAATGCTAACAGTAACAAAATATAGCTATTGTGTAGAAAGATAACTAAATATCCCAGAACTGCCTTAATGAATCAACTACAGCCAATGGGAAAGGAAAGGGGATGTGTCTTCCGCATTTAACCCAACCCCTCTGAATCAGTGTAGGTGGATAATTATATAAGTTTGTGTTCTGAGTAAACTATCCCTTTAACACTAGAACCGCCTGGCCTATTAGCCTAGTACCCGCTAGAGAACATTGAGAACGTTGCCGGCCTCCTCTTTAGCATATGTATCAGATGCATATCACTGGATAAATAGTACATAAACAATTTAAAGGATGAATGGCAGGAAGAAATATTCTTGGAAATACATCCATGAAAAAATATAGATAGAGTCAATGATATGTTTTGCACAAGTCTCCCATTTCTCGACACATCTAGCTTATGATGCATCAACATTCAAATAGTTGAATAAATACATTTCATATATGCTAACAGAAGAATAACCATTTGGTTGTGTTTAGGAAGGTCAGGTAACATTAGAATACTAAAAATATATTATTTCAAAGAACATAATAGCATTTTCATTAGTTTGTAACTCTAGGCTATAAGTAAAAAGGAAATCCTCTACTACATGTCCATCACAAAGAATTCTATTATAATTTTGTTTTGGCAGGTCTAAAGAAACATTGTGGAAATAAGAAAATGTATTTTTTTTAAACAACAGAATAGCATATTTTTTGTTGATTATGTTACTAGTCTTTGCTTATTAGCCAGACCCATGCTACCATGTGAGTGGTCATGTGCTGGACAGCACGGATATTCCTGGAAAATTGCACCTTTTGAATTTTGAGAGCTATTTGACAAAGGTAAGTGTCATAGAGACTGCAGAATATATTCTCTCTGATACCGTATAGAAATGTACATGTTTTACCTGCATGCGATTTGATAAAGTGATGCTCATTTCCCTGCATCTGTCAATTCCAAATCTGCGTCCATCTCTTCACGTACTATTTAAAAACTGATGAGATTGTCACTCATATTGTCAATTGAATCTAGTCTTTAGGCTGACTCTTATTATGTGTGAAATTTGTTTCGTATAGTTTCGGTGCAGTTTCTATGGGCCGACTGCGCAGGCTGAGAGGCATCGTTTGTTTGCCCTCACTCATCACCTTAGATAGAGTCAAGGATATGTTTTGCATTATTCCAAAGGCCTACTGCGACACGTAGCTTTTTTCCTTCCCCTTACAATACATTTGATTAGAAATAGAGTAATACTAAATAAAACAGTCCCGTAACAGCTTCTTTATACAAAGTAAAACATAAAAGAGAATGAGATCAACTCTCAAGGCGCACGGTCAAATGATTAACATGAGCACCAACGCTGATAAATACACTGAAAATCATTCCTTGTCATTGTTTACAGTTAATTACTGGCAGCACAGTAGCCAGTAAATTACTGTAGACTTACAGGAAATTGTTTTTAGATTCTGAAAATATAGTGTGGTACTGTATTCTGGTATTGAATTACAGTAAATTACTGTCAGGACAGTAGTTGGTAAATTACTGTAAATTTACATGACAAAATATATATATTGTACTGTATTCTGTGGGGTACAGCATTCTCACATATGGGTGCAGCAAATATAGCCTCTTACAAGGCACGTCTCAAAATATGTTAATGAGCCAGAGATTCTTTCACCACCCACAATGCACCACAATTCACAGTATGCTGCTCTAAATATACAGCACAAACTCATTATTACACTTTTGTCGTTCTAAATTAAATCAACCTCTTCCCCGTCCTTATCATTCAGTTAGGCCTCATTTAAATTTGATTGTGAAGTAACGTGCGCAATTATTGTCCATTCATCCATTTGTCATTCATTCAGTGGGCTGGCATCGTTTGCTTTTCCTAGCTAAATCATCTCAAATAGAGTCAAGGATATGTTTTGCATTATTCTAAAGGCCTACTGCAACACGTAGCATTTTTTTGTTTTTCTTACAATACATTTGATTCGTAATAGAGTTATAGTAAATAAAACAGCCCCGTAACAGGTTATTTTGACAAAGTAAAACATAAAAGGCAATAATATGAACCCGCAAGACGTGCTGTCTTTTTTGCTATAAACATGAGAGCCAATGCGAATAAATAGGCATAACACAAACTCATCATTACACTTTTGTTGTTCTAAATTAAATCAACCTTTTCACCCCCTTTTATCATTCAGTTAGACCTCGTTTAAATTCAATTGTGAAGTAACGTGCACAATTATCGCCCATTCATCCATTTGTCATTCATTCAGTGAGGAGAGAGAGACACATTAGCGTCTGGCTGGGTACCAACATTCTACAGCTCATTGTCTTGGCGGATTAAGTTGGGAATAGATGCGTAAAGAAAACATGTGAACATGCTGTACATACTTGCCTGTCTGTGGTATCAAAATTCAGACAAATTAGCAATGTAAAAGACAAACATTTAGGAAGAGTCAGGGAAGGAGAAGTACGTAGCTTTTTTGGGGGGGTCTGATAATGTTTTTTACAAAATCAAACGTCATTGGCCTATAGCAGTTCTAGTGTTGAAGATGGTACAGTGTGTTTGAGACTAACACTTCAGATGCACAAAGAGGTTCACATTTGTTTTTGCTAAGCATTTAAATTGCTGTTTGCAATGTTTGCAAATGGCTTTGAATTAACTATGCAGTATTTTCAGGCCTCATAAATTGAATAGCAGCTTTAAATCTTGCTAGTGTTATGTTGAAAGAGTCATACAGTAGTTGAGCGTCACAACTTAGTATATGCATCTGTTGGTCACAGATCCCTTTAATAAAAGGTAGGTGCGTGGATCAGAAAACCAGTTAGTATCTGGTGTGACCACCAGATGCCTCATGAGGTGTGACACATCTCCTTCGCATAGAGTTGATCAGTCCTGTGGAATGTTGTCCCACTCCTCTTCAATGGCTGTGCGAAGTTGCTGGATATTGGCTGGAACTGTACCGCGCTGTCGTACACATTGATCGAGAGCATCCCAAACATGCTCAATGGGTGACATGTCTGGTGAGTATGCAGGCCATGGAAGAACGTGGACATTTTCAGCTTCCTGGAGTTGTGTATAGATCCTTGTGACATGGGGCCGTGCATTATCATGCTGAAACATGAGGTGATGGCGGCGGATGAATGGCACGACAATGGGCCTCAGGATCTCATCACAGTATCTCTGTGCATTCAAATTACTATTGATAAAATGTAATTATGTTTGTCATCCGTAGCTTATGCCTGCCCATACCATAATCCCACCACCATGGGGCACTCTGTTCACAACATTGACATCAGCAAACCGATCGCTCACACGACACCATACACATGGTCTGCGGTTGTGAGGCCGGTTGGACGTATTGCCAAATTCTGTAAAACAACGTTGGAGGCGGCTTATGGTAGAGAAATTAACATTACATTCTCTGGCAACAGCGCATCAAGACATTCCTGCAGTCAGCATGCCAATTGCACTCTCCCTTGAGACATCTATGGCATTGTGTTTCTCTCTCCCCTTAAGACAAAACTGCACATTTTAGAGTGGCTTTTTATTGTTCCCAGCCCAAGGTGCATCTATCTGTGTAATGATCATGATGTTTAATCCGCTTCTTGATATGCCACACCTGTAAGGTGGATGGTTTATCTTGGCAAAGGAGAAATGCTCAATAACAGGGATGTAAACAAATTTGTGCTCCAAATTTGAGAGAAATCAGCTTTTTGTGCGTATGGAACATTTCGTGGATCTTTTATTTCAGCTCATTAAACACGGAACCAACACTTTACATGTTGCGTTTATATTTTTGTTCAGTGTAGACTCAAATTGTTTTGAAAAATAGTTTCATTTCTGAGAGCTGTATTCAAATAATTGTAAAAAGTTTGTAATTTGTTGGGATCTGTATTCATGTAGTTGTAGTGACCTCGAAATAAACTATTTGTTCCCCTGAAAAAATAGTTGCTTTCCACAAAGTGTAGTTAAAAACTATAGTTATCCCAGGTCTGGTGTACAGTTCATGCAAATGCATTCATGGCTGTGCATCTACAAGTTTACATTGACACTACGCAAATCATGCCTACAGTTTTTGTTTTGTTTTGTGTATGTTTGTGTGTGTGTGTGTGTGTGTGTTCTGTGCATGTGGTGAGGGGTGGGTGTTGGAGCAGTTGATTCAAAGCTGATGCCTCATACGGCATATAGTGCACAACTTCTTTTTTTTACCAGAGCCCTATGGGCACTAATTTTTTATTTTATTTTTATTTTATTTTACCGTTATTTTACCAGGTAAGTTGACTGAGAACACATTCTCATTTGCAGCAACGACCTGGGGAATAGTTACAGGGGAGAGGAGGGGGATGAATGAGCCAATTGTAAACTGGGAATTATTAGGTGACCATGATGGTTTTGAGGGCCAGATTGGGAATTTAGCCAGGACACCGGGGTTAACACCCCTACTCTTACGATAAGTGCCATGGGATCTTTAATGACCTCAGAGAGTCAGGACACCCGTTTAACGTCCCATCCGAAAGACGGCACCCTACAATTAATGAGTAGCGTGCCATTTGGGGACATACATTGTATGGAATGTTTTGTATCCATGACCCTGATGTTCCATGTTCCATGTTTGTGCTCAGTATGCACTTTAATGTGTATGGTTGGATTCTCCTTCTGCATGGAACTCAACATGATATATTACTGATTTATGGATTCAGACCCTCCTAGGCAGGGACAGACTGGGACCGGAAATTGGCTCAAGCATTTCTAACACACTGGCCCATTTTTTCCCTTGAGGCCACCATTATTAGCCAAATAATGCTAATTATGTGCAAAACCCCCAATTTAGACAGGCCTACTGGCCTAAAGATGGACCAATCCATCTGGTATTTACCCAACTGCCCTTTGGCCAGTCCGTTTCTTCAGTCAGGTGACATTTATGGACATATTACAATAGTCAATTCATTTCCCTTCCCTAAAAGAGATGTTTCTCTCTCTGTTAACGTCCATGGTTTAGAAGTTGAATTTCAGAATTTTCAAGAAGTCCTGTGTTGAGACTTTAATTCCTGACGCAACAGCAAAATCCTTTCACTGTATGTGTTCATGAAAAATTCAACAGTATGGAGAAACATCTGAAAGTAATCATGTAGCTGCTTACACGATAAAAACATAAAAGTTGCTCATACAGATACTGGACCACCCATCCTACACAGAAGTTTTTTACATTTATTTAATGGCTTTTTCTCTTAAGTTTCCTCTTAACTGTGGGGTTCTTGACGTGGCATCTACTGTTCTTCAGAATTCTAAAAGGTTCTTGAAATGCAGATGTTCTTTTCATAGCACTCAGCAAATTGGCCCATGTTAACTAGATTTATTTCTCAATTCAACATTTCTAGTGTTGATTCAATAGTTCAATTAACACTGTAAAGAGTTAAATTCACACTTAGAGGTAAGGATCAGTGTCCCGCTAGCGGGACAACTTCCGTTGAAACTGGAGGGGGCTCAATTCAAATAAATAATCATAAATATTATGGATTTTAAACATTTAGGTACATATACGTGTCTTATATCGGCTGAAAGTTTAAATTATTGTTAATCTAACTGCACTATCCGATTTACAGTAGCTATTTCAGCGAAAACATGTCATGCGATTGTTTGAGGATGGCGCCCCACATCAAAATATTTTTCCACTGGCACAGGTTTCATACATTCACATATAACGATTAAATATTCACTTACTTTTGAAAATCTTCCTCTGATTTGTCATCCACAGGGTCCCAGCTATAACATGTAGTGTCGTTTTGTTGGATAAAATCCTTCTTTATGTCCCAAAAAGTCTGCTTAGTTGGCGCCATTGATTTGAGTAATCCACTCGTTCAACTTGCAGAGAAAGGAATCCGAAAATCTACCCCTAAACTTTGTTTCAATAAGTCAAAATACGTTTCTATTTGTCCTTCTACTAAAACTGTTATTTCTTATTCGTTTTTGAAGTTACAAGCCTGAAACCTTGAACATAGACTATGTGGAAGCCATAGGAATTGCATTGAGGGAGAATAATTTTCAATATGACCTTTCTCTTGCATTTCTAAGAGAATGGTCTCTCTCAACAACAAAGAAATTTGGTTTTTCTTTGGATTTTCTCCTACCTTATTTATTGAATTATATTCTCCTACATTATTTTAACATTTCTACAAACGTCAAAGTGTTTTCTTTCCAATGGTACCAATTATATGCATATCCTGGCTTCAGGGCCTGAGCTACAGGCAGTTTACTTTGGGCATATCATTCAGATAGGAAGTGGAGAAAAAAGGGGCCTATCCCTAAAAAAAATTAAGCCCAGGGGTGGCGTTAATAACCAGAGTTGAACCAAAACCACGCCCGTCATTATCATATTTCCCAACATGCGCCTTTGCAGGTTGATTTTTGAATTGTTTATTGTTTGATCAATATATATGTTTTTGCATGTACATTGATTGATTAATTAATCTTATGCTACTCAAATATAAATAACATACATTTTTCAAAACTATTCCAATCTGTTACTAGGACTTATTGCACACGTTACTGAAATGATTGTTCCAGTTTAACTGTTTAAGGTAGTATCATATCATTGTCTGTTCCAATCCTGGCAGTCATTCTAAATGCAGGTTGTGGGTGAATCAAAATTCCAAATGATGGATATCCCCACTTTGGCTGAATTCCAATAGCAATTGCATATCATTTTGTAAGCCAGCATGATGTAACTTGCAGGCTTGTAAACTATATATTAGGTTAAAACTAGGCCTTCAAAAGAAGGCCTTATAAAATATGCAATGTGTTCACGGTCATGAACAGTCAAAATCATGTTTTTCATTAAATGTTATGATATTAGAAGCAAACTAGATCAAAGTATGATGACCAAAGTATGAAAAATTACTTGAGACTAAAGACATGTACTTTGGAGATCAAGTTGTTTTAATGTATCATAATTCTCTCTCTGCATCCAAAAGAAAAGAGAAAACATTTGTAGAGCACAAATATGTTCTGCTAATCATCACCTCTTTCTCTCCTCGTGCATCAAAATTATTTTAGAATACAAAATTAGTACAGCCTCTCCTTATGATGTATCAACACATAGCGTACATTTTAGATAGATAAAACCACATACCTGCATCCAGAAGAAAAGAGAAAACATTTGTAGAGCACAAATATGTCATGCCAAACGTCGGCGGACCAGGCAAGGAAGACGTTAATCAGAGAGGCAACAAAGAGACCAAAGATAACCCTGAAGGAGCTGCAAAGCTAAACAGCGGAGATTGGAGTATCTGTCCATAGGACCACTTTAAGCCGTACACTCCACAGAGCTGGGCTTTATCGAGGAGTGGCCAGAAAAAAAGCCATTGCTTAAAGAAAATAAGCAAACACGTTTGGTGTTTGCCAAAAGGCATGTGGGAGTCTCCCCAAACATATGGAAGAAGGTACTCTGGTCAGATGAGACTAAAATGGAGCTTTTTGGCCAGCAAGGTAAACGCTATGTCTTGCGCAAACCCTACACCTCTCACCACCCCGAGAACACCATCCAATGTTTTTCATCGGCAGGGACTTGGAAACTGGTCAGAATTGAAGGAATGATGGATTGCACTAAATAAAAAGAAATTATTGAGGTAAACCTATTTTAGTCTTCCAGAGATTTGAGACTGGCACGGAGGTTCACCTTCCAGCAGGACAATGATCCTAAGCATCATGCTAAAGCAACACTCGAGTGGTTTAAGGGGAAACATTTAAATGTCTTGGAATGGCCTAGTCAAAGCCCAGACCTCAATCCAATTGGGAATCTGTGGTATGATTTAAAGATTGCTGTACACCAGCGGAACCCATACAACTTGAAGGAGCTGGAGCAGTTTTGACTTGAGGAATGAGCATAAATCCCTGTGGCTAGATGTGCCAAGCTTATAGAGACATACCCCAAGAGACTTGAAGCCGTAATTGCTGCAAAAGGTGGCACCTACATAGTATTGACTTTGGGGGGGGGGGGGTGAATAGTTATGCAAGCTTAAGTTTTCTGTTTTTTTGTCTTATTTCTTGTTTGTTTCACAGTAAAAAATATTTTGCAACTTCAAAGTTGTCACGCCCTGACCTTAGAGATCCTTTTTATTCTCTATTTTGGTTAGGTCAGGGTGTGACTAGGGTGGGTAGTCTAGTTTTTTAATTTCTATGTTGGCCTGGTATGGTTCCCAATCAGAGGCAGCTGTCTATTGTTGTCTCTGATTGGGGATCATATTTAGGCAGCCTTTTTCCCACTGGGTTTTTGTGGGATCTTGTCTATGTCTAGTTGCCTGCGATCACTACATTAGTTTCACGTTTCGTTTTGCGCTTTATTGTTTTCTGTGAGTTTCATCCAATAAACATGTTGAACTCTATGCACGCTGCACCTTGGTCCATTAATTCAACCAACGATCGTGACAAAAGTGGTATTCATGTTGTTTAAATCAAATGATACAACCCCCCCCCAAAAAAAAATATATATTTTAATTCCAGGTTGTAAGGCAACCAAATAGGAAAAATGCCAAGGAGGGTGAATACTTTCGCAAGCCACTGTACGCGCTCCCATATTCCCAGGATGCAAGCATGCGTAATAACAAATCAACATGCTATATAAATATATGAACCGGCTGAAATTCACAAAGTATTTTAACAACTGTTATACTTCTAGATTAATAAAGTTTGCTCATAAAGTTACTGGCCCCCTCCCTCACGTCAAACACTTGGATTCATTATTAACTTCTTGCGACTACAGGGGGTGCTGTTTTCTCATTAGCATAATTGCATTACAGATTAAACGGCTTCCTACTAAATTCTTGCTTGTACAATATGCATATTATTACTATTATTGGATAGAAAACACTCTCTAGTTTCTATAGGCGTTGGAATTTTGTCTCTGAGTGGAACAGAACTCATTCTACAGCAATTTCCCTGACATGGAGTCATATTTCACACATTTTGGCCCCTGATCTGGAGTCAGTTTAAAGGCCACTGTGAACGCTATCAGGATACGGACACTGCTTACGTCTTCCCCTGGATGCCTTTACGTGATGACGATTTGAATGGTATCGATTGCGCAATCACAGCCCCTATAAAACAAAAACACGTGTAGGTAGGAACTCTTTTCCAGATGCGTCGGGCGCGCGGTGGACACTGACCTGCTCTTTTTCTAAGCATTAGTGTAGCCAGTTATATTTCTCCGGTCATGTTTCTACTCGTTATAGGAGTTAAAAACATCATAAGGTAGTTAATTTAAACCGTTTTATAGCAATTTATATCCGTTTAGTGCGATTTTGGGACATTTATTTCTGAGACACTGTGAATCTCTGGGCACGGTTCCAGTTCATGCCGAACGCAATGGGCATTTCTACATGGCAAGAGGACAGCTTTCGACCAAAAGACGATTAGACCCAAGAAAGGATTCTTTGCCCAAGATTCTGATGGAAGAACAGCTCAAAGTAGGAACAATTTATTATGATAAATCGTGTTTCTGTCGAGAAATGTTAATCGCTTATGACGCCATCTTGCTAGACGTAGCTTCGCTTGGCGCAAACTGTATTGAAAAGTAAGGATAATTAAAAAAATGTAAATCAGCGATTGTATTAAGAATTAAATTGTCTATCAATCGCTGTCCACCCTATATTTTTTTGTCACGTTTATGAGTATTTATGTATACGACTAGATCACTGTCTAATATGGCGCACGACATTGTCTGACCAGCTGGGCAACTTTTGTCATTGTCTAACCATGATTTTGGTGGCTAAATATGCACATTTTCGAACAAACTGTATATGTATGTTGTAATGTGATGTTACAGGAGTGTCATCTGAAGAATTCTGAGAAGGTTAGTGAAAAAATTAATATATTTTGGCGATGTTTACGTTATCGCTCTCTTTGGCTAGAATCAATGCTCTGGTGACGTTTGCATATGTGGTATGCTAATATAACGATTTATTGTGTTTTCGCTGTAAGACACTTAGAAAATCTGAAATATTGTCTGTATTCACAGGATCTGTGTCTTTCGATTAGTGTATGCTGTGTATTTTTACGAAATGTTTGATGATTAGTAATTAGGTAAACACGTTGCTCTATGTATTTATTCTAGTCCATTTGTGACGGTGGGTGCAATTGTAAACTATGATATCTACCTGAAATATGCGCATTTTTCTAACAAAACCTATCCTATACCATAAATATGTTATCAGACTGTCATCTGATGAGGTTTTTTCTTGGTTAGTGGCTATCAATATCTTAGTTTAGCCGAATTGGTGATAGCACCTGATGGAGTAAGAAACTGATGGAGTTAGAAAAGTGGTGTCTTTTGCTAACGTGGTTAGCTAATAGATTTACATATTTTGTCTTCCCTGTAAAACATTTTAAAAATCTGAAATGGTGGCTTTATTCACAAGATCTGTATCTTTCATTAGGTGTCTTGGACTTGTGATTTAATGATATTTAGATGCTACTATTTAATTGTGACGCTATGCTAGGCTATGCTACTCAGTGTGGGGGGGGTGGGGGGTGCTCCCGGACCCGGGGTAGATACTCGTGAAAGGTTTTAAGGGGACAAGGTGACACCATCTTAACTCTCATTTTAATACACCAGAGGGGCGTGATTTATATAGCTAGATAGCTACTCTACTGGTGCCAAAATGTAACTGTAAGGTGTCAGCAAATATAGCTAAAAGTTGACCCTATTCATCTATGGCAAAGATACTTATATGATTCTCGTTTCATCTGTGTCTGGTGTTAGCTAGTTACTGGCTAGCTAGGTGTTCAGCCAGCATGGAACAGAAGGGTGTGTTCAAAACTCAAATGTCAAGTCTACATATTGATCAGTGCTGCTGTGAACTGTATCATAAGAGATATGCCAGAAGGGAGATAAATACATATATACAAAAACGATTTAATTGATGCAATTTCTCTTACTTTTCAGAATTACATTTTAACCTCTACTTCATCACCCTCCTGGATCCGGGATCCTCCTCATCAAAAAAGCTGACTAGCATATTCTAGCCTAACGGGACAGGGATATCATATAATATAATTTTCATGAAATCACAAGTCCAATACAGCAAATGAAAGATAAACATCTTGCGAATCCAGCCAATATTTCCGATTTTTTAAGTGTTTTACAGCGAAAACACAATATAGAATTATATTAGCTTACCACAATAGCAAAACACACAAAGGCCTTTATTCACCGCAAAGGTAGCTTTCGCAAAAACCAGCAATAGATATAAAATTAATCACTAACCTTTGGACAACTTCATCAGATAACAGTCTTATAACATCATGTTATACAATACATTTATGTTTTGTTCGAAAATTTGCATATTTAGAGCTGCAAATCGTGGTTATACATTGTGAATACGTAGCAACATTTCCCCAGAATGTCCGGAGAAATTTTGGACACTCACCTAATCTGACCAAAGAACTCATCATAAACTTTACATAAAAATGCTTGTTGTATGGCAAATGAAAGATACACTGGTTCTTAATGCAACGGCTGTGTTAGATTTTTAAAAATAACTTTACCACAACATACAGCTTGGGTTATTGTGAGACAGCGCTCACCAACATGGCGGAGAATAGGCCTCAACATATTACACAGAAATACGAAATAACATCATAAATGTTTTCTTACTTTTGCTGAGCTTCCATCAGAATGTTGTACAAGGAGTCCTATTTCCAGAATAAATCGTTGTTTGGTTTTAGAATGTCCATTTCTTCTGTCGAATTAGCAACCTTAGCTAGCATTGTGGCGCGAACATTCCCATCCTCTCTTGGCGCAAAGAACGGAAAATTCCAAAAATCCCATTAAACGTTGAATAAACTGATAAAACTCGGTTGAAAAAACCTACTTTATGATGTTTTTCTCATATGTATCAAATAAAATCAGAGCCGGAGATATTCGCCGTGTATACTTAACGCTTTTCAGAAGACAATGTCGAGCTCCCCCGCGTGCCGTCGAAGACAAAGAAAATACCGGACCTGTCACTCCAAAAGCTCTTATTCAGCCTCAGATCAAGCTAGACACCCCATTCAACCTTCCACTGCCTGTTGACATCTAGTGGAAGGCGTATGAAGTGCATACATATCAATAAATAAAAGCCAGTTGAATAGGCAGGCCCTGAAACAGAGCCTCGTTTTCAGATTTTTCACTTCCTGTATGGAAGTTTGCTGCCAATAGAGTTCTGTTTTACTCACAGATATAATTCAAACCGTTTTAGAAACTTCAGAGTGTTTTCTATCCAATAGTAATAATAATATGCATATTGTATGATCTAGAACAGAGTACTAGGCCGTTTATTTTGGGCACGATTTTTTCCAAAGTGAAAACAGCGCCCCTCTATTGATAATGAAACATAGTATCTTAGGTTCTCACTTGGTTAAGACCATAGGATTGCAAATGAATGAATCCAACAACCATGTCACTAGCAAACACACACATGGGTGGTACTGGTAATGCAACAAAAAAAATATCTTGAAAAGCACAGTGGGAAATAAGGCTTAAATCCCTACAGTTGGGCTATTCAATTCTGTTTCTGAAGGGCCGAAACATTTCTGTTTGGGGATTTTTCTTTCTTCAAAGAATGATTTCATTTATGGTTCTTCAAAGACTCTAAATTGGTTCCCTTATGGCATTGCTCTCAGTAACCTTATTTTGTTCGAACTTGCACCTTTAGTTTTTAGTGTATTGACATGAGATTGTCAATAAACACATGACTTCATATCACAACTACTTAATCTTGATGATGTGATTCCATTTTATTCATCTCATGTCTCTTATCTCTTTCCCAACACTTCCTTCTTCTGTTCTGGACACATATTCTGATAGCACATCCCCTAGCCTAGTATATAGTCACGTCCCCAAGCCTAATAATATGTAGTCTCAGCACAGAAGCAACACGTCTGTCTGTGATGGTTTGTGGCACATTAAATCAGAGAAGGGACACATACAATTGAAGAAGAAGAAGAAGACATTATATTTTTGCCTTCAAGATACCCAATAAAAACATAAAATAGCAGAAATAAACATGACAATACTAAAATTGAAGTGCATTAAAACAAAGGCGCATATAGTAGCACCCAAAGATCAATAATACTGTACACGGGGAAAACAAAAGCAACGACAAGCTCATAAAGGCAGTTAAAATTGAGAGGCAACTTAAACAACCTCTGCAACGCCTACAATGGAACGGCATCAAATACATCAAACACATTCTTTCCATTAGTGATGTTACGTTTGATACCACAGCTCCGAGGCATGCGTCGACATCGCTAAGCATTTTACTTCGAAGGAGTGCTTCACTTCACTCGAAGGAGTGCTTCACTTGTATCACTTTATCAGGAGCACGTGATCAATGACGTCCGAAAGCTTCGTTTTGTCGAGCAACAACCTGATTGGTTTTGTATTGGCTTGGAAATGATTTTGACCAGCATGTGCCGCTAGTGTACAACGTTTTGATCAAAGCCTCAAGTAATTACATTTTTTCCCGACACAATTGGCTGAAAATGCTCAATGCTTCAGGAAGCTTAGTTTCCCCATCAATACTTTCCATGTGTTTGATACCAATCCTTTCCATCCAGTACTATGAGCCATCCTCCCCTCACCAGCCTCCACTGGCATCTGTCCATTACCTCCCATGTAACTGCCTGATCATGTCATTACTTCTAGGGACGTGTGTGTGTGTGTGTGTGTGTGTGTGTGTGTGTGTGTGTGTGTGTGTGTGTGTGTGTGTGTGTGTGTGTGTGTGTGTGTGTGTGTGTGTGTGTGTGTGTGTGTGTGTGTGTGTGTGTGTGTAGACGGCAGTATTTCCGTTACACGTATCTCAATTACTTATGAGTATTTTGTCATTTGTATTACATTGTATTACATTACACTTCCATGTATTTGTATAACAAGTGGCCCCCTTTCACCCTGCATTGGTATCAGAGGTTTGATGGCACTATGGTGTGATAAGAGTGTCTGCTGAATTAACTAAATGTATATGTAAAAATTAACCATTCTAAAGCATGATGAGTAGTATTCTAATGCGCTCTGCCCCGAAGCAAGGCCAATTATAATACCCAGTGTGCTTTGGTCATCTAGCAGACACTTATCCAGAGTGACTTACAGCCAGTGCATTCAACTAAGGTACAGTAGAAAAACAACAACATATTACAGTCATAGCAAGTAAAACGTTTCTGTAACCGTTACTGAGAATGTTGTTGCTGTTTGGACCCCCTACTTGCAAATGAATTTTGGTATTTGAAAATACAAAATACATGTGTTTTAATGAAATACATTTCAAAATACAAATATTTTGTGTATTGTGATGCATTGATATTCTTCATGGTATTTTGTCATTTTTGCCCTTCCCTGTGTGTGCGTACGCGCGGCACACTATGAAACGCCACAGTGAGGACACATACATAGTCAAGAGAAGAATAAAAGTGTTTGTTATTGCTCCCACTGCAGTCAGTGAATGATAAATTCTGTAATAAACATGCTTCTATGAGGTGAATATCAATGAATCTCCCTCTGGATGCTCAGTCATCATTATGGAGAGAGCTGAGCACTGTGCCACGCCAATTATGTAACGGTGGTGCAGCACAGAGGCAATTAATGACTTTAAATGGCCCATAAGCGCGCACGAACACACACATAGGAATAGAAAATACCATTAAGATCAATGTATCAAAATTAACTAGAATATACCTGTAATTTGTAATGTATTCAATTAAAACGCGGGTATTTTGTATTGTACAGCACAAAAATTAATTTGCGAGTAGCCGGCCCGAACAGCAACAACATTCTCAGTAACGGTTACAAAAACATTTACTTGCTATGACTGTGATACAGTATGTTTTTTAAAAAAATCAATGAAATACATTTATAAAGCCCTTCTGACGTCATCTGATGTCACGAAGTGCTGTACAGAAACCCAGCCTAAAACACCCAAACAGCAAGCAATGCAGGTGTAGACGCACGGTGGCTAGGAAAAACTCCTTATAAAGGCCAGAACCTAGGAAGAAACCTAGAGAGGAACCAGGCTATGAGGGGTGGCCAGTCCACTTCTGGCTGTGCCGGGTGGAGATTATAACAGAACATGGCCAAGATGTTCAAATGTTCATAGATGACCAGCAGGGTGAAACGTTTATCTATCTTAGTTGAGCAAGTCACTCTGGATAAGAGTGTCTGCTAAATGACCAAATTGTACATGAATATGTAAAAATGAACATACCAAAATGAACTGCAAAGCACACTGGGTATTGTTATTGGCCTTGTTTCAGGATGGAGCTCATTAGAATAATACTCTGCATGCTTTGCAATTGTTCATTTTTACATATTCATTTATATTTAGTTAGTTTAGCAGATGCTCTTATCACACCATAGTGCTATCAGACTTTTGATACAAAATGTGAACTACTATTATGAAAAATGGTATAGGAAAGTATTTTGTATTTTGACAATACAAATTACAGAATTTAAAAAATACAAATGACTGTATTTTGAAAATACAAAATACATTGGACTGTAGTTCAGCCCAGTGTAATTCATATGACAAAATATTCAAAAGTAATTGAAATACGTATTTCAAACACATGTAATAGAAATTCTGCCCATCTCCACACACTCTCAGTTGTTGAATCTTGTTATGTTCATACAAATATTTACACATGTTAAGTTTGCTGAAAATAAACGCAGTTGACAGTGAGAGGAAGTTTCTTTTGTTGCTGAGTTTATATCCCTATGGGCCTATATTCACAAAATGTCTCAGAATAGGAGTGCTGATCTAGGATCTGGTCCTCCCTGTCCAAATTATCTCATTCATTATCATCTAAAAGGGAAAACTGATCCTAGATCGTCACTTATTCTGAGTACACTTTTAATATAGGTCCTGATCTAAGTCCTTCCAGTCATTTGAGCTGGGCCAGACTACAGGCTGCAGTGAGTGAGGTGGCTGCAGACAGAGTCCCGAGGCTCTACCTCTCCATCTTTCTCCAGACTAATGGGCATCTAAAACAAGCCTGCAGCGCCTGGGTCACTGCAGCCAACAGGCAATAAAAGCCCTTCCTCATATAGTGACATGAAAACAGTGGCATCCATGAGGTCCTTTAACAGCACCTTTTACACACAGAAACAGGATGCAGTATGCACAAACACACACACACACACACACACACACACACACACACACACACACACACACACACACACACACACACACACACACACACACACACACACACACACACACACACACACACACACACACACACACACACACACACACACACACACACACAGAGAGCTTATACAGTGCCAAGTGAAAGTCTACACACCCCTTGCACAGTCTATTTTAAAAGAGAATACATTAGATTTTCTTCAGACTGATGTACACAACCTACTTCACATTATCAAAGTGAAAGAAAAAGTCTAGAACATTTTCCATGTTTTGATTGCGTACACTGAATTTGACAGTATCTCACGGGCATCTCAGTGGCAAGTAAATGTCTGTATTTCGTGCAATTACTGTAATATAAATACGGTATTAAAGAAAGTACTGTGTAATGACACACAGTACAATACCGTAAAAAATAGGTGGAGTATTTACACATATATCAATGAATATTCTGTTTTATATCACTTGCACTTCTAGAGACCTTCCAAAGTGGCAGCAACTACAGGGCACACCAGAATGGCTTTCCTAGGTGTTGAGTGTTCCTGAACGGTCTAATCTCAGTCCTGAGTTAAATCTGTTTCAAAATCTGGGTTGGACTTTTGAATATTGAATATTGCTGTCATGACTCCCAACCAAATTTAATGAGCTTGAGCAATTTTGACAAAAACAATGGATAAATGTTGCCCTAAAAAATTGTGCAAAGTCGGTAGAATCTTATTCAAAATGATTCAGCGCTGTAATGGCTGCCAAAGGTGCTTCCGCAGAGTATTACACTAACTCTGGGTTGTGAAGACATAATGCATTTTGAAAGGTTTTATCATTTTTCTCTCACTTTGATAATGTGGAGTAGGTGGTATAGATAGAGAGGACCAAATAACGAATCAATTCCCTTTATAGATAAAAAAATTTAAGCAGCAAAATGTGAAGACTGTGGAAGGGGTGTGGAGACTTTCACTAGCGACTGAATGTTAACTCTTAGATGTTAAGTCCCCTTTATAGGGGACTTTGAGTGGTTCTGAACTAGTCCCGACTGATATTTCTGTGTACAGCACACTCTTTAAACGACACAACATCCATTGCCTTAAACCACCTAAAAGCGCTGCTTGTCCCGATACTAATGCACTATTGCAGTCGGTTATTTGCATCGGGAGCGACACGTCACATTTTCAGGCCTATCCAGACAAAGGAACGATTTCCCGTGCCAGTGAAGCTCACAGCTGCGCATGCAATAGCGCATATGAAATGAGGGAGTTTAGCAGATGCAACAATAGTAGTTTAATCTCGCAGTGATGTTCTCAGGTGGATTTATAGCTCTCAACAGTTCTTATTTTTTTTCAAATAAATGTGTGGAATTGAAACATAGACGGACAAAATCGTGCTTAAAGTTGTAACGAGTCTGCACACATTTGAATGGCGACTCTGCACCGCTCAGTGGACTTTTAGGAGAAAAGTCTCTCTGTCGTCAGTTATATGAAATAATGCCAATATTGTGCTGTCACTAAATAGAACCATATTTATTTCACAGTTATAGGAAAGGTGAAATCGTGTAGTAAGTTGTTTTATAATTTGACTGTTACTATATTTAGAAAACATTTAAATCATTTCAAGCCCTGTTACCCCACTTTTGTTGAAAAGGAAAAATAATCTGATGATATGATTTTATCATGTTTGTACAATGTACTTGAGCTTGTGTCCTCAAAGAGGAGTACACCTCAGCAATTTGTACCAGAAAGGTGACTTACAGACCTTTCTAAAACTATGCAACATTACCAGTTGTTGTTTAAATCTCAATTTTGCCCTATCGTTCAAGAGGGTTTACACCTATCCAGGCCTTCTGAGATCTGGCATACGTCTTCAATGTAGCCAGCCGGGAATGTGACCGTAGTTTAGGATCATGTCGGAGTCTTCTCTCTAGCATTTTAGATATTGACCTCCATATCATGTATACTATGATAGATATCAATAGGGCTATTATAGCGTAGTGATTGACTGTTGTTTATTGAGAATAGCTCTTTACAATGGTCTGAGGTGATACTAAAGAACTGTAATGACAGGGCTTCCATCCCAAAGGGCACCATATTCCCTATATAGGGCACTACTTTTGATCAGAGCCCTATGGGTCATATATAGAGCACTATATAGGGAATAGTGTACCATTTAGGCAGATTTGGGGAGTAACAGATTACATGTAAAAAATAATAATAAAAAAAACGGTAACTGTAATCCATTATGTTACCAGCAAAAATATTGTAATCAGATTAAATATACTTTTGAAAAACTAGATGATTACTTAGAGGATTACTTTTAAATTCAGAAAGGATGTTTGCGAGAAAAAAAATCTTTGACACTTCTGTTTTCTCAATGACATTCAAATCAGCATTGAAAAAAGGCGCAAGTTTAAGTTTGTTCCACCTGAGGGAGTCTGACCACAAGTCAGAGACCACTATGATGACACACCAAATGTGTTTGATGGATCGCGGGAAAAGAGCAGGAATAGGCTTTTGTAGGCTACAGTCCAAGCTATGTCTTCCAATGGTGTGACTGCTGTTGGCATCCAAAGATTATCCAACTTGAATAAATGCTTGGAGGTAAGGATGACAGCAGTGGTGTAGCCTAAGGCGATACGGGTATCACTTATTATTGATATCTACATAGCGCACTGATGTGAATCACACTGCTGCTCTCTCATTTAGCTATTAGCGCCTTACAGATTGTGGTTGTTTCGGATGGCTGTTCACAAATCTAAATATTTATTTGAACCCAATAATGGATGAATTCAAGAAGTTTAAGCTGCCTATCAATCATTGTTTTTGAAACAGGTGGACAGCCAGTGCGCTCTTGCAACAGCTGCACAGTGCGGATCCAAGCCTATGGAATAAAAGTGGGGCTTTTATTGTTCAATCTAATTCATGCTGAGAAAAAAAATCCATAGGCCTAATGGACACATGCTCAAACTACACTTTTGATGGACTTAAAGGGACAATCTGTAGTTGTTACATCTATTTTTGGACTTATAAATTATGTATACAGTACCAGTCAAAGGTTTGGACACACCTACTCATTCAATGGTTTTTCTTTTCTTTTTACTATTTTCTACATTGTAGAATAATAGTGAAGACATCAAAACGGTGAAATAACACATAAGGAATCATGTAGTAACCAAAAAAGTGTTAAACAAATCAAAATATATTTGAGATTTTAGATTCTTCAAAGTAGCCACCCTTTGCCTTGATGACAGCTTTGCAAACTCTTGGCAAAGCATGTCATTCCATGAGCGCAGCATTTATTTTTCAACTCGAATCAATGAGCCCAATCAGTCCTCCATGACAACAAAAAACAACAGAGTAGGGGTGGCTAATAAATCCTTAGTTTTGGGGTCATGCTCAGGTAAAACAATGTGGCTAATCTGCACTTCCATATTTCCAGGGTATAATATTTATTGGAATGACTGGAATTCTGATAGACTTTGGTTTTTAATGTAAAGATATAATTTTAAATTATTATTATATGTAGTAGAAAGTGATGGGTTAGAAGAAGCCTACATAACCAACCCATAAAGTAAAATGTAACATCCATATATAGCCAGCTATGTAAACTTTAACATTGATTTATCCTGCAATAGATGTCGTTCAATTGGTAACATACATTTTTGTCTTCTTCTAATGCCTCCTAGGGGGAAGGTCATCTAGAAGTAACGGAATGTAATCAGATTACGTTACTGAGTTTGTTTAATCCAAAAGGTATGTGACTGATTACAATTTTGGACAGGTCATTTGTAACTGTAATGGATTACATTTAGAAAGTAACCTAACCAATCCTGCATTTAGGACACAGATTTATTCAGTTGATGTGTTTACCAACAACCAAATCAAATCTATTTATATAGCCCTTCTTTCATCAGCTGATATCTCAAAATGCTGTACAGAAACCCAGCCTAAAACCTCAAACAGCAAGCAATGCAGGTGTAGAAGCACGGTGGCTAGGAAAAACTCCCTAGAAATGCCAAAACTTAGGAAGAAACCAAGAGAGGAACCAGGCTATGAGGGGTGGCCAGTCCTCTTCTGGCTGTGCCGGGTGGAGATTATAACAGAACATGGCCAAGATGTTCAAATGTTCATAAATGACCAGCATAGTCAAATAATAATAATCACAGTAGTTGTCGAGGGTACAACAGTTCAGCACCTCAGGAGTAAATGTCAGTTGGCTTTTCATAGCCAATTATTTAGAGTATCTCTGCTGCTCCTGCTGTCTCTAGAGAGTTGAAAACAGCAGGTCTGGGACAGGTAGCACGTCCGGTCAACAGGTCAGGTTTCCATAGCCGCAGGCAGAACAGTTGAAACTGGAGCAGCAGCACGGCCAGGTGGACTGGGGACAGCAAGGAGTCATCATGCCAGGTAGTCCTGAGGCATGGTCCTAGGGCTCAGGTCCTCCGAGAGAGAGAAAGAAAGAAAGAGCGAAAGAGAGAATTAGAGAGAGCATACTTAAATTCCCACAGGACACCGGATAAGACAGGAGAAAAACTCCAGATATAACAGACTGACCCTAGCCCCCCGACACATAAACTACTGCAGCATAAATACTGGAGGCTGAGACAGGAGGGGTCAGGAGGCACTGTGGCCCCATCCGATGATACCCCCAGACAGAGCCAGAACACAATGCCAATTTCTGGGTCGATTAAAACCCACAAATAAAAACGTAGTCTAAATTGTGAGGATTATTATTTTCTAGCCAAAGAGAAAAAACAAGCGTTTGGTGAGAAATAATGACATACATTTTGACACTGACAAACAAACTCCCTCTGTCTGTATTATTTCAGTAAAACTAATTTACTCCTGGCCTAGATTTCAAATTTCTTCATCATTCTATTTTGACGGAAACAGACTTCCTGAATAACATAATGCATTATAATAACAACATAATGTAATCACAGAGAGAAGGAGAGAAAGAGACAGAGAGAGAAAGAGACAGAGGGAGAGAGAGACAGAGAAGGAGAGAGAGGGAGAGGAGGAAGGAGAGAGAGAGTGACGTACATAACACAGCTTGTTGTTCTGTTATGGAGGATTGTACACACACACCCACCCACCCACCCACCCACCCACCCACACACACACACACACACACACATATACACACACATACACACACACACACACACACACACACACACACACACACACACACACACACACACACACACACACACACACACACACACACACACACACACACACACACACACACACACAGGGCCTTAGGCCTACTGAGTAGCATGTGTTCATTAAAGCAGACCTGTTCCACTGGGCCTCTCCAGGATAACGCAACCCCCTTTGAGGTCGCGGTGATTGCAGGCAGGCTCTTGCATTTGGTCGGACACAGTTAACATGTTCCTGATGGTAATCAGTCCCTACAGGGGTTGATCAGTCAGCAGATGGATGGAGACCGTGGAGGGATAGAGTTCCTGTGGTCTTCATAGACCCCCCAGTCCAATCCTGTCAATATCGTTGAGTCTTAGAGTGTCTTAAAAGAGATCACACTGTATCGAAATACATTTCAATCAAGTTTCTGTCCCCTTCTGTCGTTCCTTCTTTCCCTCAATGTGAACGTGTGTTCCTCTTATTCCGCTCTCCATCTCGATGACCCTTCTCTTTTCCACTCTCATCCCTTGTCTCACCCCTTTTTACCCATTCCCCTCTCTCGCCTCTTCCTCTGTCTCCTCTGTCTCCACCCCTCACTGCACCAGTCCCCGTGTGCCCATCTTTCGCCCCATGTTCCCGTCCATCCAAGAATGAGTAATCGGGTTTGCTTCGCCGTGGTAACCACGCTCTATTTTAAGGAGGCGATACATAATTAAGACAGACTGGACCTGGAGGGAGAGAGTCACAGGAGAGAGAGAGGATGTGTGTGTGTGTGTGTTTCTGTGTGTGTGTGCGTGTGTGTGTGTGTGTGTTCATGTGTGTCCTGTTTGAAAAACAATTCAACTTTCTACACATTCACTTCATTGCATGTGTTAATATTATGTTGTCTGTCCGATGTTTATGTTGTCTGTCCGATGCCGTTGTAATGATGTAATTTCTCATAGAAAGAAGGTAAGCTATTTACTTTCATAGGTTGCATAACACCAAAATGCATGTGGAGTTATATTTGTGGACCTACAAACACACGCGCGTGCCCACGTGCACACACACACACACACACACACACACACACACACACACACACACACACACACACACACACACACACACACACACACACACACACACACACAGGTGTGAAGGTGCTGAAGGATATCACACCTGCTTGGTGCCTGCAGATGAGGGCTAATGAGCTCACCCTTCAGCTTCCTCTGCGGGAGAGCTGTGTGTGTTTGTGTGTATGTTTGTGTGTGTGTGTTTGGGTGTGTGTGTGTGTGTGTGCACACGTGTCTGCGTGTTAATCTCTCTCCTCCACCCCTTTCACACACATCTCCCCACTACTTATATGGATCAGAGTCCTTTTTCTCCACTTTATCGTGCGAATCAAAAGATATTCCAAGGACGTTCGCAGCTTCTGAGACAATATGCTTGTTGATTAGATATGGGCTGGTCCTGAAGCGGTTGTAGATTGAAGCGATTGAAGATGCATGAGGCTGTCTCTCATGCATACCCCCCCCCCCTCCTCTCTCTATCGCTCTCTCTCCAACCCTCTCTGTCTCTCTCTCTGTCTTACTGCAGGATCTCCACTGACTCGCATTCTCCCAAGCTGCAGATCCGGAGCCACAGCTACCTGCGGGCGGTGAGTGAGGTTTCCATCAATAGAAGCCTGGACAGCTTGGACCCGGCAGGGCTCCTGGCCTCGCCCAAATTCCGCTCGCGAAATGAGAGCTACATGAGAGCCATGAGCACCATCAGCCAGGTTGGTTCCCCTGGGGGCGCGTACCTCCCCCTGTCCCATCCTCTAACTGTCTCCTGTCCTTACTTACTCCTAACAGTAGCAGGGGAGAGGAAACAACTCTAAAGAACCATTGAAAAAGCCCAAATCAACCTCAAACCAACCCCAAACCAACTCCAAACCAAAAACAATCCAACCCCAAACCAAAAACAATCCAACCCCAAACCAAAAACAATCCAACCCCAAACCAGCCCCAAATCAACAATCAAACAATCATTCAGCAACAATCCCATGGGAGCGGATAATTAAACCAAACCATCTCCAAACATTTGGGTGTTGTTATCTTCAGGTCTGTTGAATCAGAGTGAAATTCACAGCACTAATTAGAAATACAGCCCATCTTTTCCCTGACCCCCCCCTCCCATCATCCTGTCTGTCTGTTCATTCCTCTTCTGTAGACTCCAATGACATTCATAGAGAAATATTCCAATTAGGCTTTCTCATTAGAGCTGAAACAGGACTGCTTTCATTTTCAACAGCTAGGACTGCACATGGACTGCAGGGTTGTCCTAAGTACTGGGCGGCTGTTAAAGGGAGAATGGCTCATTGTAATAGCTTGATGGAATAAATAAAATGGTACCGAGCATATATTTTTTACATTTTTACTAGGCAAGTCAGTGCCTTTCTATAGTCTTCGAAAGCCAAGTTAACAAACAGATCACCGACCATTTCGAATCCCACCGTACCTTCTCCGCTATGCAATCCGAGCTGGTCATGGGTGCACCTCAGCCACGCTCAAGGTCCTAAACGATATCATAACCGCCATCAATAGAAGACAATACTGTGCAGCCGTCTTCATCGACCTGGCCAAGGCTTTCGACTCTGTCAATCACCGCATTCTTATCAGCAGACTCAACGGCCTTGGTTTCTCAAATGACTGCCTCGCCTGGTTCACCTGGTACTTCTCAGATTGAGTTCAGTGTGTCAAGTCGGAGGGCCTGTTGTCCGGACCTCTGGCAGTCTCTATGGGGGTGTCATAGGGTTCAATTCTCGGGCCAACTCTTTTCTCTGTATACATCAATGATGTTGCTCTTGCTGCTGGTGATTCTCTGATCCACCTCTACGCAGACGACACCATTCTGTATACTTCTGGCCCTTCTTTGGACAATGTGTTAACTAACCTCCAGACGAGCTTCAATGCCATACAACACTCCTTCCGTGGCCTCCAACTGCTCTTAATTGCAAGTAAATCTAAATGCATGCTCTTCAACTGATCGCTGCCTTCACCTGCCCGCCCGTCTAGCATCACTACTCTGGACGGTTCTGACTTAGAATATGTGGACAACTACAAATACCTAGGTGCCTGGTTAGACTGTAAACTCTCCTTCCAGACTCACATTAAGCATCTCCAATCCAAAATTAAATCTAGAATCTGCTTCCTATTTCGCAACAAAGCATCCTTCACTCATGCTGCCAAACATAGCCTCGTAAAACTGACTATCCTACCGATCCTTGACTTTGGTGAAGTCATTTACAAAATAGCCTTACCTTCCTAATCTTACTACATTTGCACACACTGTATATAGACTTTTCTATTGTGATATTGACTGTACGTTCGTTTATCCCATGTGTAACTCTGTGTTGTTTGTGTCGCACTGCTTTGCTTTATCTTGGCCAGGTCATAGTTGTAAATGAGAACTTGTTCTCAACTGGCCTATCTGGTTAAATAAAGAAAAAAAGAAAAGAAAAGAAAAATAACAAATTCTTAATTACAATGACGGCCTACCCTGGGCCAATTGTGCACCGCCTTATGGGACTCCTAATCACGGCCGGTTGTGATACAGTGTCACGCCCTGGCCTTAGTATTCTTTGTTTTCTTTATTATTTTAGTTAGGTCAGGGTGTGACATGGGGAATGTTTGTGTTTTGTCGGTTTTGGGTGATTATATGGTAAAGGGGGTGTTGGGTGTATTGTATGGGTTTGTGTGTAGTGCATGTGTCTAGCGTTGTCTATGTTGGTTTAGTTGTTTAGGAGAGTCTATGGTTGCCTGAATGAGTTCCCAATTAGAGACAGCTGATTTCTGTTGTCTCTGATTGGGAGCCATATTTAGGGTAGCCATAGGCTTTCATGTGATGTGGGTAGTTGTCTATGTCAGAACGTTTGTAGCCTGTGTGTCTAAGTGCACAACGTTATTTAGCTTCACGGTCGTTTGTTGTTTTGTTCGTTTTGTTAAAGTGTTTCGTGTCGTGTTTATTTTTCGTCATCTTTAAAAATAAAAGAAGATGGCTTATTTTCCTAATGCTGCGTTTTGGTCCGTCAATCCGCCACACGATCGTGACAGAATTACCCACCAAAGGATCAAGCAGCGTGAATTGGAGCAGTGGCCTGCTACACAGGATTATTGGAGTTGGGAGGAAATATTGGACGGAGAAGATCCATGGGCACAGCCGGGAGAATATCGCCGTCCCAAAGCTGAGCTGGAGGCAGCGAAAGCAGAGAGGCGGCGATATGAGGAGGCAGCACGGAAACAAGGCTGGAACCCCGTAAGTCAAACCCAAAAATTTCTTGGGGGAGGGCTCTCGGGTAGTTTAGTTGGGTCAGTCGGGAGACGTGAGCCAACTCCTCCTGCTTACCGTAAGGAGCCGGTGAGGGCGGATTTGGAAGTGAGCGACGCAGAGACAGTAAAGGAATTAATGGAGAAATTGGAGGAGAGAGTTATGAGGGATGTACTGGTTTGGTGCATGAGGCACGGCATCCGTCCGAATGAGCGTGTTGGTGAGTTAATGTCACCGGGAACAGCTCTCCATACTCGTCCTGAGGTGCGTGCTAGCCGTCTGGTTAAGACAGTGCCTACAGCACGCACAAAGCCTCCTGTGTGTCTCCAGAGTCCTGTGCGTCCTGTTACTGTTCCTCCACGTACTAGCCCTGTGTTGCGTGTCTCCAGCACATTACCACCAGTGTCTAAACCACGCACCAAGCCTCCTGTGTGTCCCCAGAGTCCTGTGCGTCCTGTTGCTGCTCCCCGCACTAGCCCTGAGATGCGTGTCCCCAGCCCGGTGCCACCAGTCCCGGCACCACGCACCAGGCCTACAGTGCGCCTCAGCCGGCAGGAGTCTGCCGTCTGCACAGCGTTGACTGAACTGCTCGTCTCCCCAGCGCCATCTGAGCCATCCGTCTCCCCAGCGCCATCTGAGCCATCCGTCTCCCCAGCGCCATCTGAGCCATCCGTCTGCAATGAGCCTGCAAAGCCGCCCGTCTGCCATGAGCCTGCAAAGCCGCCCGTCTGCCATGAGCCCACTGAGCCGTCCGCCAGACAGGAGCCACTAGAGCCGCCAGCCAGACAGGAGCCGCTAGAGCCGTCCGTCAGACAGGATCTGCCAGAGCCGCCAACCAGACAGGATCTGCCAGAGCCGCCAACCAGACAGGATCTGCCAGAGCCGCCAACCAGACAGGATCTGCCAGAGCCGCCAACCAGACAGGAGCAGCCAGATCAGTCAGCCAGCCATGAGCAGCCAGATCCGTCAGCTAGCCATGAGCAGCCAGATCCGTCAGCTAGCCATGAGCAGCCAGATCCGTCAGCTAGCCATGAGCAGTCAGATCCGTCAGCTAGCCATGAGCAGCCAGATCCGTCAGCCAGCCATGAGCAGCCAGATCCGTCAGCCAGCCATGAGCAGCCAGATCCGTCAGCCAGCCATGAGCAGCCAGATCCGTCAGCCAGCCATGAGCAGCCAGATCCGTCAGCTAGCCATGAGCAGCCAGATCCGTCAGCTAGCCATGAGCAGCCAGATCCGTCAGCTAGCCATGAGCAGCCAGATCCGTCAGCTAGCCATGAGCAGCCAGATCCGTCAGCTAGCCATGAGCAGCCAGATCCGTCAGCTAGCCATGAGCAGCCAGATCCGTCAGCCAGCCATGAGCAGCCAGATCCGTCAGCCAGCCATGAGCAGCCAGATCCGTCAGCCAGCCATGAGCAGCCAGATCCGTCAGTTAGCCATGAGCAGCCAGATCTGTCAGCCAGTCATGGGCCGTCCCTCAGTCCGGAGCTGCAGTCCCTCAGTCCGGAGCTGCAGTCCCTCAGTCCGGAGCTGCCATTCCTCAGTCCGGAGCTGCCATTCCTCAGTCCGGAGCTGCCATTCCTCAGTCCGGAGCTGCCATTCCTCAGTCCGGAGCTGCCCCTTATCCTGGTGCTGCCCCTTACCCTGGTACTGCCCCTTACCCTGGTACTGCCCCTGACCCTGGTACTGCCCCTGACCCTGGTACTGCCCCTTACCCTGGTACTGCCCCTTACCCTGGTACTGCCCCTTAGTCCGGAGCTGCCCCTTAGTCCGGAACTGCCCCTTAATGCTATGGGGTTAATGTGGAGGGGGGTCATTTGGAGGAAGCTAAGGAGGCGGTTAGGGACTATGGTGACGTGGGGACCACAACCAGAGCCGGAGCCGCCACCATGGATGGAAGCCCACCCAGACCCTCCCCTAGACTGTGTAATGGTGCGCCCGGAGTTCGCACCTTAAGGGGGGGGTTATGTCACGCCCTGGCCTTAGTATTCTTTGTTTTCTTTATTATTTTAGTTAGGTCAGGGTGTGACATGGGGAATGTTTGTGTTTTGTCGGTTTTGGGTGATTATATGGTAAAGGGGGTGTTGGGTGTATTGTATGGGTTTGTGTGTAGTGCATGTGTCTAGCGTTGTCTATGTTGGTTTAGTTGTTTAGGAGAGTCTATGGTTGCCTGAATGAGTTCCCAATTAGAGACAGCTGATTTCTGTTGTCTCTGATTGGGAGCCATATTTAGGGTAGCCATAGGCTTTCATGTGATGTGGGTAGTTGTCTATGTCAGAACGTTTGTAGCCTGTGTGTGTAAGTGCACAACGTTATTTAGCTTCACGGTCGTTTGTTGTTTTGTTCGTTTTGTTAAAGTGTTTCGTGTCGTGTTTATTTTTCGTCATCTTTAAAAATAAAAGAAGATGGCTTATTTTCCTAATGCTGCGTTTTGGTCCGTCAATCCGCCACACGATCGTGACATACAGGCTGGATTCAAACCAGGGTCTGTAGTAACACCTCTAGCACTTAGACTGCTGCGCCACTCAGGACCCCCATGGAAGCCATGTGTTTGATACCGTTCCATTCTCTTAATTCTAGCCACCACTGGTCATTAGCAGATCAGCTAATTGCGAATGCTCTGTTTCGTGTAATACAACATACATTGTTTCCTGCTAGATGCTTAATTCTCATAGCACACCTTGGAAAACCAGTGTGATTTATGTCTCTCGCCACAGTAATGCTGCACAGCCGTTGTTTAAAAGCAATTACTGCCATGTGCACTGGTGGCACGCTTTATAAAGTAGACCTTAAGCATCTGCTCATATATCCTTGTGTTAAGGAGCTGAGCAAACAAGTTTTCTGAACCAAAAGTGTTTAAAACCCAAAGTGTTTCTTAAATCTGAATATTTGTGATTTAAGAGAGTGTTGTGAAAACACTTTGTGGGGTTTCAGTGCATGTAAAAGGCTCCATGAAAACACAGACACAAAAAAAACATATCTCTCATACAATCAAATGATTAAGAAATGCAAATGATTTATAGCCTCAATATTGATTGATGATGAGGGCATGTGGAGAATATTTTTGGGGAATTCCACTTTCATTTTTTCCCAGTGCTTTATTTCGACAGATTAGAAACAGGAGTAGACAGAGAAGGACTGAAAGTGGGACAGGTGGAAGTGGGAATTGAACCATTGAGGCAGTAAGATGGTACATTTCATTTGAATTTCGCAGAAATGTTACACACTGAACCACACAGCCGCACTGTATTTTTTTCTCCGGAGTGAATTGAAATGGACAAAAAAATAAATAAATGTACTTAATAAAAGTGAATGCAAGTAATTTCATTGATTTGTTCATTTCATTTGATCAAAAAACGTAAGAATAAATCCAATTTAATATGTTGCTCAAAATGTAAATATATTTTATGAGGATAACCAAAGATTTAAAATTGAGTGATTGAACTCATTGGGAGTCTGTTTTTAATCTCTTTGCACTTCTTATCTTGCATGTGGCTCTGTTTTTAGAGGATGTTGGATAATTCAAAAATGTTTACACAATGTTTGAAGAAAGACAAATATACTTTTATATTAATATTCGCTTGTTACGCCATGAGGTGTAATGGATCATGATGAACAGACATCAAAACCCGCAGGAAAATGACATTCAATGATGAGAGTGACCCATTCCCACATTTACCATTTTTGATGGTAGCGGCAAATACAGTATCCTGCCATGCTTGTTGTAAAACCTCTAGTTAATGTTGGTGGAAGGAGCACTGTGCTCAGCAATGCCTGCCAAAATGGGTTAATCGGGCAAATTATCAGATACATAAATCAAGTGTAAACATTCAAATATTCCAGAAACACCAAAATAGTATTAAGAAGCTTAGAATGTATCTAATTCTGCACTAAACAGAAGTCGAAACACCTCAACAATGTTTTCAACATTTCCCAGTAGGGCTCCCTGTCCCTGGCAAGGTGTTGCACACTTGATTAAGTGGTGTTACAACACACCATGTAATGTTTCAAAACATCTCAGGATAATGTGTTGCAATACTCCAGCAAAGTTAAGGTTTTGTCTCCTTTGTGTTGGTGGCAGCTCAGTTGCCACTCATTTTGGTGTTACAAGGCACATCATTTGAACGGTGTATCCCAGAAATAAGATGTTACAGTGTGTGTGATGGAGAGTGAGTAGTGGTCCTGTCCTCACTCATTTGGAGTGAGAGGAGGATGGGGGCACCTCTGGCTGGAGCACCAACAATGTGGCCCTCCACGGGCCCCCAGGGAGAGGCACAGAGCCCTCAGGCATTCAAGCGTCACTCCCTGCTCCAGCCTCTCCAGATCCAGCCCAGCTCACACACGCACACGCACACGCACACGCACACGCACACGCACACGCACACACACACACACACACACACACACACACACACAGGCATGCACATACGCTCACACATTCACACACAATAGGGATGTTAATCGGTTAGCCTCCAAAAATGTATTTGACCTGTCATGCTTATCGTTCTATAGGTTAATTTGCATAATTTTGCGGAATTAAATTGGCGCGTGTGTATTTTCGTTAGTCGTCATGAATTTTATTTATCACACGCTCACAGCAACAGAGCCTAGTTTGAGGAGCAGAATAGTCTACCACCTGTAAGATATCGCGAGAGTAGCTCCTCAAAATGTCTGCTTCTGTGAGCCCAATCATTACGCAACAAATAACAATTCTAAATGCAATCGTTTGTGAAAAACTTTGGTGGCCAAGATTAAAAAGGAGATATTTTTATTTATCAATCTCAACTCGTAAAGCGCATCCCATTCGCCATTCGGTTGCATAGGCTATAGCCGGCCTACCATTGACTATCAGAGCATCACCCACCACTTTGCAATATGAGCTTGAGGCAGTATAATTATTTGAAACCAGAATGTTTTACTTTACATCAAATAATGAGGCATGTCTTACCTCGCTTCAAAGTAGCCTTGCGAAAATCCATCCATAGAAACGTGGAGGCAAACTTCCTCATGCCATTTTAACCCGTTCTATTGGTTTTCATATCAACTTTCTTTCTTTGTCCTGAAGCCAAAAGCACAATCCTAGTCATATTAGCAACCTTTCATTGTAGTTGCTAAATTTCTAACTGAGATTTTCATCTCTGTGACATATGGAACTGCTCGCATTAGGTGCGCAGTTTAGAACAGTTTTCAGCTAATTGCATTTTGGCAAATGTTTGAAAATGACGTTTTACTAGCTGCTTCATTACAGGAGTTGCATGTTCAATAACAGACTATAGCCTTTTGACTGTAAGATGTTAGGCTTGCTATTGTTGCATGTTTCAATTAAGCTCTTTAATGAAAAATGTTCAGTCCTTGTATGCATGCATAGTATCAGAGAGGAAGAGGGCGAAGTATCAGAGAGAAGTTTCACTGCGCTTATTTTGAGCCTAAGCTTGTCGCCTGCATTCCCGCCTTGGGACGACTCCAATTGTTAGGGCGGAAACATAAGCATCTCGTCAATATATATAGAGCTCTGATAGTATTTTCTGTTGGTCGTATCATTTAATTAAAAAAACATTTTTTTACCATTTGTTGACCGGTTAATGAGGGTCAGTTATTCGGCAGCAAAATTTACCGAAATGTGCCTTTTTTAACACACATAGTATTGTTTAACCAACCTTGTGGGGACACACAATTGATTCCCGTTCAAAATCCTAATTTCTCCTAACCGCCCAAACCCAAACCCTAACCTTAACCCCGAAACCTAACCTTAACCTGTCTAGGACTGGGGTGCCGCCCCCCACATTCCACTGAAAAGGCAGAGCCGCGAAATTCAAAAAAACATTTTTTTTTAAATATTTAACTTTCACACATTAAAGTCCAATACAGCTAATGAAAGACACAGATCGTGTGAATCCAGCCAACATGTCCGATTTTTAAAATGTTTTACAGGGAAGACACAATATGTAAAGATGTAAATCTATTAGCTAAACACATTAGCATAAGACACCATCTTTTCTTTTCACCAACACCAGTAGCTATCACCAATTCGGATAAACTAAGATATTGATAGCCACTAACCAAGAAAAAACCTCATCAGATGACAGTCTGATAACATATTTATGGTATAGGATAGGTTTTGTTAGAAAAATGTGCATATTTCAGGTAGATGTCATAGTTTACAATTGCACCCACCGTCACAAATGGACTAGAATAAATACATAGAGCAACGTGTTTACCTAATTACTACTCATCAAACATTTCGTAAAAATACACAGCATACACTAATCGAAAGACACAGATCCTGTGAATACAGACAATATTTCAGATTTTCTAAGTGTCTTACAGCGAAAACACAATAAATCGTTATATTAGCATACCACATGTGCAAACATTACCCCAGCATTGATTCTAGCCAAAGAGAGCGATAACATCGCCAAAATATATTAATTTTTTCACTAACCTTCTCAGAATTCTTCCGATGACACTCCTGTAACATCATATTACACAATCCATATACAGTTTGTTCGAAAATGTGCATATTTAGCCACCAAAATCATGGTTAGACAATGACAAAAGTTGCCCAGCTGGTCAGACAATGTCGTGCGCCATATTAGACAGTGATCTAGTCGTATACATAAATACTCATAAACGTGACTAAAAAATATAGGGTGGACAGCGATTGATAGACAATTTAATTCTTAATACAATCGCGGATTTACATTTTTTAAATTATCCTTACTTTTCAATACAGTTTGCGCCAAGCGAAGCTACGTCAAACAAAATGGCGTCATAAGCGATTAACATTTTTCGACAGAAACACGATTTATCATAATAAATTGTTCCTACTTTGAGCTGTTCTTCCATCAGAATCTTGGGCAAAGAATCCTTTCTTGGGTCTAATCGTCTTTTGGTCGAAAGCTGTCCTCTTGCCATGTAGAAATGCCCATTGCGTTCGGCATGAACTGGAACCGTGCCCAGAGATTCACAGTGTCTCAGAAATAAATGTCCCAAAATCGCACTAAACAGATATAAATTGCTATAAAACGGTTTAAATTAACTACCTTATGATGTTTTTAACTCCTATAACGAGTAGAAACATGACCGGAGAAATATAACTGGCTACACTAATGCTTGGAAAAAGAGCAGGTCGGTGTCCACCGCGCGCCCGACGCATCTGGAAAAGAGTTCCTACCTACACGTGTTTTTGTTTTATAGTGGCTGTGATTGCGCAATCGATACCATTCAAAGCGTCAAGCGGCCAAAATGTGTGAAATCTGACTCCATGTCAGGGAAATTGCTGTAGAATGAGTTCTGTTTCACTCAGAGACAAAATTTCAACGGCTATAGAAACTAGAGACTGTTTTCTATCCAATAATAATAATAATATGCATATTGTACGATCAAGAATTTAAAAATTACACGATTTCCAGAAATAGTGACAACAGCACCCCCTAGCCTCAACAGGTTAACCATAAACCTAACCTAGCTCCTAAACTTAAACAGGTAGCCTAGTGGGGCGGCAGGTAGCCTAGTGGTTAGAGTGTTGGGCCAGTAACCGAAAGATTGCTAGATTGAATCCCAGAGCTGACAAAGTACAAATCTGTCGTTCTGCCCCTGAACAAGGCAGTTAATCCACTGTTCTTAGGCCGTCATTGTAAATAATAACTTGTTCTTAACTGATTTGCCTAGTTAAATAAGGGTTAAGAAACATTTTTTTAACACTAATTCTAACCTCGACCCTAAACCCCTTAGAAATATACATTTTCCTTGTGGGGACCGACAAAATGTCCACAGTTGGTCTAAATTTTGTTTGTTTACTATGTCCACACACACTAACATGTCTACACACGCACACACATAGGCCTTTAGTGTGAGGCAGGCAGCAGCGGACTGTCAGCCACAGTGACATCTACAAAAAGCCCGACCAGACTGCAGCATACAGGAAGACAACGGGAAAGCACTCAGGCTCCTGTGTGTGTGTGCGTGCGTGCGTGCGTGCGTGTGTGCGTGCACTGTAAAACAAAAAGTATATGTTGATTCAATGTACAATAGTAAAGCAACCATCTGCAATAGGATTGGTACTTTGCTCAACAAAATAGCTGTAGACGTTACTGTGAAATGCTTACTTACAAGCTCTTAACCAACAATGCAGTTCAGGAAAGAGAGTTAATAAAATATTTACGAAATAAATTCAAGAATGATCAAATCAATCAAAAAGTATGACAGGAAACGTACATAACAATAACGAGGCTATATACAGGGGGTAACTGTAACAGTCCTGACCTATTTATGTTAGTTTTTATGTGTTTTTGGTCAGGGCATGTGTTTTGGGTGGGCAGTCTATGTTACCTGTTTCTATGTTGGTTTCGGTTTGCCTGGTATGGCTCTTGATTAGAGGCAGGTGGTTTGCATTTTCCTCTAATCAAGAGTCATATTTAGGTAGGGCATTATCACTGTGTGTTTGTGGGTGATTGTCTCCTGTGATGTCTTCGTTTTGTTCGATGTATTCACTTTTGGAGCTGTTTGGCTGTTCGTTCGTTTTGATGTACGTTCCTGTTCGTGAGTTTACGTTTGTTGATGTGAGTTTATGTTCAGGTTCCGTTGTACGTCGTTTTCTTATTTTGTAGTTTGTTAAAGTGTTTTGTTTTGTTTAGTCTACGTCGTATTTGAAATAAAAATGGCTTATTTCCCTGACTCCGCATTTTGGTCCGAAGATCCTTCTCTCCTCACCTCATCCGAGGATGAGGAGAGCGACAGCTATTACAGAATCACCCACCAAAATACAGAGACCAAGCGGTATGGGAATGCTAAACGGAGTAAGGGACAGAAGAAGGAGCAATGGACATGGGACGATGTATTGAATGGAAAAGGTGTCTACACATGGGAGGAGATCCTAGCAGGTAGAGATCGCCTTCCATGGGAACAGCTGGAGGCACTGAGGAGAGCGGAGGCTACCGGAGAGAGGAACCGGAATTATGAGGGAACGCGTCTGGCACGGAAGCCGAAAAAGCCCGTGAGTAACTCCCTAAAATTTCTTGGGGGGGGGGCTAAAGGGTAGTGGGCCAAGGGCAGGTAGGAGACCTGCGCCCACTTCCCAGGCTAACCGTGGAGAGCGGGAGTACGGGCAGACACCCTGTTACGCAGTAGAGCGCACGGTGTCTCCTGTACGTGTGCATAGCCCAGTGCGGGTTATTCCACCTCCCCGCACTGGTAGGGCTAGATTGGGCATTGAGCCAGGTGTCATGAGGCCGGCTCAACGCGTCTGGTCTCCAGTGCGTCTCCTCGGGCCGGCATACATGGCACCTGCCTTACGCAGGGTTTCCCCGGTTCGCCTACACAGCCCGGTGCGGGTTATTCCACCTCCCCGTACTGGGCGGGCGACCGGGAGCATTCAACCAGGTAAGGTTGGGCAGGCTCAATGCTCAAGAGAGCCAGTACGCCTGCACGGTCCGGTATTTCCGGCGCCACCTCCCCGCCCCAGCCTAGTACCTACAGTGCCTATATTACGCACTAGGCTACCAGTGCATTTCCAGAGCCCTGTTCCTCCTCCACGCACTCTCCCTATAGTGCGTGTATCCAGTTCAGTGCCTCCAGTTCCGGCCCCACGCACTAAGCCACCTGTGCGTCTCCTAAGTCCTGTACACACTGTCACTTCTCCCCGTACTAGTCCTGAGGTGCGTGCCCTCTGCCAGGTGCCACCAGTGCCGGTACCACGCACCAGGTATAGAGTACGCTTTGAGAGTTCAGTGTGCCCTGTCCCTGCTCCACGCACTAGTAGGAAGGTGCTTATCATTAGCCCGGTGCCTCCAGTTCCGGCACCACGCACCAGGCCTACAGTGCGCCGTATCCGGCCAGAGCCATCCGTCTCCCCAGCGCCATCTGAGCCATCCGTCTCCCCAGCGCCATCTGAGCCATCCGTCTCCCCAGCGCCATCTGAGCCATCCGTCTCCCCAGAGCCATCTGAGCCATCCGTCTCCCCAGCGCCATCTGAGCCATCCGTCTGCCAGGAGCCTGCAAAGCCGCCCGTCTGCCATGAGCCTGCAAAGCCGCCCGTCTGCCATGAGCCTACAGAGCCATCCGCCAGACAGGAGCCGCTAGAGCCGTCAGCCAGACAGGAGCCGCTAGAGCCGCCCGCCAGACAGGATCTGCCAGAGCCGCCAACCAGACAGGATCTGCCAGAGCCGCCAACCAGACAGGATCTGCCAGAGCCGCCAACCAGACAGGATCTGCCAGAGCCGCCAACCAGACAGGATCTGCCAGAGCCGCCAGAGAGCCATGAGCAGCCAGAGCCGTCAGAGAGCCATGAGCAGCCAGAGCCGTCAGAGAGCCATGAGCAGCCAGAGCCGTCAGAGAGCCATGAGCAGCCAGAGCCGTCAGAGAGCCATGAGCAGCCAGAGCCGTCAGAGAGCCATGAGCAGCCAGAGCCGTCAGAGAGCCATGAGCAGCCAGAGCCGTCAGAGAGCCATGAGCGTCGAGAGCCGTCAGCCTGCCATGAGCGTCGAGAGCCGTCAGCCTGCCATGAGCGTCGAGAGCCGTCAGCCTGCCATGAGCGTCGAGAGCCGTCAGCCTGCCATGAGCGTCGAGAGCCGTCAGCCTGCCATGAGCGTCGAGAGCCGTCAGTCTGCCATGAGCGTCGAGAGCCGTCAGCCTGCATGGACCTGCCAGAGCCGTCCAAACAGGACCTGCCAGAGTCCTTCAGCCGGGATCTGCCCCTTGTCCCGGTGTTGCCCCTTGTCCCGGTGTTGCCCCTTGTCCCGGTGCTGCCCCTTGTCCCGGTGCTGCCCCTTGTCCCGGTGCTGCCCCTTGTCCCGGTGCTGCCCCTTGTCCCGGTGCTGCCCCTTGTCCCGGTGCTGCCCCTTGTCCCGGTGCTGCCCCTTATTCCAGTGATGGTCCTTATCCTGGTGCTGCCCCTTGTTTTTGTGCTGCCCCTTGTCCCGGTGCTACCCCTTGTCCCGGTGCTGCCCCTTGTTCCGGTGCTAGCTGTTTATTTAGGGGAAGCTAATGTTTGGGTGGTCAGTGGAAGGGGTAGAAAGAAGAGGGGAGTGACTATGGTGGTGCGGGGACAGCGTCCTGAACCGGAACCACCACCGTGGTCAACTGCCCACCCGGACCCTCCCCTGGACTTTGTGCTGGTGCGCCCGGCGTTCGCACCTTGGGGGGGGGGTACTGTAACAGTCCTGACCTATTTATGTTAGTTTTTATGTGTTTTTGGTCAGGGCATGTGTTTTGGGTGGGCAGTCTATGTTACCTGTTTCTATGTTGGTTTCGGTTTGCCTGGTATGGCTCTTGATTAGAGGCAGGTGGTTTGCATTTTCCTCTAATCAAGAGTCATATTTAGGTAGGGCATTATCACTGTGTGTTTGTGGGTGATTGTCTCCTGTGATGTCTTCGTTTTGTTCGATGTATTCACTTTTGGAGCTGTTTGGCTGTTCGTTCGTTTTGATGTACGTTCCTGTTCGTGAGTTTACGTTTGTTGATGTGAGTTTATGTTCAGGTTCCGTTGTACGTCGTTTTCTTATTTTGTAGTTTGTTAAAGTGTTTTGTTTTGTTTAGTCTACGTCGTATTTGAAATAAAAATGGCTTATTTCCCTGACTCCGCATTTTGGTCCGAAGATCCTTCTCTCCTCACCTCATCCGAGGATGAGGAGAGCGACAGCTATTACAGTAACGGTACCGAGTCAATGTGCAGGTTAGTCGAGGTCATTTGTAAAGTGACTATGCATAGATAATAAACAGCGAGTAGCAGCAGTGTAAAAACAAAGAGGGGGGCGGGGTGGTCAATGTAAATAGTCCGGGTGGCCATTTGATTAGTTGTTCAGCAGTCTTATGGCTTGGGGGTAAAGCTGTTAAGGAGCCTTTTGGTCCTAGACTTGGTGCTCCAGTACCTCTTGCCGTGCGGTAGCAGAGAGAACAGTCTATGACTTGGGTGACTGGAGTCTTTGACAATTTTTCGGGCCTTCCTCTGACACCACCTAGTATAAAGGTCCTGGATGTCAGGAAGCTTGGCCCCAGTGATGTACTGGGCCGTACTGGGCCTGCCAGGCCTGCCAGGCTGTCTCATCGTTGTCGGTGATCAGACCTACCACTGTTGTGTCGTCAGCAAACTTAATGATGGTGTTGGAGTCGTGTTTGGGTTAAGTGCCTTGCTCAAAAGCACATTGACAGACTGAGTGGCCAAATTGTAAGGCAACAACTGCAATATTATTGTGAGTTTGGTCAACCTTTTGGCTTATAGCTGAACCCATATTCTGAACCCATATAAGTTGAATTGTGTGTTCACTCAACTTTGAATCTTAGGTTGAGTGAACCTACAATTCAACCTGAACATTTATTCTAACTTATTTGCTTATTTCCCAGTGTGCATTGCGTTTATAGTGACTTGTAGTTACCACCCATGACTGTATTTGTTAGTGACAGACAGATGGTTGTTTTATTCAACAGCTTTCAATCATATTTGCTTCACAAAGTGAGTGTTTAAGTTAGCTTTGAAATGTAACTCTTTATGACAAAGTCTTTCTTTGTTGGCTAATGCAGTGGTATGAAACTCCTGGTTTACAGGCCACATCAAGCCTGCAAGTCACATTATGCTGGATTGCAAAGTGATGAGTAATTGCTATTGAAATCCATCCAGAGTGGGGATATCCAACAATCTGAATTGAGTAGAATCATGTATCCAGAGCGACTAAAAGAAGCAATTAGGGCTAAGTGCCTTGCTCAAGAGCACATTGACAGATCATTTTGGAGATTTGAAACAGCAACCTTTCGGTAACTGGCCCAGCACTCTTAACCGCTAGGCTACCTGTCGCCCTATAAACTGGAGCAGCCATCTCATTATGTCCAACTACTAACAGATTGAATTAGTTTCGAAAATTGCATGTTGTTTGTGTAGCATAAGATAAATCAACCAATCAAATGTAACGGCTGTCGCTCTCCTCTTCCTCAGATGAGGAGAGGAGAGAAGGATCATCAGACCAAAATGCAGCTTCAGGGAAATAAGCCATACTTTTATTTAACGACGATGATGGCAACACGAAAACAAATACACTTACGAAATAACAAAACAAGAAAACGACGTTGACGAAACCTGAACATAAACTTACATAACTACACGTAAACTCACGGACAGGAAAACAGACGACATCGAAACGAAAACGAACAGCCAAACAGTCCCGTATGGTACATACATCGACACGACACAGGAGACAATCACCCACAAACAAACAGTGAGAACACCCTACCTAAATATGACTCTTAATTAGAGGAGAACGCAAAACAACTGCCTCTAATTAAGAGCCATACCAGGCAACCAAAACCAACATAGAAACAGATAACATAGACTGCCCACCCAAAACTAACGCCCTGACCAATTACACATACAAAAACAACATAAAACTGGTCAGGACCGTTACATCAAAGTACATGCAAACGCAGTTATTGAAACAGACAATTAAGAAAATAGACCTGCAATAGTGCATGCTGGTAAATTTGATAATGATGGGAGTGGTTTTGAGCAAGCACGAATTTGTTTAAAAAAAATGACAGCGCAAATGCACATGAGTATGTATGCATATGAATCACTGAGAGATTGTGGTCACACCATAGCCTTAGACTAAATGACCGAAGGCCCTGGAGGTTCAGAGCTCTCTAATAGCTCCTTTCCTATCTATGACATTCTATATCTAACACCACACAAGCTCTCTTCCTATTTATCACATTATACTGTATATCTACCACACATGTTCTGCGGCCCTCTCCGGCCAATCACCTGCCCCCAATCCAACATGTTGTCTCAAGCACCCAGTCAGTCTTCCTCCCTCCTCTCCTTCATATCCTGCTAAACCCCCGGTCACAATTCACCCAGGTACCCTACATCTCCCATACTCCCTCTTTTCTCCTTCCATGCAAATCTATTAGGCTAGAAGAATGAAAGTCCACCTTGGACACTTTTGGTTTCTGTGGAGTCCTATAGGGGACTATGAAGACAATACAACCACTACACACACTTTCCCTTAGTTTAGTTCCCCAATGTTGTGACACTTATTTAGACAAGCTGTGAGTCCTCCCTCCTGTAGACATGGAGAGACACACACACGTCCTATGTGTTTTGCCAACACACCCCTATAGCAGTGCACTTGAATGGCCCGTGAACTTTCACCCCGCAACTTTTCCTCCCCTCTGCACTAAGTACGTTTTCTGATTGTTTTGTACATGTCTTTGTGTCTTTTTTCCTCAAAATCCCTGAATATTCTATAAACCCTTGTGTACAAGGCTTCTCTCTGGTGAGGTGTGGGGCGTAGGTCTCTCTAACGTGTGTTTCCCGTTTCCTGTATGTGTGTGTCTGTTGCCCCCTGCAGGTGAGCGAGGTGGAGGTAAACGGGCAGATCGAGGCAGTGTGCGAGTCCGTCTTCAGTGAGATGGAGTCCCAGGCGGTGGATGCCCTGGACCTCCCCATGTCGGGCTGCTTCCGTATGCGAAGTCATAGCTACGTCCGTGCCATCGAGAAGGGTTCTTGCTCCCAAGACGAGGAGGGCATGGTGGGGGGCAACATGAGGGCCATCCCACCCCCCCGGACGACCACCACCGTTAGGACCATCCAGAGCAGCACAGGTCAGTCACACGCACGCACACACTCACTCACACTGTACACACACAAACACACACATTATGGGCCATAGCGATACAACAAAACTTTAGCGACCTAGCAGTTCAACCGAGACTCTAGGTACAACACATGCAGTATTGAAACCATGCATACGTACAGTATTTGTCCATATTTGCAAATGAAATGTATACAATGTACAGTGCGGTCTGGAATGATTGGATCCCTTGATAAAGATGAGCAAAAAAAAGAGTACATAATTGTATAATTTGATACTAACACAATTGCTCATGTATTATACATAGACATGTATATAATGCATTATGCATGTACTATTGCACTGCTAATGTAAAGGGACATCGATTGGATCAGCGTTGCACGTGTAAATACACTGACAGCTTAGTCCATACAGTACAGGTCTTCTTTTATACTGTAGACATCTCAGCGGTGGGCAGAGGAGTTGAGGGCTGACACACACACACACACACACACACACACACACACACACACACACACACACACACACACACACACACACACACACACAGAGCCTCAGAACATCTCCTTATAAATATTAGATCCCCTCTGTGCAGAACTGTGTCTGTATCTCTACTGGGCCTACCTTTAAGAGATTGTTCCTGCTGATCGAAGTCTGTGTGGGGCCCTTATTTTAGCGCCCCGCCTCTCGTCCAGTAAAGCATTGAACTAGAACATTAGTGCATGGGCTGCATGCAGTATTGATGTTGAGTGGTGTTGGCGTTCCGAGTTAACTTTGTCTATTTTTTCCTCCATAAGAATTCCCCATCTTGCATTGTAGCCATGCAGAGACAGAGCCTGAGCACATTCATCTCTCTCTCCCCCTCCCACACCTCCCTTCCCTCTCTCTCCCCTCTCTCTCGCTCTCTTTCTTTAATTATCCCGATTAAAAGGCAGTTCTTTCTTCCGCCCAGCCGACGAGGTTACAGTCGGCTAATTAAAACCATTTAGCGCAGATTGTAAGGATGGCAAAACCTGTTCAGTCCAGTTAAAGGCAATCCTCGTGATTCAGAGCAAACATTCATTTAGTGCCATTTCAAATTCTGCTCCGTTGATTCCCTTTTCCCTCCCAAGGCAGCGGAGGATAACAATGTATTTTACTAAGTCAGTGGGAAGAGTATGAGGTAAGGTCATCCGGAGATTCGCCACATGTTTATTTAAAATAAACACACAATTATAAGGCGGTGAAGGCTGGAGGAGGAATTTGATGTTTGCGTTTCTTGTTTGGGTAATATTGATCTCTGTGAGGAGAGATTTGTGATCGAGGGCAGCACCTCCCGGACTCTAGTAGTGTACATCCCAAATGGCACCCTATTCCCTGCATAGTGCAACACTTGGGCCCTGCCTTACTTTTGAGTAGTGCACTATATAGGGAATAAGGTGCCATTCGGAACACAGAGCTCTAGTCACGGAGGAAGAGGAGGCGAGAGGGACATCATTCATCACATCAAGTGCTTTTGGTATGAACTCTACTGCTGGTGGGCCAGATGTCTGGTCTGGTCTGGTCTGGTCTGGGAGCAGGAGACAGATAAAACATGATCAAGTACAGGTGGTATTTGATCATGTTTGTCATGCAGACACAAACACACACACACACACTTATGTGCACACACACACACACACACACATTTGTGTGCGCACACACAGACACGCACGTTATTTAGTTTCAGTTTTAGTGTTAGGGACAGAAAGAATGCGTGGGAGGCTAGGAGCCATTGGGGTTGTATAGTTTTGTGTGTTTTTGGGGATGTCACTTCTTGCAACTGGAGTGCAGTAATACATAAGGTGATGGGCCCGGGTCATAGGTTAGCTTAGGTTTAAGTCAATCTCAGTGTGATTTAAAAGGAAAAACATCAAGACTGGTTAAAAAAAAGATGGTGGAAGGAATCTCTTGCCCATGTCTACACAAATTCAATGCTTTTTAACTTTAGTAGTACGTAAGAAGAATTAAGATAGCTGCCCAGGTGATTTTTTCCCCCCTGATAGCTAGTGATAGCGATGAACAAGCTATGCATAATCTGAAACATCGCCATCTCCAAGCTGCATTTACCTGCCAGATTCAACAGCTTGAAAATCCCAACAGCTTGAAAAAAACAACAACAGCTTGACAACCCCAATAGCTTGAAAACTAAAACTGAACATAATACATTAAGGGTTTCATTGTATTTGAGTTAGTTTTGGAGTCAAAGATAATAGTTTCGGTATAGTTTTAGTTTGTTAATAAAAAAAATGTCAGAACTATTTTTATTTTAGTTTCCTATATTAACTTTGCTCCACACCCACACACAAACATCCACCAACACCCCCGCACACACACACACACACACACACACACACACACACACACACACACACACACACACACACACACACACACACACACATGCCTGGAAGTCGATCAATATTAATTTGCTGAGGATGTAAAGGCAACACCCTCCTGCCCCAGACAAACAGACAGACAGCATGTAGTTGGTAGCTGGGGGCTGAGGGATGATTGGCGGAAGCAGCAACAGCTGTTGGCCATTTAATTCACATCAATTTAGGCGACCCAGATTGAGTCATGTGATCATGTGATCATGTGACAACTAGAACTGTATGGTGAGCCTGGAGCGCTTCGTTAGAAAGCGGTGTAGTTTGTTATCGACGACAGCCTTTGGTTGTGGCAGTGCTCTGTGCTTTGATTGGGTGTTTGATTGGTTCTGTGATGGCAAACTTTGATTTGACTTGCTGTGTGTCTCAGTCTGATAGACCCCTGGCCTTAATTCACTGCAGGGGATTCTGGGTCGATCTAAGTTGAACACGTCTCCATAGAGAGAAGAAAGGAAGAAGAGAGAGAGAGGGAGACTTGAGAGAAAGCGAGGAGAGAGGTAGAGGGTGTGGTGTCAGTCATAACATTATTAAGCACTAAAAAGCCAGGCGCAGTAGGGGATTGGTCCAGATTACTGTCATGTTGCTGGCACTTTGTAATTCATCACATCCTCACTTCTCCCCTCCTAAGTCCTTGCTCACGTTAAATTATTGTCTACTTCTTTTTCTTCCTTTCTCACTCTGCGTTCACGGACGCATGCACACAGGCAGGTGGGCAGGGCACGCACGTATGCACTAACACTAACACACACACACAAACACACAGGTCGCAGAGGGTGCCATGGTGTGAAGGAGCCTGCATGCAGCCCCTGCAGGTTCAGAGATAAGATACATATATGTAGCAGACTAAACTCCCCACTGAATGACATGAATGCTAAATGGTGTTCAGAAAGAACGTGGCATGTGACAGTGCTGCTGTCAGAATTGGTCCTTCAGGCAGTAGAACACATAATAGATGGAAACAGTGATGTACAGTATTGTAGTGAACGGCGATAGCCAACCCCGCTTGCGGGGTTCAAACACCAGACCGTAGGCAAACTTGCTAACCACTGCTCCAACCGGGTTAATCCACTTTGGGGGAGATGGTAACCAGTCTACCAAGGCACGGGTTGCTCCAGTATGTTGTGTAGAACTCATGAAAATGTATTCCAAAGCCAGGAGTCTGTTCTGTTTCCACCAAAGATGCCAGTTAGAAGGGCAGCAGCATAGTTGATATCACTGGTTGTGTCGCAAATGCCACCATATTCCCTATACACCGTGCACTACTCCAGAGACCTACGGGCCCTGGTCGAAAGTAGTGCACTATAAAGGAAATAGGGTGCCGTGTGGGATGATGCATCTCACAGTAAGTACTAGTTAGGTAGATTCATGCTGACAACCAAAGGTAGTGGGTCTCTCTGAACGAGACGTACCGCAGTGTCTCCCTAGCAGACACTATGCGTGTCCCAAAAGGCACCCTATTCTCTAGATAGAGCGCTGCTCAAAAGTAGTGAACTATAGGATTCCCTGTGGGCCCCGGTCAAAAGTAGTGCACTATACAGGGATTAGAGTGCCATTTTGGGACACAGAAGTGTTTAGCTCTGTATCACTCACTGGGCTCAGGTTGGATTTGCTCTCAATGTCATTCTGTTGAATTACAGGATTAGGTAGTAGGACAGTCTTTCTCACTCACTCAGTCTTTTAGACAGAAGCACACAGAGAGGCTCATGTCGGGACAAAGTAGTATTTATTGCACACTCTATATCTATCTATCTTGCTCATCCTGAGTGCTGTGAGCAGACAGTAATGTTATTTTTGGAAGGTTATAGAAGGGGAAAAGAACCCAAATATGCTTTTTGCCGTAAATATCAGTTCATACAACACCTCTGAGCAGTCAGTCAAGTTTTGACTGTGCCGTGATGATAGAACCCACACCTGCAGACTAAGGCTCGGCCGCACAGAGACTCATGAAAAAGGAGGATATAGCGTTCATAATTATTTTTTTTTTTTTCTCCGTCAAATCACCCAATTTGCATAGAAATACGGACAATTTGTGCACGGACAGTTCATGCATCCATCAACGGATGACTCACATTAAAAAAAAACATTGGCTCACACAAAATGTCTGTCATCATACAGACATTATGGAACATGAATTCTTCTTCCCACCCTCTTTCTCCTCTGAGAGTGTTCCAGAGAGAAGCCATCCTAAAGAAGCAAGAGAAGTAGACATGCAATAAAAACCCTCTCACACACAAACACACTCACGAACACAAAACACACCGAGTCCCGGACAGGTGGAGCACAAAGCATCGACATTTCACAAGTTAGCTGCTGGGAGGCATACAGAGAATGTGTGCCAAATTGCACCCTATTCCCTTTATAGTGCACTACGTTTGACCAGGGCAGGGTCAAAAAGAATGCACTCTGAAGGGAATAGGGTGCCATTTGGGACGTCGGAAGGGTGAGTGAAAAAGTTTGGCACGGTGGTGAATATTGCATGTCGTCTGTCAAGGATGGAAAGAGGAGATGGAAGTTGCGCAGTACCAGAAGGGCATTTTGGTTCAAAGCACACAAAAAAAGTCACATTCTGACCACAAGACGCAGATGCTAATCTATCGTCAAACCCACCTACCACACTGCAATCCTTATGACTATGTATGATCATTTTGACCCTCAAAGCAGAAGAAAGGAATTCAAAATAAGGGTGGATCTTTTGATCTATTCTGTCAAAAAAATGTAGTGTTTAATTGATGCGCTCTCCCACTTCACTTTTCCCTCAGTAATATCAGGTACAGTTCCCTGCGTCCCAAACGCCAGCCTGTTTCCTATGTAGAGCACTGCTTTTCACCAGGGCCAATGGAGGGCTGGTAAAATTGTTTGCGCGATATAGCAAATAGGGTGCCATTTGGGACACAAGTCTGTCCTGGGATAGGAATGTTGGTCATGGCATCAACTCCTTGGGATTGGTTTAATAAAGCTGTGGTGATTCTTCTCTTAAATCTGCGGGAAAAATCCATACCAATCTGGTAATGTGAGGATTTAAACCGCCTTAAACCCCCAGTCTCCTTCTACACGGGTTCGCCTCCAGTCAAATCTTACACCACTTACATCCTACATCTGTCTTCACTTATCCTGGCTGCCTCCCAGAGCCCAAATCAGCGGTGCACTATGTTGGGAATAGGGTGCCATTTGAACCGCAGCCCTGTTCTTCTGTTTAATCTTGTTGGTAGATAGAAGGCTGCTCATCCCCTCTCCTCATTCCTTCATCACCTTCCTCTACATCTGACAGAAAAAAATAGCTTTCCTAGTACGGAGTAATTAGAGGCGTGAAATCAGGTATTCCTTCACTGTGAGGTGACCTTCAATTAAAGCTACTTCTGCATGCAGGTCTAAAGCTAGGTAAATCTGTCAACGTGTATCCAGGGCCCTGGTTAAAAGTAGGGCACTATATAGGGAATAGTGTGCCATTTGGGACACAACTTTTTTTCTCCTACCCTGTTTCAATGAGAGAGTCTGCTTCCTGATTTTGTATTGAACTACCATGGGATTCCTGTGGCCTTCAATTAGTCAGTAGCCCTTTGCTGTACTAAAATGGTGAACGCCTGTTCTTGCATCAGAGAGCTACTTTGTCACAATACATAACCGAACAGTGTTAATAAGCAGAATGCGAATTATACCTTGACATTCGGGGGTCTTTGCTGGTCAGGTGTATTTGTTTGAAGGATCAGTATGATGTGCAATTAATAGATTGTTTTAATGTGAAATTAATATGGTTGATTTAAGGTTAGGGTGAAGTGCAGTCAATAGTGTCACTTTTTAGGATGTCAATATAAATGAATGTATGATGGTTGTTTGTAATTTTGTCTTGTGTTATTGTTTTTACCATCGAGGACCACTTTGGAAACAAGCGTTTTGATTAATACTTTCAAGTGATATTCTCTGGGTCCACATTTGTTTTGTTTGTGTCCGTTGCCCAAAATAAATTCAATTCAATTCAATACCTGCACATATTGGTCCACTCCAAAACAATTCCAGCATCCAAACAGTGCACTGCCCGCCCGCCATTTAATGAATGGAAAGAGTCACAAAACATCAAAAAGTACAATTACATTCGACGATTACCATTAGGTCTACACTTTTGTATCCTGAATTAATTGGTGTCTTGCTGTAAAAATGATTTTTTTGTAGAAAGAAAAGACAGGACACCTAAAAGGGTACTTAAATACAGGAATGTCCCGGGATGACAAGTGGTGGGGGAGTTACTTTAATTTGGAATAAACTTTTATTTTAATATTTACCACTGTAGCAGTACAAATTGCATTTTAAACAAATAGGAGAATGGTTAAATTAGCATTATTTAGAGACCCCCTCCAAGTTAGATTTTTGTTGCATTTTGGGGGTCTCATCTCTCATTCAGGGGGGTTGAGTCCCCTCTGGCCCCCTGTAATTTGCACTCTGTCCATAAGCTTTAAATACAGTGTTACGGAAAGTCTTCAGACCCCTTGACATTTTCCACAGTTTGTTACGTTACGGCCTAATTCTAAAATGGATTAAATCAATCTAGCCTAATTCTAAAATAGATTAAATCAATTTACACACAATACCCCATAATGAAAAAGCAAAAACAGGTTTTTAGAAATGTGTGCAGAAATGTCACATTTACATAAGTATTCAGACCCTTTACTTATTACTTTGTTGAAGCACCTTACAGCGATTACAGCCTTGAGTCTTCTTGGGTAGGACGCTACAAGCATGGCACACCTGTATTTGGGGAGATCTCCCATTCTTTTCTGCAGATCCTCTCAAGCTCTGTCAGGTTGGATGGGGAGCGTCGCTGCACAGCTATTTTCAGGTTTCTCCAGAGATGTTCGAACATGTTCGTCCGGGCACTGGCTGGGCCACTCAAGGACATTCAGAAACTTGTCCCAAAGCCACTCCTGCGTTGTATTGGCTGTGTGCTTAGGGTCGTTGTCCTGTTGGAAGGTACACTTTAACTCCAGTCTGAGGACCTGAGCGCTCTGGAGCAGGGTTTCATCAAGGATCCCTCTGTACTTTGCTCCGTTCATCTTTCTCTCGAACCTGACTCGTCTACCAATCCCTGCCGCTGAAAAACATCCCAGCAGCATGATGCTGCCACCACCATGTTTCACCGAAGGGATGGTGCCAGGTTTCCTCCAGACGTGTGTTAAAAGATTTTATAAAGGTTTAAGATAAATGATTAAATAATTCTACCCGGAAACTTAACCATTAGGGATTAGAGGTTTTGTAGCATGGACAAAGAGTAATTAAAAATAATAAACACAGGTCCAACTAGGTTGGACCTGGGAAGAGAGGAATATATGTGTGTGCCGAAAGAAAACAAAGAGGAGCCTTAACCTATGTTTGAACCGACCCGGCTATAATTCTGGGGAGATAAGATAGGACAGGGAGAGCCCCTCCAGGTTTCCCTTATCTGGGGGGGGACTGGAACTGTCAGCTGGGTAGTGATCAACTGTGGTGAGAATTGTAGAGAAGTAGATAGCTCTCCTAATGTTAGTGTGTATGTATGTGCGTATGTTAAGAGAATGTTATAAAGGGAACATCATTGTATATGCACAGGAGCGCTCTCGTAAATAAATGTTCTGACTATCGTAGCTGGGTCTCCGTCTGATTCATTTCAACCAGTTTCCTACAAAATCTGGGTTTCAGGCTGAGTAGTTAATTGAATTGGGTTTATGAATATCGAGAACATAATTCTCGTGACACTTGGCATTCAGGGCAAAGCGTTCAATCTTGGTTTCATCAGACCAGAGAATCTTGTTTCTCATGGTCCGAGTCCTTTAGGTGCCTTTTGGCAAACTCCAAGTGGGCTGTCATGTGCCTTTTACTGAGTAGTGGCTTCCGTCTGGCCACTCTACCACAAAGGCCTGATTGGTAGAGTGCTAGAGAGATGGTTGTCCTTCTGGAAAATTCTTCCATCTCCACAGAGGAACTCTGGAGCTCTGTCGGAGTGACCATTGGGTTCTTGGTCAACTCCCTGACCAAGGCCCTTCTCCCACGATTGCTCAGTTTGTCTGGGCGGCAACTCTAGGAAGAGTCTTGGTGGTTCCCATCTTCTTCCATTTAAGAAAGATGGAGGCCACTGTGTTCTTGGGGACCTTCAATGCTGCATACATTTTTTTGTACCATTCCCCAGATCTGTGCATCGACACAATCCTGTCCCGGAGCTCTACAGACAATTCCTTCGACGTCATGGCTTGGTTTTTGCTCTGACATGCACTGTCAACTTTGGGACCTTACATAGTCAGGTATGCGCCTTTCCAAATCATGTCCAATCAATTGAATTTATTGCAGGTGGACTCCAATGAAGTTGTAGAAACATCAGGATGCACCTGTGCTCAATTTTGAGTCTCATAGCAAAGGGTCCGAATACCCAAATAAATAAGTTATTTCTGTTTTTTTATTTGTAATACATTTGCTATAATTTCTAGAAACCTGTTTTGCTTTGTCATTATGGGCTATTGTGTGTAGATTGACGAGGGAATTTTATAAATTCCATTTTAGAATAAGGCTGTAACGTAACAAAATGCGGGAAAAGTCAAGGGGTCTGAATACTTTCCGAAGGCACTGTAGATGTATAATTTCAGCCAGTAGTTCTAAAAACAACACAGATATGTGTGTACTGCTACGTCACTTTAGGCGGTGCATGTGCCGGTGTGCATGTGTCGTGTGTGCATGTGCCGGTGTGCATGTGCCGGTGTGCATGTGTCGTGGGGCCACCGCTTATGTTCTAACATGACATTCTCTGTTTGTTTGGACTCCTTCTGATAACTATGATATTTTGTTGCAAAAAGGGTTTAGGAAAAAAAATACTTTTAATCTGATCTGCTGCATGAACATGGAGTTAGGCCTGTAATAAAGCTTCAAAATATACTTTTAGAGTCAACGTTTTTTTAGTCCGTGTAAGTCTGTGTAAGAGTTGGTATTTGAGGTCGAGGCTGGTCAACACTGCCCCTAGGGGCTTGGTGTAGCATAGCAATTTTGGCAGTCCCCTGTCTCTGTTTATGGGGAACATGCTGTGAATTCCAACGTGTCTATGGCTGTGTCCCTGGCAGCCTTTTCCCTACGTAGCACACTACTTTTGACCAGAGCCCTATGGGCCTGGGTTAAACGTAATGCACTATATAGGGAAAATGGTGTGATTAGGGACTCTGAGAATGGCACATTGCCTCATCTTCTACTGCCTTGCAGTACAACTACCTCTATCAGAGCTAGAGGAAGGCAACAGGAGGTAGGAAGGCCATATTGAGAGTACATCAGTGAAGCTCATTCAAAACTCCTTGTGATTATTGATACATGGAAGGCCTAATGTAGGGAGGAGCGTCTGTTATGACATTCAAAGACCCATCTCTCGGCTTCACGGTGTTGCCGTCGGTTACTTTGGATTGGCCATCTGCTAGCTCAGATATTTAAATGTGAGGGTCAAAGCTTTGGAAAGTCAAATATGTTACAGTATAGTTCACCCGAAAAAACCAAAATAATTTGTTAGTTACCTGGTCAAAAAATCCTATAGAGATTTCATGGCTCTAAATTATGTTGATTTAATACAGATTTCAAAATGTGTATTTTGAAAACAGAATAAACACTTTGACAAGTTTGTGTTGGTGTTTATTCCGTGAATGTTGATGATTACAGTACCAGTCAAAGGTTTGGACACACCTACTTGTTCAAGGGTTTTTCTTTATCTTTACTATTTTCTACATTGTAGAATATGAAATAACACATATGGAATCATGTAGTAACGAAAAAAGTGTTGAATCTAAATATATTGTATATTTTAGATTCTTCAAAGTAGTGTGCCTTGATGACAGCTTTGCACACTCTTGGCATTCTCTCAACCAGCTTCATGAGGAATCCTTTTTCAGCAGTCTTGAAGGAGTTCCCACATATGCTGAGCACTTGTTGGCTGCTTTTCCTTCACTTTGCGGTCCAACTCATCCCAAACCATCTCATTTGGGTAGAGGTCAGGTGATTGTGAAGACCAGGTCATCTGATGCAACACTCCATCACTCTCCTTCTTGGTCAAATAGCCCTTACACAGCCTGGAGGTGTGTTGGGTCATTGTCCTGTTGAAAAACAAATGATAGTCCCACTATGCGCAAACCAGATGGGATGGCGTATCGCTGCAGAACGCAGTGGTAGCCATGCTGGTTAAGTGTGCCTTGAATTCTAAATAAATCACAGACAGTGTCACCAGCAAAGCACCCCTACACCATCACACCTCCTCCTCCATGCTTCACGGTGGGAACCATACATGCAGAGATCACCTGTTCACCTACTCTGCGTCTCACAAAGACACGGCGGTTGGAACCAAAAATCTCAAATTTGGACTCTTCAGACCAAAAAGACAGATTTCCACTAGTCTAATGTTCATTGCTTGTGTTTCTTGGCCCAGGCAAGTCTTCTTCTTATTGGTGTCCTTGAATTGTGGTTTCTTTGTAGCAATTCGACCATGAAAGCCTGATTCACGCAGTCTCCTCTGAACAGTTGATTTTGAGATGTGTCTCAATCTGAGGCTGTTAATTTTAATGAATTTATCCTCTGCAGCAGCGGTAACTCTGGGTCTTCCTTTCCTGCGATGGTCCTCATGAGAGCCAGTTTCATTATAGCGCTACGGTGGTTTTCGTGACTGCACTTGAAGAAGTTCTTAAAATGTTCCTGATTGACTGACCTTCATGTCTTAAAGTAATGATTAACTGTCATTTCTCTTTGCTTATTTGAGCTGTTCTTGCCATAATATGGACTTGGTTTTTTATCAAATAGGGCTATCTTCTGAAAACCAACCCTACCTTGTCACAACAACACAACTGATTGTCTCAAACGCATTAAGAAGGAAAGAAAGTCCACAAATTAACTTTTAACAAGGCACACCTGTTAATTTAAATGCATTCCAGGTGACATGAAGCTGGTTGAGAGAATGCCAAGAGTGTGCAAAGCTGTCATCAAGGCAAAGGGTGGCTACTTTGAAGAATCTAAAATATATTTGTTGAACACATTTTTGATCACTACCTGATTCTTATGTGTAATTGTTTAGTTTTGATGTGTTCACTATTATTCTACAATGTAGAAAATAGTAAAAATTAAAAATTAAACTTAAATGAGTAGGTGTGTCCAAACTTTTGACTGGAACTGTATATCTTGCCTGGCTACCTATATATCTTTCCTGGCTACCACTCCTTGCTCCGGCCGAACGCTACGCCACGCCCACAGACTTTAGTTTGTTCTCCACAATGAGTATGGGATCTGAGTACCTCCCCGACCCTTCACAACACATTTAGGGCTGTCTGATTGTTCCAGAATCCGATGGGTTGGGCTAGAGCCACAACACGTGGTCAAAGCGGCAGTTTGAAATTGTGTCATTGGCTTTGATACCCTGATTTGGTTAGAGACGATCCAATCACTGATTACTTTGTTTTGTACAATGCCCCTTGTAGTTTTTTGGGGGGTATATGTACATTACTATTTATATTTAGCTTTTACTCCACTACATTCCTGAATAAAATGATGTGCTTTTTACTCCATACATTTTCCCTGACATCCAAAAGTACATGTTACATTTCAAATGCTTAGCAGGACAGGATAATTGCCAATTCACACTCTTATCAAGAGAACATCCCTGGTCATCCCTACTGCCTCTGATCTGGTGGACATCCCTACTGCCTCTGATCTGGTGGACTCACTAAACACAAAGGCTTCATTTGTAAAGTGTTGGAGTTTGCCCCTGGCAAGCCGTAAAAACAATTAAAATAGTTAGTCGTGCCTTCTGGTTTGCTTAATACAAGGAATGTGAAATTATTTATACTTTTACTTTTGATATTTAAATATATTTGAGCAATTACATTTAATACTTAAGTATATTTAAAACCAAAGACTTTTAGACTTTTACTCAGGTAATATTTTACTGGGTGACTTTAAATATACTTGAGTCCTTTTTATTAAAGTATCTTTACTTTAACTCAAGTATGACAATTAGGTACTTTTTCCACCACTTAGTGTGAGTCGTCAGGCTACATTATACAGTGGCTTGCGAAAGTATTCACCCCCCTTGGCATTTTTCCTATGTTGTTGCCTTACAACCTGGAATCAAAATAGATTTTTTGGGTGGTTTGTATCATTTGATTTACACAACATGCCTACAACTTAGAGGATGCAAGAAATAAGACAAAAAAATTTAAACTTGAGCGTGCATAACTATTCAACCTCCCAAAGTCAATACTTTGTAGAGCCACCTTTTGCAGCAATTACAGCTGGAAGTCTCTTGGGGTATGTCTCAATTAGCTTGGCACATCTAGCCCTGGGATTTTTGCCCGTTCTTCAAGGCATATCTGCTCCAGCTCCTTGAAGTTGGATGGGTTCCCACAGATTCTCAATTGGATTGAGGTCTGGACTTTGACTAAGCCATTCCAAGACATTTAAATGTTTCCCCATAAACCACTTAAGTCTTGCTTTAGCAGTATGCTTAGAACCATTGTCCTGCTGGAAGGTGAACCTCCATGCCAGTCTCAAATCTCTGGAAGACTGAAACAGGTTTCCCTCAAGAATTTCCCTGTATTTAGCGCCATCCATCATTCCTTCCATTCTGACCAGTTTCCCAGTCCCTGCCGATGAAAAACATCCCCACAGCATGATGCTGCCACCACCATGCTTCACTGTGGGGATGGTGTTCTCGGGGTGATGAGAGGAGTTGGGTTTGCGAAAGACATAGTGTTTATCTTGATGGCCAAAAAGCTACATTTTTGTCTCATCTGACTAGAGTACCTTCTTCCATATGTTTCGGGAGTCTCCCACATGCCTTTTGGCAAGCACTTTAAGCATTGGCTTTTTTCTGGCCACTCTTCTGTAAAGCCCAGCTCTGTAGAGTGTACGGCTTAAAGTGGTTATCTTCTGTAAAGCCCAGCTCTGTGGAGTGTACGGCTTAAAGTGGTTCTATGGACAGATACTCCAATCTCCGCTGTGGAGCTTTGCAGCTCCTTCAGGGTTCTCTTTGGTCTCTTTGTTGCCTCTCTGATTAATGCCCTCCTTGTCTGGTCCGTGAGTTTTGGTGGGCGGCCCTCTTTTGGCAGGTTTGTTGTGGTGCCATATTTTTTCCATTTTTTATAATGGATTTAATGGTGCTACGTGGGATGTTCAAAGTTTCTGATATTTTTTATAACCCAACCCGGATCTGTACTTCTCCACAACTTTGTCCCTGACCTGTTTGGAGAGATCCAGGGATAGATTCAGCAGCGAGCCGTTTTTTTCTTTTTTCTTTTTGGTCTTCATGGTGCCTCTTGCTTGGTGGTGCCCCTTGCTTAGTGGTGTTGCAGACTCTGGGGCCTTTCAGAACAGGTGTACAGGTGTGTATGTATATACTGAGATCATGTGACAGATCATGTGACACTTAGATTGCACACAGGTGGACTTTATTTAACTAATTATGTGACTTCTGGAGGTAATTAGTTGCACCAGATCTTATTTAGGGGCTTCATGGCAAAGGGTGTGCGTACATATGCATACACCACTTTTCCATAAAATAAAATAAAATGTTATTTTTTTCATTTCACTTCACCAATTTGGACTATTTTGTTTATGTCCATTACATGAAATCCACATAAAAAATGTATTTCAATTACAGGTTGTAATGCAACAAAATAGGAAAAACGCCAAGGGGGATGAATACTTTTGCAAGGCACTGTATCTGATACCCAATACTGTAACTTCCTTATCTGATACTGTTGTAAAGCATGTCTGACACTAGGGGGCAGATTTGAGAATATACTATGTAGGATGGTAGATGGTGTAGTCTGCTTTCAATGCAATAAGGGATAACATTTCAAATTCCATTTGTTAAAGAGCCATCTCAATTCACCTGTCACTGTCAACGGTGAAGTATAGCCTTATATGCCATCTGCCAATATCACTGTACTTTAACGTAGGCCTACCTAGTTGTCAGAGTTTGGTTGTAACAAACGGTCGTGTAAGGCTACATAACTTTAGTGACAAACTGCATTCAAAAAATCTAGTTTTTTGGGGGGGCGACACCGTGTGCTGATAGCGCGAGCCGGGACAGCTTCTTTCCCACTGCATGTCTGTGAGTAGGGCAGAGGTGCGCAACGTTGGCACTGCTCACTGCTGCGCGTCCGTCCTGAAATCGAATCATAGGCTACACGAGGAAGAGAGAGGGCAAGCACCGCCACCAAATCAAAGAAGCTGTGGCTAGAGAGAGCGCGAAACGCCCTAAATCTGATGCCTTTTTCCTTCACTTCACCGTATTTCTGTAACTTGTTCGGTATGTGTGACCACTGGATACGCTTTTGTGAGTAATGTCTCTTCTTCTTCCTCTCTACTTATGAATGAGTTGTGTTTCTTCGTTCGTGTGATTGTGCCAGCCGGGAGGTGGCCTCTCGCCCATGCTAGAGTCTTTCTGCTTACTCATGCTTGATGAGAAGAGCATTAACAAAGGACTCGATTTATGATCTGATATGATATTGATATGACAAATCTGCGTATTTGTATATCATGTGGACCTTTTACATTAACCAACCTGAATAGGAAAAAAATATTAACAATGGGCTAATAAGTGTAATGTAGAATAGTAATAATTGTGTTTTTTCCAACTTGATTTAATATGACAATGGACTGTTTTTATACCGTCATTGTCACAGTTATAGGTGTACTGTGTTGTAGGCTACAACAAATTCTTTGAAATATAAAAACATATTTTGTAAAAGCATACTGTGATAAGCTTCCATGCTATTTCTCATTGGCATTAGTGGGCGTGCAGTGCGATTCCGGTCAGCCCAGATATGTTGAACTGTTTCCAGCTGCCAGTCTATTTGAGTGACTTTTTCTTTTGGTGACTTCTCTTTAATGTGGGATAGCAGGTGCACGACACATGGTACAAGCCTGGAACCATTTCATACATTTTCCTTCCATTTTCCTACCAAACCATGTACATAGAGGTACACAGAAACAAGCCCTGAAATAGCATATGAACACATAGCCTATAGCATTCAACGCTTACCCTACGAGGTCCGGAGCCTGCTGGGTGTCTGTTCTACCGGATAATTAATTGCACCCATGAGATCCAGAGTTGAGTTTGAGGAGCATATATGGCTTTGACATGTCTGGAAAGAGACATAGACAGCAAGGGGAGGGGAATTTCTGGGGTTGTGCTTACAAAGTAATAAGGCTTTATGGGAAACCAGGTCAGCCAGCCCTGCGTCGGTTTCTGGTCAGAGCAAGGCAGGATGGGATAGGTCGAGGGTCCCAGCCGCGTGACAGAGGAGTCGTCTGCACCCCACACCCGGCAGCCCCTCCCCAGTCCCCTCCCTGGGCCCTCTGTGTATTAGTCATAGGCAAAATGGTTGTCCCAAATGGCACTCTATTCACTATTTAGGGGGCGACTATATACTTGTTGCATTCATCAATGTTTTTGTCCTATCAACTTCACAAAGTGAGATCCTAAGTGAATATGTTATCATGAACAGTCAAATTCATGTTGTTCATGAAATTGGATGAAACCAGATGAAGGTATAATGACAAATATATGAAAAATGACTGTTGCTTCTACAGTACGTTGATAAAGTTTGATCATAAAGGTAATGGTCCCTTCCCCCATGTAAAACACTTGGATTCAGGAGGTGGTGTTATTAAGGGGATAGGGTGACATTTAATACACCAATGATAACGTGATAACCTTTGACCTAATTTAAATAAGCACCTAGTAACCAACATCGGAGAAGGCGTGTTTGCAGAGGGGCGTGGTTTGTATCACTCGATAGCTACTCTACTGGTGCAAAAAAAATGACTGTAGGGTGTCAGCAAATGTAATTAAAACTTTACAATGTTCATCTATGGCAAAGATACTTACAGTATATGTTTCCCCTTTCATCTGTGTTAGCTAGTTACTGGCTAGCTTGGTTTTCAGCCAGCATGGAACAGAAGGGGGGGGGGGGGGTCGTTTAAAACTCTAACTCAGTTGTCATGTCAACACATCCATCAGTGCTGCTGGCACAAGAAACATGCCAAATGGTAGATGTATATATAGAAAATGGTGTTACTAGCTAGGTGGCCAGCAAATTGGGGACAGAGTTTCATGCAAATATTCTATAATCCGCATAAAGAAAATATGTGCATTTTCCCACCAGTGATATGTTTCCACCAAACGGACTTGTTGCAGATACAAAATGTGCTTTTTTGCTTATTTTTTTCATGTACCGAATAAAAAGAGAATTGTGTTTCCGTCGGGTTTTCAACTCTAACGATAGTTTGGTCACAAAAACAGTTGCCTACTCTGGTCTTGGCACGTTCGCTCTCGCCAACAGCTCGCAGATACAGTGCTGGTAGGCTGTGCAGGTAGGCTAGTCTACATGAGGAGATTATTATGGATATGAGCGAGAATATTGGTAGTTGTCAAGCGTCAATCATCACGTCACCAGAATAAGACCGTCGATATTTATTGGAAATGAGCATCAAGATCACTGTGCACTTTCACAACCCTGTGAAGTTCATCATAATGTATTTCATCTGTAGCGTAATAAACTGCATGGTTTTCCGAGTCGTAGTGGGAGGACCACGCACCACGTCATCGCGTGACTCCAAGTATAAAAACCGTGGATGGAAACGCGGTTACTGATACAAGTTCAATGTTTGAGTTCTTTTGTGTCTCACCAAATTAGTTTAAGATGATTTTACTGGGACACTGCTCACTGCATCCAAATGACTTGACGTAGACGTTTCAAAGAGTTGTCAACCAAGGCGCGCTTATGAAGATGCCCACTTAGCCTGTCTTTTCAAACTTCCTGGTAGTTAGCCATGAGAGAGAAATTACTTTTCAGAATGTCTGTTCATGGACTTTACGGTTGAGCACTGACACGTTTGTAGCTTTAAATAAGTACAAGATCCTTAAGTGCCTAAGCATGTCTTAATGTTGGGGTAGTTAACACTTTGTTTTAAAATTGTAATGATAATGTTATACATTTTATATTAAAATACATAACATGCAAAAGTATTGAAGGAAAATTAGAATTGCCAGTGTGCAAACTTAACATCATGAACATGAATTGCATTTACACGCATGGGTGGTCAAAAATAACGATCTGAAAGATTGGCCCCCATTAGGCCATGCCTTTGGATTACCCTAACATTAATTTAACCATCAGTTGGAGTTTTAACTTTCATGCTGAGTATTTCTTAACGTAATCCATAGGTTATTTTCAGGAGGCATGGCCTATCGAGTGCATGGCTTTCAGATAGGGCTTTTTGTGCACCCTTGAGAGTAAATGTCATTCCTGTTCATCATGTTATGTTTGTGCATTGCAAATGTAGATTATCCTTCAATGTTTTTGCATATTGCATATTTTTAGTAACAAGCGCTTATGACAGAATTAGATGATTCTCAAGTCTCAAGGTGTTTAAGGTTAAATTTAGGCATTAACTCCAAATTCTTAAGGTTATGCATGAACTCTGAATGGTTAAGGTAAGGTTTGGGATAGGTTTCAAACTACAATATCAAAAAACAACTTTATATCACTGGATTTGAACATGCAACCTTTCTAACCAGAGGCCAATGCTTATGCCCATCCATCATCCCCTTCCACAAAGCCCTAGCAAAACCCAAACCTACATGAAGGTTACAGCGCTCACTGTTGCCCCTAGTGGCTGGTTTCCATGTTATCTCCCAACATCCTCAGACATGGATGAATGTTGAATACTGACTTGTATCATGGGTGACCTGCCTGCTTTTAAGATACACTTAGCAACATTATTATTTCAAGATCATAACAAAGTGGTAACTATCCCAACATTCCCAACAACGATTCTGACTTAGAATATGTGGACATCTACAAATACCTAGGTGTCTGGTTAGACTGTAAACTCTCCCTCCAGGCTCACATTAAGCATCTCCAATCCAAAATTAAATATAGAATCGGCTTCCTATTTCGCAACAAAGCATCCTTCACTCATGCTGCCAAACATACCCTTGTAAAACTGACTATCCTACCGATCTTTGACTTCGGCGATGTCATTTACAAAATAGCCTCCAACACTACTCAGCATAATTGGATGCAGTCTATCACAGTGCCATCCGTTTTGTCACCAAAGCCCCATATACCACCCACCACTGCGACCTGTATGCTCTTGTTGGCTGGCCCTCGCTTCATATTCGTCTCCAGGTCATCTATAAGTCTTTGCTAGGTAAAGCCCCGCCTTATCTCAGCTCACTGGTCACCATAGCAGCACCCACCTGTAGCAAGCGCTCCAGCAGGTATATTTCACTGGTCACCCCCAAAGCCAATTCCTCCTTTGGCTGCCTTTCCTTCCAGTTCTCTGCTGCCAATGACTGGAACGAATTGCAAAAATCACTGAAGCTGGAGACTCATATCTCCCTCACTAACTTTAAGCACCAGCTGTCAGAGCAGTTCACAGATCACTGCACCTGTACATAGCCCATCTGCAAATAGCCCATCCAACTACCTCATCCCCATACTGTTATTTAAAAAAATATATACATTTTTTTTTTCCTTTGCACCCTAGTATCTCTACTTGCACATTCATCTTCTGCACATCTATCACTCCAGTCTTTATCACTCCAGTGTTTAATTGCTAAATTGAAATTATTTCTCCACTATGGCCTATTTATTGCCTTACCTCCCTTATCTTACCTCATTTGCACACACTGTACATATACTATTTTTTTCTATTGTGTTATTGACTGTATGTTTTGTTTATTCCATGTGTGTAACTGTGTTGTTTTTGTCACACTGCTTTGCTTTATCTTGGCCAGGTCGCAGTTGTAAATGAGAACTTGTTCTCAACTAGCCTACCTGGTTAAATAAAGGTGAAATAAAATAAATACAAATTTGGCACTTGAGAAACTCAACTTATGTAAGCCTCATTAAGCTACAAAAGCCTCAGTGCTCAACTGTAACAGAACAGGTGAAACGGAATGACATTTATTCTCACAGGTGGCCAAAAATAACAATCTGAAAGCCTCGCCCCTACTAAGCCACACCTCCAGTCTTCTGCTCTAAGCCTGTAGATCATAGCTCAATAGCCAAACTAAAGCCGTGTTCACACTGCAGGCCTTAAATCTCGAATAAGTTTTGTTTTTCAAATCCGGAACACTGACTGTCCAAACAGCAAGTTAAAAGTGGCCAAATCAGATTTGTGTGTGTTAAGATAACAGTCATTTGTTGACATGGCTACACTAGTTGTCATAGTAACAATGGGTGTGTGCGCAGTGGTGCAGGCTGATGGATGGTGGTGCTCGTGTTTCTTCTCACTCAGAAGTTGTTGTGTAGCAAGCGAAGGTGACAACAATTCTATGGATGTTCAAAATGCTAGTGTAAGAACACTTTTAAAACCTCAAAGGTTTAAGATGATCCAAGTCATTTTTGGCTAGACACAGCAGTCAACTAGCTTGCTAGGTAGCTGTTTAGTTTTCTAGCGCATTCACTAATTTGTTTGTTAACAATTAACAAGCCTGTTAGCTACCACATGTTTTTGTCAAACTGTCAGCATTGTAGCTAGCAAGACACATTATATTCCAAATAACAGTCTAAAAACCACTTGCAGGCAAATACATCAGATTTGACCATTCAGAAACAAGTTGTATGGCCAGGAATCAGGTATGTATCTGACTTCAAACCTTCTACTGTACAAAGGTGGTTTGAAATGTGACTTAAAATATCTGATTCCATGTGTATTTCGGCTGATTAATTGGCATGGCCAATTAATTAGGACCGATTTTCAAGTTTTCATAACAATTGGTAATCGGCATTTTTTGGACGCCGATTATGGCCGATTACATTGCATTCCACGAGGAAACTGCGTGGCAGGCTGACCACCTGTTACGCGAGTGCATTAAGGAGCCAAGGTAAGTTGCTAGCTAACATTAAACGTATCTTATAAAAACAATCAAACTTCACATTATCACTAGTTAACTACACATGGTTGATGATATTACTAGGTTAACTAGCTTGTCCTGAGTTGCATATAATCAATGCGGTGCCTGTTAATTTATCATCGAATCACAGCCTACTTTGCCAAACGGGTGATGATTTAACAAAAACACAATCGTTGCACGAATGTACCTAACCATAGACATCAATGCCTTTCTTAAAATCAATACACAGAAGTGTATATTTTTAAACCTGCATATTGAGTTAAAAGAAATTCACGTTAGCAGGCAATATTAACTAGGTGTCACGTTCCTGACCTGTTTTCTGTTGTTTTGTATGTGTTTCGTTGGTCAGGACGTGAGCTGGGTGGGAATTCTATGTTCTATGTTGTACACTCTGTACATTCTTGTTGTGTCTGGGTATCGTGTTGGTTGGTATTTTCCGTGGTTCTCACTCTGTTTGGGGTGAAGCATTTGTTTTTTGAGTCGCGTCGTGTTTGCACCCGTGTGGGTAATTACATTTTGTACGCTACTCTGAACTCTCTGTCTCCTGCGTTTGACTCCTGTTCATCCACTACACCTCGGGCATTACACTAGGGAAATTGTGTCACTTCTCTTGCGTTCATTGCAGATTCAGGGTATATGCAACAGTTTGGGCCGCCTGGCTCGTTGCAAACTAATTTGCCAGAATTTTACATAATTATGACATAACATTGAAGGTTGTGCAATGTAACATCAATATTTAGATAAAATATGGAACGGTTCCGTATTTCACTGAAAGAATAAACGTTTTGTTTTCGAAATTATAGTTTCCGGGTTTGACCATATTAATGACCAAAGGCGTGTATTTCTGTGTGTTTATTATATTATAATTATGTCTATGATTTGATAATTGATAAAGCAGTCTGACTGAGCGGTGGTAGGCAGCAGCAGGCTCGTAAGCATTCATTCAAACAGCACTTTCTTGTGTTTGCCAGCTGCTTTTCGCAATGCTTGAAGCACAGCGCTGTTTATGACTTCAAGCCTATCAACTCCCGAGATTAGGCTGGCAATACTATAGTGCCTATAAGAACATCCAATAGTCAAAAGGTATATGAAATACAAATGGTATAGAGAGAAATAGTCGACGTGTAATAATTCCTATAATAACTTGCGGCTGAACTTGAAAGGGGTTCCTTCTTTATTTTACCGTTCATGTCTTCCAAAGAGAATGTATTGATCTACTTCAAATAAGGTCTGTGTTTCGTTCAGGCTTAAACCGCCTCAGTGTTTTGATACCTTTGTAAATCTCACTAGGATAAGGTAACGTTTGTCAACATATTTTTCATAAATCCACTCTACAATTTTTTTTACCTTCGCTTATATTTAGCCAATATTGATCAGAGTTACCTTGTCCTATGGATATCTACACAGTTATAAAATTGGCAAGGTGGCGTAATCCTACACGAAACACAGGCCTTATTTGATGTGAATCTAAAAACATCCTATGGAATAAATGAATGAAGGAACCGCTTTTCAGATTTTGCTGGAAGGTTTCATGGGGATTATGACTCACACTTTGGTAGTCAATTCGTACCATGCCCATTATTAAAATAGGATTTCCTGCATAGAGAAATGACAGTTTTTGTTTTCAACATTCATCACAGGTAACTTAAACTCTATTTTTATTGTTCAAACAGTTGAGAGTATTTGTGTCTTCTAAGCAGACTCTTCAGTATCCTTGTCACTTCAGAGAGCTGTGTGTGTGTGTGTGTGTATGTGTGTGTGTGTGTAACAGTATAACTTTAAACCGTCCCCTCGCCCCGACACGGGCGCGAACCAGGGACCCTCTGCACACATCGACAACGGTCGCCCACGAAGCACGGTCGTTACCCATCGCTCCACAAAAGCCGCGGCCCTTGCAGAGCAAGGGGCAACCCTACTTAAAGTCTCAAAGCAAGCGACGTAACTGGTTGAAACGCTACTAGCGCGTACCCGCTAACTAGCTAGCCATTTCACATCCGTTACACTCACCCCCCTTTCAACCTCCTCCTTTTCCGCAGCAACCAGTGGTCCGGGTCAACAGCATCAATGTAACAGTATAACTTTAAACCGTCCCCTCGCCCCGACACGGGCGCGAACCAGGGACCCTCTGCACACATCGACAACGGTCGCCCACGAAGCACGGTCGTTACCCATCGCTCCACAAAGGCCGAGGCCCTTGCAGAGCAAGGGGCAACCCTACTTAAAGTCTCAAAGCAAGCGACGTAACTGGTTGAAACGCTACTAGCGCGTACCCGCTAACTAGCTAGCCATTTCACATCCGTTACATGTGTGTGTGTGTGTGTGTGTGTGTGTGTGTGTGTGTGTGTGTGTGTGTGTGTGTGTGTGACATTGAATTGGCACCAGGGAAAGCAAGGTGTCTTATTTGTGATAAAGATGTAAGCATGGGGTCAGCAATGGCTAAATCAAAAAATCCCACCAACCTGTGGAATCACCTGAAGAACACCCCATCCAAAAGCCGATGAAAAAAGCAAACGCAAATTCTTCACAAGGGAAAAAGTGATACAGACAGTTCAGACATCGCAGGCTACAATATTACAACTTTTTAATAAACAAGCAAAATGGCAGGACGACCCAAGGGTCAAGAAGATGGATGAAGCAATTTTTGAGATGATTACCACTGACAACCAGCCATTCACAGTGGTGTCTGACGTTGGTTTTCAGCAGCTGATTACTCTTACTGAAACCCGGTACAGGATCAAAGATGAAAAAACAATTCGCACAGAAATGCTAGATAAAACCTATGAAAGAGTAGTGATGAAAGTGAAAACCTGGTGGCACCAGTGAACGCTCCACACATGTCATTCACTCCTGACTGCTGGTCAGGCACTACAGAGTCCCTGATGAGCCTTACTGGACATTTCATTGACAATGTCTGGACAAGAAAGCAGGTTGTGCTGGATGTCAAGATTAGGACCAGATCACACACAGGAAACTACATTAGAGAGATGTTTCTGACCATGTTGGAATACTGGGAAATCCACACAGAACGTGTAGTGCTGGTCATCAGGGACAGTGGGTCAAACATGGTGAAAGGTATGAGACTGGCAGAGCTTCCAGACTTCAGCTGCAGTGCACACACCCTACAGCTTGTAGTCAATGATGGCCTATCCAGTCAGAGAGCTGTGCTAGACTTTATTGCCAAGTTGAAGAGCTGTGCAACTCACTTTGACCACTCTGTACTGGCCAAACAGAGGCTGAGGGCCATTCAGGAAGAGCGTGGCCTTCCCAAACACAGCATCATGCAAGCAGTTCAAACTCGCTGGAACTCAACACTACACATGTTGCGGAGGATGTTTGAACAGAGGTCGTGCACTGAATGTGTATGCAGGTGAATACGGACACATCAGCAGTTTGTCTGCTGCACAATGGGACATAGTCTCTAACCTAATTGAGACTCTGGCCCCTATGGAGGAGGTGACACTGGAGATGAGCCACTCCAACTCTACAGCCGCATGCATCATCCCCAGTGTGTCGGTGCTGAAGCTGATGCTACAGCAGGAGGGTTCTTCTACTCTAGGCATCAAAACTTTACAGAAGACCATGTTGGACAGTCCAACAAGGAGTTTCTCCAAGGCCGAGGAGACAACGTGCCTGGTGCTGGCAACTGTCCTGGATCCACGTTACAAGAGCAATGCCTTCACCTCAGGGACAGCACTAGAGAAAGCAAAAGTGTGGCTGAAGGAGGAGTCTGACCTACTAAGGACACCAAATCCCAGAGCCACAGCAGCTACAACGAGTGAAGAGGTGGACCCAGATCCAGGTGCAAAAAGGCAGAGTCCGGGTAGATCACCCACCCAGTCTGGTGGATAGCCTCTACACTAGAATCCTTGGAAGCCAAGATGGCAGGGCTGAGTCCAGTGCGGTTTTGAGATTGAGTTGGAGCGTTACCTCACAGAGCCTGTCATTGACAGAAAGAGCGGCTTGCCTTTGGAGTGGTGGAAGCAGAATGAGGACAGACTTCAATCACTCGCTCCACTGGCAAAGAAGTTTCTCTGTCCCCCACCTTCTTCGGTCCCAAGCGAGAGTGTTCAGTTAGGTGGGGATCATTTATGATAGGCGGAGGAGCAGACTGACAGGGGACCATGCAGACAAGCTCTGCTTTCTGCACTACAACCTAAAACTTCTTAACTGGGAATATTAACGACCCATGAAAGCTGGTGGTTCCTTTTAACATATGTTCTCATGTTCTGAGCAAGGAACATAAACGTTCCTTTTTTTTTTACATGGCACATATTGCACTTGTACTTTCTTGTCCAACAGTCTGTTATTTTTTTTAACCAAATTGAACACTCTCGCTTGGGACCGAAGAAGGTGGGGGACAGAGAAACTTCTTTGCCAGTGGAGCGAGTGATTGAAGTTTGTTAATTTTTTTTTCTAAATTGAACACGTTTCATTATTTATTTGAGACTAAATAGATTTTATTTATGTATTATATTAAGTTCAAATGAAAGTGTTCATTCAGTATTGTTGTAATTGTCATTATTACAAATATATACACATATATATATATATATATATATATATATATATATATATATACACAGTTGAAGTCGGAAGTTTACATACACTAAGGTTGTAGTCATTAAAACTCGATTTTTCAACCACTCCACAAATTTCTTGTTATCAAACTATAGTTTTGGCAAGTCGGTTAGGACATCTACTTTGACACAAGCAATTTTTCCAACAATTGTTTACAGACAGATTATTTCACTTATAATTCACTGTATCACAATTCCAGTGGGTCAGAAGTTTACATACACTAAGTTGGCTGCCTTTAAACAGCTTGGAAAATTCCAGAAAATTATGTCATGCTTTAGAAGCTTCTGATAGGCTAATTGACATAATTTGAGTCAATTGGAGGTGTACCTGTGGATGTATTTCAAGGCCTACCTTCAAACTCAGTGCCTCTTTGCTTGACATCATGGGAAAATCCAAAGAAATCAGCCAAGACCTCAGAAAAAGAATTGTGGCCCTCCACAAGTCTGGTTCATCCTTGGGAGCAATTTCCAAACGCCTGAAGGTACCACGTTCATCTGTACAAACAATAGTACGGAAGTATAAACACCATGGGACCACACAGCCGTCATACCACTCAGGAAGGAGACACGTTCTGTCTCCTAGAGATGAACGTACTTTGGTGCGAAAAGTGCAAATCAATCCCAGAACAACAGCAAAGGACCTTGTGAAGATGCTGCAGGAAACAGGTACAAAAGTATCTATATCCAGAGTAAAACGAGTCCTATATAGACAGAACCTGAAAGGCCACTCGGCAAGGAAGAAGCCACTGCTCCAAAACCACTATAAAATAGCCAGACTATGGTTTGCAACTGCACATGGGGACAAAGATCGTACTTTTTGGAGAAATGTCCTCTGGTCTGATGAAACAAAAATAGAACTGTTTGGTCATAATGACCATCGTTATGTTTGAGGGAAAAAGGGGGAGGCTTACAAGCCGAAGAACACCATCCCAACCGTGAAGCATGGGGGTGGCAGCATCATGTTGTGGGGGTGCTTTGATGCAAGAGGGACTGGTGCACTTCACAAAATAGATGGCATCATGAGGCAGGAAAAGTATGTGGATATATCAAAGCAACATCTCAAGACATCAGTCAGGAAGTTAAAGCTTGGTCACAAATCGGTCTTCCAAATGGATAATGACCCCAAGCATACTTCCAAAGTTGTGGCAAAATGGCTTAAGGACAACAAAGTCAAGGTATTGGAGTGGCCATCACAAAGCCCTGACCTCAATCCTATAGACAATTTTTGGGCAGAACTGAAAAAATCGTGTTTTTGGAGGCCTACAAACCTGACTCAGTTACACGAGATCTGTCAGGAGGAATGGGCTAAAATTCACCCAACTTATTGTGGGAAGCTTGTGGAAGGCTACCCAAAACGTTTGACGCAAGTTAAACAATTTAAAGGCAATGCTACCAAATACTAATTGAGTGTATGTAAACTTCTGACCCACTGGGAATGTAATGAAAGACATAAAAGCTGAAATAAATAATTCTCTCTACTATTATTTTGACATTTCACATTCTTAAAATAAAGTGCTGATCCTAACTGACCTAAGACAGGGAATTTTTACTAGGATTAAATGTCAGAAATTGTAAAAAACTGAGTTTAAATGTACTTGGCTAAGGTGTATGTAAACTTCCGACTTCAACGGTATAAATCGGCCGATTAATCGGTATCAGCTTTTTTTGGTCATCCAATAATCGGTATCGGTGTTGAAAAATCGTAATCGGTTGACCTCTAGTGTTGGGTCATTGTCCGTCATAGTCGAATTGCTCCAAAGAAACCACTACTAAAGGACACCAATAATAAGAAGAGACTTTCTTGGGCCAAGAAATATGAGCAATGGACATTAAACCAGTGGAAATCTGATGAGTCCAAGTTTTGAGACTTTTGGTTCCATCACTGTGTCTTTGTGAGATGCAGAGTAGGGGAACGGATGATCTCTGCATGTATGGTTCCCACCGTGAAGCATGGGGGAGGAGGTGTGATGGTGTGGGGATGCTTTTGCTGGTGACACTGTCTGTGATTTATTTAGAATTCAAGTCACACTTAACCTACATGGCTTCCACAGCATTCGGCAGCGATATGCCATCCCATCTGGTTTGCACATAGTGGGACTATCATTTGTTTTTGAACAGGACAATGACCCAACACACCTCCAGGCTGTGTAAGGGCTATTTGACCAAGAAGGAGAGTGTTGGAGTGCTGACCTCCACAATCACCCGACCTCAACCCAATTGAGATGGTTTGGGATGAGTTGGACCGCAGAGTGAAGGAAGCAGCCAGCAAGTGCTCAGCATATGTGGGAACTCCTTCAAGACTGTTGGAAAAGTATTCCAGGTGAAGCTGGTTGAGAGAATGCCAAGAGTGTGCAAGGCTGTCATCAAGACAAAGGGTGGCTACTTTTAATTATTTTGGTTTATTTAACAAGTTTTTGTGTTACTGCATGATTCCATGTAGTTTTGATGTCTTCACTATTATTATGTAATGTAGAAAATACAAAAAATAAAGAAGAATCCCTAAAATGAGTAGGTGTGTCCAAACTTTTGACTGGTACTGTATGTGATAGCAACTCTACACTGTAGCTTTGACCCTGCTTACAAACATCAACATTTACTTCTGTCATATACACTGAACAAATATGTGAACACAACATGTAAAGTGTTGGTCTGATGTTTCATTAGCTGAAATAATAGATCCCAGAAATTTTTCATACGCACCAAAAGCTTATTTCTATCAGATTTTGTGCACAAATTTGTTTACATCCCTGTTAGTGAGCATTTCTCCTTGACAAGATAATCCATCCACCTGACAGGTGTGGTATATCAAGAAGCTGATTAAAGAGCATGATAATTTCAAAGGTGCACCTTGTGCTGAGAACAATAAAAGGCCTCTCGAAAATGTGCACTTTTGTCACACAGCACAATGCCACAGATGTCTCAAGTTGAGGGAACGTCCAGTTGGCATGCTGACTGCAGAAATGTCCACCAGAGTTGTTGCCAGATCATTTACTGTTAATTTCTCTACCATAAGCCACCTTAAAGGTAATTTTTAGAGAATGTACATCCAACCGGCCTCAACTGCAGATCATGTGTACCTACGCCAGCCCAGGACCTCCACATCCGGCTTCTTCACCTGCGGGATCATCTGAGACCAGCCACCCGGACAGCTGATGAAACTGTGGATTTGCACTACCAAAGAATTTCTGCACAAACTGTCAGAAACCATCTCAGGGAAGCTCATCTGCGTGCTTGTCATCCTCACCAGAGTCTTGACCTGACTGCAGTTCGACTTCAATGGGCAAATGTTCACCTTCAATGGCCACTGGCACGCTGGAGAAGTATGCTCTTCATGGATGAATCCCGGTTTCAACTGTACCGGGCAGATGGCAGACAGTGTAGTGTGTGGGTGAGCGGTTTGCTAATGTCAATGTTGTGAACAGAGTTCACGGTGGTGTTATGCGTTATGATATGGGCAGGCATAAGCTACGAACAACCAACACATTTGCATTTTATCTATGGCAATTTGAATGCACAGAGATACCATGATGAGATCCTGAGGCCCATTGTCATGCCATTCATCCACTGCCATCACCTCATGTTTTTGCAAGATAATGCACGGCCCCATGTCGCAAGGATCTGTACATAATTCCTGGAAGCTGAAAATGTCCCAGTTCTTCCATGGCCTGCATACTCACCAGACATGTCACCCATAGAGCATGTTTGGGATGTTCTGGATCTACGTGTACGACAGTGTGTTCCAGTTCCCGCCAATATCCAGCAACTTCACAAAGCCATTGAAGAGGAGTGGGACAACATTCCACAGGCCACAATCAAAAGCCTGATCAACTCTAGGCGAAGGAGATGTGTCACGCTGCATGAGGCAAATGGTGCTCACACCAGATACTGACTGGTTTTCTGATCCACACCCCTAACTTTTTTTTAAAGGTATCTGTGACAAACAGATGCATATCTGTATTCCCAGTAATGTGAAATCCATAGATTAAGACCTAATGAATTTATTTCAATTTACTGATTTCCTTATATGAACTGTAACTCCGTAAAATCTTTGAAATTGTTGCATTTCATATTTTTGTTCAGTGTATTATTATTATTATTATTAGCCTAGTCTACATGTTACCTGCTGAACAAACCGCACGTGCATGTGCGTCCGCCATCGCGCGCAAGTTCATTTTGTTCACCCACACCAGGCGCAATCAGGACATACAGGTTGAAATATCAAAACAAACTCTGAACCAAATACATTTATTTGGGGACAAGGCAAAAAGCATTAAACATTTATGGAAATGTAGCTAGCAAGCTTTCTGTTGCTAGCTAATTTGTCCTGGGATATAAACATTGGGTTGTTATTTTACCTGAAATGCACAAGGTCCTCTACTCTGACAATTAAACCAACAGATGAGACAGTAAACCGAATTCGTTTCTCGTCATCTCTCCTTCTTTCAGGCTTCTTTTTTCTTTTTGGACCTCAGCTCATTTTTCAATCACCCATGTGGGTATATGCTCCTAAAAACCAATGAAGAGATGGGATAGGCAAGACTTGCAGCACGTTGAGCGTCACAAACAGAACCAAGTTCTATTTTAGCGCCTGACCACGCAGATGCTCGCTGAGGCGCGCAATGATTGAATAAGATGCATGTGTACATTAATTTTGCAACGCGAGCTGTGTGGTCAGCATGTTATGCATTCTCGTAATTAGGTGTGCTTGCTGAAGGCAAAGCACAACTTTAGATTTCTTGCGTACTCATATGATTATTTGATTTTTTACCCCGCTCTCGAGCTGAAATGATTTAAGCAATTAACACGAAACCAACTTCCAAATGTCCAGACTGCCCCAACTCGGGTCGCTTGAAAAATATTTTAAGCGATCCACTCCAAATCAACGTTGAGATGTTCAGACTGGCCCAACTTACATGGCTTGTCAATGGATTTTTTGTACTATATACACTTTTTAAACTATAAAGATTTTACATTTGCATAAATTAACATGGGTTTAAATGAGAACCATAGGAATACAGTATATAGCTTTTCAAAATGGACCTGTTCCTTCGCCAATTAAGCTACAAGACCAACTTTAAAACATTCAGGCCAATCCAACCTCAAAATTCATTCAAATCTTTATCATCTAAATCTGCACAAATTAGCATACATTAACAGTAACTCTTGAACTGTACAAGCTAGAGACACCAAACCAAATTTCACATGTTCAGGCTATCCTACCAATCGATCCTTCACAAGCTAGCAAGCACACCACATTTTCTTCGGAAAATGTACTTTTCTAGTCAATGATAATGATCATCTGTGTTTGCTTCAGTGTTATTAGGTGCATCAATCAGCTATATGTCTTATTGATTTCCTCTCCTGTGTTTCCTTGTCGACAGAGCTTATCTCTGAATACACTGTTCCAGTGGTCCCTGAGATCTAATGGACTAGAGACTCTGTGTCTACTGAGCTCTGCTTGTCTAGGCACCACGATAATGCTGCAAGGTTGAGAGAGTGGCGGCACTTAGCAGGGTTGGCTAATTCAATTCCAATTATCCAAATACTTAAATATTTAACTTTTTACTAGTTTAATACACATGTAAGTGAATTTGTTCCAATACTTTTGTTCCCTTAAAATGGGGGGACTAAGTACAAAAAGGTCTTTTAGGGACCAAAAGTATTGGGACAAATTCACTTATGTGTATTACAGTAGTAAAAAGTTAAGGATTTGGTACAAATATTCGTAGTACGCAATGATTACATCAAGCTTGTGCATTTGCTGTATGTTTTGGTTGTGTTTCAGATTATTTTTGTGCCCAATAGAAATTAATTGTAAATAATGTATTGAATATGTTTCTAAACACTTCTAAATTAATGTGGATAATCGTGAATGAATCGTGAATAAGGAAGTTAGACGCACAAATACCATACCCACAAAATGCTAACATCAATCAATCAATCAGCCAATGTCTCAAAGTGCTATAGAAACCCAGCCTAAAACCCCAAACAGAAAGCAATGTAGACACTCCCTAGAAAGGCAGGAACCTAGGAAGAAACCTAGAGAGGAACCAGGCTCTGAGGGATGGCCAGTCCTTTTCTGGCTGTGCCGGGTGGAGATTATAACTGTACATGGCCAAGATGTTCAAACGTTCATAGATGACCAGCAGGGTCAAATATTGATAATAATCACAGTGGTTGTAGAGGGTGCAACAGGTCAGCACCTCATGAGTAAATGTCAGTTGGCTTTTCATAGCCGAGCATTCAGAGTTAGAGACAGCATGTGCGGTAGAGAGAGTCGAAAACAGCAGGTCCGGGACAAGGTAGCACGTCCGGTGAACAGATCAGGGTTCCATAGCTGCAGGCAGAACAGTTGAAACTGGAGCAGCAGCACGACCAGGTAGACTGAGACAGCAATGAGTCATCAGGCCAGATAGTCCAGAGGCATGGTCCAAGGGCTCAGGTCCTCCGGAAGGGGAGGGAGAAGAAGAGAGAGAGCATACTTAAATTCACACAGGACACCAGATAAGACAGGAGAAATACTCCAGATATAACAGACTGACCCTAGCCCCCTGACACATAAACTATTGCAGCATAAATACTGGAGGCTGAGACAGGAAGGGTTGGGTGACACAGTGGCCCCGTCCACGTCCAACGATACCCCCGGACAGGGCCTACCAGGGAGGATTATAACCCCACCCACTTTGCCAAAGCACAGCCTCCACACCACTAGATATCTTCAACCACCAACTTACTACCCTGAGACAAGGCCGAGTATAGCCCACGAAGATCTCCCCCACAGCACGAACCCAAGGGGGGCGCCAAACCCTCCCCTGTTATTGTAATGATGAGAGGTTAGCATGTCTTGGGTTTATGATATTTGTGCATTTGTAACTTTCTCACTCATCATTATTCACGATTCATTCAGGATTATCCGTAATCATGGTAGCATCCACATTAATGTAGAAGTGTTCAGAAACATTTCCTATTCTTATTTACAATAAAAGTTACTCCAAAATGACACAATACATTATTTACCATTCATTTCTATCGGGCACAGAATAGTCTGAAACACAACCAAAACAAACAGAAAATGCATCCAACAAATGTGTCGCGTAACAAGCTTGATGTAATCATTGCGTGCTAGGAATATGGGACCAAATACTTCATTTTTTTTTACAACTGTAATACATATGTAAGTGAATTTGTCCCAAGAACTTTGGTACAGAGCCAAAAACAACCAACATGTGTCACTGTCCTAAAACTTTTGGAGGTATATTTGTTATGGCTGTGCTGTCTCAGTGCTCCTTAACAGCTTGTCTCTTTTCCTCCAATGGACTGGATAGAACGATTTCCACCATCGATTTTCAAGCCATTCCAAAACTATTGCCATACAGCTTTGATCCCTAAGCAGAAAGGCAATGGTGGGTGTAAGAGGTTGGGATACAGTGCTGATCTAGGATCAGTTTAGTCTTTTTAGATCATAATGGATAATATTACATACTGTATACAAGAGGGACCAAATCGTCGATCGGCAGTACTACTCAGAGACACTTTATGAATACAAGCCCTGAACTATACCTTGACACAAAGAATATTACATGTATCATTTAACAGCTGTAATGGATTTGAGGCTACATTGGGTACTTAGTGAGGCCTCTATCTAAACATTGGTATTCTAACATGTTATTTGCAGCCTACGGAATTACTCATTGGTGACTTCATCCTGAGACTGAGTCATGGGTTGCATCCCAAATGGCACCCTATTTTGACCAGGGTCCATAGTGCCATAGGGCTCTGGACAAAAGTAGTGCACTGCATAGGGAATAGGGTGTCATTTGGGATATAGACACAGTCAAACCTGTGTAAAATGATGCAATGAAACAGTATTCAAGATAAGGTTCTACGGGGGGAAATAAATGTATTTAATACTGAGGTTTTTATGTAATATTTCCCCCTTTTTGAAATATTTATGACTGCAGACTTTTTTGTCACAGACATTGCTACACTTATGAGGCGTGTGGTTATGCAGTGCTTTTTAAATGTAATCCATCATAAGTTATCACTGCATGGCTTTGAGGCAAAGTCTTGACTGAGATTCAATGGCTGACGAGACTTTATCAGTGTGCTTACACTGTTTAGAGAGATGCTTTTTGTGTTTGAAATCTGAAGGGATATTGATGATGAATCAAGGGATAAATAGTATGCCTTTGTTTATTGTCATAGTGTACAACATTGGCTGCTAAGAGCTTAATTGCAGTGTGCAGTCCATTCCTAAATAAATCAACAAATAGATGAATACCGATAATTACATTCAGATACAGATATGGACGCAGATGAAGAAATTGAATGTTTGAACTTTTAATGTTTCGCCACTAGAGGGAGGTCCCTCTCTTCTCATTCTGAAGCACTGAACTCTTACTAGTGGGAGTAAGAGTTTTCATACGGAGTGGGCTGTGCATCATTTGAAAAGTGTGTGTGTGTGTGTGTGTGTGTGTGTGTGTGTGTGTGTGTGTGTGTGTGTGTGTGTGTGTGTGTGTGTGTGTGTGTGTGTGCGCATGTGGGCTTCCGTGAGTGTGTGCTTGCTGGCTTGAATGTGTGTGTAGAGAGATGGAGAGAGAAGTATCAAGCGACAAGTCAATATTGAGCTGTTTCTGGAATGCCTCTCGCAGTCCTTTTAATCCCTCACACCTTGACCGCATCCCAAATGGCACGATATTCCCTATATAGTAGTTCAGTTGATAGGTAATAGGGTGCCATTTAGAACACAATCCTTTTGTGGCTCTGCTCAGCGCTAACCACTACCGCTAGCACCCCAAACACAGCCTCCATCCAACCACTTACCTACCGCCTCAATGTTTCCTGTGATTCCAGGCTAATTAAAGGGGCAGATAAAACAGAGTTTTACTGGTGGTGGTAGGTATGCCCTCCCTGCAGGTGAAATATAGATGTCACTGGATCAAAGCTACGTGGAATCTGTCTACGTGGCATCATTCAAAGAACGACATGAATTAAACTTACATCACTGCTGCTCACAACTGTGCTGTCTCTCGTTTTCGCTTGCTGTCACACACACACATACACATACACATATATATATATATATATATATATATATATACACACACACATAGACAAGAACACTTTCTCAATAAAGCACACTTTCAGAGTACACACACACACACACACCTGCATATGCTGTCATAGCTTTAGCTTTGATGGTGTGGGAGGACGGTCTGACAGGAAATAAGGACTGGGCTGGTCCCAGGCATGTGTTGACTTATCTCCTCTCCTCTCTCTGTCTCTCTCTCACACACACACAGTACACACAGACTAAAGACAGGGCCTGATTAATGAAGGGGCTGAGGCCCGGAGCCCAAGCCCGTAGGGGGCCCTTGAGGCAGAGAATATTTTTTTTTGCTGCAACCACAGAAACCTGCTCTCAATGAGTGTAGATAGCCTGCTGCCGCTCTGCTAATCATAAGATGGGGGAGGAGAGGAGGTAGGGGGCCCACGTGGGTAACTGGGGGGCCTTGGTTGGGTAAGTGATTCAGGGTTGGCCCTAGACTTTTGGGCTCATCTCGTGGGTAAAACACAAAAAATACCGTAAACGTCATTAGAATAATACCCAGTAGTGTGCTATGCAAGTGTTTTATTTTTTACATTTACATTTTGGCCATTTAGCAGAAGCCCTTATTCAGAGCAACTTACACTCAGTGCGTTAAACTAAGGGAGATGAACAAGGACATGTCATAGCAAGTAAAAATATTATGTTACCGTTACTTAGAATATTGTTGTAGTTAAGCGGGTTACTTATATGTTTATTTTTGTATTAGAAAATACATGTATTCTTGTTAAACTGTTGCAAAATACATGGATTTTATTGAAGGCTAGTGAAATACAAATTTAAAAAATGACAAAAACTAGAAACTTTAGAAATACTGCAGATCGTTGGAACTAGCTGCCTTTACTGTAAATCTGCAACAGTTTACCTGTCACGTTCCTGACCTATTTATGTTAGTTTTTGTGTGTTAGTTGGTCAGGACGTGAGGTTGGGTGGGCATTCTATGTTATCTGTTTCTATGTTGGTTTTGGTTTGCCTGGTATGGCTCTTGATTAGAGGCAGGTGGTTTGCGTTTGCCTCTAATTAAGAGTCATATTTAGGTAGGGCATTCTCACTGTTTGTTTGTGGGTGATTGTCTCCTGTGTCCGTATGTCTGTTCGTACCACATGGGACTGTAGCGTTTGTTTGTTTCGTTTCGATGTCGTCTGTTTTCCTGTACGTAAGTTTATGTTTAGTTATGTAAGTTTATGTTCAGGTTGCGTCAACGTCGTTTTCTTATTTTGTAGTTTGGAAAGTGTTTTTGTTTCGTTTCGTGTGCCATCGTATTGTATAATAAAGATGGCTTATTTCCCAAAGCCTGCGTTTTGGTCTTCAGATCCCTCTCTCCTCACCTCATCCGAGGATGAGGAGAGCGTCACCCGTTACAGAATCACCCACCAAGCTAAGACCAAGCGGCAAAGGGAAACTCAACGGAGTAAAGGACAGGAGAGAAACAAGGATTTCTGGACTTGGGAGGAAATATTGGACGGGAGAGGTCCATGGGCACAGCAGGGAGAATATCGCCGTCCCAAAGCTGAGCTGGAGGCACGGAGGAGAGCAGAGGCTACCGGGGAGAGGAACCGGAGCTATGAGGGAACGCGTCTGGCACGGAAGCCAAAAAAGCCCGTAAGTAATTCCCAAAAATTTCTTGGGGGGGGGGGCTAGGAGGTAGTGGGCCAAGGGCAGGTAGGAGACCTGCGCCCACTTCCCAGGCTTACCGTGGAGAGCGGGAGTACGGGCAGGCGCCGTGTTACGCAGTAGAGCGCACGGTGTCTCCTGTACGAGTGCATAGCCCGGTGCGGGTTATTCCACCTCCCCGCACTGGGAGGGCTAGATTGGGTATTGAGCCAGGTGTCATGAGGCCGGCTCAACGCGTCTGGTCTCCAGTGCGTCTCCTCGGGCCGGCATACATGGCACCGGCCTTACGCATGGTTTCTCCGGTTCGCCTACATAGGCCGGTGCGGGTTATTCCACCTCCCCGCACTGGTCGGGCAACCGGGAGCATTCAACCAGGTAAGGTCGGGCAGGCTCAATGCTCAAGAGAGCCAGTACGCCTCCACGGTCAGGTATTTCCGGCACCACCTCCCCGCCCCAGCCTAGTACCTACAGTGTATACACTACGCACTAGGCTACCAGTGCGTATCCTGAGCCCTGTTCCTCCTCCACGCACTCTCCCTGTAGTGCGTGTATCTAGCCCGGTGCCTCCAGTTCCGGGTCCACGCACTAAGCTACCTGTGCGTCTCCAGAGCCCTGAACCCACTGTATCTTCTCCCCCTACTAATCCTGATGTGCTTGTCCTCAGCCCGGTGTCATCAGTGCCGGTACCACGCATCAGGGATAGAGTAGGCTTTGAGAATACAGTGTGCCCTGTCCCTGCTCCCCGCACTAGTAGGAAGGTGCTTATCATTAGCACGGTGCCTCCAGTTCCGGCACCACGCACCAGGTCTACAGTGCGCCGTATCCGGCCAGAGCCATCCGTCTCACCAGCGCCATCTGAGCCATCCGTCTCCCCAGCGCCATCTGAGCCATCCGTCTCCCCAGCGCCGTCTGAGCCATCCGTCTGCCAGGAGCCTGCAAAGCCGCCCGTCTGCCATGAGCCTGCAAAGCCGCCCGTCTGCCATGAGCCTACAGAGCCGTCAGCCAGACAGGAGCCGCTAGAGCCATCAGCCAGACAGGAGCCGCTAGAGCCGTCAGCCAGACAGGATCTGCCAGAGCCGCCAACCAGACAGGATCTGCCAGAGCCGCCAACCAGACAGGATCTGCCAGAGCCGCCAACCAGACAGGATCTGCCAGAGCCGCCAACCAGACAGGATCTGCCAGAGCCGCCAACCAGACAGGATCTGCCAGAGCCGCCAACCAGACAGGATCTGCCAGAGCCGCCAGCGAGCCATGAGCAGCCAGAGCCGTCAGAGAGCCATGAGCAGCGAGAGCCGTCAGCGAGCCATGAGCAGCCAGAGCCGTCAGAGAGCCATGAGCAGCCAGAGCCGTCAGAGAGCCATGAGCAGCCAGAGCCGTCAGAGCGCCATGAGCAGCCAGAGCCGTCAGAGCGCCATGAGCGTCGAGAGCCGTCAGAGCGCCATGAGCGTCGAGAGCCGTCAGCCTGCCATGAGCGTCGAGAGCCGTCAGCCTGCCATGAGCGTCGAGAGCCGTCAGCCTGCCATGAGCGTCGAGAGCCGTCAGCCAGCCATGAGCGTCGAGATTCGTTAGTCAGCCATGAGCTGCCCTTCAGCCTGAAAAGGCTAGATACCCAGAACTGCCCATCAGTCCAGAGCTGTCTCTCTGTCCGGAGCTGCCTTTCAGTCCGGAGTTGCCCCTCTATCCTGATCTCCCTCTCTATCTTTATCTACTTCTATATTCTTATCTATCCCTCTGTCTTGATTTATCTCTCTGTCCCGGTGTTGTCCTTATTAGATATGTTGTTAAGGGGATTTTGTGGGGGTCAAAAGAGGGTGGACATTCTTGGAGGGAGGAAGTTAGGATGGATTATGGTGGGGTGGGAACCGCGCCCGGAGCCTGAGCCACCACCGTGGTTAGATGCCCACCCAGACCCTCCCCTAGACTTTGTGCTGGTGCGTCCGGAGTTCGCACCTTGTGGGGGGGGTACTGTCACGTTCCTGACCTATTTATGTTAGTTTTTGTGTGTTAGTTGGTCAGGACGTGAGGTTGGGTGGGCATTCTATGTTATCTGTTTCTATGTTGGTTTTGGTTTGCCTGGTATGGCTCTTGATTAGAGGCAGGTGGTTTGCGTTTGCCTCTAATTAAGAGTCATATTTAGGTAGGGCATTCTCACTGTTTGTTTGTGGGTGATTGTCTCCTGTGTCCGTATGTCTGTTCGTACCACATGGGACTGTAGCGTTTGTTTGTTTCGTTTCGTTTCGATGTCGTCTGTTTTCCTGTACGTAAGTTTATGTTTAGTTATGTAAGTTTATGTTCAGGTTGCGTCAACGTCGTTTTCTTATTTTGTAGTTTGGAAAGTGTTTTTGTTTCGTTTCGTGTGCCATCGTATTGTATAATAAAGATGGCTTATTTCCCAAAGCCTGCGTTTTGGTCTTCAGATCCCTCTCTCCTCACCTCATCCGAGGATGAGGAGAGCGTCACCCGTTACATTACCAACCCATGTACTTCCAGTAATGCACCGTCAATTCTAGAAATACAGCATGTTGCTGTAGTCAGGTGTTATAGTAATATTCTATAAATATCTGTTTATATCCTGTAAATCAGTGCTGCCAGTAAATTACTGTAAAATTACAGAATATTTTTTTACAGTGCAGGGTTGCATCGTGTAGGCCTTTGCATTTGTAATAAAAAATATACTCAAACAGTATGTCAATTTTTTATAAAAAATGCATACAGCAGGTAGCCGAGTCACCCGAAGAGTAAATATAGACCAAATTTGATCACTTTTACATTTTCTCAGAACACAAATAAATCGGCCCATTTTAGGCTAGAAAAAACATTATGTTACGACGGGCCCAGATGGGATCAAAGCGTATAGGCTTCTCTAGGCTGCATGCAGCTGTGGTTGTTATCAGTAGGCTACAGTTGATCAGACTGAAGCACAGACTAATGCGCATTGACAAATCATGAGGCATTTTATAAAACATTTTTGGTGGCAGGTTTGGGCTTCCATATAAAGCAGCTAGTCTCAGTGAATTCACTTATACCCATGTTTTCAGTCACAATTTGCTTTTACTACATGTAATGATTTACATGATATTGATAAAAATGAAGCCTGGTTTGTTGTAAGGTAGGCCTACTGTACTATTATTTTCACATGAGAGGGTTATTTGTTCATTTTTGATAGGCTAGCGTTACTTGATAAAGACATGCTATAACAACTCTTGCTTTTGTCTTGAAGCTGAAGTGTAGCCTACAGATGGGAAGATAAACATTTTAATTGTCTGCACATGCTTGTGAATTGTTGCATTATTCAAGAGTGTAATATGGTTTGGTTGCTTTATGCAACAGTTTAATACGTTTTAGAAGAAAAGTTTCTGTCATTGTTGAATAGTTTGTGTTTAGTGGCTACTGTGATATTTACAGTGAATTTGAGCTGCGGACCAAGAATGTGACGTTGCCAACCACAACGAAAGGTAAAGCAATGATGTAATGTAAATTGAAAAGTAGAATTCTCTCTCGCCACCCCACTCTTAAGACTCTACTTCATATCTCGTAGTGGGAACAGTTCCTTAGTCGCCCCCCTCTTGATGGCGGAGAGAAAGTTAATTTCCTGCAATTCTACACATTTTGCAATGGGGCATAGAGAAAATGTTGCAGTTTTAAAGTACGTTTTCTGCAATTCTACACATTTTTGCCATGGAGCGGAGAGTAATTTGTGCCGTTTTAACGCTAATTAGCTGCAATTCTACACACATTGCCATGACTTATGCCATGTTAATGATATCTTAGTGAGAGTGACTACATGTGTACTGTCCTTGTTTTTGAAAGAAAAGTGAATTTTGTGTCCATTTAAAATAACATCAAATTGATCAGAAATACAGTGTAGACATTGTTAATGTTGTAAATGACTATTGTAGCTGGAAACGGCTGATTTTTTATGGAAAATCTACATAGGCGTACAGAGGCCCGTTATCAGCAACTCTCACTCCTGTGTTCCAATGGCATGTTGTGTTAGCTAATCCAAGTTTATCATTTTAAAAGGCTAATTGGTCATTAGAAAACCATTTTGCAGTTATGTTAGCACAGCTGAAAACTGTTGTGCTGATTTAAAGAAGCAATAAAACGAGTTGTGTATCTGGAGCATCAGCATTTGTGAGTTTGATTACAGGCTCAAAATGGTCAGAAACAAAGACCTTTCTTCTGAAACTCGTCAGTCTATTCTTGTTCTGAGAAATTAAGGCTATTCCATACGAGAAATTGCCAAGAAACTGAAGATTTCGTACAGCGCCGTGTACTACTCCCTTCACAGAACAGCGCAAACTGGCCCTAACCAGAATAGAAAGAGGAGTGGGGGGCCCCGTTGCAAAACTGATCAAGAGGACAAGTACATTAGAGTGACTAGTTTGAGAAACAGACGCCTCACAAGTCCTCAACTGGCAGCTTCATTAAATAGTACCCGCAAAGCACCAATCTCAACGTCAACAGTGGAGATGCGACTCCGGGATGCCGGCCTTCTAGGTGATCCATTACTGCAGTGGATTTCTGATATCTGGAAGAGAAAAAAAAAGTATTATTATTTTTACTTTACTTACATTACATTTAAGTCATTTAGCAGACACTCTTATCCAGAGCGACTTACAAATTGGTGCATTCACCTTATGATATCCAGTGGAACAACCACTACAATAGTGCATCTAAATCTTTTAAGGGGGGGGGGGGTGGTTAGAAGGATTACTTTATCCTGTCCTAGGTATTCCTTAAAGAGGTGGGGTTTCAGGTGTCTCCGGAAGGTGGTGATTGACTCCGCAGACCTGGCGTCGTGAGGGAGTTTGTTCCACCATTGGGGTGCCAGAGCAGCGAACAGTTTTGACTGGGCTGAGCGGGAACTGTACTTCCTCAGAGGTAGGGAGGCGAGCAGGCCAGAGGTAGATGAACGCAGTGCCCTTGTTTGGGTGTAGGGCCTGATCAGACCCTGAAGGTACGGAGGTGCCGTTCCCCTCACAGCTCCGTAGGCAAGCACCATGGTCTTGTAGCGGATGCGAGCTTCAACTGGAAGCCAGTGGAGAGAGCGGAGGAGCGGGGTGACGTGAGAGAACTTGGGAAGGTTGAACACCAGACGGGCTGCGGCGTTCTGGATGAGTTGTAGGGGTTTAATGGCACAGGCAGGGAGCCCAGCCAACAGCGAGTTGCAGTAATCCAGATGGGAGATGACAAGTGCCTGGATTAGGACCTGCGCCGCTTCCTGAGTGAGGCAGGGTCGTGCTCTGCGAATGTTGTAGAGCATGAACCTACAGGAACGGGTCACCGCCTTGATGTTAGTTGAGAACAACAGGGTGTTGTCCAGGATCACGCCAAGGTTCTTAGCACTCTGGGAGGAGGACACAATGGAGTTGTCAACCGTGATGGCGAGATCATGGAACGGGCAGTCCTTCCCCGGGAGGAAGAGCAGCTCCGTCTTGCCGAGGTTCAGCTTGAGGTGGTGATCCGTCATCCACACTGATATGTCTGCCAGACATGCAGAGATGCGATTCGCCACCTGGTTATCAGAAGGGGGAAAGGAGAAGATTAATTGTGTGTCTTCTGCGTAGCAATGATAGGAGAGACCATGTGAGGATATGACAGAGCCAAGTGACTTGGTGTATAGCGAGAATAAGAGAGGGCCTAGAACAGAGCCCTGGGGGACACCAGTGGTGAGAGCACGTGGTGCGGAGACAGATTCTCGCCACGCCACCTGGTAGGAGCGACCTGTCAGGTAGGACGCAATCCAAGCGTGGGCCGCGCCGGAGATGCCCAACTCGGAGAGGGTGGAGAGGAGGATCTGATGGTTCACAGTATCAAAGGCAGCCGATAGGTCTAGAAGGATGAGAGCAGAGGAGAGAGAGTTAGCTTTAGCAGTGCGGAGCGCCTCCGTGACACAGAGAAGAGCAGTCTCAGTTGAATGACTAGTCTTGAAACCTGACTGATTTGGATCCAGAAGGTCATTCTGAGAGAGATGGCAGGAGAGCTGGCCAAGGACGGCACGTTCAAGAGTTTTGGAGAGAAAAGAAAGAAGAGATACTGGTCTGTAGTTGTTGACATCGGAGGGATCGAGTGTAGGTTTTTTCAGAAGGGGTGCAACTCTCGCTCTCTTGAAGATGGAAGGGACGTAGCCAGCGGTCAAGAATGAGTTGATGAGCGAGGTGAGGTAAGGGAGAAGGTCCCCGGAAATGGTCTGGAGAAGAGAGGAGGGGATAGGGTCAAGCGGGCAGGTTGTTGGGCGGCCGGCCGTCACAAGACGCGAGATTTCATCTGGAGAGAGAGGGGAGAAAGAGGTCAAAGCACAGGGTAGGGCAGTGTGAGCAGAACCAGCGGTGTCGTTTGACTTAGCAAACGAGGATCGGATGTCGTCGACCTTCTTTTCAAAATGGTTGACGAAGTCATCCGCAGAGAGGGGGAGGGGGGGGGGGGATTCAGGAGGGAGGAGAAGGTGGCAAAGAGCTTCCTAGGGTTAGAGGCAGATGCTTGGAATTTAGAGTGGTAGAAATTGGCTTTAGCAGCAGAGACAGAAGAGGGAAATGTAGAGAGGAGGGAGTGAAAGGATGCCAGGTCCGCAGTGAGGCGAGTTTTCCTCCATTTCCGCTCGGCTGCCCGGAGCCCTGTTCTGTGAGCTCGCAATGAGTCGTTGAGCCACGGAGCAGGAGGGGAGGACCGAGCCGGTCTGGAGGATAGGGGACATAGAGAGTCAAAGGATGCAGAAAGGGAGGAGAGGAGGGTTGAGGAGGCAGAATCAGGAGATAGGTTGGAGAAGGTTTGAGCAGAGGGAAGAGATGATAGGATGGAAGAGGAGAGAGTAGCGTGGGAGAGAGAGCGAAGGTTGGGACGGCGCGATACCATCCGAGTAGGGGCAGAGTGGGAAGTGTTGGATGAGAGCGAGAGGGAAAAGGATACAAGGTAGTGGTCGGAGACTTGGAGGGGAGTTGCAATGAGATTAGTGGGAGAACAGCATCTAGTAAAGATGAGGTCAAGCGTATTGCCTGCCTTGTGAGTAGGGGGGGAAGGTGAGAGGGTGAGGTCAAAAGAGGAGAGGAGTGGAAAGAAGGAGGCAGAGAGGAATGAGTCAAAGGTAGACATGGGGAGGTTAAAGTCACCCAGAACTGTGAGAGGTGAGCCATCCTCAGGAAAGGAACTTATCAATGCGTCAAGCTCATTGATGAACTCTCCAAGGGAACCTGGAGGGCGATAAATTATAAAGATGTTAAGCTTGAAAGGGCTGGTAACTGTGACAGCATGGAATTCAAAGGAGGCAATAGACAGATGGGTCAGGGGAGAAAGAGAGAATGTCCACTTGGGAGAGATGAGGATCCCAGTGCCACCACCCCGCTGACCAGAAGCTCTCGGGGTGTGCGAGAACACGTGGGCAGACGAGGAGAGAGCAGTAGGAGTAGCAGTGTTATCTGTGGTAATCCATGTTTCCGTCAGTGCCAAGAAGTCGAGGGATTGGAGGGAACCATAGGCTGAGATGAACTCTGCCTTGTTGGCCGCAGATCGGCAGTTCCAGAGGCTGCCGGAGACCTGGAACTCCACGTGGGTCGTGCGCACTGGGACCACCAGGTTAGAGTGGCAGCGGTCACGCGGTGTGAAGCGTTTGTATGGTCTGTGCAGAGAGGAGAGAACAGGGATAGACAGACACATAGTTGACAGGCTACAGAAGAGGCTACGCTAATGCAAAGGAGATTGGAATTACAAGTGGACTACACGTCTCGAATGTTCAGAAAGTTAAGCTTACGTTGCAAAAATCTTATTGGCTAAAATGATTAAAATGAAACAGTACTGCTGGCTGGTGAAGTAGGCTAGCTAGCAGTGGCTGCGTTGTTGACTTTGTTTGAAAGTGTAGCTGGCTAGGTAACCTCGATAACTGGCTAGGTAACCTCGATAATTACTCTAAGCTTCACAATTATCTTAGATACAAAGACAGCAAAGACAACTATGTAGCTAGCTAAGACTACACTAATCAAATCGTTCCGTTGTAATGTATTAGTTTCTACAGTGCTGCTAGTCGGTAGAAGTTGACTAGCTAGCTAGCAGTTGTTGACTTAGTAGGAGAACGGTGGCGCAGCGCGGCGGACGAAAATAGCTGGCTAGCTAACCTCGATAATTACTCTAAACTACACAGTTATCTTCGATACAAAGACAGCAAAGACAACTATGTAGCTAGCTAACACTACACTAATCAAGTCGTTCCGTTGTAATGTAATAGTTTCTACAGTGCTGCTATTCGGTAGAAGTTGGCTAGCTGGCTAGCTAGCAGTGTTGACTAAGTTAGGACGAAAAAAAAAATTGCTGGCTAGCTAACCTCGATAATTACTCTAAACTACACAATTATCTTTGATACAAAGACGGCTATGTAGCTAGCTAAGAAAAGATTGCTCAGATCAAACAAATCAAACCGTTGTACTGTAATGAAATGTAATGAAATGTAATATTACCTGTGGAGCGAAGCGAAGTGCGACTACTCGGTCCAACCCGGAAGTGACTAAAAGGACTGAACTTTGTCTAACTGACAAAATTAATTAACCTCTTTCCCTAAAAGCATGATGGTCATGACTTATTTACATGAAAGAGGAGGTTAACAAATATCTGAGATCGACTTGAGATCATGCTTGTGCATGCCGTGCGTGCGTGTATGTGTGTGTGTGCATGTGTGTACACTTTTTGACTGTGTGTGTGTGTTTCTGTGTGTGTGTGTGTGTGTGTGGCTTTCCTATTGTAGCTGTGGAATCATGCTCTTTCTGGGTAAACTGTGATTTGGCTATCTCTCTTCCTGTACTGAGAGAGATAAATCACACTCATGCTTGTGTGTCAAACACTCAGTAATTACTCCTACCCTGTGACGACTGTCTGAGAATGTGAACCAGTGGGAACTTGCACTGTCACTCTCAGATGGCCTGGTGGTAAGCCTCCGCTCTGTGTCTCTTTGATAGTCACACTCTATGAACTCTATGAGTTGGATTTTAGAACCACTTTTGGAGAATTTAAAATTCATAGTCAATTTGTTTTTATATACACCCTCTGTGAACTGTATAAAATATCACTGTGAAGGTTTTGTGGATGTTTGACTTTTTTTTTTTTATTTTACTTCATGTTTGTCATGTATATAACAGCTCTGTCTTGGTGCCATTTTGTCACTGTTTCTTTAGTTACTTTTATTTGGATTAACAGTTGGTACTTGGTAGTGGGGACACCGAAGATGTACAACTATATAAAGCTATTCCAGTGTAAACCAAGGCGAGGGCAATCTGCACAAAAGTCTGTTTTGGATAAGACATAATTCCAGGATCCAGTACATCAGTCAACTCATATTATGACGGGCATAACATTTTCAAGATATCTTTTTGCATTGGATAGAGGAGAGACAATGTGAAAGGTGGACAGAGAGTGTCTCACAAAGGAAATGGACCGGATTTGAACCCATGCCAACACCAGCATACATGTCTACTGTAAGCGGCTGCACTGATTGCTAGACCACCGCCACAGGGAGGACACCACTAAGCAGCTTATACTGTACACACAAGAAACAACAGCATCATGTGTTATTCACTTCAATCAGTTCGTGGGCGTCAGGTACAAGAACCAACTGACCACTGGTAGTTCCTGATTACATTCAGAAACATCATATTAGGCTTTGGGTTTAGCACGTGAGTGGAGGAGAAGCTTGTGGATGAGGCTCCTACGCATTAGTTCATTTTGCCCAATTTTTATTTTGCATTCCACTTTCTTACATTTCAGATTTGATTGATGAGTTCGTAAGTTACCTTTTTGATTCAAATGTCACACGATCTGAGGAGCAGAAGAGCTGTAACTAACGTTTCAATTGCGATGGTAAACTTGAATGGTAATGCCGCCGACTCCAGTCCAACCGTTACGGAGTCTCATGAGGTCACACTCCCCACAGACCTTCAGAAGCTCCGTACGGTTCTGGTCTCGGAAATTACAGCTACCATTGTCCCTCAGCTCAAAAGTGCCATCGATGCTGCTCTGGCCCCCTTCTCCGGCGTCCTGGATGGTGTCCGAGCCGCTGCGGATGAACAAGGCCGCTGAATTGACGGCTTTGAAGATGACCTGTGTGACTACAGTGACCGCATAGTAGCCCTTGAGAACACGGTCGCCGGTCTGAGCGCCGAAAACCAAAAGCTGATTGACAAGACCGATGACCTGGAATCCCGTTCTCACCGTTGCAATCTTCAGATTGTTGGTATACCAGAGAAACTTGAAGAAGAGGACTCATTTAAGTTCATGTCAGACTTCTTCGCGGAGGTGCTGTGTCCGGCCAACGTTCCATCACCCCCGAAGCTGGACAGAGCCCACTGCATTGGCCCCTCCCCAGCGGGCGCAGATAACAACTCCAAGCCTAGAGTGTTTATCATCCGTTTTTACTACTGCTTTGACAAGGAGCGCATCCTCCAGAGGCAGGGAAGAGACCAGCTACACTTCTGCGGACGCAAGGTGTTCATCTTTCCTGGCCTCAGCTCGAGTGTCGTTCCCTCCTCATCTCCACTTTGAACATGCCGGGGAGAAGCTACAGTTTGACTCCCACGAGGATGCCCAGCGTTGGTTCGACAGTCACTTCTGAGCCGTAACTTGGATCTATGACCTACTCTTTTGCAAGGTAGCATGCATAGCAGGGCGGTTTTTCCCCCTGTTGCCATTCCTTTTCTACTCTGCAGAAACATTATTGAACTCTGATAAAAAATGGCTACTGTCTTGTGTGGTTGTTATTTAAGCTACACGTCTGGGAGGTACTTTTTATTTGGCTAGATGGCTAGCGTAGTAATGCATGGCTATAATTCCAGGCTTTTGCTTAGCTTTCCTTTTTTACTTTTTCATCTAGAAACTTACTGAAGGACTTTTCACCACTTTATTACGCCCTATTGATCATTCATACATGTACAGACACTATGCCCCTTTTCTCTTTTGTAACAGGGTAACATACTGCGGGACACTTATTTGGCCATCCTTAAGGCACATTGTACGTGATGCACTGATTGAAGACTCCCTGAGTCAGGACAGTTCCGTTTAACTGTTATGGGGTTTTCTGTCTTTGTTTTGGTTATCTGTTGACCTACTTTATTGTTTTGTGAATGCCTTTTTAAATGTATTTCACTACTCGTGCTATGGAGCCTCTCCATGTTAGGATAGGAAGGTTTTCTGTGAATATGCACCAAAGCTGCACAAATGTCAACCTGCTGGTTCCATTCGCTGGGGAAGAAGACTTTGGGTTTGGGTGGGAGGGGAGAGGGACTGATCTTTTTTGGCCCTATTTTTTTTTTTTTTTTTTAGGATTTTATCTTTTTTCTTTGCTTTTTTCAACAGTCTTCTCTTATCTTTGCAAATGCTTGGTCTGTTTTCACACATTTTTCCTTTCAATATTTTAGATGCCTAACAACGCTAATAATAGTCATATTTGAATAGGTAGGCCTAATCCTATAAAGTTTTATCTTGGAATACTAAGACAATTAATAATCCTGTGAAGAGGTCTAGGGTCTTCTTCCATTTGAAAAAGCTTAAAGCAGGTGTGGTATTTTTTACAAGAGACACATTTACGCATTAAAGATCACTCAAGGCTACAAAACTCCAGGTTCAGTCAGGTTTTCCATTCAGACTTGAACTCCAAAGCCAGAGGGGTTGCAATTGTGCTTAGTAAAATATTACATTTCTCTACTACTAATGTTCATTCAGACAGTAATGTTAGATATTTAATCATAACTGGCACCATTTGGCACACACCTGTAGTATTGTTCAATGTATATGCTCCCAATTTTGATGATGTTGAATTTGCCAATGGGTTGCTGGGGAAAATCCCTTCTCTGAACACCCATCTTTTGATATTTGGCGGGAATCTGAATTGTGTTATTAGCCCGGCTTTAGACCGCTCCAACCCCAGAACTATGTCTCCTTCTGCTATGTCAAAGTCCTTCTCAGATTTTATGGTTCAGAATGGGTGTACAGATGCCTGGAGATTTCAGAATACAAGAGAGTATTCTTTGTTTTCACATGTACACCATTATTTTTCTCGTATTGACTATTTCTTTATTGATCATAAGTTACTTCCAAATGTCACCTCTTCTGAATATTTACCCATTGTAATTTCTGACCATTAGCCCTCGACATAGTCCTATCAGGACAAACTTGTATTCCTCTCTGTTGGAGATTCAATTCTCTTCTCCTGTCTGATGCAGACTTCTGTAACGTTATCCTCTACTTCTATTGATCATGTTCTTTTTCAAATCAGAGAAGCTCAACCTCTCATTCTATCTTATGGGAATCACTTAAGGCCTATCTTAGATGGGAGGTTATTTCTTATTCTTCTCATTTAAACAAAACTCGGAAAGCTAAACTAGAAGAACTCTCTAAAGCCATCCTTGATTTAGTCCACCATTATGCCTTGATGCCACCTCCAGAGCTATATAAGCAATGCTTGAACTTACAATCTGAATTCAATCTCTTATCCACTACAGATGCAGAACGGTTACTATTGCATTCACGTGGTACCTACTATGAACATTGCGACAGGGCAAGTTGTCTGCTCACACGCCAATTAAAACACAGAATTAAAGATTCCTCTCATAGCTTGATTTCTGACCCTATTGAGATCGATGACACCTTCAACTCTTTCTATTCCTCCCTGTATACATCTGAATTTCCATCAGATACTGCCAATATGACTACATTTTTGAGTGAACTGCAGACTCCCACAGTTGAGGCTGAAACTGCAGATGACCTTGATTCTCCTCTCAGCCTTGAAGAAGTTATTCAGTCTATCAAGTTAATGCAGAGCAGCAAGGCTCCAGTGCCTGATGGGTTCTTTAAGAAATTCCACACCAAGTAAGCCCCTTTACTTTATCTATGTATAATGAGTCACTTGAACGTGACTTGCTGCCACCTATCCTAACACAGGCTTCAAATGCGCTTCTCCTTAAGAAGGGGACAGACCCCAATTCCTGTTCTTCATTTAGGACCCTAAGCCTCCTTAATGGCAATGTAAAGGTGCTGGCGAAGGTGATAGCGAGGCGTCTGGAAGTAGTCTTACCAGGACTCATATCACAGGAACAAACCAGCTTTTATAAAGGACAGATATATATAAAAAAAAATAGATATTCAGATGCTGTTTAACATAATTTATCCTCAACAATTCTCCAACCCTCCTGAGGTGGTAATCTCCCTAGATGCAGAGAAGGCTTCCGACAGAATTGAATGGGAGTACCTATTTGCTGTTCTTAAAAAATGTAGGTTTTGGGGACAAATTTAGCTCATGGATCCATCTCTTGTATACATTTCCCCAGGCCAGTGACTGTACTAATGACACCCGTTCTGATTATTTTGCCCTGGAACGTGGGACACGCCAAGGCTGCTCATTGTCCCCTTTATTATTTGCGTTCGCCATTGAGCCCCTTTCAGTAGCTTTACAGGCATCCTCCTCTTTCCAAGGTGTAACATGGGAAGGAAATGAACATGTAAATAATCCTCTAACCTGTTCACCTTCTATCCTTTCTATTCTGGAGAACTTTGGCTCCTTCTCCAGTTACATGCTGAATCTCCAGAAAAGTGAGTGCTTCCCAAACAATCCAGCAGCGCTAAAGCTCCAGCAGAAAGACTTGCCTTTTCAGCTTAGGTTTCAAATACCTTGGAGTGAACATAACTTGTTCATTACATGCTTTTTTCTCTGAGAAATTTGCTCCCCTCCTTGCACCATATCCTATTGATAAGAATCACTTATTCCCTGCTTCCCTAGTAGATACTGCTTTATCCTACTGGACAATGAAAGCTATTGAGTCCTTACAAGACTTGTAAATTGAATTTGTTCTCGTTTTCACAACCTGGCCTCTAAATACTCTTTGCCTCCATTTCACTTGTTTTGTTACAATCAGATTAGGCATTGTGTCTACTCCCAATTTTCTGGCTTCCCTGCTCCACCCCCTTACCAACCCTGGGATGGCATATTGACTCTATTACCTCGACAGAAAGCAGTCATTTCTCAGATATAGCTGTGTGTTATGTCATTGGACAAACACCACCAATAAAACTAAATCTGCTTGGGAATGGGAAATGGGTGTTGAATTTACACAGGGGTGGTGGGATCAGATTATTGATAGAGTACGCTCCACTACAGCTTGTGCTCGTCTTGGTATCATACAATTTAAAGTTTTACATAGAGTGCATTTTTCCAAATCCAGATTGACTGAAATAAATCAAAATGTAAATTATGAGGGTGATAGTCTCACAATGTGACCCATCCAATGCTCTAAACCAGTGGTTCCCAAACGTCTTATATTCCTGTACCTCCAGCTGCGTACCCCCTCTAGCACCAGGGTCAGCGCACTCTCAAATGTTGTTTTTTGCCATCATTGTAAGCCTGCCACACACACTATACAATACATTTATTAAACAATAAGAATGAGTGTGAGTTTTTGTCACAACCCGGCTCGTCTGAAGTGACAAAGAGCTCTTATAGGACCAGGGCACAGATAGTAATAATAATCAATAATTCTGCTCTTTATTTAGCCATCTTACATATAAAACCTTATTTGTTAATCATAAATTATGAAATAACTCACCACAGTTTAATGAGAAGGGTGTGCTTGAAAGGATACACATAACTCTGTAATGCTGGGTTGTATTGGAGAGCGTCTCAGTCTTAAATAATTTTCCACATACAGTCTGTGCCTCTATTTAGGTTTCATGCCAGTGAGGGCCGAGAATCCACTCTCACATAGGTACGTTGTTGGCAATGGCATCAGTGTCTTAACAGCGCGATTTGCCAAGGCAAGAAACTCTGAGCGCAGCCCTATCCAGAAATCTGGCAGTAGATTAAATTACATTTTCACAGAACCGCTTGCTGTAACTTCGATGAGGCTCTTTTGTTCAGATATCGGTGGACTGGAGTCAGGGCATGAAAGGGATAACGAATCCAGTTGTTTGTATCATCCGTTTGTGCACCCAGCTCACTCAGGTGCTTCGCTATATCACATTTGACATTGTCCGTAAGCTTTAGTTAATTTGCACACAAAAAATCATACAATGATGGAAAGAGCTTTGAGTTGTCCTTGTTAATGCAGACAGAAAAGAGCTCCAACTTCTTAATCATGGCCTCAATTTTGTCCTGCACATTGAATATAGTTGCAGAGAGTCTCTATAATCCTAGATTCAGATCATTCAGGTGAGAAAAAACATCACCCAGATAGGCCAGTCGTGTAAGAAACTCGTCATCATGCAAGCGGTCAGACAAGTGAAAATTATGGTCAGTAAAGAAAACTTTAAACTCGTCTCTCAATTTAAAAAAACGTGTCAATACTTTGCCCCTTGATAACCAACGCACTTCTATATGTTGTAATAGCGTTACATGGTCGCTGCCAATATCCTTGCATAATGCAGAAAATACACAAGAGTTCAGGGGCCTTGCTTTAACAAAGTTAACCATTTCCACTGTAGTGTCCAAAACGTCTTTCAAGCTGTCAGGCATTCCCTTGGCAGCTAGAGCCTCTCGGTGGATGCTGCAGTGTACTCAAGTGGTGTCGGGGGCAACTGCTTGCACACACGTTACCACTCCACTATGTCTCCCTGTCATGGATTTTGCGCCATCAGTACTGATACCAACACATCTTGACCACCAAAGTCCATTTGATGTCACAAAGCTGTCCAGTACTTAAAAAACATCCTCTCATGTTGTCCTGGTTTCCAGTGGTTTGCAGAAGAGGGTGTCTTCCTTAATTGACCCCCCATAAACGCAAAAGACTTATACCAGGAGCTGTGCCAGGCCCGCCACGTCTGTTGACTCATCCAGCTGTAATGCATATAATTCATTGGCTTGAATGCGAAGCAGTAATTGTTTCAAAACATCTCCTGCCATGTTACTGATGCGTTGTGAAACAGTGCTGTTCGATGAAGGCATTGTCTGTATAGTTTTTTTGTCCTTTTCCCCCAGCATTGTCCCAGCCATATCCGCGGCAGCAGGAAGAATTAAGTCCTCCACAATAGTATACATGTCTTACTACTTGAAAGTCATCTATATTCTTGCGCCAAAAACTCTTGTGGTTTATTTTTCAAATTGTCATGTTTCGTTTATAAATGTCTGTGAAGAGTGGAGGTTTGCAACGAGAGAGTAACGGTTAATGTGATTGGATGTTAATTATTTTACTAGACTACCTGTATTTGACATTGTGACATTATGTTAAACACTAGATGGTTTAATTTTATTTTTGGCAGTGAAACGAGGCTACTCAGGCGAGAGAAAAAAACTCACCCAAATGTATAGCCCCGTTGGAAAATATTAATGTACTGTTTGAAAATGTGAGAAAAAAAAACGTTAAATGTGAATCATTTTTATTTGCCGTGTCCCTGACGGTATTGCGTACCCCAGTTTGGGAATACCTGATTTAAACTACAAAATTACTGGGATTCTATTTTTACAATTTTATCTGAGGTGCTTGAAATTAGCCTGCAGCCATGTCCCTTGATAGCTGTTTTTGGTATTCCAGAAGACTTGTTCTCCTTGGACCCCAAACATGCCAATATTGTTGCTGTTACATCCTTATTAGCTCAACGTACATTTATTTTACAGTGGAAGTCTGCTCACCACCCCCCCCCCCCTCTACTTCTCAATGGCTCAACTATGTAATATTCTTCCTAAAGCTTGAGAAAATGAAGTATTCTCTTAGGGGTTCCAACGATACATTTGTTAGAAAATGGCAACCATTTATATCATACTTTAATGGCTTGCAGAGGCTCGCCTCTGATGAGATGCTTTAAGGTTTCACAGTAGGTATTCCCATTAGACATTACATAATAGGTACAGTCATCAATATAATGCTATCCAGTCAAAGCAAGTTTGTCTAAGGTTTACTTTGCATTTATTTACTTATTTATTTCTGTTTTTGTTGCTCCACTTTTTGCATCTTTAATCTGTATTGAGTTGTTTGTATGTGAGAATTTCTTTTCCTTCTTCTGCATTCCTGTTAGTTTGTTTATTTGTTGTGATAGGACCGAACTGAGGAAGGGTGTGAGGTTGGTTGAGTATATGGGCTGATTGGGGTAGGAGGTTGGGATGAGTCCGTGGCACAAGGCACTGGATTTTTTTAATTTTTTTTTATATAAATGTTATCCCCTTTTCTCCCCAATTTTTCGTGGTATCCAATCGCTAGTAATTACTATCTTGTCTCATCGCGAGACGAAGGTCGAATAGAGACGAAGGTCGAAAGCCATGCGTCCTCCGAGGCACAACCCAACCAAGCCGCACTGCTTCTTTAACACAGCGCGCCTCCAACCCGGAAGCCAGCCGCACCAATGTGTCGGAGGAAACACCGTGCACCTGGCCCCCTTGGTTAGCGCGCACTGCGCCCAGCCCGCCACAGGAGTCGCTGGAGCGCGATGAGACAAGGAAATCCCTACCGGCCAAACCCTCCCTAACCCGGACGACGCTAGCCCAATTGTGCGTCGCCCCATGGACCTCCCGGTCGCGGCCGGCTGCGGCAGAGCCTGGGGGCGAACCCAGAGACTCTGGTGGCGCAGTTAGCACTGCGATGCAGTGCCCTAGACCACTGCGCCACCCGGGAGGCCGGCACTGGAATTTGACTGAGAGACATTGCTCATTTATTCCACTTGTTTGCGTTTATCCGACAGCGATTACATTGTCCACATACCTTATCCTCTTTTCCGTAGTGCTTTGCTTCGGGTTCATTTCTCTGACACCATGTTATTATGTGTAAGTGAATAACTCACCTTAGTCAAATACATTTAAACTCAGTTTTTCACAATTCCTGACATTTAATCATAGTAAGAATTCCCTGCCTTAGGTCAGTTAGGATCACCACTTTATTTTAAGAATGTGAAATGCCAGATAAATAGTAGAGAGAATTCTTTATTTCAGCTTTTATTTCTTTCATCACATTCCCAGTGGGTCAGAAGTTTACATACATTCAGTTAGTATTTGATAGCATTGCCTTTAAATTGTTTAACTTGGGTCAAACGTTTCGGGTAGCCTTCCACAAGCTTCCCACAATAAGTTGGGTGAATTTTGGCCCATTCCTTCTGACAGAGCTGATTTGTAGGCGTTGAGTCTACAACTGAGTCAGATTTGTAGGCCTCCTTGCTCGCACACGCTTTTTCAGTTCTGCCTACAAATGTTCTATAGGATTGAGGTCAGGGCTTTGTGATGGCCACTCCAATACCTTGACTTTGTTGTCCTTAAGCCATTTTGCCACAACTTTGGAAGTATTTTTGGGGTCATTATCCATTTGGAAGACCCATTTGTGACCAAGCTTTAACTTCCTGACCGATGTCTTGATGTTGCTTCAATATATCCACATAATTATCCTTCCTCATGATGTCATCTATTTTGTGAAGTGCACCAGTACCTCTTGCAGCAAAGCACCCCTACAACATGATGCTGCCACCCCCATGCTTCACGGTTGGGATGGTGTTCTTTGGCTTGCAAGCCTCCCCCTTTTTCCTCCAAACATAACGATGGTCATTATGGCCAAACAGTTCTATTTTAGTTTCATCAGACCAGAGGACATTTCTCCAAAAAGTACGATCTTTGTCCCCATGTGCAGTTGCAAACCGTAGTCTGGCTTTTTTTATGGCTGTTAGACACACGGCTAGTCTCCATCCGCTGTACCTGTAACCGAAATCTATATTGCAATGCTTTACACACTAGACATGGATGCATACTAGTCACCTTTCGGCGAAATTCGCCATTTTGAATCCATACAAGTTGACCTACATGATTTGTGTAGATCCGATGAGAAAAGTTTTGGTGGAGGGGGCTTTGGATCACTACTGGCTGTCAGAGAACGAGTGATGCGTGTTTGGAGCAATACTGGCTGTATCCAAGGCTCAGCCAATCATTCACATAACAACAGAATGCAGCATGGAACTGAAGAGAGAAGAGACAACCAATTTGCTAGTTACAGCATCAGCGCTCGCTCTGGAAAGACAACGGAGAGTGGAAAGGCAGTTTGCCAGTTACAGCAGCGTGTCCGCTGAACAATAACGAAGAGGTAGGTGAGAAGCCTGACCACCGAGACGGGGTGAGAAGGTGATGACGTGTACTTCATAAGCTGTAACCAAAAAAATGAAAGTTTGAGGTGAGGGAGAAAGTCTGGTGTAACAAGTATTGTTAGCATTGTTAAGCATCGAATTCTCCGTTAAGGATCGAATTCTCCGTTAGCTAGGCAGATAAATGTTGAGCAACATTAGCCACTTAACTGATCAAATAATTGAGTTTATGGTGTGAAAAATAGCTGGCTAATTGAGTTAGACAGCTAACGTTACAACATCAGATGAGCTAACGCTAGTAACCTAACCAATTGGCTATAGTATTAACTGGTATACGACTCCTTGCCGTTCCTCAAATTATAACAAGATAGTTGCTAGTTAACTAGCTAATGAACTAACTACTATCTGTGAACTAATGTTTCCTCTCTAAAGTATGTGGTTCATTTTCAGAATGAGACAATCAGATGAAAATGAGGCGTTGCATGTTCAACAAGTGGATTCAGGGATCAAGCGTAGTTGGAGCTGGGCCTGGCTTATACTGGATGCTACTATAGAGGTGAAAGGAACACCACACACTTTCCCTCTTTCTCACTTTTGTGGAGAAAAATGGGTATGTCAGATATACTCTGCCTGAAAGAGATCAGTTATGCCAACAAAGGGTATCATGCTCTGCTGGCACATTGTCGAACAAATGTCCACAGGCAGAAAGTGTACAATGTAATAATGAGCCGTGTAGCCCAAAGATATTGCTTTTGTTGTGTTGAACTTGACAGTAACACTTGTGTGTGAGTGAGGGGGGGATGATTGAGTTTTGTAGTGAATGTTATTTTTGCACACATGTAGCCTTGTGCACTTGATCGATGTCTACTATAGTGGCCACTATAATAGAGCAAAAATAGAATGCCTGTTTGTTTCATTCTATTTCTACTTTAAGATGTTTTTTCCCCAAGTGCAACATTTAGATATCTGGGGTCACAAGCGTTCTATTATAAAGGCTGTCATGGCTAACTGCAATATTAGTGTATTAGTGTATTGTTTTTTTTCTCAAGACTTCAATGTAATTTGCAGTAAAGTCTAGGCAACATAACATTGGATTGCTTTCTTTACATTTTTTAGCTGGGAGTTAGGTTCACATTAACCACTTTTTATTTTACACACAGAGACTGATCATGTAGATCATATTCTTTTTTTGTTTTATTAGGTCAAAACCTGCATTTCCCACTAGCAGGGATTTATTTGCATGATTCAGTAACATTTCCTCAGTCTTGCCTGAGGAAAAGAGAGTATTCTCCCGAGGGACATCCATGCTGCTGTGTGCCTCTTAGGGGTTTTTATTTATGACTTAACGGTGCCTTTTTGTGTGTGTGTTTGTGTTTGGAATGCTTTGATTTGGCCCACTCCGAGAGGAAGAGAGGTGTTTGGACATCTCTTGGCACAGGAAGTGAAGAGTAGAGAACGTCATTCACCCCTCTCCTCTCTTTCTCAGTGAACAACGGAGAGAGGGGGAAAACAACGGACAGAGTGGGCGGGACATTTGGGACACAGGAAGGAGATGACAGGAACATGTCAAAGTCAGTGCTGACACAGAGCATGCATGTTGCAGTGCAGACCACCCCCGCTCACTGCCACACACACACACACACACACACACACACACACACACACACACACACACACACACACACACACACACACACACACACACACACACACACACACACACACACACACACACACACACACACACACACGGTCATAGCAAACAAAACACACTAGGGGAGGCCCTCCCTGAAACTCCCACCAAGGCCCAGCATAGCCCACTGTCATTTAAGTCTGAGTCAAACCACATGCTCTCTTCCAGCCTCTAACTGTTGACAGTGCCCTAAAACATTGGCTACTGCTTTTCCATAAAGATATCCAGTCAAAAGGTATCATATTAGCCCCAGTCGTGTAGACTGCCTGAACTAAATTGCATTTTATTTTGGGTTAAACATGATACATGCATTAAACAAGATGTGCTTTGATCCCAGAGGATAACACTTGAAAGCATTCATTAAAACACTTATTACAAAGTGATCCCCACAGTTGTGAACAACATCTCTAGATATACTATGTCATAACTTGCTTGTGGAGCAGTCTTCCTTAACTGTGCAGTGCATTAGTAGTTATTTCAGGTAGTCCCGGGCGTCCGGTAGCTAGTGCTATTTACTCTTTTCTCTTTGTCTTCCCACTCATCTCCTCTCAGTGTTTTGGCATCAGAGAGCAAAGCCCCTGCAGGATTTCCTGTGTGTTGAGTGGAGGCTAGGGCTCATCCCTCTAGTTTCCCCCTGGCTCCTCCAACAGAGAAACTACAGGCCTGGGCAGGACCGGCTGGGCTGGGTCGTCCATCTCCTATCACCAGCAGATGGGAATGAAAAGTAGAGACGTAGGGTTAGGCCTAAAAATGTGTTTGCATGTTTGTCTTCCCAGTGGTAGATGGGAGTGGGTGGTTTGACTGTTCCGTGGGAGGGCAGGCCTTAGTCTTAATTACAGACTCCTTTATAAGGCAGGGATAACTGTGTGTGTGTGTGTGTGTGTGTGTGTGTGTGTGTGTGTGTGTGTGTCACAGGAGGTTGGTGGCACCTTAATTGGGGAGGATGGGCTCGTGGTAATAGCTGGAGCGGAACGTGTGGAATGGTACCAAATACATCAAACACATGGTTTCCATGTGTTTGATGTCATTCCATTCGCTCCCTTCCAGCAATTATTATGAGCCGTCCTCCCCTCAGCAGCCTCCACATGGGTGGGTGGGTGTGCGTGTGTGCGTGCGTGCGTGATTGCTTGCTTGCGTGTGTATGTGGCTGCTGAGGGGAAAAGTCATCAAAACCCAGTCATTAAAAATAAGCCATCCTTCGTTCCCCTAGTGCCAAGAGAGATCATGTTCCAATGTCTTTTCCCACTCCTCTTTTCTGGTTTGCTGCTTCACTAGCCAAGCCTCACACAGCAGGGGGGGGATTTGCTTGAGGGAACTGATTCCTCCCTCCTGAGTTTTGAAGACCCTATTGCCACTTTCTCCCCCCTCTTTTCCCGCTACTTCCCCTTGTCCTGTAAAGAGTTGTGGGCGGTTTTCTCTGGCCAGGAGGTGAGAGAAGGAGACCTGAATGGGGAAGGAATGCAGGAGACAAATGAGCACTCTCAGCAGGAGAGCGGGAATGTGAGTGAGCCATTGTGTCTCCTAGAGTCTGCTGCCTGGGACGTAAACACACACTGATGGGGAACAGGAGAACACACACAGACACGAGCGTGAACACACACTGCAAGGGAACACATGTGTGGTGGTAGACTGACGTATATTGTAGCTCTGTCACACTCGGTGATGCACTCTCGCCCTCCCACACACACGTGTGCTCTTCAATGTACTATTCACACACACACACACACACCGGGCTGCATGCCCTCTCGTCTTTCCTCTTTCCCTCCAACAGGATGCGACGGGTCAGGGGTCAGAACTGGAGAGCACAAAGAGAGTTCTGCGTCTGTGTGGCCGCCTGGATTCTTGTTGTAGCCCTCCTCCCTCCCTCTCTTCCTCCCTCCCCCTCTCTGTGCCCGCCACGCCTGGCCTGACGTTTGGTTTTAGACCCCGATGGCTTTAGCATGCCTCTGTCTGCATCTCAAATGGAACCATATTATGTATTTAGTGCACTACTTTTGATCGGGGTAGTGCACTATATAGGGAATTTGGGTGCCATTTGGAATGTAGCCTCTGGCTGAGGATTAAATCAGCAGTGTCTCCTTTCCCTCCACGTGCAAGTGGTCAGGACAAAGAACGTCAAGTAGGGAGAAAGGAATGTAAGCCTCTAAACCATGAAATAATACTCGCTAGGCACACTGACATTTCATGACATTCCTCGGTTCCTACAAGAACAAACTGCAGTTGGAAAACTTGGAAAGACCTCAAATGTTGTATTTTTTTTGCATATACTGTACGTTATATATTTTGTCGTAAGTACATTGGATGTTTTTGTTTGTCTTTTATTGTCTTCAGGGCCCAACTTTCACAAAATGTTTTAATGTTTTATAGTGAAGCTATGTTTAGTTTCTTTTGTAGAGAAAAAAGGTTGTGAACTTTTGACCACATACCAGTGCATTTGTATGCTAATAGCTTTAGCTGCACTGAGGAGTGATCCTTCATGTAATGACATGACTTTTGCAGGTAACGTAACTGATTACAGTGTTTTGTAATCAGATGACGTTGTACTGTTCTTAACAATGATTTATATATACACACTAGATTACTTTTAGGGGTGCTGTGTTGAAGTCACAATGCCTCCAACTTGGAACTACCCCACCATAGTAAAAAATATTTTGGAAGCTATAGAAATGCATTTATTAATGTCTACATTCATTTTTTGCCACATCTATTATATTACAGACACCTTAATGCATAAGCTTTTATTATATTATGTTCGCTAAACATACAAATTCTAAAATGTATAAAAACATGTTCCTTAAAGTATACTTTTTAGAGGTTACTAATGTTACTGTCGCCACTACAACAACAAAAATACTTAAATATGTGTCATTTTGTTCTTGAAACATTTAATTGAAATATTGTAGAATTCCATTAATTCCTATGGAGGACTGCTCCTAGTGGAGAGTGCCAATATGGCCGACCGGTGGCTTCAAAACCTCTCAATGGCCAATACATAGCATCAACAATCCAGGGTTTATATACATCATTGGTTCTGAGCCATATTGGATGTTTTGTTCTGTTGGACAGTTTGTTTTTTGTTCCTCCTTATCTGTGGTCTGTGTTCAGTGTGTGTGTGTGTGTGTAGCGGTTGGTGGTGACTCTAAGGCCATGCTGGTGTGTGTATTTGTAGTCAGCAAACACACACACAGTGGCCAGAATTATCCACTTAGTACACTCAGAGTTGGGGAGTAACTGATTACATGTAATCGCTTACATGTAATCCGATTACAAAAAACTGTCATTGTAATCAGTTACGTTACCTGCAAAAAAATATACATACTTTTGAAAAACTAGATGATAACTTCTTGGCTTACTTTTAAATTCAGAAAATGTGTTTGTGGGGAAAAAAATACATTATGACACCTTTCTGTTTTCTCAATGACATTCAATTCAGCATTGTAAAAAGGGGCACGTTTAATGTTACACCTGAGTGAGTCTGACCACAAGTATGATGACATACCAAATACTATGATGACATACCAAATACTATGATGACATAACAAATGCGTCTGATGGATAATTTGTGTCTTCTTCTAATGCCTCTTAAGTGGAAAGTAGCCCAAAAATAACTAAAGGTAATCAGATTACGTTACTGGGTTTGGGTAATCCAAAAGTTACGTTACTGATTACAATTTTGGACAGGTGACTAGTAACTGTAACGGATTACGTTTAGAAAGTAAACTACCCAACCCTGAGCACACTGGCAGTGGCAGCAACGTCATGTAGCAGAGGGACCAACACACACATAGCTGTCCCAGATCTCTTCTCAGCACACACACACACAGGGGGAATCATTAACTACCTTACCCGCCAAAGTGTGTGCATGTGTGTGTTTGTCTGTGTGACTGTGATGTGATAGATGACTCATATCTTTGCACCTGTGGAGATATGAGACTGCGTCTACTCTGAGGAGATGAGGATGGTGATAGTATAGTATTGATATTGAGAGCTCATAGCTCATGTCATTTATAGCTCATGTCAAGCTGAAAGATGTTGAATATCCCGTATTCACCCAATGACTACATGGATATGGTGTATAGGCCTGTGACTCGCCTCTAGAGAGCTATGCTGTCATCACAGACACATGCGGTGTGTCATACAAGCACCTAACCTACTCACTCAGTGATACATGTTGCATCCCAAATGGCACCCTATTCCCTATATAGTGCACTACTGGGCCCTGGTCAAAAGTAGTACACTATATAGGGAATAGGGTGCCATTTCGAACACAACCAGTGAGACATGGGCCTGGGAGTGGGAAATGAGTGGAGTGAAAGCATGCATGAGATGAGTGGGTGTGGTAGCTTTAGCAATAGGATGCTAGCGCTGGAGTTACTTTGTGCCCCATGTGGCAGCAGGAATGTTAATACAGGAACCAAACGAAACAGCCTGACAAACGTACAGTATCTTATCTGAATCTCTCTCTCTCTCGCTCGCTCTCTCTCTCTCTCGCTCGCTCGCTCGCTCGCTCGCTCTCTCTCTGGTTACTGTTGAGTCACTCCCTAAAGATATCCTCTTCTGTCTTTTTTCTGCCTCAGGGTATGTCGTTCTTTTAGGGCTGGGACAATGGAGTGATGTGTTGCTTCTAATAGTGAATGACTTGTGAGGCACTCATTGCTGAGCGCTGAGGAACAATAGGGGCAGTCTAAGCTCTCCAGGCAGGCCTAATGAGAAACTGTTAATGTTTCAACAACCCCCTCCTCAAAGCATTGTCCTGGGATTATCTCACTCTGCTCGGTTCACTATATTTGTCCACCATGTTAGTGTACATGTAACACTAATATAATATACACCATATTGCCCATATTGAATACTTTGGTGTGTATGACATCTGACATGACAGATGCTCATATTGTGTTGTAGATTATAGGACAGCTAAACTGAAATAGTAGCCTATGCTTCCTGTTGTGGAGATTGGTAAATGAAAAAGTATGTCACTATGCACCTGTATCTTTTGTACTGTACAAATGTCCCGCTCTAGTTGAATTTGTATTACTAGCATCGCAGTAAGTTTCAGTCGCGGTCTGTCACTGATTGGTAGAGCAGATGAGGTTCATGAAGCAGGAATACAGGTAACTCATATTTATTTTCTCTTTGAACTTGATACATGACTCATGGTGAAAGTGGGTTTAGTAGGTTTGAATCTCTCTATTGCCTAACAGTTAGCAGCTGTCAAATAAATGTACAGTTGTCAGTCATAAACACTGTTGTCTTACCGGGTAGCATAGACACAAGACATGCCTGAAGCATAGTTATGTTTAGGTCCAGTCTTTCACAGTAAGGAATATGCCTGTTTTGACAAGCTCTACTAGAATAAATCCAATACATCTGACTTAGACTCAGTGTGAAAATATTTTCAGAGACTGATTCACACAGAGTATACCCACATCAACGTAATGGTTGACACACAAAAAGTGGTTTTCGGAGCTCTGTTTTGAGTCACCTGAAGGAATTCCAGAAGCCTTCATGTCAGTCTGCACCACTCACCCACAAAGGTCAGGGGTCACAAGGAGATTTCTGCTCCCCAGATGCCTGACCCCTCAGCCCCCCTCACTGACACAATAGCTCTGTGTGGAGGAGTGTATGTGTGGAGTGGAGTGTGGTTTGTAGAGAGAAAGGTATTAGTGCTCCACAATGAAAGCCTTCAGTGTTCACGCACAGTCACACACAGTAACCTGAAACACTGTGGCGTTTAAGATTTACGGTTCTGATGTCTAGGTTCACATCAGATAGGCCCTACTTAATCACATATTCCAGTTAGGCTTCAGTAGAGCCTGTAATTGACATATTACCGTGGTTTACAGTGCTGTTTATGAGACTATAGTAATGTCATATGTGGGACCTTTTTCATATTGTTTTTCTTTGTCATCACATTACAGTGCCCCAGATAGCAAGTATTGAGCTGGAACGGAAGAGAAACTGGTTTGTAGAGTTAGCATTGAGGCATAAACAGTGGCTAGGCCATGACATAGCCTACAGGCTGAATGTTAGCTCAGGTGCTAGCTAACACGCTTCCTGTTAAAGTAATACAATAGCAGTTCACTGTTTTTCTCTTAGTGAGTTTGCTTAGCATGTCTAACATAAGACTGTTTGTGCTTATTTTTTGGGGTAATTGTGCGTGTTTGTTTCAGCCTTGTGTGTTGTTAACCAGCTAGCTAGCGTTTAGCTGTGTGCCTGTGCTGCAGCCCCAGTGTACCCGGTAGAAGGTGAACAGCCAGCAGTCTGCTCAAATCTGCTTGCCTCCGCTGTGCCGTTAAAAACCCAAAGCCTCGGAGCAAACTTCATGTTGCTGCTTGTCTCCATGGAGACACTATCCCAAAGGACTCCAGCTGGTTGCGTGGTGTGTGAGAGTGAGCAGACGGAGCTATGACTGTGTTGCGAGTAGGGGGGGGGGGGGGGGGGGGGGGGGAGGAAGCCCCGGAGGCCAACCTCTCACCCCTCTAGTCTGGTTCCCACTAGATGGGCCAGTGGCAAAGTCAAATTCGGCTTTATCCTAAATATTTATGAAAACAGCATTTTGCTTTTTGGTCTTAATTCAAAGTTAGGTTTAGGCATAAGGTTAGCAGTGTGGTTAAGGTTAGGGTTAGAATTTAAATATGATTTTCAGAAGAGAAATTGTAAAAATAGCCCCTCCCCCCCCCCTCTCACGCTCTCTCTCTCTTGGCTGTCTGGACACCTTCTGTAAGCTGTCAGTGTTCCCCCGCCCCCCTTCCTGTCTTTGTGTTTGCATGGCGGTGTTGAGGGTGCTGTTGGTGGCTATGCCCTTGGCCCCCACGGGGGGGAGCCCAACACTGTTAGCTTAATAGCCAATCGTTAGCATAGACCCTTGTTGTGCAGCCTCAGACAATTGTGTGAGAGGTGGTTCGTTCCCTGCTTCCGTTACCTCTCATAGCAAATCACTGTTCAGGCATTTGAAAAATCACAAATTCCTAAGGACAAATTGCACACAATACACACAGTCAGAAAGCGGTTCAAGTAATGGGAAAGTGTGACCAATGGAGCCAGAGGTACTTTATGAGTTTTTGTTCTCTCGGGGCATGAAGAAGTGAATGGAGGCTTTTTTTTTGTGAAGGGGTGTGTGAGGCGTGTGTGTGTGTGGGGGTTTGTCTTTGATTCTATCTAGCCCTGAGGGAGGGGATTCACCCAGAGAACAGCTATTCACACAAGCCTGTCAGCATGGGTTTTTTGAACCATTTGTCAAAGAGGGATTTGGGCAAGTGCCAAGAAGACTTTTGTCATTCACAAACTCCTTTTCCCCTCTTCGTTGGAATGACAACGACAATACACGCAGCAGGCTTCACCTCGAGAAAGGAGTGGAAATTAGATTTCAACCCAAACACCACTTTAATTAAGAAAGTGTGTTGTTGCAAGTCTGTCTCACACACCAGAAGGCATTCGTTTGATTGTTAAATCAAATGAATTACAGGTAAGCCTAAGATCAAAATGGAATGAAATCCTAGTTTTAAAGAGGAAGAGTGACTAAGAAAGAAAAAGAGAGGGAAAAGGTTTTTCCATATACCTTCCTGGCCCCACTTTAAATGAAGTGCAGCTTATAAAGGCTTCATAAAGCCTTCATAAGCACTACATAGTTGGGTCACAAATCATCTATAACCGTATGTCAAGCTTTAAAAAGGGTTTATAAATGTGGCTTAACTGTGTGACATAATCACCCATGTCAAATGTGTCATAATATGTCGAATATGACATAAACATGTCCTTTATGAAGGGTGACATGTTGTGCTGCAGGATGTCACACACTCTAAAGAGAAGTCATATTAGTCCCATTACGCCCCCAACATATGGACATAGAAAGTGTCTTTCTTCTGGAACCAAGTAACATATTCCTCAGCACATAAAGACGCACACAACAATATAACATACTATACCGTGCGGTGCTGGGCCCAGCCAGGTCTTTGACACATTCAACCTCTCCCCAGCTGAAAGATCAGCCACAAAATGTTGGCACTGTTGTAACAACAATATACTGTACAGTACTGTATTTCTTCATCAGCATCTTTATGCTTTCGATAATAGAATAATGATAAAAAATACTCTTTCAAAATGCAGATGTTTATTTCCTTATGGATCCGTAACGAATTACTATGGAAATAAATATCACTGAATGACAGAAATATTGGAACAAAGTAGGCCAGTACCATATTTTCCATTCCGTCCTAACTGAAACCACGAGGGTTTCGTCTTGAATTTTTCTTGGAATAGAAACACCATAATATTAATCAAATTAATTAAGCTACATTTCTTAAAATGAATCTCATATACTATGTGCTTACGAAAAAGGTTTACATTTTATAGTAATGCCAATATTGAAGATGATCAAATGCTTCTCAAAGATGCCCTCTGGTGATCAAACTAGCACTAACTGGCATTAATGCTAAAAATGCGGCAGTATGACGCAACTATTAAAGGAGGAACCACTGTATCTGATATTTGTTAGCTAGCTAGCAGTTGATGTGGAGTCACCAAAATTATTTGAAATAACAATTGAGGTAGCCATGTAATCAGTGCTTGACTTGGACTGCAATAGGTGCCGGTAATCATTTTGGGTGTTGGTATTGTTTACATTTAGGTGCAAGAGTTTCCCATGACTTTTGAGCTAATATTCTAAAAGAGGAACAGGAGCTCAAGCAGTAGAACATTTTAGGTGCTGGTCAAGCACTGCATGTAATCTAGCCAAACAGAACTTTTAATTGTGGTCATTTAAATTAGTTAACTTACCCGTTTAAAGCTGTCCAGTGGGTATTTGATTTGCGAACTCCGTCACATTTGTGGAAAAAAAACACTGCTAACCAAACAGTGCTAGGTGCATGTGCACTTCAATTAAAGGGTAACTACACTCAAAATGTAAATATCTTAGATTTTTCTCAGATATCAAATTAAACCCTGATGGGGTTTAAACATTGTTGTGACAATATAACATCCAAGTTTTTGCTATTTTTCTATAAACTATTTGTGCTTTTTATAGCGAAATCCATAAGAAATGGGAGATATCAGAAACCTGGAAAACAAAAAACATAAAGAAAAACCCAAAGAAATATAACGGAATTAGGCAAAAAATAAAACTTATTATAATGGGGCCTACCAACGTTTTTTGCTATGCATGACTTTATGTCATCCTGCAGCACAGCATTTGGGGGAAAGTTGAGGTCGGGTCCAATGTTGCCTATGCACCCAAGAGCGAAAGAGGTTGGGCCATCCTATAATTGTTTTAATTTAGAGTAACATAATATACACCATTTAACAGACGCTATGGATACTGTTATAGATGATTTGCAACACATGTATGTAATGCTTATGAAGGCTTTATTGAGACTTTATGAAGCCTTTATAAGCTGCTCTTCATTTAAAGCGGGAACGCATTCCCTCCTAATGGAGCTGAGGAATCCAGAGTCACATTCCTCCCACAGTGTTCCTTCAGACAAACTGCATCCTTGAAACGGTCTGGTGTATGTGTGGGTGTGCTTGAGATGACCTCCTCTACCTCATCTCGTTCCTTACAGCCCTTCCCAACAATGCATAAAATAAAATACTAACACAAGAGGAATAAAACAAATTACACAAGAATATACAGGGACTACAAGTACTAGTACCATATCAATGTGCAGAGGTACAATGTATTTGAGGTATATATGTACGTGGAGGCAGAGTAAAGTGACTAGGCATCAGGAAAGATAGTAATAATAAGAGTAAGGGCCCTCCCGAGTGGCGCAGCGGTCTAAGGCACTGCATCGCAGTTCTTGAGGCGTTACTACAGATCCGGGTTCGATCCTGGGCAGCGTCGCAGCCGGCAGACCCATGAGGCGGCACACAATTGGCCCAGCGTCGTTCCGGGTAAGGGAGGGTTTGTCCGGCCAGGATGTCCTTGTCCCATCGCGCTCTAGCGACTCCTGTCTCGGGCCGGGCGCAGTGCACGCTGACACGGTCGCCATTTGGATGGTATTTCCTCCGACACATTGGTGCGGCTGGCTTCCGGGTTAAGAGAGCAGTGTGTCAAGAAGCAGTGCTGCTTGGGAGGTTTGTGTTTCGGAGGACGCATGGCTCTTGACCTTTGCCTCTCCCGAGTCCATACGGGAGTTGCAGCAATTGGACAAGACTGTAACTACCAATTGGATATCACGAAAAAAGTGTAAAAAGTACAAAAACATTTATAATAAAAATGTTAAATAATAAGAGTAAAATAAAGAACATAGTAGCAGCAGCAAATGATGAGTGTAAAAGTGTGAGTGTGGGAGTGTCAATGTAGTATGTGTGTGAGTAAGTATGTATATAGAGTCTAATAGAGTCTAAAATGTGTGTAGAGTCAGTGCAGATAGTTTGGGTACCATTAACTCACTATTTAGCAGTCTGGCTATTTAGAAGTCTTATGGCTTGGAGGTAAAAGCTGTCTCGGAGCCTTTTGGACCGAGAGTCGATGCTCTAGTACTGTTTACTGGACGGTAGCAGAGGGAACAAACAGTCTATGGCTTGGGTGTCTGGAGTCTTTGGGAAATTTTCGGGCCTTCCTCTGACACCGCCTGATATGGAGGTCCTAGATGGCAGGGAGCTCGGCCCCAGTGATGTACTGGGCTGTCCGCACCACCCTCTGTAGCGCTTTGCGGTCAAGGGTGGAGCATTTGCCATACATACCAAGCGGTGATGCAGCCAGTCAATATGCACTCGATGGTGAAGCTGTAGAACTTTTGAGGATCCGAGGGCCCATGCCTAATCTTTTCAGCCTCCTTAGGGGAAGAAGAACTGCCTTGCCCTCTTCACAACTGCGGGTGTGTGTGGACCATGTTAAGTCCTTAGTGACCTGGACACCAAGGAACTTGAAGCTTTCAACCCACTCCACAACAGCTCTGTTGATGTGGATGGGGGCGTGCTCTCCCCTTTTTCTCCTATAGTCCACGACCAGCTCCTTGGTCTTACTGACATTAAAGGAGAGGTTGTTGTCCTGGCACCACACTGCTCAGTCTAGGACCTCCTCCCTGTACACTGACTCATCGCCATCGGTGATCAGGCCGGCCACTGTCGTATCAGTGGCTTGATGATGGTGTTCTAGTCATTCATGGCCACACAGTTGTGGGTGAACACGGAGTACAGGAGGGGACTAAGCACACACCCCTGAGAGGCCTCCGTGTCATAATTTATCATTGCGTTTGTTCTGTAAATTACCCATACATCATTGTAATGGCATTGTGTCATATGGACAGCCAAATTGAACTGGGACTCTTTTATGTGGAATTTTTCTGAGGTTTGGAGATCAAGTGGCGGGATTGGGATGCTCAGATCTGGAAGCTCTTGGTTTAGTCTCTGTGAGGGATGTATGAAGTTCACTGTGTTCATTAAGTTGCTAAGCACACACACACACACACACACACCACAGTGTAGCCCAGGTCACCGCAGACAATAGTTTCAGATGGATGGCGGGCATAGCAGTCGCAGGCGAGGAAGTCTGCAGTGTGCCTTGAGGTGGTCATGACAGATTGAAATGTTCGGCTGCACTGTGTCAACAGCCCTGTGTGTGTGTGTGTGTGTGTGTGTGTGTGTGTGTGTGTGTGTGTGTGTGTGTGTGTGTGTGTGTGTGTGTGTGTGTGTGTGTGTGTGTGTGTGTGTGTGTGTGTGTATAGGGGGGGGGGGGGGGCATGTTCAAGCTTCTTTAGCGTGTTTACTCAACCTGTCTCAGCATACACAGCCCAGTCTTCACCTCCTCTCTGTCTGGCCACAGCAGAGCAGAGCAGTGACAGATAGGAGGGGCATGGCGTTGTCTCCAGTTTCATATCCCTCTTAATGGAGGAACATGAAAACGCAATGTTCTTTAAAGCCTTCTTCACAGTGTGTGTGTGTGTGTGTGTGTGTGTGTGTGTGTGGGTATAGACGTCTGGTCCCCACAAGAGTAGTAAGCAAACCAAAATTGGACCAATTGGGGACATTTTGTTAGTCCCCACAAGGTCAAATGCTTTTTCTAGGGGGTTTAGGGTTAAGGTTATAATTAGTGTTAGGGTTAGAATTACGTTAAGGGTTAGGGTTAGGAACTATGGTTAGGTTTTGGGGTTAGGGTTAAGGTTAGGGTACCGTTTATGGGTTATGGGTTAGGGAAAATAGGATTTTGAATGGGACTGAATTGTGTGTCCCAACAAGGTTAGCTGTACAAGACTGTGTGTGTGTGTGTGTGTGGTGTGTGGTGTGTGTGTGTGTATGACTGCAGGCGATAGAGCTTCAAAAAGACTGACATTCAATCCCCTGAACTTCTGCTCCCTATTCGCCTGGCAAGGCCAAGACCATAGCCTCTCTCTCTATCTGTGTCAGTCAGTGTGTGTGTACCAAATGGCAGCCTATTCCCTTTATAGCACACTACTTTTGACCAGAGCCCAGTGTGCTGGTCCTATGGGCCCCGGTCAAAAGTAGTGCACTATAAAGGGATTAGGGTGCCATTTGGAACACAGACAGTGTGGGTGGGTGCTTATACTTACTGGTCTGTACTCAGTGACCTTTGTAGAGATTAGCAGTGTTTCAATCATAGACCTATAGAGACATCTGCAAAACATCAGAACTGGGTTGAAAACAACCCAGCGCTGGGTAAATAGTGGACAGAACACACATTGGGTTATTTTGACCCACTTAGTTGGGTTGTTTTCTTTGAAGACTGGAGGCATGGATTAGTAGGAGTGTGGCATTCAAATAGTTATTTTTGGCCACCCATGAGAGTAAATGTAATTCCAGTTCATCTGTTCTGTTGTGATCACATGTTAAGGTTAATCACTGATACGTTTGAAGCTTTAATGCCTTTGCATATTTCAATGTTGGGATGGTCACCACTTTGTTGTTTAAATTTTATTAAAATATCCCTTCAATATTTTTGCACGTATATTAATATATATACTTAATAACATTATTGTAATATTATTTTAAGTGGTAACTCTCCCAACAATGGGATATACAAAGGCACCTGAGGAACTCATAATCTTGTAAAAGCTACAAATATGTGATGGCAATAGAACACATTATAAACCGGAATGACATTTACTTTCATGGGTGGCCAAAAATAACTATTTGAAAGCCACACCCCTACTAAGCCACGCCTCCAGTCTTCTGATCTGACCTGGTAGCTCGATTACCCAGCATCAATAACCCAATAACCCAGCTAAGGCTGCATTCACATAGGAAGCCCAATTCTAATATTATTTTCACTAATTGGTCATTTGACCAATTAGATCTGCTCTGAAAATGATCTGATGTGATTGGTTAAAGAACAATTAGTTGAAAAAAATAGCATAAGTGACTCAAGTGGCTGGGTCAAAATAAAGTGTGTTCTGTCCAATATTGACCTAAATTGGGTTGTTTTTGCATTGTTTTTAGGGATGCTTTCTCACAGGGTGTGCTGCACTGTTACAACTTTAACTGGATGGCACAAAAAAACTATGTATTTTTCTTAATATATAAATTGTGCTACTTATTTTCTTGAACAAGTAGTACAGCGTTAGCTAACACCTGGTAACGAAGTCTTTGGCAACTCTTCCTGTTAGCTACAATGATCTAATCAAAATACAATCTTATTAATGTAAGCATCCTTATCTGAACTTGTCAAAACTTGACTGTACAGACTCATGGCTGCCTTTGAGGATTAATTCAATCGTGGTCTTGACGGGAGGCTTTAAGGCAGCCAGCCCGCCAGCCAGGCAACCCTCTAAACCTTTGCTGCGGTAATGTAGCTGTCAAGAGCAGTGGGGAGGGCCCACATAAACATTTTTATCTAATGGTTTTCGACACGGCACTCACGCACACACAAACACACACACTCCGTGCTCCGCACTCAGGGTTTGGCAGACAATGGGCACTGTACGCCGCTCCCACCATACGCTGTAGGATGTTTGTCTTTTTCAGGGATTAAAGGGATCCAGGAAATTCACTCACTGTCCTAGTTTCTGGGACAGGAGTCAGCCAATAACCTAGTTCTGATGGGGAGGGTGCCATTTGATGTGCTCTGTGTGGACTCCCTGCACACTTGTGAGACCAGGGCCTGCATAACTGCCAACCTGTCGCTGTAATAGGAGATGGCACTCACTGAGAGAGAGAGAGAGAGAGAGAGAGAGAGAGAGAGAGAGCAAGAGAGAGAGAGAGAGAGAACTGATATATGTATGAGTGTGAATTAATTTGTAGATCTTGTTTGTTTGAGAATTGATCTTTGCGTTAGGGCTTGTTTGCAGTGACACCCTACCTCATTACTCAGTACACGTCTTTGTTTATAGACACTCACACACACACACACACACACACACACACACACACACACACACACACACACACACACACACACACACACACACACACACACACACACACACACACACACACACACATGCAGTTGGCCTGTTATGATTACGTAAAGGAGGTCAGGCAATAGAGGAGATCAGGATGGCAGCTTTCAGCCACAATAGACTAGATCCGTAGTTCAAGTGAAGTGACCAACGGACAAACCTTTTTAGAAGTTTAACTAAGCTTTGTTGAAGATGCTCCTAATCTAGATTCTACACTACTTGTTAATTTGACAGCAAATCTAGCTAATCGCCCTGTGAACTACAGTCACTACTGAACTTAATCTCGTTCACAGGCACTTTTGCCCAAAAGCTTCTGCTCAAACATGGCCTTCCTTAACTAATACAAAAAGACCGGGAGAAACTCCCGGCACATAGGCATTGGCTTAATCTACCAACCAATCATCTCCCACAACACCTTCCCCCTAAACCTCCCCAACGCCTCGCATCTCAGTGCAAGAGGCATCACTGCAGTACCTGGTTCAAATCCAGGCTGCATCACATCCGGCCATGATTGGGAGTCCCATAGGGCGGTCCACAATTGACCCAGTGTCATCCGGGTTTGGCTGGGGTAGGCCATCATTGTAAATAAGAATTTGTTCTTAACTGACTTGCCTAGTTAAATAAAGGTAATAAAAAATAAAGGCCAACTTTGAATAGCTTATATCACAGGCTTAAGTGCGCTGTGCACAATAGCCTGGGGATGAGGTTACTACTGTACTGTACGTACTTGCAAAAATGCAACAAAAAAAGGTAGAACTTTTTTTTTTATATATATATGTTTGTTCTCACCTTTTTCTAATCATTTCCCCCCACATTTCCTCTGCACTGATATTTTTTGGTTTTCATAATTTTGTAGTTACCTCTGTAGTTTTTGTAGATTTTTAACAATTTTTTCCCATTTCCCCGCTGCAGTGTCATCAATATATTTTCTCCATCATTTTGTCGTTTTCTCTGTATATTGTGTAGCTTTTTCTAACCAGGTTTTCCCCCTCCTGTCCCCCTCTGCAGTGTCATCATGCATCACCACGTACAAGAAGATGCCTCCGCCGGTACCGCCGCGCACAACCCCGCCCAAGCCCTTTATCTCCATCACGGCCCAGAGCAGCACCGAGTCGGCCCAGGACGCCTACATGGACGGGGGGTCAGGCCCCCGGACCCACATCAGCACCTCCCAGCCCGGCCTGTCCAACTCCAGAGAGAGCATCGACAGTATGAAGGTATAATATAATAAACTATATTGTGTATTCTGAAAATATTATAAAACTTAACGGTATGTCAATAATCTGTTTTGAAATTTGTGATTTTATCAGTGTCAATTTGTGTTTTTGTCAAATCATTAAAAAGATAAACACTTTTTAAAAAACGTATTTGATTGTTTATTTTATTATTATTATTATAAAGGCCCTGACAGCAGCTATTGAGGCAGCTAATGCCCAGGTCCACGGCCCAGCCAGCCAGCATGTCACCAACAGCACCATCACCGCCACCAACATTGCCTCCACCGACAGCAAGAGAGACACCCTCCGGAAGTGCCTCTCCATAGGGATACAGGTCAGAGAACAGACACAGATAGGCCTATGACCGTATTGACCAAACAATGACCACATGCTGACCACACACTGACCTGTGGTCTGTTCTTAACTGACATATCTCGGTTAAACCAGAACTAAAATCTTGCGTAATTTGATCAGATTCTACCATTTATGTATACATAGTCTGTCCAGGAGAGATGATTAATTCTTACCTGTAAAAATAAAGTTTATATAAAAATACAACAACAAAAAAATCTGTGTACGGTTGCAGGTGGATGGACCAGAGGAGGTTGGGGGGACAGAGGAGCACTCCAAGTTCCAGTCAGTAGGCATCCAGGTGGAAGAGGAGAGATGGTGAGAAGCGAGGGAGAAAAAGAAAGCAGGAGCGTGTGAATGATTTTCTGCCATTCATGTTAGTGTTTATCTTGTATCCTGTTGCAGTCTGCTGGTGTCTCTGCTAGCTGACTGTCCACTCATTGTGCATTCAGTTGGCACCTCTCTCTGACACTCCCCCCTCAGGCCTGAGAGCTGTATGGATATAAATGTGTACCTTCGGGTTGGGCCTAGTTGACTGTAGGCTGTCGGGTCCACCATCCCACCCCACACCTCACTCCACAACAGCTGCCCCCAGCTCGGAGGAGTTTGGGCATCAGAGCCCCTTGACTAGGGGGCCCATGCATGCAGTGACAGCTGGGGAAGTGGAGGATGTGTTGGAGGGAGGGGATAGGAAGGGAGTGGGGGCAGTTAGTTGACAGCCATCTGTTGCAGCAGCATTTGTGATGTGGCCAGGCCACTTTGGGAGGGGGAGGGGGGGGGGGGGAGGGTTGTCAGAGTCCTGTTCTTTTCAGTACATGGTCATGTACAACCCCAACTCCCCCTTTTCCTGCCCTACACGTAACAGTTCCTATAGGTCCCCTATCTCCCCCTAAACCCTTATACTAAAGCCCCTATAGCATGCCTATTGACCACCTCATTGGACAACTGCCCTGGCCCCTGACTGACTTATACAAGGAGCATTTGCATAGGCAGGAAGTCAGGGAACGTTCCTGATTCCTGGGGTTGTGTGAAAATATGTCTACACAGCAGGCAGTTGTGTGTCTGCCTGCGTAACTCCCATCCACTTACCACAGTAATCCCTCTGTTAGTCAGAGCTGAGGGGAGATGACCAATTTAGAGACTGTGCTAGACGCAGTAATCTGATTTCATACTGTACACAGAACATGGTTAGGAATCAAAGAGCCCAGTCTCAACCTACCAAGGTCATGTACAGGACTGCAGTTTCAGAGTCGGATGCAGAAATCTGGTCTGTGTACCAAATGGCACCCTATTACCTATAGTACACTGCATTTGACCAGAGACCTATGGCTGGGCGTATTTGCCCTGGTCAAAAGTAGTGCACAACATAAAGAATAGGGTGCCAATTGGGTCAAAGTAATCTGGATTTTTTTCCTCAAAGAGCTTTCCTCAGCTGACTAGCCAAGCATTGAAAAGGAGGCACATCTCCAAGCAGCCAAGGCAAACATTAACTCCTGTCGACACTTCCACTAGTCAAGTGGCTCTGGGGTTTAATGTCACACATGTGCCTTCCCTTGGTGCATGTTTGAGTGCGTGTGTCTGTGTGTGTCGCAGCAGGTCCGTTCTGGGAGGTCATGGTCTGGGCAGAGTGCCCCTTATACACTAGATTCCCAGACGGTGAGAGTGCATCACTTCTGTGGCCCTACCCCACTCACTGAAAAGATGTGTGTGTGTGTGTGTGGGGGGGGGGTCATAACCTCACCTCAGTGTTTGAACTGGGCTTAAGCCTGCCAAACTGAGAGGGAGTGGAGGAGAGCAGTAAAAAGAGAGGAACACTACAAACAACCTGGCTGCCTTTTCAAGACATCTGTCTGCTCAGACAACTCAGACAAAATGACTCAAGTAACTGTCACCCAGTAAAATACTACTTGAGTAAAAGTCTACATTTGTTTTTATGTATGTGTAAGTATTAAAAGTAGACGTAATTGTTAAAAAATACTTAATTATCAAAGATAAAAGTATGAATATTTTCAGATTCCTTTCTAGCAAACTAGATGACACAAGGTTCTTATTTTTATGGTGGGGTAGCCCCCCCCCCCCCTCCCACTCCAACATTCAGACATAATTTACAAATGAAGCATGTGTTTTTAGTGAGTTTGCCAGGTCAGAGACAGTAGGGATGACCAGGAACGTTCTCTTGATAAGTGTTTGAATTGGACAATTTTCCTGTCCTGCTAAGTACTCAAAATGTATCGAGTATTTTTTGGTGTCAGGGAAAATGTATGGAGTAGAAAGTACAGTGCAATCAGAAAGTAGTCAGACCCCTTCCCTTTTCCCACATTTCCACATAATAGCCTTATTCTAAAATGGATAAAATATTTTGTTTTCCTCATCAATCTACACACACTACCCCATAATGACAAAGCAAAAACAGTTTTTTAGAAATGTTAGCAAATTTATTATGAATAAAAAACAGAAATACCTTATTTACATAAGTATTCAGACCCTTTGCTATGAGACTCTAAATTGAGATCAGGTGCATCCTGTTTCCATTGATCATCCTTGAGATGTTTCTACAACTTGATTGGAGTCGACCTGTGGTAAATTAAATTGATTGTACATGATTTGGAAAGGCACACACCTGTTTATATAAGGTCCCACAGTTGACAGTGCATGTCAGATCAACAACCAAGCCTTGAGGTCGAAGGAATTGTCCATAGAGCTCAGAGACAGTATTGTGCCGAGGCACAGATCTGGGGAAGGATACAATCAATTCTGTAGCATTGAAGGTCCCCAAGAACACAGTGGCACCCATCATTCTTAAATGGAAGAATTTTGGAACCACCAAAACCTTTCCTAAAGCTGGCCGCCTGGCCAAACTGAGCAATAGCGGGAGAAGGGCCTTGGTCAGGGAGGTGACCAAGAACCCGATGGTCACTCTGACAGAGCTCCATAGCACAACACCCCACTTGGAGTTTGCCAAAAGGCACCTAAAAGACTCTCAGACCATGAGAAACAACATTCTCTGGTCTGATGAGACCAAGGTTGAACTCTTTGGCCTGAATGCCAAACGTCACGTCTGGAGGAAACCTGGCACCATCCCTACGGTGAAGCATGGTGGTGGCAGCATCATGCTGTGGGGATATTTTTCAGTGGCAGGGACTGGGAGACTAGTCAGGATCAAAGGAAAGATGAACGGAGCAACATACAGAGAGACCATTGAGGATAACCTGCTCCAGAGCGCTCAGAACTTAGACTGGGGGCGAAGGTTCACCTTCTAACAGGACAACAACCCTAAACACACAGCCAAGACAACACAGAAGTGGCTTTGGGACAAGTCTTTGAATGTTTTTGTGGCCCAGCCAGAGCCTGGACTTGAACCCGATCTCTGGAGAGACCTGAAAATAGCTGTGTAGCAACGCTCTGCAGAGATGAATGTGAGAAACTCCCCAAATACAGGTGTGCCAAGCTTGTAGTGTCATACCCAAGAAGACTCGAGGCTGTAAATGCTGCCAAAGGTGCTTCAACAAAGTACTGATTAAAGGGTCTGAATACTAAAGTAAATGTGATATTTTTTTATATATTTTTTTATACATTTGCAAAAGTTCTAAAAACCTGTTTTTGCTTTGTCATTATGGACTATTGTTTGATGATGATTTTTTTTTTTTCATTTCATAAATTTTAGAATAAGGCCAGTGGTTTAAAGTGCTTAAGTAAAAATACTTTAAAATACTACTTAAATTGTTTTTTGGGGTGTCTATTCCTTCCCGTTTATATTTTTGACTACTTTTACTTCGCTACATTCCTAAATAAAATAATGTACATTTTACTCCATACATTTTCCCTGACACCCAAAAGTACTTGTTACATTTTGAATGCTTAGCAAGACAAGAAAATTGTGAAATGCACACACTTATCAATAAAACATCCCTTGTCATCCCTACTGCCTCTGATCTGGCGGACTCACTAAATGTAACGGATGTGAAATGGCTAGCTAGTTAGCGGGTACGCGCTAGTAGCATTTCAATCAGTTACGTCACTTGCTCTGAGACTTAAGTAGTGTTGCCCCTTGCTTTGCAAGGGCCGTGGCTTTTGTGGAGCGATGGGTAACGCTGCTTCGTGGGTGACTGTTGTCGATGTGTGCAGAGGGTCCCTGGTTCGCGCCCGGGTCGGGGCGAGGGGACGGTTTAAAGTTATACTGTTACATTGGTGCCGTGACCCGGATCACTGGTTGCTGCGGAAAAGGAGGAGGTTGAAAGGGGGGTGAGTGTAACGGATGTGAAATGGCTAGCTAGTTAGCGGGTACGCGCTAGTAGCATTTCAATCAGTTACGTCACTTGCTCTGAGACTTAAGTAGTGTTGCCCCTTGCTTTGCAAGGGCCTCGGCCTTTGTGGAGCGATGGGTAACGACCGTGCTTCGTGGGCAACCGTTGTTGATGTGTGCAGAGGGTCCCTGGTTCGCGCCCGTGTCGGGGCGAGGGGACGGTTTAAAGTTATACTGTTACATTGATGCTGTTGACGCGGATCACTGGTTGCTGCTGAAAAGGAGGAGGTTGAAAGGGGGGTGAGTGTAACGGAGGTGAAATGGCTAGCTAGTTAGCGGGTACGCGCTAGTAGCATTTCAATCAGTTACGTCACTTGCTCTGAGACTTAAGTAGTGTTGCCCCTTGCTTTGCAAGGGCCGTGGCCTTTGTGGAGCGATGGGTAACGACCGTGCTTCGTGAGCAACCGTTGTTGATGTGTGCAGAGGGTCCCTGGTTCGCGCCCGGGTCGGGGCGAGGGGATGGTTTGAAAGTTATACTGTTACATTGATGCTGTTGACCCGGATCACTGGTTGCTGTGGAAAAGGAGGAGGTTGAAAGGGGGGTGAGTGTAACGGATGTGAAATGGCTAGCTAGTTAGCGGGTACGCGCTAGTAGCATTTCAATCAGTTACGTCACTTGCTCTGAGACTTAAGTAGTGTTGCCCCTTGCTTTGCAAGGGCCGTGGCTTTTGTGGAGCGATGGGTAACGCTGCTTCGTGGGTGACTGTTGTCGATGTGTGCAGAGGGTCCCTGGTTCGCGCCCGGGTCGGGGCGAGGGGACGGTTTAAAGTTATACTGTTACATAAACACACATGCTTTGTTTTTAAATGCGGTTGGAGTGTGCCCATGGCTATCCGTGAATTGAAAAATTAAAAGAAAATGGTGCCATCTGGTTTGCTTAATATAAGGAATTAGAAATGATTTATACTTTTACTTTTTATACTTAGGTACATTTAAAACCAAATACTTTTAGACTTCTACTCAAGTAGTATTTCACTGGGTGACTTTTACTTGAGTCATTTTGTATTAAAGTATCTTTAGTTTTACTCAAGTATGACAATTGGGTACTTTTCCCACCACTGAATAAGAGTGTAACGTAATAAAATATGTAAAAAGTCAAGGGGTCTGAATAATTTCCCGAATGCACCGTACATTATTTTCTTTAAGAATGTAGTGGAGTAAAAATAAAAGTTGTCAAAAATATAAATAGTAAAGTACAGATACCCCTAAAACCTACTTAAGTAGTACTTTAAAATGATATTACTTAAGTACTTAACACCGTTGAATACAACACTACCAATTTCAATCTAACTTCAAATCCTCATTCAAACAGCAACTACTCTGCAGAGATGTTTCGACTTATGTCATGACCCCACACATTCCATATGGTCAAATCATGGCAGCAAATGGGGTAGGTGAAGGTTGCTTTTTTTTCACCACAGTGCAGTCCAGTGCAGTCACTGGTAACATGGAATCTGGGTGTGTTCATGGTCTATAGTGGTCCTAGTTTTCAAATCATATCGTCCTCAACCCACTTTGACCGCCTTGAAAAGTCAGAGACAGTCAGACCTTCTACTGCTTTATGGTCCTGTCAAAGAGGACAAATGGACAGAGAAATGGACTCCGACTCTAATGGAACCCTATTCCCTACGTAGTGCACTACTTTTGACCAGGACCCATAGATCTCTGTTCAAAAGGCTCTGGTCAAAAGTAGTGCACTATAAAAAGGTGCCATTTGGGATACACACAGGACATGCAGGATTCATTAAAATGCCTGGGACTCTTAGTGAACCCTCCTACTGATGCGTTTCAGTTCTTAGTGCTGAGCATTTTACGTTTTGAACCAAAACTGGGATTGGGCTTCTCCAGAATTAGCCCCGAACAAACTAGGAGCTAAGAGAAGAAAACAATACAGTAGCCACAATCCAGACTGACAGTCATCCAGTCTTGGAGCAGCTTTTCCCCCAGTTGGCGAGCGGAGCAGAACAGAGCAGCGCAGAGCAGAACCGAGCACAACAGAGCAGAACAGGCCTCCCTTAACCACTGAAGTCATTTACAAGGCCCTGTGAAGGACTCCACCTGACTGAAATGTAAAAATAACCTCTGTTGCTTTTGTCTCTCCCTTCTCTCTCTCTCCCCCCTCGCTCTCTCTCTCTCACGCTTCCTTCTCGCGCTCTTTTTTCTCTGTCCCTGTCACTCCCTCATCTCTTTCTCTTTCTCTCTCTCTTGAGTCAGTCTGGCTTGTGTTTGGCCCCTCTCTGCCCTGACACAGACAGGAAGTTGCTAGGAGGGAGCTGCTATAAAGCAGCCTGAGATCATTATGACTACACACCTGATCAGAGCACAGTTACTCTTTAACTGCTGCGAGCACACACACACACAGACACAGGCGCTGGTAGCCCTCCACTGTGAGTGTGTTTGTTCTCTCCCGCTCCTCTCCCCCTCTTGCTCTCTGTTCATGAAAGAAGGGAGATTAATGGAGCAGAGGAGGTATAGATAAATGGGGGAAGTGGAGGAGGAGGGACTGGCCGGGGATGGGGTGAGGCTGATGGATGGAGCAACTTCAGGGTCTGTGTGTGTGTCGTCACCCTGTGGGCAGGTCATGTCAGAGAGAGAGAGCGAGAGAATTATTTTCTGTCATTCATGTTAGTAGGGCTGTGGCGGTCACAAAATTTTGTCAACCGGTGATTGTCAAGTAAATAATTGCCGGTCTCACGGTAATTGACAGGAAATGAACATCAACATATTTAGCATCTCCTGGCTCTACACATAGCCTACAAGCCACTGATGCAGACCTTTGGAACATCTACATTAAGAACAAATCTAATAAATTCATGAAATATAACCTACACATTCACAATAAATCCATTATTTATTTTAGACAGGTTTAAATAGACATGATATGAAGAAAATGTTGTCTATTTCAGAAGAACAGGATAGCATACTCTGAGATGTCCTTATGTTAGGTCCTGATCTGGCTATACCGAATGGCTGTGGGCTACACTAGTTTATTTAGCAGACAAGATTTGCTTAGAATTCCGTGGCATTATTTTATAGTATGAAGAATACAATTGAACAAAGCTGAATAAAATAGAAAGGATATTTCTCTCCAAGCGATTTGAGGTGCGCACGTATGGTTAATAAAGAAATAGGTATTCCTATATGCTTAATTTAGAGTTGTTAATGTAACTTTAGCTGTTCTACAAACGTTGGGCTATATATTTAGATTTTTAATACTTTGTAAGGCTGCATGATGCGACTCTAATGATGATTTGAAAAAAGTTGCTTTGTTTAGTTTTTTTGCGCAGACTGTATATATTTCATCAGTCTCTCATTCACAATTTGACAAGCACTTGAAGATGGAGTAAGATGGTGCCGACAGATATGGCAGCTCTGCTTCTGGCTCCTAAGAAACTTAGCAGAATTTTTGTTTTTTTGGTGTGTTATTTCTTACATTATTAGCCCAGAATTTTTTTGGGTGTTATTATACACAGCCGGAAATAAGAGGGAAGGGCGATGGTGTATGTTTCATGATTAACTACTCATGGTGTGATTGTGATAACATACAGAAACTCAAGTCCTTTTGTTCACCAGACCTAGAATACCTCACAATCAAATGCCGATCGTATTACCTCCCAAGAGAATTCTCTTCGGTTATAGTCACAGCCGTGTATTTTCCCCCTCAAGCCGATATCACGGCGGCCCTCAAAGAACTATAATGAACTTTATGCAAACTGGAAACCACATATCCTGAGGCTGCATTTATCGTAGCTGTGGATTTTAACAGCAAATTTGAGGAAAACACTACGAAAGTTCTATCAGCACATCGACTGTAGTACTCGCGCTGGTAAAACATTGGACCACTGCTACTCAACTTTTTGAAATGCCTACAAGGACCTTCTCCGCCCTCCCTTCGGCAAATCTGATCACAACTCCATTTTGCTCCTCCCTTCCTATACAGTGGCTTGCGAAAGTATTCAACCCCTTGGCATTTTTCCTAAGTTGTTGCCTTACAACCTGGAATTAAAATAGATTTTTTGGGGGGTGTGTATCATTTGATTTAATAAACAACATGCCTACCACTTAGAAGATGCAACTTTTTTTTTTATTGTGAAACAAACAAGAAATAAGACAAAAAAACAGAACATTTGAGCGTGCATAACTATACACCCCCCAAAGACAATACTTTGTAGAGCCACCTTTTGCAGCAATTACAGCTGCAAGTATCTTGGCGTATGTCTCTATAAGCTTGGCACATCTAGCCACTGGGATTTTTGCCCATTCTTCAAGGCAAAACTGCTCCAGCTCCTTCAAGTTGGATGGCTTCCGCTGGTGTACAGCAATCTTTAAGTCATACCACAGATTCTCAATTGGATTGAGGTCTGGGCTTTGACTAGGCCATTCCAAGACATTTAAATGTTTCCCCTTAAACCACTCGAGTGTTGTTTTAGCAGTATGCTTAGGGTCATTGTCCTGCTGGAAGGTGAACCTCAGTACCAGTCTCAAATCTGTGGAAGACTGAAACAGGTTTCCCTCAAGAATTTCCCTGTATTTAGCATCATCCATCATTCCTTCAATTCTAACCAGTTTCCCAGTCCCTGCCGATGAAACACATCCAAACAGCATGATGCTGCCACCATGCTTCACTGTGGGGATCGTATTCTCGAGGTGATGAGAGGTGTTGGGGTTTCACCAGACATAGCGTTTTCCTTGATGGCCAAAAAGCTCAATTTTAGTCTCATCTGACCAGAGTACCTTCTTCCATATGTTTGGGGAGTCTCCCACATGCCTTTTGGCAAACACCAAACGTGTTTGCTTATTTTTTTCTTTAAACAATGGCTTTTTTTCTGGCCACTCTTTCGTAAAGCCCAGCTCTGTGGAGTGTACTGCTTAAAGTGGTCCTATGGACAGATACTCCAATCTCCGCTGTGAAGCTTTGCAGTTCCTTCAGGGTTATCTTTGGTCTCTTTATTGCCTCTCTGATTAATGCCCTCCTTGCCTGGTCCGTGAGTTTTGGTGGGCGGCCCTCTCTTGGCAGGTTTGTTGTGGTGTCATATTCTTTCAATTTTTTTAATAATGGATTTAATGGTGCTCTGTGGGATGTTCAAAGTTTCTGATATTTTTTTATAACCCAACCCTGATCTGTAATTCTCCACAACTTTGTCCCTGACCTGTCTGGAGAGCTCCTTGGTCTTCATAGTGCCACTTGCTTGGTGGTGCCCCTTGCTTAGTGGTGTTGCACACTCTGGAGCCTTTCAGAACAGGTGTATATATACTGAGATCATGTGACACTTTGATTGCACACAGGTGGACTTAATTTAATTAATTATGTGACTTCTGAAGGTAATTGGTTGCACCAGGTCTTATTTAGGGGCTTCATAGCAAATACATATGCACGCACCACTTTTCCGTTTTTTTAAATTTTTTTAAACAAGTTATTTTTTCCATTTCACTTCACCAATTTGGACTATTTTGTGTATGTTCATTACTTGAAATCTAAATAAAAATCCATTTAAAACAGCTTGTAATGAAACAAAATAGGAAAAATGCCAAGGGGGTGAATACTTTTGCACGGTACTGTAGGCAGAAACTCAAACAGGAAGTACCCGTGCTAAGGTCTATTCAAGCTGGTCTGAGCAAACAGAAGCTTCAAGATTGTTTTAATCACGCAGACTGGGATAAGTTCCGGGTAGCCTCTGAGAATAACATTGACGAATATACGCATACGGTGACTGAGTTTATCAGGAAGTGTATAGGAGATATGGTACCCGCTGTGACTATTAAAACCTACCCAAACCAGAAACTGTGGATAGATGGCAGCCATCGTGCAAAACTTAAAGCGCGAACCACCGCATTTAACCATGGCAAGGTGACTGGGAACATGTCCGAATACCAGCAGTGTTGTTATTCCCTCCGTAAGGCAATCAAACAGGCAAAACGTCAGTACAGAGACAAAGTGGAGTCGCAATTCAACGGCTAAGACACAAGACGAATGTAACAAGGTCTACAGACAATCACGGACTACAAAGGGGAAACCAGCCACGTCGCGGACACCGACATCTTGCTTCCGTACTTACTAAACACCTTCTTCACCCGCTTTGAGGATAACACAGTGCCCCCGACGCGGCCCGCTACAAAGGACTATAGGCTCTCCTTCTCCACGGCCGACGTGAGTAAGACATTTAAGCGGGTTAACCCTCGCAAGGCAGACGACCCAGACGGCATCCCTAGCCTTGTACTCAGAGCATGCGCAGACCAATAATCAGGCCTACTACACGTGGAATTTGACTGCCCTACATGTTAGTTTTTATCTTGCATCCTGTTGTAGTCTGCTGGTGTCTCTGGTTGCTGGCTGTCCACTCATTGTGCATTCAGTTGGTACCTCTCTCTCTAACACTCCCCTCCTCTGGCAAGCCGCGTGTGCGTGCGTCCGTGTGCGTATTTTGAAAAGTGAATTACTACAGTATACTGCAACATTTTATACTAAGTATTACACATGATCGAGGGATACTACAGGGTGTAGTATAGTATTCTACAGTATACAACAGTTTACTACAGAATTCTACAGTAAGTATTGTAGTATTCTATAGTAAACTGTAGTAAAAAATGGCGTGAGAGAGAGAGAGAGCGTGTGAATGATTTTCTGTCATTTATCTGTTTATCTTGTATCCTGTTGTAGTCTGCTGGTGTCTCTGGTTGCTGGCTGTCCACTAATTGTACATTTAGTTGTCACTTCTCTCTTTAACACTGTGTGTGTGTGTGTGTGTGTGTGCGTGCGTGTGTGCCCATCTGTGTATTTTGAAAAGATGTTATCTGTGTGCAAGTGTGTGACTTTGTGGGTGTGTTGGCACTTTGCTCTGAGAGACTTGGCAAGAGGAGTCTTACAGGGGCACAAAGCCTCTCGAGCTAAATCAAAAGCTGCACCCCAAGCTGTACAGCAGGGCCCTGAGTGTGGGTGTATGTTATCTCTAAGACTTAGCCCTACAGCAGGGCACGGTGACTGATGAGGCCACGCTCCATCGCCTCTGAATCAGCCAGGTGACCAAACGCCCCCATGACACCCCTCCCAAACACCCCACACCTGTCCGATCTGATTTGGGATCTGTGTTGATATACTAAGCCTGCATGTCTTCTATTAACCCCACATCCACTAACTCTGATCTCTAATCTGTGTTTCTCTTTCCAGTTACCGCAGGATGACCAGGTCCAACAGTGTGACCACGGCGGTCCAAGCCAACCTAGACGACCCTGACTACTGTCCCGGCGACGCCCCAGAGATGGTGATACGCCACTCGGCCACCATGCCCCGCCAGTACTCCCGGGACGCCGCCACCTCCACCGTCTCCATCCAGGGCTCAGGCAACCACTACCACGCCCTGACCGTGGAGGAGTACGGCGAGGTGGGTTTGGACCCATCCATCCTGCCCCCGCCAGACCCCTGGATGGACCAGGTGGAAGACCCCATGGAGGTGGTGGGGGGACGGGGGTTGATGTGTTCCAGGGACGGGAGGTGGTTCCTTAAGCTTCTTCAGGCCGAGATGGAGCGCATGGAGGGCTGGTGCCGGCAGATGGTGCAGGACGAGATGGAGAACGAGCTGCCGGAGGAGAGTGAGTGGGACGACACACGTACATGTACATAAACAACATCAACCCATGAACATTGAGCTGAATATGTGCGAACTGGTGCAAAAGCGGTGCATTGGGGTAGTGAGTCAGTAGAATCACTTCTCTCTATTCGTATTTTTGGGTGATGTTGACGTGAAGGTCATATAAGTTGTTTTCCCTCTCTTTGTATCTATGTTTTTCCCTCCTTCCCTCTGTCAAATAGACAGAGGGAAATTGTCTAAGTCCCAAAATGGCACCCTATTCTCCAGATAGGGCTCGATAGGGCTCTGGTCAAAAGTAGTGCACTACATAGGAAATATTGTGCCATTTGAGACACTGCCATGGCATTCATAGCAGCGAGCCACAATGCCTGCTTGTTGCCTGCTATCTCCACTGCAGACATAGTCATCAATAGGGAGCTAGCTGCTGGACGGGTCCGGCCACACATCTGTCCTGTAGATAAACAGTATAATGACCTCTCACAGCAATACTCAATGGGGGTTTTCATGCTCAAACTCACTTAATAAGCTCCTCAAGCCTGCTGCCAGCTCCATAGCTCCACACTAACAGTGCTACATCCTATTTTCAATATAGGCCCCACTGGGCTCTGGTCAAAAGTAATGCACTAAATAGGGATTAGGGCGTCATTTGGGACACATAGCCCAATGTGGTAGACTTTATTCGGCTTGAATACTACTCCTTAGAATTGTCCCTAGTGACATAACTGATTTCTTCCTTTACTGCTAATGCATTATTTCCAATGGAGAGAACACATGGTTACAGTACGTGAGGGCGACTGTCTGCTGGGCAGCCCTTGACTAGTGATTCTGCAGTGTATTTGCCCCCTAATTCGAAGTTGTGTATTGAGACAGGAGGCTGGTTTTCTACATCCCCAACTCAGTGTCATGTTAGGAGGTATGTTTATTTGGTGTGCAGGATAAACATTCCCCTTCTCACCAGAATTCACAGTTTAGGTTCCCAGTTCCCTCTCTCCACATACTTAAAGCCTTGCACTCATCAAAGGCAAAGTCTGTGTGTGTGTGTGTGTGTGTGTGTGTGTGTGTGTGTGTGTGTGTGTGTGTGTGTGTGTGTGTGTGTGTGTGTGTGTGTGTGTGTGTGTGTGTGTGTGTGTGTGTGTGTGTGTGTGTGTGTGTGTGTGTGTTTCCGCAGTACTGGGGAAGATCCGCAGTGCAATAGGGAGTGCCCAGCTGCTTATGTCTCAGAAGTTCCAGCAGTTTCGGGAGCTGTGTAAGGAGAATCAGGTATGTAACACACACACTGCAGAGTTAGTCTACTGTGTCAGCAAGCCCATCAGAGCCAACTGTCACATAATGTGATGATCTATACAAGCTTATAATTGACACTGTGTCAGACCAAACACTGCTATGCATGCAAATTCTAGCTGAATAGTAGTCCAGTCTATCACCACTCACCACTCAGAGCATAATAACTTTGAAGTGTGGAGGGACAAGGTGAAATAGTCCCAGACTAGTATGCCGATGACATACTGATAGGAAAATGGGAATGGTTCCAAGTCCTACACAGTCCTGTGCAAAGCCATATGTTTAGAGAGTTCAGACAACTTTTAGAATGGATGCCATGTCAGAGCCTTTGAGCATTCCATTTACTCATTCATCAGTATTTGGAAATCTTGTTTTTGTTCTATACATTCAGTTACATAGCATTGTTTAAAAATCTGAAAATTCCGTGAAGTGCTTTTGGTAAATGGGTCGTTCTTGAATTGCAATGGCATTTGGGCATAGCATTTTGGAAAACAATTCTTGATTTGTATTTATTTATATGGATCTGGGTGCATCTTCCCATTCTAAGTCAACTAATATGGTAGCTTAATTACTGTAAATAATTTGTATCATTATGATGACATTGTGCCACAAGTAGGAATAGTAACACCAATGAAGGTTACACCAATGGTATTTTGTAAGTAAATGTAAAAATTAGGATTCTATGAAATGGATGCCACAAATGCTCATATCTAAGGTCATCAATCATTTAAAGGTATTTTTTTTGCGAGGGTGTGTGGTACGCCAGTGGTGTTCAGGTGTGTCGGCCGTGCCCACTAATTGGCCACACCTGATATTTTTTATTTTTTATTTTTTAAACCCCTTTTCGCCCCAATTTTCGTGATATCCAATCGCTAGTAATTACTATCTTGTCTCATCGCTACAACTCCCGTACGGGCTCGGGAGAGACGAAGGTCGAAAGCCATGCGTCCTCCAAGGCACAACCCAACCTAGCCGCACTGCTTCTTTAACACAGCGCGCCTCCAACCCGGAAGCCAGCCGCACCAATGTGTCGGAGGAAACACCGTGCACCTGGCCCCCTTGGTTAGCGCGCACTGCGCCCAGCCCGCCACAGGAGTCGCTGGAGCGTGATGAGACAAGGAAATCCCTACCGGCCAAACCCTCCCTAACCCGGACGATGCTACGGACCTCCCGGTCGCGGCCGGCTGCGACAGAGCCTGGGGGCGAACCCAGAGACTCTGGTGGCGCAGTTAGCACTGCGATGAAGTGCCCTAGACCACTGCGCCACCCGGGAGGCCGGCCACACCTGATCTTAATGAGTTTCCTTTGAAATGCGGTCTGTTTGAATAGACAAAAATAAATAGCTTTGCATGCGTAAAAAAAACATGGAATGCCAGCTCGATTAAGGCAGCCCCCCGCACCTCTCTGAGTCAGAGGGGTTGGGTTAAATGCGGAAGACACATTTCAGTTGAATGCATTCAGTTGAACAACTGACTAGGTATCCCCCTTTCGCTTTCCCATCCTGGTGCTGCAGTAGACTAATTCAATGGATAGAGAACCAAAGATCATAAGTTCAAATCTCACTGACGCCATGTCACAATAAAAAAATGTGCGTTCACATGATTAATTAACTAAGGAAATTAATTTCCATATGTCCTATCTGTGCTTGGAGTTAAAAAAAGTCAACCCAAAATAAGCTATCTGTGTTGTTAAAAGTCTTATTGAAACATTCAGTGAAGGTTTTAAGGAGGTTATTCTAAAACCTTCAAATAACCTATCATTTCAGTTCTAAGAGCGTTAATAAAACCTCCCAGGGAAACTTTCAAGGAAGCAGAGTTAAACGTTCTCAGAACCTCCCTGCAACCTAAAAAGATATGTTCACAGAACAGACAAAATGTTTGAAAAACATTTTCAGTTTCACCAGTCAGGAAACTTACAGTATGGCTTTGTTCCCACAACCATTGTAAAACAAAAAACTTCCAAGGAACCAAATGTGCTAGCTGGGTAGCTGTAATTGACAGACATTTTTGGACCTCTTCTTTTTTTTATTGGTCTATTTACCGCCAAAACGCCATCCCACCAAAACAGGCACTAAAATGGCATTATCATCATTTTCACAATTTCATAGTATTATTCCAACCTCATAGTGTCGAAATATAAACGCAACACGGGAAAATCACATTTGTGACTGCACTGGGCCTTTAAAATAATTTACTATAGTGATATGATTAATCATTTTCCTCACAATGTTAGTTCCCTCCATTTATATTCTACATCCCCAAAACATGTCACTATACTTTACACATCACTCCTGGGACAAGCCGATTTGCATACCCTAAGTACTTTAAACAATGCATAAAGATAAAGTTTTGCAGTATAAATTACTTACTTGCATTATGTTTTATCATTGATAAACAGTTCAATATATAGTGAAACATGTAATTAGTTTGAGTGTTTTTCGTTGGTTACAAAGGCGACGGACACAAATGCCACCACAATTCAAGAACGGCCCGAATATGAGGAGCCAACATGGCTGCCATGGAATTATGTAGTGCCATGTAAAGGCAAGAACCTCAGTGTCTAAACTCTATACTGAAACTTTCTGTGTGTATCAGAACCCCAATTCCCACCCGAGGCCCAGTTCCCAGGACCTAGCAGGTTTCTGGGACATGCTGCAGCTGTCCATCGAGAACATCAGTCTGAAATTTGATGAGCTCCACCAACTCAAAGCCAACAACTGGAAACCCCTGGACCCCCCAGAGATAAAGGTATCACTCAATGTAGTGGACCCTATAGACCAGATCCACCTTAAAGGGATAGTTCACCCAAATTACTAAATGGCATATTGGTTATACTGTAAGCAATCTATAAGCAACTTGTGACAGTAATCCATGCGTTGGTTTTGTTTATCTGGCCACTGTCTCCAAATGCTAACTTTTTAGCATTTCTGTCCACCAGTACAGTGCATTCGTAAAGTATTCAGAACCCTTGACTTTTTACACGTTTTGTTACGTTACAGCCTTATTCTAAAATGGATTAAATCATTTTTTCCTCATCAATCTACACAGAATACCCCATAATGACAAAGAAAAAAATGTTTTTTAGACATTTTTGCAAATGTATTTTCATTTTTTTTACTGAAATATGACATTTACAAGTATTCAAACCCTTTACTCAGTACTTTGTTGAAGCACCTTTGGCAGCGATTACAGCCTCAAGTCTTCTTGGGTATGATGCTACAAGCTTAGCACACCTGTATTTGATGAGTTTCTCTGATTACTCTCAAGCTCTGTCAGGTTGGATGGGGAGCGTCGCTGCACATCTATTTTCAGGCCTCTGCAGCGATATTCGATCGGGTTCAAGTCTGGGCTCTGGCCGGACCACTCAAGGACATTCAGAGACTTGTCCCGAAGCCACTCCTGCGTTGTCTTGGCTGTGTGCTTATGGTCGTTGACCTGTTGGAAGGTGAACCTTCCTGAGCGCTCTGGAGCAGGTTTTCATCTGTACTTTGCTCCGTTCATCTTTCCCTCAATTCTGACTAGTCTCCCAGTCCCTGCCGCTGAAAAACATCAAATCAAATCGAAAAACACCCCCACAGCATGATACAGCCGCAACCATGCTTCACCGTAGGGATGGTGCTAGGTTTCCTCCAGATGTGACGCTTGGCATTCAGGCCAAAGAGTTCAATCTTGGTTTCATCAGACCAGAGAATCTTGTTTCTCATAGTCTGAGAGTCTTTTAGGTGCCTTTAGGCAAACTCCAAGCAGGCTCTCATTTGATTTTTAATGAGGAGTGGCTTCCGTCTGGCCACTCTACCATAAAGGCCTGATTGGTGGAGCGCTGCCGAGATGGTTGTCCTTCTGGAAGGTTCTCCCATCTCCACAGAGGAACTCTGGAGTTCTGTCAGAGTGACCATCGGATTCTTGGTCACCTTCCGAATCAAGGCTCTTCTCACCCAGTTGCTCACTTCTTCCATCTAAGAATGATGAAGGCCACTGTGTTCTTGGGGACCTTCAATGGTGCAGAAATTTCTTGGTACCTTCCCCAGATCTGTGCCTCGACACTCCTGTCTCGGAGGTCTACAGACATTTCCTTCGACCTCATGGCTTGGTTTTTGCTCTGACATGCACTGTCAACTGTGGGACCTTATATACAGCACAAGTCAAAAGTTTGGACACACTTACTTATTCAGGGTTTATCTTTATTTATACTATTTTCTACATTTTAGAATAATAGTGAAGACATCAAAACTATGAAATAACACATATGGAATCATGTAGTAACCAAAAAAGCGTTGAATAAATCAAAATATATTTTAGATTTTAGATTCTTCAAAGTAGCCACCACTTTCCTTGATGACAGCTTTGCACACTATTGGCATTCGCTCAACCAGCTTCACCTGGAATGCTTTTCCAACAGTCTTGAAGGAGTTCCCACATATGCTGAGCACTTGTTGGCTGCTTTTCCTTCACTCTGCGGTCCAACTCATCTCAAACGATCTCAATTGGGTTGAGGAATCCTCTGCAGCGGAGGTAACTCTGGGTCTTCCTTTCCTGTCGTGGTCCTCATCAGAGCCAGTTTTATCATAGTGCTTGATGTTTTTTGTGACTGCACTTGATGAAACTTTCAAAGTTCTTGAAATTTTTCAAATTGACTAACCTTCATGTTCTAAAGTAATGATGGACTGTCGTTTCTCTTTGCTAATTTGAGCTGTTCTTGCCAAGTATGGACTTGGTATTTTACCAAATAGGGCTATCTTCTGTATACCACCCCTACCTTGTCACAACACTACTGATTGTCTCAAATACTTTAAGAAGAAAAGAAGTAACAGAAATTAACTTTTAATAAGGCACACCTGTTAATTGAAATCTATTCCAGGTGGCTACCTCATGAAGAATCTTAAATATAAAATATTATTTGATTTGTTTAACACTTTTTTGGTTATTTCATAGTTTTGATGTCTTCACTATTATTCTATAATGTAGATAATAGTTAAAATAAAGAAAAATCATTGAATGAATAGGTGTGTCCAAACTTTTGACTGGTACTGTAGACCAGAGGTTCTTAAACCTTTTCAGCCTGGGACCCAAATGAGAAATTCTGTGTTTTCCTGGGACCCAAGCTCAGGAAAATATGCAACTATACATAATTATCGGCAATATAGACAAAAACAAGTAACAATGAAATACCCATAAATCTTTTCATGTTTATTTTTCCCCAATTAAAACACTCTTACGTACCTGTCTAGGTTGGAACTGTTGCAGTTAAAACAATAAATAATTTAATTCTGAACTGGAATAAACTGATTGATCACATCACACAGATGTAGACCAGAAAACACACACACAGTCCTAATGAGAGGTGAGTGGCTGGTTGAAGTTTTCAACAAGCATGCCTATTCTGGGATCAGTTTTTAACAGTGCAACACTGAGGTGATGCTCATCATTGAGACTGTTTCTGTACTTGAGAACCCTGACTTGCATAGGTATGTGGTGCCAAACTGGATCTGAACATCTACTGCTTTCTCAGTCAGGCAGGAGACCGCTTCCTGCTGCAGATGAGCAACCCAGAACTGTGAGTGTTTGCCTCAAAAAGCATATTGCTTCAATCAGTTTATTCCAGTTCAGAATAAAAAGTATTACTTGCAACAGTTCCAACCTAATTCTACAGTAAAATGTACAGTAAGCCTGAATTTTTCATCTTCATCTGCACTGTTTCTTAGGGTTGCACTCTCAGTAGCTAGTTAGCTTGCTTTGGCTAACATTAGCTATTAGCTGTGTAACGTTACAAGGCCAGGGGATTGTTTGAAAGATAAACTCACATCTACTACTATGAGAGATAGTACTCCCTTATTTCTGCTTATCATCACCTGTTTATAAAATGACAACAATGCCTTGTTAGTTGACTTACTTTTCCACTTTCGAAGCACTTTTTCCTGAAGCAGTCTGCCCTGTTCTGAAATAACTCCCTGGGTTAACCGTCATGTTGTGCCTGGATGTTTGGTCAGGACCTGTCGTTTTATTAAGTTGTTTCGTTTTGAGAGACTCATTACTAAGCACTTCCCCACACAAAACACATTGTTGTAGCTCCTTGTTATTGCTCAAAGTTTGCATGAAAGAGACACAAAGTCATCACTGTATATGCGTTTGGTGACGATTGAGCTCAGTTAGAACTTGTGGCTAGCATGAGTCCATTTCATGACAGCGGTGAGTGATGGCGAGTGGGAATAACAAGTCAATGGCTTGAACCACAGCGCTGCAATGTGTGGGTCGCGGAATGATCTTCAAGAAAACTCTAGAAAAAATATATGGTAAACCGCGAAGCACATGGGCATCTCCCTCTACCTCTCGCACTCTCGCAGAGAGCGCAGTTGCACTTGGCCAAATCAATTCCAGTAATGAATTAAATAATTATACATTTACGTCGCGACCCATCATTAACAGGTCCGACCCATACTTTAAGAAACGCTGCTGTAGACAAGTGTGTGCCTTTCCAAATCATGTCCAATCAGAATTTACCAAACATGGGCCTGAATACTTATGTAAATAAGTTCTTTCTGTTTTTATTTGTAATAAATTATAAAACATAAAAACCTGTTTTCGCTTCATCATTATGGTGTATTGTGTGTAGATCTATGAGGATTTTTGTGCATTTAATCCATTTTAGAATAAGGCTGTAATGTAACAGAATTTGGAAAAAGGGAAGGGGTCTGAATACTTTCCAAATGCACTATGTAATTTTGTAAATTGGGTGAACTATCCCTTTAAAGCCTGGAAGTAATGCAATAGAATGAAGAAAAAAAATTGCCCTGCATGCTTCTAATTTCACTGTTATTCAAATATGTTCCAAGCTTTTTAATGTCCACAGTTACTATAGATTTTGGTTCAATGTAGCATGAGGGTGTTGTTATGCATGTCATTTTATTGTTGTGATGTTGTGCGATAGCCTGCCTGACGTGACTGCCTATCTGTTGTATTTTTGTTTGTTTTGTCATTGTTTTGTTGTTGACAGTGAGCTGGGTTTTGAGAAGTCAGTCTACCTGCCATGCACCTTGGGGCCTAGCTGACCTCGCTGGCCGCTCTTACCCTACGCACATGGCCGCCTACCTACAGCCGTGCACTCTCACAAAAATGGCCGCCACAACCATCAACCATAACCTCACTCACGTGAACCCTGTTGCATGCTCTCACACCATGCAAACTCCAACAAAATGCTGATGTCATGCACTCTCTAACCCCACACAAAATGACTGACATTGTGCCCCTACTGCCAGAGGCACAGAGGATGGCCTGTAACTGTAGTTGTTTGTCCTCCCCCGTCCATCCAGGAGAGGAGGTTTGCCCCTCCAGTGCCAAAGAAGGCCCACAAGGGCCACCCTCCCCTGGCGAGGGACCGTTCTCTGGAGAGCTCCGAGAGACAGCGGCTGGAGGCTCGCAAACGCCTGCTGGCCGCCAAGCGGGCCCTCTCGGTCCGACAGAGCTCGGTCACCGAGAGAGCAGCAGACAGTATCGAGATCTACATCCCAGAGGCCCAGACCAGATTATGAGACACATACAGACATAGACACACACACACACAGCCAGAGACACACACAAACTGACACACCTACAAAGGCACAAACACACACACACCGAGTGACACTGTCAAGACACTCATCTGCACTGAACGGCGAGGGTAGGGTGCTTGTAATATAATCACATTTATCGACTTCCACAAAAACGGTCACAGCAGCCGGTGGAGTGAGAATATTGTATATTTATTAACTTTTACTCTTCTCTCCATTTGAACCTCTCCTTGAACTTTCAGCTTTTCATGTAGCTCCCCCCACTCCTTACTCCCAAAGATGTTTCTTCTTGTGATGGCAACTCTTCTTACCGATGTTCCGCCAACCAAAAGGCCTGTTGTCACCCAAACAGGTATACCAGTACCACGGTATTGATGCATAATGTATAATTTTTCTGATTCATTGGAACAGAAGGGCAGTTAGGGAGGGAGGGGTAGTGTACTAGTGGGTATAGGCCGAGCGCTGTCAAGGCATACTAGCTAATCCTGTTGGGTGTCAGACAGCCTGAGACAGTGGCTTGTGTCCCACATGACACCCTATTCCTTAAATAGTCCACTACTTTTTGTGAATTACTTAGTCAAAAGTAGTGCACCACATAGAAAACAGGGTGCCATTTGGAATTCAGACCAGCCTCTCTCCTCTGGTGACCCTGGGGGAGGCTGTTATTGTGACTCACAACACAATGACAGCAGACAATAGAGAAACCCAGTCTCTACTCCCCTGTTGGTTGCTACTGTCACAGGATTTGTAACACACACACATACACACATGTGCAAGCACACGCACCCACACACACACACACACACCTGTTCTTGAGAGAGGTAATTGACCTAAACCTGTTTGAGTAGTTAGGAGAGAACACCTGGGAGACATATCTAAGCCCTTCTGGAGACACAGTACAAGGCATCAAGACATCTATGTAGCAGCGACCATTGCAACTGTCAGTTTTAAATTCATTTAGGAGTGAATTCGATGTGAGTTGACTCAGTCATGCATTGACGTCAATGGGAGACTAAGTACAAATGTCACTTCAGTATAACTTAGGATTCGCCTCTTATTATTGAAAATCCAGGCAACAGCAGATCTATATCTCTTGGCATTGAAGTCACACATCAAACAAACAAAAAATGTCGAAGAAACAATGATTGGTTTTGATGCAATGATTTTAGTTTTAACACCTAGATGTTCTATTGGAGTCACCTACTTTTATCACTCCTTGTTTTGTTATTGCATTTAAAACCGCAGAGCCGAGAGACTTTGTGCAGTAGCTGGATCAACACAGTCGGAAGGTGTTCAATGTAGACAATAATATCAATGTGCAAAAATGACTTTCAATTGTGAAATCCAAACCTTTTATAAAATGGGATTTGGGTAAAAGGAGTAGCGTAGTGATTGACAGTACTTACCAATAATCCATACAGGTCTTTGTAGAGTAACCCCAAAAAATAACTCAAAACAAGAAAGCCGGTATGTGTCAGACAATTACACTATTCTTCCTGTTTCTCCAAATGCAGTCTGTCCAGTTGGAGGAACAGTGGCTTGATTCTGCTGCACTCTATGTCTGACCTTTATGGGTTATAGGTCACAGGGTCACGTCAATCTGTCTACCCCCAGATGTGGTAGGATTCTATGGGCCGACAGCGCCAATCCTGCCTGGCAGTCAGGTATGGAGTTAGGTGAGCTCATGACAAGCTCTCCGAGAGAGGTCAGTGCTGCGAAATCAGGGTCTGCCAGAAACAAAAGTGGTGATATAGTGTGTGTGTGCGTGTGTGTGCGTGTGCGTGCGTGCGTGCGTGCGTGTGTGTGCCCGTGCGTGTTTGCGAGAGCGTGTGTGTGTGTGTATGGGAGGATATGTGTGTTAAAGTGTTTCTGAAGTGCTTCCTATTTTTCAAGGTCCAAACGGGCCTTTCTTTTCACTATGTACAGTATGTGTCCCAAACGGCACCCGATTGCCTATATAATTCACTACTTTTGACCAGGGCTCATAGGGCTCTGGTCAAAAGTAATGCACTATGTAGGGAACAGGGTACCATTTGGGACGCAACCTGTGACTAACGTAGCAGAAGCCACATACTGTTAGTACTTTCCTAAACAGGCCCTGCCTATCATTTTCAACGGAGCGATATATGCCTGTACAAAGACATTAACTGAAGAGTATATTGCTACATTATACGCATGCTGACACAAGCTAATTGATATGTTGTCATTTCATTCTTGTAGTTATTTTACTTATTTTATTCTGTTTATCATATTGTGCTGAGAATATCATTTGTCCCTAAGGAAAAAAATCGCCTAATACTGATGTTCCTTTACTTTAAGGCACCCTTTATGAAGGATACCTTAATGTAGTGTTTCCGTTGTTGTACATGACAAGGTATTTTGTTATTCTATCAAAAAAAGGGACAGTGGGAATTACTTTCTTCTTACATCTATGTACTGTCTCAGCATCCAAGCTGCCCTTCAACCATTTGAAAGTAAATGAAAATAATATAGGGTTTTAAGTTGAATGGTGTTTTATATCCACTATTTATGTATTAATCCTCAGAAGAAGATTATTACTCTTTATTATTAATATTATTATTATGCACTGATAAGGCCCTTATGCTGTGTTTATTGATTATTATGATTCTCCTTTTTTGCTCTATGAAATGAAAGACACCTTTTGTTCTGTTTCATTAATCAGCCTTAATTTATAATGTGATAGTCGAGCACAAATCAGCCTCAGGGGAAGAAAAATACATTGTGTGTGTGTGTGTATGTATGTGTGTGTGGGGGGGGGGGGGGGGGGGTGTGTATGTGTAACCCATGAAAAGGCTTTGTCTCATATGGTCAATATACCCAGTCAACAGGGTTGCGTCCCCAATGGCACCCTATTTCCTACATAGGGCACTACTTTATATGGAATAGGGTGCCATTGGGGACGCATCCCCTGAACATTACAGGTCTGCGGTTTAATGGTTTAGATCAACTTCTCATGATTGATTCCTTTGTCAAAAGGCAGTTGCTACCGTCTTCTCTGCAACTCCAATCAGTTTGCATTTTCTTCACATGAAGTCGGCTACTCGTATGGGTGAGACAATCTTGAACACATGGTCTTGGTTATAATCTTTTAAGGTGTGTGGGTGTTATTAAGCTATATTGAAACTGGTTTGACAGAGTTAGCGTTTTGTGAAATTGGGTAACTGCTACTAACAAGGACAAAATTCCTGCTATCCACATATATGAGAAACATGTTCATGACTGAAGTTTAGAGAAAAGTCCAATTTGATTGTGATGGAACGCATGTGATGAAGCAACTCTGCTGTATGATATTTTTATTTTTTAGTAACAATGTATTTTAGAGAGGATATTCAAAAGGTAACAATAGTTATGTACCTTTTTGCCCATTAGGTTTTAAGGTAATTTAATACAAATTGTGATGTTCTTTATATTTTTATTTCACCTTTTTATTATAATCAATTCAAATGTCAGTCAAATTATGACGTTATTTACGGTTATTATAGTAACATATCAAAACCCTGACATTGCAGGGTGATTACAGGAAGTGGTAAAGAATGTTGGATTGTGGGAAATGCCAAACTCAAGACTTTAACCAATCCTGGAGGATGCTTGTGATGTAGTCCATGTATAGGCATAAAACCATTCAAATGAACATTTGTAAATAAATGAATGTTTCCCTATGTAAAAACAATCAAAAAACATGTTAGGCAGATATACATTTTGTAATTAATGTTATTACACTGTTGATGTTATGGCACGTGTACGGAACTAGATCAGCATTAAAAACCTTGCCATCAACATACGCTAAACTAGTTGTGTTTATTGAAATGCACGCCACACATGTTTTCCCTTATAACATAATAAGACAGATTTAAATAGTTAGACTGTCAATCTCCTCATGCAGAGGTGGGCCCTATAACTACGTAGTTGTACGGCCTTGGTTTTGCCTCGTCACTCCTACACCACATTGAGGCTTAGTCCCAAATGGCACCCTATTCCCTTTATAGTGCACTGCTTTTGACCAGGGCCGATTTAGGGAATAGGCTGTCATTTGGGACGCAAAGAGTGTATAGTGATTTTGTTACTCATCAATCACATTCAACAGGCTGACCGGTGTTTCCAGAGCCCAGAGAGGAGCCAGGGATTTCACCCTCCTCCTCAGCCCTGCATATCTCTATCAGGGTGTTTACTAGCACACCATAGCAAAACAAACCTGAAAATCTGTATTCTGATTGGACAAGTTCAGCAAGTACCTCTCCTTTTCAAAACGTTTTCTCCCTACTGAACATGACCCAGGTCTCCCCCTCCACAGCAACACTATCTAGCCTCTGATGACCCTGATTAGTGACGTGCTCCATGGTTGGAGTTATCGGACCACCGCCGTCGGTATGTCACCGCTGATCTCGGCATGCAGCTGTAAAGGTGAATTAAAGGTCAAATTCTATACAATACACATGCCTTAGATCAGCAATGATATACAATCAGTTAAATACTCCGTTTTCCTATTGTAGTAAAGAAACGGTGGGTTAATACTAGAACAGGCCAGTGGAGCAACAAAGCTGTGCATGCGAGGGGGATTGTCAGAGTAGCGAACCAATCTTAGCGAGGTCAATTGAGTCCGTGCCTATAGGATTGTACTGGCGACACAAGAACTGAACTTGTCCAATAAGAAACCTTTGTATTCATTTTCCGTTGCAAATAGTTTTGCTACGGTATGCACTAATGAATAAGACCCTGGCTGCTTTTAAGTGTATTAAGTGTATTGAGGCACATCCACGCAGAAAACCGTTGCTGTTTGCCCGCGCTAATTTATGCAGGATTATGCTAACGGCCTGGAGCTCTGGTGAACCTGGCACACAAACACACACATAGGAATGACTCAGGGACAGCCTGTAGAAAAGCGCACACATGGACACACAGAGCTATTTCTGTCATCTACCTTTTTTTTTTTCTTCATGTAGTGATATTGTATGTTTCATGGAGATCATGTTACTGCCGTTACGTGATTCTAGCGCAATTGCCGAAGGGATTATTGATCCTTAGATGTAGGTAACAAGTGGGGAGAGTTTAACAGTCAAACGGCAAGCTATGTAGAAAACCAAACTTTATTTAAATCCCATATGTGACCCCTATTTGCCACAAACATTGCACAGTATGAAAAGAAATCACATCATTGGGCATCGTGTCACATTAGCTATACACAAACATGGTCCTTTTTTTTGTACATAAAACGCTTTTTGGTGATTTAGAAAATGCTCGGCTGTTTCCGCTGCTGGTGACATCACAAATGCAAAACAAATCTTAGTGTTTTTCTTACAATTGAAATTCACTGGCCGTCGCTACACGTGATGTGTCCCAAATTGTACCCTATATCGGGAATAGGGTGCCATTTGGGATAGCCACAAAGTGAGGAGGAGAGGAAGGCTCAGACTAGGAACCTGCTACATTGTTCATCTGAAGGTTCCCTCGGTAGAGGAAAACGCTTTATCAAAACCAAAAAGAGAGGTTTACTTTCTTTTAAAATATCAAATGAAAGATACGAAAACTATAACCTTATCATGAAAAAACACAGAACACTTACTACAGTAGTGATAAAGTTAATCAATCATCGATGCCAAGAACAAAGTATGTTTTAAGACACTGAGATGGGGACCCTAACTCGGCCCTATTGTGCGAAAGTCCGAGTGGGAGCCATCGCAAACTTATCTCTGAAATGTAAAACACATCTGGAAACTACATATCCCATGGGGGATAGCTCTGTGAAACTACATATCCCATCACGGGGGATTGGGTCTGTGTGGAGGAGAAGAGAACCACCCTCTTGTCTCATCCGCAGAACACTTGTACGCCTTGCTCTACTAAAATCCATAGGAAAAATGGAAGACAGCCAGCGGTTTTTTTTTGTCTGTCAATATTTTTTTGGTCCCGTCTGCAAAAGACACAGACTTACATACACGCATATATGACAAAGTAAAAAATAACTAACAGCCAAGGCACCTTGATACAGTTTTGTACAAAAACAATCCTCATTTATGATTTGTATACCAAAAATAGAAATAAATCAGGCTTTTTGTGTTTGTTACGCAGCCACTAAACTCATGCTAGGAGTTCCGTTAGGGGCAACATCTTTCCCTCCACTTTCTCTTTAAGACACCAGTTGTTTAGCCTGCAGCTCCATCTCTGCTGCCCGCTTGAGGGCCACATCCACTAGGAGCTGGAAGCCGCTGAAGTCCTGGGTGAGGTCTGGAGGGGTGGGGGGAGGGGTATTGAAGAGCCCACTCTGGGGGCTCAGGTTACCCTCCATGGTGGTGGTCACTGCCGGGGCTCCCAGCCCTTCCTCCTGGCATCTGAAGAGCACCAGAGCCTCTGTGGTGGAATGCAGCAGCTCTGCAGCCCTACTGTGGTCTGTTTTACTGCTGGAGAGGAAGTAGGAGAGGGAGGAGGGAGGGCTGGAGCCCTGTTTCTGCATCACAGTGGAGTTGACAGTGGTGTGACAGATGACTGAGGGCCGGGGGAGCACTGTAGTGGGGGTCCCCGGGGAGGAGGAAGGGGACATCTTAGGGGATGATTTGGCCTTCTGCAGGACGCTGGGGCTAGGGAGGCCTGCCTCGAAGCTTGAGGGGTGCAGTGCCCGCTGATCGTAGCTGTCCTCGGGGCCCGTGGCGGCTGTGGCGTGCTTGGGTGACTGGGAGCTGGATTCAGAGAAGCCCCCGTCGCCTCCCTTGCTGCCCTTCCGAGAGATGGTGAACTGGTTGGGGTCTTTACCGTCTTTCCGCAGCATCTCCGGGAGGAGCCGACGGCGTGCGTTGATGAACCAGTTGCAAACCTGGAGGAGGATAGCAATCAACATTTGTTTAAATACACAGTATAGTTTCACAAACAAGTTGTCTCAATTTACTTTTAAAAAAAAGAATGGGAAACAGAAGACGACGTGGAGAAAGGAGTTACACTTTCATATTTCACATGTTGACATAAAAACAGGTTACATCATGTTAACATATTTGCATGACATAGACAGCTGTTCTTCTGTAGTACCCAAAACATGCATCTTATCTGAAACATCTACAAGCATTACGTAGGTAGGGGTTGTACAACTTGTTCTTGATTGTATATATTCTGACAATATTTTAAAGCTTATTTTTTATTATTTAACATTTATTTAACTAGGCAAGTCAGTTAGGAACATGTTGTTATTTACAATGGCTGGGCCGATCACAGCCGGTTGTGATACAGCCTGGAATCGAACCAGGGTCTGTAGTGACGCCTCTAGCACTGAGATGCAGTGCATTAGACCGCTGCGCCACTCGGGAGTCAGTCTTGGTTATTTTTGTTATCTAAAGAAAATGTATGTCCATAAAATACAGAGTGCTTATTCATTTAGAATACATAATTGTACGTAAGTCGGAAAATATAACAATCATTTGTGATTCTTCCGGCTTTTCTCATTAAGAAACTCAAACTAGGCCTTCTAAAAGCCATCATGGTGTGTAACACTAGTTTGGTCTAAGGTGTTGCCCTTCCCAATCCTATTGTCATGTGGATAAAGAGACAGTCCTCGCTCTCCTTCTCTCTGTCCCAGCCTATTGTCGGCCACGGATGGCTCACCGAAGCCTAGAGCTCTTAGTATTTAAATGACTCTGTATTGTTCACAGACAGCTGGGCTGGAAGAGGGCTGGAGGGAGGGAAATTCCTGTGTGAGCGTTGCAGCTAAGCCCACACCAACCACAAAGCAGTGTGAGTGAGTTTCAGAGTGGTCGGTTCCTCCTAGTCACCATGTGTGCATCCCAAATGGAACCCTATTCCCTATAAAGTGCATTTTTGACCAGAGCCCTGTGAGGAAAAAAACATGTGGGGCCCTTATCAAAACTAATGCACTACCTAGGGAATAGGGTGCCATTTGGGATGCACTCTCGTGCCTTTTCACTTCAGACGTGTCTCAGAGAAAATATTGCAGACAAGCTTCCTTGAAAGGCCCTGGCCCACCGAAAGACACACATAAATATACCGTTTTTTGGAGAGGTGTGGGGGGCTGACACAGCACAGCTGCTGTTCGGCGTAGTTAAGTGCCTTGCTCAAGGGCCCGATGGCAGGCAACGTCATCTAGGATGTGATACCAGTTCCGTATCAAATCCAGATACCAGTCCCGCCAATCGGACCCGGATTCTGGCTCTCTTCTCTAACCGCTAGGCTACCTGCCGCCCCTATTGTCCATGTGTCACGCTCTTTGTTTACGTATTAGTGCATTACGTGTCATAAAACCGAGACAGGACGTTGCAACACAAGGTCATTGTATATTGTATTTCCAGCCACTAGTTGTCATGCATGCTGCAGCCCTACTAGTTATCAGGTAGTAAACCTACACCGTCTGAATACTTCAGAAATGTATCTAATCTCCTTGAGAAAAGCAGAGCTCTCAGTGACAAGATGGGTGAAAGCACGGTTACATTCACCAATCCAACCTATTTAAATCTGTGATCACTTCAAGGAAGGTAGGACAGAAAGATGTATTTTGATTGAAGCGGCTCGTTAGTTAGCCTACCTGTAGTGTGGAGAGCTGCGTCTGCTTTGAGAGCAGGGCTTTCTCCTGTTCAGAGGGGTAAGCATTGTAGCGATGCTCGTAGAGCCAGTCCCTGAGGATCTGCACCGACTCCTTGGGTAGATTTCCGCGCCTCTTCCTCTTCCCACTGCTACCTCCTGTGCTGGATGACAGGTCCAGGGGGGCGTCCATGCTGTCCTCGTCGTCCGTCTCACTGCCCGATAACGTCATCATGCCTGTGTGTGGCCAAGAGAAGAATGTATGTGTGAGAGAATTTCAGTCAAAATTCCCCTTATGCCAACCAAACACTGGTCTGTCTGTAGGTCGGTGTCTGCTCCGTCTGTCACCCTCCTCACACCAGCCCTGTTCCAAACACTAGCATATAGCGGAGGCAGCTGATGTGTCAGAAGCAAGCTGTCAAGTTCAGCCATGTGATTCATGGAACAGAGACTGGGGAGGATGGGAGGGAGGGGGGATGAGATGCCACAAAGGCAGACTGCTCAGACGCTGTGTCAGTTATAAAACCTGCCTTGACAAATACTGCTGGCCTACTGTACTGAGCAAAACATCTCTTCATGTTTCAAAACTGGCAGCGCAGGACTCAAGACAACTTAAATAGTTATTCTGGGGGATTTCCAATGTTATAAGAACATCTGTAGTCCATTTGAATTGCATTCATGTGAACCTCTTTTGTATTTTTTTAAACAGGTTGTATTTGGACACAACTTTTATGTAGGAGCAACATATTTCTTATTTGGCAATAAAACCAATTTAAAATCAAACTTTCTTTGGGAACTTTTTTTTTTTTTATTATCAAATTGGACTACATTTAGCAGTTACATTTCAAAAACTAAACATCTGTAATGTCTTGAATTGGAGCATAAAAACATGTCAACATAATAAAGGATATCAGTCATCTGTCTTTTTCATAGTGGTGGGAAATGGATAAGAAACAACTAAAGTTAGAATGAGGTAATTACGTAGGCCCTGGGTGAGGGAAAGGGGGAGGGGGACCTGTTGCACATCAGCGTCTCCAGACTAAACAAAAGAATCTTGGTCGTCGAACCATTATTTCACTATAATTTCAACGTTTTTGAAAGCGTAACCACTCATTTCTTACTTAAGTCAAGTCTACTACTCATGTTCTTGTGAATTGAGTGTTTTGTAAACTCAACTCAAAGGAATTTCTAAGTTTAAACAACGTGTAGAAGAAGTTCCATTGTGTGATCTTGTAACACGAGGTCGAAGAATGCGAGAGAACAGCCTCGCAGAATGAAAGTAAACAGCAACTTCACAAAGGAGGTCAGGATTTTGAACGTTGTTGCACCAAAGTTAGGGCTGAAAACTAGTTTATCCCGAATATAACTTAAGATTACATTTCGAAACATTACACAGAAAAGGAAACAATGTAGTAGCCAAACTAACAGATGAAACTTAATACTCTGTAGCCCCAACGACGCGCATACTAGAGTTGATACATTTTAATTCACTAAATACGTGGTGACGTGAGGGTTTAGAGAAGCCCTCTAATTTAGTCAGTCACAATCTAAAATAGATGTACCCTGTAGGAATTATCCATTGGAAACTTGTTCATCATGAACTAAGTTCAGAGTCCGCTATAAAAGGTAAAGTATCTAACACTATTGTATAACAAAGCTGTTATATACATTTACTAAATGTCTATATCTAGTCAACCTTTAAAGCTAACAATTCCTTACATTTGAAACAGATTGAATGAAGTCACACGCAAACCATTCAATTTTGACAGCCCGTCAGCACGTGAAAAAAACTGTTTTGTCTGGAGCGGAAACAATAGGCTGAATGGCTTGCATTGAGAAATGCATTATGCCCCATCTCACTCAATATATTTTTTGATACAGCCATGTTATCGAAAATGTGACAATCAGCACGCTGATGAAATAAACGACCTACCCTTTTTTGTCTTCATGTCCGTCAAAATTCCCCTTTTCACGTTGGCCACGAGAGGAGCGCAGTAGCCTATTTTTTTCTCGAATTCTATTCCTTTAGTGGCAAATCTTTTTCTCAGGATATTCCACACGTATATTCCAAATGGTTTTGTTCATTGATTTATTTTCGTTTGTAGAACCGTTCGTCGGCTTTTTCATTGGTTCGAGACGTAGTACTTTAACCAGGAGTAGGCTACCTGAAATCCGCTGCTCGACTTGGCGAAACCTTTCTCATTCAATATGTGTTTGATCATGAAACTGGGTGACAGCTATCTTTGACAGCTGCGTGACTCAAAAGCACAAAGATCCTCCCACTTTAGAGGAAAGAGCCAAAATCTCTGACAGCATGGCTTTTGCATTGACATAAACACAAATCTCACCGATCAACCGCTAGAAAATATTCTACTTTTACGTTCCAAATGTAGGAATATAATTGAAATGCGTATGGAAGCGAATGGCATTGCAGATCTTGCGGCAGTTTTAGCGCACAATGTCCAAAACAACAACCGTAGCGTTAGGTTACTTCTCATTAGTAGGCTATTTCGGACGCAGCTTCTCTAATTGGCTTTCCTACCTCCTGTATCAATTTATGTGTCCATGGTTTCATAAATAGCAGAAGCCATTAGCGTATTAGTTATTTCTTTAGCTAATGCATTATACTGCAAATGTTATGGTTGTCAATTTGTCAACAGGGATATGATCCTATGTCAGTCGTAAAGGACTGCATATGTGAAAATACGCATGTACTGATCTTTTCGAATAGCATTTGAGAGTGATTACCTAAATAAATAAATGCTATACTGCATTCCCGGTACAAGCCAATCGTCTTCCGTTCAAAAATGAGCTCAATATGAGTGACAGACAAAGGGGGTGTTTATTTTCCATGGTGGAACTGTTGTTTCAGCTGCGTCTGTGACTCCCTATAGTCTGTCTACGCGGTTTGGATGTTCTGCCTCTGTAGCCTACTCACTTGGTCTTCAAACAGGATCTTGCCCATTTCATGACATTTTAGGCTACATATCTAGCCAGCATTGAAAAACAACGGCCCACGTGTTCAGGCTATGTACTAAAGTGCATGCACACACACGCCTCTTCACTTGTGTGTTTATTTACGGTGTATGTGGGTCAGTGTGTTTTCAAACTAATCACGTGTCAACGCAAAGCTCCATAGACAAACATTGGCAGTAGAATGGCCTTACTGAAGAGCTCAGTGACTTTCAACATGGCACGGCATAGGATGCCACCTTTCCAACAACTCAGTTCTTCAAACTTCTGCCCAGCTAGAGCTGCCCCGGTTAAGTGTGTTGTTATTGTGAGGTGGAGCAACAACTGCTCAGCCATGAAGTGGTAGGCCTCACAAGCTCACAGAACTGGACCGCAGAATGCTGAAGCGTGTAGCACATGAAAAGCGTCTGTCCTCGGTTGCAACACTCACTACCGAGTTCCAAACTGCCTCTGGAAGCAACATCAGCACAATAACTGTTCTTCGGGAGCTTCATGAAATGGTTTTCCATGGCCGAGCAGCCGCACACAAGCCTAAGATCACCATGCGCAATGCCAAGCGCCGGCTGGAGTGATGTAAAGCTCACCGCTATAAGACTCTGGGGCAGTGGAAACACGTTCTATGGAGTGATGAATCACGCTTCACCATCTGGCAGTCCGACGGATGAATCTGGGTTTGGCAGATGCCAAGAGAACGTTATCTGCCCAAATGCTTAGTGCCAATTGTAAAGTTTGGTGTAGGAAGAATAATGGTCTGGGTCTGTTTGTCATGGTTCGGTCTAGGCCCCTTAGTTCCAGTGAAGGGAAATCTTAACGCTACATCATTCAATAACATTTTAGACGATTCTGTGCTTCCAACTTTGTGGCAACAGTTTGGGCAAGGCCCTTTCCTGTTTCAGCATGACAATGCCCCCGTGCACAAAGCGAGGTCCATACAGAAATGGTTTGTTGAGATCAGTGTGGAAGAACTTGATTGGCCTGCACAGAGCCCTGACCTCAACCCCATCGAACACCTTTGGGATGAATTGGAATGCCGACTGCAAGCTAGGCCTAATCGCCCAACATCAGTGCCCGACCTCACTAATGCTCTTGTGGTCCCTGCAGCAATATTACAAAATCTAGTGGAAAGCCTTCCCAGATTAGTGGAGGCTGTTATAGCAGCAAAGGGGGGACCAACTCCATATTAATGCCCATGATTTTGGAATGAGATGTTCGGCGAGCAGGTGTCCACATACTTCTGGTCATGTAGTGTAATTGGGATCGGGCATAGTGCATGTATCTCCAAAGAGGTAGGGTAGGCCTATGACAGTCCTACTCATTGTACTCCAAGTGTGGATATGTTATAGCATATATATGAGATAATAATTGATTACCCAGGAACCAATATACTCTGTATGCCTATTAGGCTGCCCTGCGGAGGGGCCATGGAAGGGAACACAGTGAAAAGGTATCACCCTATTCCTATTCAACACAATTTCTTACTATTGATTTTCTTTCTGTAAGTATGGGTCAGAGTACTACTTTGGCTGCGTTTACACAGGCAGCCCAGTTCTGATCTTTTTTGTCCACTAATTGGTCTTTTGACCAATCACATCGGATGTTTTCACATCAGCTCTTTTCAGAACTGATCTAATTGGTCAAAAGACCAATTAGTGAAAAAAAGATCAGAATTGGCTGCCTGTGTAAATGCAGCCATTGTGTCCAATCACTGTGTGAGGACTGTACTATTTTTAAAGGGCCCAAGCCTGCCCCTATAGTACTATCTGTACTTTATTTTTTATATTTTTGACAAGTTTTACTTTTACTTTTACTCCACTACATTCCCAAAGAAAAGCATGTACTTTCTACTCCATACATTTTCCCTGACACCCAAAAGTACTCGTTACATTTCAAATGGTTCAGGACAAGAAAAGGGTCCAATTCACGCACTTATCAAGAGAACATCCCTGGTCATCCCTACTGCCTCTGATCTGGCGGTGATTCATTTGTAAGTTATGTCTCTGTGTTAGAGTGTACCCCTGGCTATCTGTAAATAAATAAAAACAAGTAAATGGTGCTGTCTGGTTTGCTTAATATAAGGAATTTTAAATAATGTTTTGATGCTTAATTTTACTTTTGTTACTTAAGTTTATTTTAAACCAAATCCTTTCAGACTTTTACTCAAGTAGTATTTTACTTGAGTCATTTTCTATTCAAGTATCTTGACTTTTACTCAAGTATGACAATCGGATACTTTTTCCACCTGTATTAACGGTACCTGTCAGAATACTGGGTACATGATGAAGTCATCGGGGAAAAACACAAATAAAGTACTGGGCTGCTCTCTGCTGGCGATAACTATACAATGCACTTTTCGTTAGAATAATATTCAGTGTAACGTTTTTCGAAATGAACAACATAGGCATGCCAAATACTACATTTGATGCAATTTGATGCATGCTAATTCGTTTAGAGGGCTTTTCTGAACCATAAACATATAGGCCTACAGAAAATACATTCATATTGTATAGTTTGCATACCTGCTTTAGGTGTTTAAAACAACACATTGAAATCAGAATTTAAAAATCCAAGGCCCCAAACTAGCCTGAGTCACAGTCTGTTTGTGCTGTCATGTCCTTGTCACCCATTGTCATACCAAACAATGTTTCACTTGACAAGGACAGCAATGGAGTAGGGAAGAGCACAAGCAGATCTGGAGACAGGTTACTTCAAAACTACACATGCCATTCAAGTTTGCCTAACAGGAAAGTTTGGGGACAAGAGTTTGATCCACCTATGTATAAATATAAAATGGATCATCCACAAGCTTTTCCTTTAGTTGACATGCATTGACAAATGTGAGCTGGTTGAAAATGGAGATCTACCCCTCTCTGTGAGATGAGTCATGTCTATTTCAAAACCTTGCAGCCTCATCACAGAATGTTGTTTAATTTGGTCACACAATACTGGTCATATCATACAGATCACATATGCCTAATATATAGGCTGCTACAGATCTATCATATAGCACAAGTGTGTCATCCACATATTGATGATAGATGATAGAATGTGAAAGACATTGTGTTATAATAGTGTCATAACGGATATCTTTCACATATATTTTCCATGTTTTGTAAACAGACAGAAATAAAACATGGCTGACGTTTTTACGCACAGAAAGTAGCCTACATTGGCAAATAACCACTAAAAAGCACATGGACAGAAAATGCATTAGGCTGTATTGAATCCAATAAAATCGAATAAAAAAAAGCTTTATAGGGCCATACAATCCTTTTAAGGACGGGACATCACTTTACTCTCAAGAAGTAATAGGGTTTGTGAGTCTTTTTTGCGCATATCCCTACGCGTAACCGTGATGTAGCTTTTGGCACGCCTTGCGCATTCCAGAATGGCGACCCCGCCCTTGACGCCGCCGACTTGGGCAAACGAAGTTCCGAGAGTGTACTGTCATCAAATCCTTTTAATACCCTCGCTGTGGTCATTACTGCTCTACGTACAACTACGTTAACTGTTGGCGATGAGGTAGGATGAAGAGGAGTGGGTCAGGTTACACTTTCCTGTCTAAAATTAGGGGAACTGCGCTGACGCAAGATGGCTAAACTCGGTCTCTATGTGTGACAGCGGGAACAAGACCGTGGACCCCATGGGGTTAACGTACTCTGCCATTTAGCTGTTGTTGATGACTGGTTGTATTTTTAGACTTTGTTGTCATCTTTCCGTAACACTTGGTGTCCAGCATATGGTATAAAGGCGAGTCTTTCAAAATGCAGCTGTACAGTAGTGCGTTGACACACTATCCCGGATCCTCTCGCAAAGTTTCGATAACTATCACAAGTGGTACCACTACCGACCATTTGTCCAGAACAACAACGAGCTCCTCTGTGAATACTAAACCGAGTGGGACTACTCCAGCAGACACTAACGGGAATACTGTAGGAGAGACTCGATCTACTGCAAACATGCCTGCTGCTGCTGGTTGTTCATGTTACGAGGCTGCTTCCACGAAGCCAGTCTACTACACTTCAACCGCAGAGATAATCATTCGTCGGCGTGACGGAGTTGAGAGATCCGTACCAGTGCACATCGTAAAGGAAACTCAAACCAAACGGTCTCCATCAGACTCATATGCACAAGATATCCTGATTCAGCCGCGTGACCGAGAGGATCATTTGGATAGAGACTTGATTGTGGACTTTATTGATCACTTCAGAGGTAGAGGGGATTTTTTCAGTGATAGTCAAAAGGTCGAACGTGAAAATAACCTGATCAATTTTGACAAGAAAGATGGACCAAGTTACAGAAAGTGTGAGGAGAGAATGAACATGGCAAATGGGGAAGGAAAAACTGTTACAAGTGACATTGTAAGCCCAACACGCCATCAGAACTTGGAGGCCCTGGCAACCCATTTGGGCCAAGGTATCGTGGATTCCTGTGAGAATATAAATGATAGTGAATGCGCAGACCTGGACTTTCCATCTGGCGAGGCGCAGCTCTTTGAGCTCAATGTCCTACAGGAGCCCTCTCCCTCTCCGCGGAGAGAAGCAGAAAAATGCGAGGACGACAAAGTGACGCGTTACATAGCGGAAGTGGAGAAACAGAACAAATACCTTCAGGAGAAGGTACACAATTACAGATTCCACATCATCCCTGACGGCAATTGTCTGTACAGGGCGGTGTGCAAAGCTGCCTATGGAGAGCAGTCTATGCACAAGGAGCTGAGAGACCAGACAATGCACCACATTGCCGACCACCTGGATGAGTTTAACCCCATCATTGAGGGGGATGTCGGGGAGTTCCTGATCAACGCAGCGCAGGACAGTGCCTGGGCAGGCTATCCGGAGCTTCTGGCGATGAGTCAGATGTTGAATGTGAACATTTACCTGACCACTGGAGGAAGCTTGGAGAGTCCCACGGTTTCAACCATGGTGCACTACCTGGGGGAAGAGGACTCGTCCAAACCCACTGTCTGGTTGAGTTGGCTCAGTAACGGACACTACGATGTCCTGCTGGACAGGTGTGTGGCCAACCCAGAGTATGACGACTGGTTCCGTCATTCTCAGATGCAAAGGAAACGGGACGAAGAGCTGGCCAAGTCGATGGCAGCGTCACTGTCTAAAATGTACATCGAACAAAATGGTCATATTTGAAACCAATAGTTATCCGATTGCTGCATTGAAATATTACTGTGTGTTACAGTAGGCTAGCTGTTACGTATTGGGCCAATCATCTCTGCTGATAGTAGTGGAGCCTCTGTCATCTGAGGTCTGAGAGGGCCTCAGTCAGCACCTGGGGCACCTGTTGGCCCCTGTGCTAAGGACATCTCCTCACAGCCCAGCTCACAACTCACCCTGAGCTCATACTCTCTCTTTCTCTCTCTCTCTCAAAATCGATGCACTTTAATTATGTGTGTGTGACTTCAACATTGCCTTATTCATTTATTTTTCCTACGTTTTGTATTGTAACCGAATTGAAGTGCAGCGCACATGTTACATTTTGATATTTGTGTTGTAAATACTCTAAATGCCAAAAAATGACACTTGAAGGAGATCGTGTGTTTTTTTCCCTATAGGCTACATTGATGCGTTTAATGTTTGAGCACTTAGGTGAGACTATTTATTAGGTTTTTGACTGGTTCATTGACAGTTATTTTTGTATTATTACATGTACCAGTTAAGCTGTGTTGCTAAGCTTTATGCCTTTGTGAGGTGCTTGGAGCACAAACAGCAACATTGTTTTTAAATAATCATGTAATAATAATAATTTGTATCCAGGCTGTATCACAACCGGCTGTGATCGGGAGTCCCATAGGGCGGCGCACAATTGGCCAACGTCGTCCGGGTTTGGCCGGTATAGGCGTCATTGTAAATAAGAATTTGTTCTTAACTGACTTGCCTGGTTAAATACATCCATTTTGAAATAACACTTTTGGTGTTCATTTTACTTTCTGTCTTACATTGACATGATTTAAATCTCCATGCAAGATCATGCTCGCACGCACGCGCATGCACGCACACACACACACACACACACACACACACACACACACACACACACACACACACACACACTTTCTATCTAGACATGGAATAGGGGCAATCTCGGGTGTTGTTATTGCGTAACAATACAAATGGCTGAGTTTATGTTTTGCTTTATTCCCCCGCACAACCATTAGATGGCGTATTACACCCCTCAATTGATTTGTTTCAAAGGATTGATTGAAACATGGCGAAGTAAGCTATGAAGTCGACCTAATTATAATTTCACGTGGTGTTTAGATAGACAGTAGCCTGTCCTACACATAGTGTCAATACGCATACACTAACTGGTGTGTGCAAAACAACGTTTATTCACGTAGCCTCCTGGTTTCCCCCCCCATGCCAGAACATAATTACCGTTCTCCTAGCAGCAGGATATTATGCTGGCAACACGAGCGCAGATTTTTTCTCTCTCACTGCATTGCATCCACCTTTGAAAAAATAAATGGGTAATTTGACGTACTTTTATTTCTAATATTGCATTAATTATACCAGCATTTCTTTAGAACGTTTACACCAATACTGCTATGTTGAAAGCTATTGTGTAGGCTGCTGAGAAGCAGGTTTAATACAGAGTGCTTGGTACTCCTTACTCCACACACTCCATTCACTGAAATTCAAAACACTGTATATGAATTACGAGTTTCAAGTTGTATTAGTAGTATGTACAGGATACACATAGTATACACCATTCAACAAAATGCTTACTTGCAGGTTCCTTCTCAGCAATGCAACAACACTAAGAAATAGTAAAGATAAGAATATGAACTTATAAACATGAATACATTTTTCAGGCGAATAGAATAAGCATTTTAGGGGGTTTATTACTTATTGCCTCAAGACATTTCAGCTTTTCATATTTTATTAATTTGTAAAAGTTCTAAAAACATAATTTCTCCATTTTAAATTCAACAAAATGTGGGAAAAGTCAAGGGGTGTGAATCGTTTCTGAAGGTGTTGTATAGTTAAATGGGTAACACTTTACTTGACACCCAGCGTCATAACACATTATGACATGGCCATAACCAATTTCATAATATGCCATAACAGCTGACATAACTTGTCATAACCTGTTAAAATATGATCAAAACATTGTCATGGCATATATAGTTTGAACGGTTGTGGCATATATTGCATTATTTTATGGCTGGTTATGACACCTACATAAGAGTGTCAAAACTCTCAAAACCTACCACACAAGGCAAAACCTCCCATTACACACCATAGCCTACGTGTCAACAGTATGTTCATGTTATATATATATATATATATTTTTTTTGTTGTATTTTACCATATTCAAATATCAATTATCATGCGCACACATTGATGTCAGACATGCACCTACCCCTATGTTCTGTTGCTGATAACTGGGCTGAATGCAGGATCAGATTTCAGGAGCAGGACAAGACACCCTCTTTTTAACTGATGACTGATATAAGGGCATGTACGTGATAGGCTATCGGGCTTATATGATTATGATGGTCATAATGCTTCTTGACAGTGTCATAAAGCCTATTTTCTCAGTCCAAGTAAAGTGACATAGTATGGTCATAATGCTTCATGACAGTGTCATCAATGTATTTTCTACAAGTCAAATATGATGAAAAAACATGACTGTAAAGAATTTATTTACATAATTTAGCAGACACTCTGATCCAGAGCAATTAGGGTTAAGGGCCTTAGGGTTACTGGCCCAACGCTGGCCCAATTAGGGTTACTGGCACAACGCTATTAACCACTATGCTACCTGCCGCCCAACAAACCCAAAGTCATGTTTATTCTAATTTTATCTGACGCTCTCATCCAGGGCGACTTACAGGAGCAGCTAGGGTTATGAAGGGCAGTGCTCATCACACATTTTTTCACATAGTCAGCTTGGAGATTTGAACCGGCGACCTTTCTGTTATTAACCACTAGGCTACCTGCTGCTACAGTAACAACAAAGGATTTTAAAAAACTAACTTTCAAATGAAAGGAAACTTCTTGGCAGGGAAAAAACGTATTTGAATAAATGTGACACTCGTATGTAGGTACGAGTAAAACAAAGAAATATATGTCACACCAGGTATAAATATATGGGTCATGACAGTGTTAAGACCATATTATGACAGGTTATGACAAGTTATGTCAGCTGTCATGACATATTGTGACATGGTTATGCCCCGTCATAATGTTATGACACTTGGTGTGAAGTAAAGTGTTACCTTTATATGTACTGAAGAGGAACAACAGGTACATATCGAAGATGCGCATTCTCCCCCCCAGAAACAATTTTGCCTATTTTCAAAGGATAAAGCTAAGAACATGAACAACGTCATAGTTAAGAACACTATCAAAATATGGAAGAAAATTAAACGTATTCTACAAGAAACAATATCACTCCCAAAAAACACAACCCTATGGAACAATCCTTGGAGAGCTTTTCAGAATTCACCCGCTAAATTGGTCCACATGGAAGACTAAAGGCATAGAAACTGTAAATGACTTGGTAACAGGAAATACATTTATAGCCATGACAGATTTAAAAGCAATTTTGTACTGACCAAATCAAATAAAAGTTTATTTGTCACGTGCGCCGAATACAACAGGTGTAGACCTTACAGTGAAATGCTTTCTTACAGGCTCTAACCAACAGTGCAAAAAAGGTATTAGGTGAACAATAGGTAAGTAAAGAAATAAAAACAACAGTAAAAAGACAGTGAAAAATAACAGTAGCGAGGCTATATACAGTAGCGAGGTTATAACAGTAGCGAGGCTACATACAGACAACGGTTAGCCAGGCTGATTGAGGTAGTATGTACATGTAGATATGGTTAAAGTGACTATGCAAATATGATAAACAGAGAGTTGCAGTAGCGTAAAAGAGGGGTTGGCGGGTGGTGGGTGGCGGGACACAATGCAGATAGCCCGGTTAGCCAATGTGCAGGGGCACTGGTTGGTCGGGCCAATTGAGGTAGGTATGTACATGAATGTATAGTTAAAGTGACTATGCATATATGACAAACAGAAAGTAGCAGCACCGTAAAAGAGGAGTTGGGGGAGGGCACACAATGCAAATAGTCCGGGTAGCCATTTGATTACCTGTTCAGCAGTCTTATGGCTTGGGGGTAAAAACTGTTGAGAAGCTTTTTTGTCCAAGACTTGGCACTCCGGTACCGCTTGCCATGCGGTAGTAGAGAGAACAGTCTATGGCTGGGGTGGCTGGGGTCTTTGACAATTTTTAGGGCCTTCCTCTGACACTGCCTAGTGTAGAGGTCCTGGATGGCAGGCAGCTTAGCCCCAGTTATGTACTGGGCCGTACGCACTACCCTCTGTAGTGACCAATGTAGATATTTTCAAATACATGCAACTTAAAAATTACATATCACAAAATTTAGATTTTTTTTTATATTTTGGACATCAGAGCAACCTTGAGGGAATCTTATTTGAGTCAGAACTACTATTGTAATGAAGACTTAAAAATAACTGATATTGGCACAATTTGGAGGGAATGTTGGAGCATAACTAATGAAATTACAGTTAATGAAAATGTACGCTTAATCCAGTATAAACTAATGTATAGAATGTATTATACAATAGAAAAAAATCATAAATTCTACAGCACAACGGCAGAGTCATGTCTTAAATGTACAACTAACAATGACTCTGTCACACCCTGATCTGTTTCACCTGTCTTGTGTTGTCTCCACCCCACACCAGGTGTCCCCTATTTTCCCCAGTATCCCCTGTGTATTTATACCTGTGTTTACTGTCTGTCTGTTGCCAGTTCGTCTTGTCTCGTCAAGCCGTCCCAACGTGTTTTTCCCGTGTTTTTCCTTCTCTTCTAGTTTGTGTTCTAGTCTTCCCGGTTCCGACCTGTTTTTACCTGCCCTGACCTTGAGCCTACCTGCCGTTCTACGCCTTCCTGACTCTTATCAGGATTATTGATCTCTGCCTGTCCTGGACCTGCCATTTGCCTACCCCTAGTATATAATACATGTCTGAGACTCAAACCATCTGCCTCCTGTGTCCGCATCTGGGTCTCATCCTTTGTTGATATAGTACGAGCTGGCCATGACTGACCTAGCAGACTCGGACCAGCTCCGCAACGCTGTCTGCCTGCAAGGAGCCACCATTGGAAGACACGAGGAGCTACTTCAGAACCTTATGGAAGGACTACATACCTTGGTGGAACGCCATGACCAAGGTTTCAACTCATTACTGGAGCAATTCAGCGGACTATCAGGCAGAAAGCCACAGCGGAAACTTCCCGGACGCTCAGTAACCACGCTTACCTCCTCCGGAGCGCTATGTTGGGGATACTGGAACCTGCGGGGCGTTTCTCTCCCAGTGCTCCCTCATCTTTGAGCTGCAGCCCTCTTTGTTTCCTTCAGACTGATCAAAGATAGCGTATCTCATAATGCTGATGTCTGGAAGGGTGCTCGCCTGGGCTACGGCGATGTGGGAGCAACAATCCGCCGTTTGCCTTCGTCTGGAAGATTTTGTAGGTGAGGAAGGTGTTCGATTCTCCAGTGTCCGGGAGAGAGGCGGCTCGGAAGCTACTTCATCTATGTCAAGACTTCCGTAGTGTGGCAGACTACGCGGTAGTGCCAGGAACCCGGAGTACCTGGTCGACACCTTCCTTCATGAATTATCAGAGGAAATTAAAGATGAGCTCGCAGCCCGGGAGTTACCCATGGACCTTGACTCCTTCATAGCCTTGATCATAAGGATCTATGAGCGCCTACGGGAAAGCAGGAGGGAGAGGAGGTCTATTCTCGGCCACGTTTGCTCGTCCACGGTTTCCTCCGAAGAACCCCGGAAGTCCCCGACGCCTGCCTTCCCGAGAGAATCCAAAGTCACCCGAGTCCCCTTGGGAATCAATGGGGACTGGTGACTCGTCTGCTCCAGAGCGCATGCAGCTGGGCAGGGCTAGATTGTCTCCTAATGAACGTTTACGCAGGCTCAACTCCAACAGTTGCCTGTATTGTGGTACTACAGGACATTATTTATCCACCTTTCCAGTAAAAGACCAGTCTTATCATTAGGTACCAGTATGCTGGTGGGTCATACTGGGAGTCTCCAAACTCCCATTACTTGTTCTCCACTCCATGCAATCCTGCTGTGGCGTGACCGGTCTAAATCTCTCCGGGTGCTCATTGACTCTAGGGCTGATGAGAACTTCATAGACGCTACCCTGATATCTGAGCTGGGTATCACCACACAACTCCTCTCCATTCCCATGGATGCTAGCGCATTGAACAGATGCTTTATTGGCAGGGTCACTCACAGTAAGGTTCCCATTAACCTGTGAGTGTCAGGCAATCACAATGAGTTCATACAGTTTCTACTTATTGAATCTCCTCATGTTTCTGTGTTTTGGGATATTCATGGCTCCTGAGGCACAACCCCCTGATCAACTGGCTACTGGCTATAGACCTCGGTTGGAGCCCGTTCTGCCACGCAAATTGCCTTAAGGCGTCGCAACCTGCCACGGGACGTCCAGCCTGCCACGGGACGTCCTCCACGGGACGTCCTCCGGGCACCACACTGCCTCGGGGGCAGCTTAATTCCCTGTCTAGCCCAGAAACCAAGGCTATGGAGGAGTACATTGAGGACTCTCTGGCTGCAGGGAGCATTCGTCTTTCTGCCTCCTCTGCCGTTGCAAGGTTCTTCTTTGTGGAGAAAAAGGACAAAACCCTGCACCTGTGTATTGAGTACCGGGGTCTCAATGACATCACAATAAAAAATCCCTGATTCGGCCCGGTGCCCGGTCCCCGGTCCTGGAATGTGCCCATCCATTACCCTAAACTTATCTGTCATCCAGGGTCCTGTCGAACCATGGCTTTCATTCGACAAAAAGCCCACCCTGGTTCCTGAAGTTTCCGAAATCGTTTCCGCCTGCACTGGGTGCGCACAGAACAAGACTCAAAGGCAAGCTCTGGCTAGCATCCTTCAACCACTTCCTGTTCCTCACCGCCCCTGGTCCCATATATCCCTGGACTTTGTCACTGGTCTCCCCCTGGCAGATGGCAAGACTACCATCCTTACGATTGTGGATAGGTTTTCCAAAGCTGCACATTTCATTCCCCTTCCCAAGTTTCCCTCAGCCAAGGAGACGGACCAGCTTATGATGAGACACGTCTTTCGGTCGACAAGCTGTCCAATCGTGGTCCTCAGTTCTTGTCCAGGTTCTGGAAGGTACTCTGCACCCTGATTGGATCATCGGCCAGCCTGTCCTCCGGGTTTCATCCCCAATCTAACAGCCAGTCGGATCGAGCCAATCTGGACCTGGAAACGACTCTTCTTTGCCTCGTCTCTGCCAATCCCACCACCTGGAGCCAGCAACTTGTGTGGGTGGAGTACGCCCGCAACACCCTTCCCTACTCGGCCACTGGTCTCTCACCCTTCAAGTGTTCCTTGGGCTACCAGCCTCCACTCTTCCTTAAGCAAGAGGAAGAAGTCAGCATACCCTCGGCCTAGATGTTCGCCCACAGCTGTTGGCATACCTGGATGAGAGTCCGGTCGGCTCTTCTTAAGACCACCTCCAGACCGTATCACTTTTAAACAAGAGGTTACCAACATATTCAAATAATGACTTACATATATTTTTTTAGAAACGTTATTTTGATAAATGTATTCGGAATATTTAATCCTTCCACAAAATAGAGTCCCGACACAAATCTAGGGTTTCTACCCAAGCCGGCTGGTCGTTCGTTCTGTCGGTTCGGTTGCCAGAGACATGACCCAGTCGTTCAGTCTTTTTATTCTGTATCTATGGACGCGACCCAGAATAACAGCAAAGTAGCTCCATGTGCATTTGTTTTAGCTGTTTTCTAGTGACATTTATTTGGATACATCCATAACAATGAGCTAATGATGCGTGATTTCACCTGGCGTAGAAAATGTGCTCTCTCGTCAGGACTGTTGTTCAGAAGAGCTAGCCAACAACACAGCTAACACAATCACTTCAAACTTGTCACGTTCTGACCATAGTTCCTTTTTTATGTCTTTATTTTAGTTTGGTCAGGGGGTGAGTTCGGGTGGGCATTCTATGTTGTTTTTCTATGTTTTCCATTTCTGTGTCTGGCCTGGTATGGTTCTCAATCAGAGGCAGCTGTCGATTGTTGTCTCTGATTGAGAATCATACTTAGGTAGCCTGTTTTCCCCATTTTAGTTGTGGGTGATTGTTTTCTGTTTTGTGCGTATTCCTTACAGAACTGTTTCGTTTTCGTTCTCGCTCTTTATTATTTTTGTAATTTCAGTGTTCAGTTTATTTTGTTTATTAAAATGAACACTTACCACTCTGCACCTTGGTCCTTTTCTCCTTCACCAGACGAAAGCCGTTACAAAACTGTTGCTGGAAAGACAGAAAAATAGCTGCACTTCGTTTTATCTTTTGTATACAGTACCAGTCAAAACTTTAGACACACCTATTCATTCAAGGGTTTTTCTTAATTGTTTTACTATTTTCTACATTGTAGAATAATAGTGAAGACCTCAAAACGGTGAAATAACACATGGAATCATGTAGTAACCAAAAAAGTGTTAAGCAAATCAAAATATATGTTATATTTTAGATTCTTCAAAGTAGCCTCCCTTTGCCTCGATGACAGCTTTGCACACTCTTGGCATTCTCTCAACCAGCTTCACCTGGAATGCTTAAAGGAGTTCCCACATATGTTGAGCAGTTGTTGGCTACTTTTCCTTCACTCTGTGGTCCAACTCATCCCAAACCATCTCAATTGGGTTGAGTTCGGGTGAGTATGGAGGCCAGGTTATCTGATGCTGCACTCCATCATTCTCCTTCTTGGTAAAATAGCCCATACACAGCCTGGAGGTGTGTTGGATCATTGTCCTGTTGAAAAACAAATGATGGTCCCACTAAGTGCAAACCAGATGGGATGGCTTATCACTGCAGAATGCTGTGGAAGCCATGCTGGTTAATTGTGCCTTGAATTCTAAATAAATTACAGACAGTGTCACCAGCAAAGCACTCCCACATCATCACACTTCCTCCTCCATGCTTCATGGTGAGAACTACACATGCGGAGATCATCCGTTCACTTACTTGTGTCTCTACATGGTTACTACATGATTTCATATGTATAATTTCATAGTTTTGATGTGATCACTATTATTCTACAATGTAGAAAATAGTAAAATAAAGAAAAATCCTTGACTGAGTAGGTATGTCCAAACTTTTGACTGGTACTGTATGTCCATAAAAAGTATGCCAGCTGATTCATGATTTCGACTGGCTGGGAAACCCTGATCATTACGGGACAGCTGGAGATCGAATTTGAACATTGAAACAATGTTGCAAATGTCAGAGAGACAATGGAATGGTTGGTGTAGATAGTGCTGCTGGGTATATAGACCTCAGTCCCCCAAGAAATAACACAATACATGGATTCTAAAGACCCTACTGAGTATTCCCAACCCCACTTTTACCTGTGCACATAGAATCGTTTTTTCTCGACAACCCAAATAGTGGTTACAAAAAAAAAAAATTGAAGATTTTTTTCTATAAATGTCTTCTTGTATTTGCATGTAAGCACAATAAAATGGATAAATGTAATATATTGTGAATGAGTTATCCACATTGCTGTTTTGAAATGCGGGCTTTCATTTTGAAAGATTCTAAATTACCACACGAGTGACGTCATCGTTTGTGCTGCTTGCAGAATACTAGTCAGGACGTCACCTGCACATATCCGTCAACGTCCCCGTTTTAATAGCCTGAAGTAGGCTACATCTTATGTCTACTTTTTCCCCACGTTTGTAGCCTACTTTTGCTATTGTAATACATTTGATGAAGTTTGTCTTTGATCATATTAATGCCTGGTTTGACTTGTGCAACGTTAGCTTTGGCTATTTGATGGCCACATGTTTTTATTTCCTCTGACTCTAAAATAATAACAGCGGTTGTAAACTGTGATGACGTTCTGCAGTCATGTGGATAGCAAAGTTTTGTAATGCACAAAAACATGAGCTTTTCCTCTCAGCCTAGCCGGTGCCTCTCCCACTCTCTTCGCCAATGGACCAGTGCTCCACACACAACTAGCGCGCAGTCATTCAGGTAAGCGCGTTAGTAAGCGGAGTCGGATCACAGGCTGCCTTGACCGCAACTGCTGCAGTATTGGCATCTGCTGCCTGCAACTAGCATAGAGTGAGGAAAAGCGAAATTGAATGACATACAGTCTGAACGATATTTATATTCGATCTGTATGCGCGTCCAACGAGCACGGGCAGCAAGAGACCATATCGTTTGAAGTTGTGGGATACTTTGAAACAAACTGCGACTGAGCGACGGTGTTGGTGCAACCGTGCCCCTGTCTTGACAGGTAGCCAGCCTATCGAACATGTCGGGACATCGGGTGCAGTTCGCGGACCAGCTTCCTACCACTGACCGCAAAGCCAGCCCTAAATTACACAGTAAGCGCTTCTCTTGTTACTCTTGTTTGCTTCTTGGTTTTCTGCTTTCAAGTTTCGAGCCTGTGTCCACACTGACCTTGGCTTGGAGGAGAAGTCATATATATATATATATATATATATAATTTAAAAAAAAATCTGATATGGCAGTCAATATATTTGGGCAATGATAGGCTTCTAATTATCTTGTTTAAACGTATTTTGATGAACACGGATACTAGGATACGGTTATAGCATACGTTTAAACCGTTACAATATTTTCTGTAGTAGCCACAGCCCCTGCACGGTCATATTTCGGTCATATTTCCCCCATGTGCTTGTTAATTTGGCTAAAAGCTCCCAATCTCCATATTATTTTATACATAAACTGATTTATCTAGCACTTTATTTTCGGATTGTAACATTATCTTCATTTTCCTTTACATATGTTATGTTAAAAATGCATTACAAGTACTTAGACTAATCATGGATTCAAAGTCATTAACTCCATATAATCCAATCAAGGAACATTAAGTATTGCTTACAATTTTATGGGATTGCCATGGGAGTGTGGTTTAGTTGCTGTGTGTTATCTCAAGTAGCATCACCTGTCACAATGCTCATTTCTCACCTGGAGTCAATGATCGGGCCACTGACAGTGATAGGGGCCACTGATGCCTGATGCCCTATGGCATTAAGCCCGGCAGGGTGACTGCTCTCTGGGATGTTACGGTCATCAAGGCTCGCTAGACCACATCAGGCTCACTGCCAAGCCATAGACATCCTCAGAATATGGATGTCGGGGACCAGGGCTGTTATGTATCTAGCGTCTCATACCGGTGTTGATTTAGCTGATGTAGGATCAGTTTAGCCTTTTTAAACACAAGTAATGAAATTACATGGACGGGGGAACCGGATCCTAGATCAGCACTCAAACTCTGAGACGTTTTATGAATACGGCCCCTGAGCTTTATGTTTTGTCAAAGTGACCCTAGTAATGCCACTCCCTAATTGCTGTGGATACCTGAATTGCAGAAGCATACAGGATATGGATGTCGGTCTCTCCTCGCTGTCCCAGCTTGTACCAGAAAAGTGCTCTCACTTCCTATTGTAATGCTGAGAGAATGCAAGTTAACTTCAGGTTAAAACTTGTAGTGGGCGACATAGACCAAGTGGGAAATTGTTGTGCAATAGCAGAAACTCTGGAACAAATGTTACATTTTGGTTTCTTTGGGGAGATGTAGCATTCTGTCCTTGGAGTTGATCTCTGTTTCCTTTTGTCCTTTTCATGCCCATGAAGAGAATAGAAAGTGCAGTCTCTTTTATTCTTCTCTATAGCTAGGTTTGCTTCCAATTGGCAACAGATTTTCTTGCAAATATTCTACGAAAATCTGCAAAATGTCCCACCAGTGGTGTATTTCCACCTAACTGACCCGCTGTGGATAAAAATCAGTGCGTGAGGATGTAGTGTACACAATCTACTTTTTTGCGTAAGTTTTCATCTACCAAATAAAATTCTACAGTTCAATGTGTTTCCATCGCATATTCAGCTCTATTGATTTGTCACAAAAACTGTTGTGTTATATAGAAAATGTGCCTACTCTGGTCTTAGAACGTTCGCTCTCGCCAACAGCTCGCCGATACAGTGCTGGTAGGCTGTGCAGGTAGGCTAGTCTACATGATGAGATTATTATAAGAGCGAGAATACTTGTATTTCTCAAAAGGCAGTCAAGCATCGATCATCATGTCACCAGAATAAGACCCTCAATGTTTATTGGATAGGCGCATTAAGCTCATCACTGTGCACTTTCACCACCCTGTGAAGTTCATCATCATTTATTTCATCTGTAGCCTAATAAACTGCATGCTTTCAGTCCAGGTGAGTCCAGTGAGCGCCAATGCGCGTAATGATGGTGACAGGTGTGCGTAATGAAGGGCAGCCTGGCGCCCTTGAGCACCAGAGATGGAGAGCTGGAGCAGGCATGACAGTATGTGGATAGAATATGTAGTATATCTGAAGAATACGTGGCTAGTATAGTATATGTGCAGCAATAGTTGAATAGGATGGACTTGACTAGAATACAGTATAAAATGGGTAAAACAGTATGCAACCATTGTGAAAGTGACCAGTGTTCTATGTGCATAAGGCAGTAGGCTCTATGGTGCTGGGATCAGTACCCGGGTGGTAGCCGGCTAGTGACAGTGACAAAGTTCAGGGTAGGATACTAGGTGGAGGCAGGCTAGTGATGGCTATTTAACAGTCTAATGGCATTGAGATGGGGAAAAAATTCTGTCTCTCTGTTCCAGCTTTGATGCACCTGTACTGACCTCGCCTTCTGGATGATAACAGGGTGAACGGGCCATGGCTCGGGTGGCTGAGGTCCTTGATGATCTTCTTGGCCTTCCTGTGACACTGGGTGCTGTAGATGTCCTGACGTGCAGGCAGTGTGCTCCCAGTGATGCGTTGGGCTGACCGCACCACCCTCTGGAGAGCCCTGCGGTTGCAGTCGGTGCGGTTGCCATACCAGGCGGTGATACAGCTTAACAGGATGCTCTCAATTGTGCATCTGTAAAAATTTGTGAGGGTCTTAGGGGCCAAGCCAAATTTCTTCAGCCTCCTGAGGTTGAAGAGGAGCTGTTGAGCCTTCTTCACCACAACGTCTGTGTGGGTGGACCATTTCAGTTTGTCAGTGACGTGTATGCCGAGGAACTTTAAGCTTTCAGCTGCCTCCTGAAGCCCACGATCAACTCCATCATTTTGTTGACGTTGAGGGACAGATTATTTTCCTGGCACCACTCTGCCAAAGTGCCCTCACCTCCTCCCTGTAGCCTGTCTGGTCATTGTTGGTAATCATTTCTACCACTGTTCTGTCATCTGCAAACTTAATGATTGAGTTGGAGGTCGTGCGTCATGGGTGAACAGGGAGAACAGAAGGGGGCTGAGCAGACACCCTTATGGGACCCCTTTGTTGAGGATCAGCGTAGGGGAGGTTGTTGCCTACCTTCACTGCCTGGGTGGCCCGTCAGGAGGTCCAGGATCCAGTTGCTCCGGGCAGGGTTCAGACCTAGGGCCCCGAGTTTAAGGATTACCTTGGAGGGTACTATGGTGTTGAAGGCTGAGCTGTAGTCAATGAACAGCGATCTTACATGGGTATTCTTTTTGTCCAGATGGGATAGAGCAGTGTGCAGTGCGATGGCGATTGCATCATCCGTGGATCTATTGGGGCGGAAGTGTGTTGGGTAAGGTGGAGGTGATATCATCCTTAACTAATCTCTCAATGTACTTCATGATGACAGAAATGAGTGCTACAGGGCAATAGTCATTTAGTTGAGTTACCTTAGCTTTTTTGGGTACAGGAACAGTGGGGGGCATCTTGAAGTAAGTGGGGACAGCAGACTGGGGTAGGGAGAGATTGAATATGTCTGTGAACACTCCAGCCAGCTGGTCTGTGCGTGCTCTGAGGAGATAGCTAGGGATGCTGTCTGGGCCTGGAAATGTGGTTTATGAGAAATATGGCCCGTGAAAGCTACAGAATAACCCATAATGCTCCAGACCTCGTTTCAAATACTATTGGAAGTTGTTCAAATGCTTTGAGCGTTTACTTTAGCCTGCCTGGATTGCCAGATGGGCGGGGTTTACACTGTTTGGACTATTCTATTGGTTTCATTTCACCAGGCAAGTATTTGAAATGATTTCAAGTAGTATTTGAACCCAGGCTGGATCTTCCCCAACTCAGAAGAGAGAGACACATTATGCCTCCAATGCAACAGCACACTGTATACCACCAGCCTAAAGCATGACTAAACCCGAAGCTAGATTAGTAGGAGGTTTGGTATTGCCCCCAACGGGACACGAGCCAAACACAGATGAGAATGGCCGGGTCACTCTATTCTATACTCATACAGTTAATGCCTCCAGATACATCTTACTTTAGGTAGCAGTTGTCCTTGCAGTATGTAGACACCATGCTCTCTCCATCTTTCCTGTGCACTCCTGATGTCATTTCTAGATAGACGCAGTGTGCGCGTACAGGGGCTTGACGATCACTGTGTGCTCTCTCTGTCTTGTCGAGGTGACGCTCACCTTGAACCACTTCTTTCTCCAGCGGTACCTCAGCCCCACTGTGCACCACAACGCCACACAGTCACCGAGGACACGTGGTTAGAAACGGACACTGTTTCTCTAGTCAAACGCGCAGCGGCCCATGTTCATAAAGCGTCTCAGAGGAGGAGCGCTGATTTTTAGGATCAGTTTAGCACTTTTAGATCATAATTCATAAGGTTACATTGACAGGGGGGACCTGATCCTAGATCAGCACTCAAACTCTGAGATACTTTATGAAACTGCTTTTATGAATACGGGCCAGTGTGTTTTTATTATGGTGAATGCAATGAGGGGATGATGACGTGTATTGATGCTCATTGCTTGTGAGGCATATGATAGTCGCAGCTGTTTCTCTCATCTCTCTGGTCACTGCTGCAGTGCGTGCACCCACTCTGGGACATCATAATGATGAGAGAAATGCTGAGCCCATCTCCACGGCGACAGGGTGATCGACAGGCCACGTGAGCGCTAATCATGTTCCCAGACACTTCCACCAAAATGCACGAAGAGTCTGCTGCGCCAACGTGCCAAACTTGAAACTTTCGGGGTATAGGCATTGGCTTAGTCTGCCAACCAATCAGCTCCCAGAACACCTTCTCCCTCAACCTCTCCCATATGTAATTTGTGCCTGCCTGGGTCCTGCCTCCATTTGGACCCACGCCTCGCAGTCGTGAGATTCACTCAAATTCAATTATGCCAAATCCTTTACTCAGTAAGATCACTCCCATAGAACTCTATGGGCACTCCCACAAAGGCCAACTTTAAATTGTTGATATCCCAAGCTTATATGCACTGTGCGCAATAGCCTGCGGACGATGTTACGTGAGGGCAGACAATGGAAGTCTGCCAGTCTCTGCAAATCCCCTCCAGAGAATAGGCTGCTACACACAGCCCTGTCAGGACATTGAACTTTGTGTGTGTGTGTGTGTGTGTGTGTGTGTGTGTGTGTGTGTGTGTGTGTGTGTGTGTGTGTGTGTGTGTGTGCATGCGTGTCAGCCGTAGAGGACGATACCTACTACTTTTGGCACACGTATCAGTTTTCGCGCATGGGTATTCCTGTCCCGGATGATGTGTGTGTGTGTGTGTGTGTGTGTGTGTGTGTGTGTCATGTGTGGCAAGAGAGAGGGACATGCACTGGGGCAGAGCCAGGGTTGAAAAGTGCTGAGGAGGTTGTGTGTAGGGCAGGGCTCAGATTGTATGCAGAATGGCTTGGGAGGGAAACACAAAATGGCCTCTTCAGCAGCAGTCCCCCATCCTGTGGTCCAGAACCAGGTGACAGGAGTGTTAGGTTTCCCTCCCAAACATCCATCAATCCCTCTTTCTCACTCTTCTCTCCCTCTCTCTCTCTCTCTCCTCTCTCTCTCTCTCCCTGGATTAAAAGGCAGCTGCTGGGTTCAGCGTCCAGGGCAGGCCCGTCTCTCTGGGATACCACAGGGCTGAGTGCTGAATCTCATCTAATTTCACCAGATGCATACAGGAGGATCAGGTTGCTTATGTAGACAAGAAGCAAATGGCACCTGGATCATAGCAGGACCCCAAAATTAATCCATGACTTTAATCCAGTTCTAAACTGATATGTTGACTAATGACGCTGGAATGACTGAAAGTCATTATTAACTGAACTGACAAAACAAAACTTTGTAAGGGATAATGGAGAGGAAAGTCCTATATTGGAATTGGAAAGCCTCATGCTATCCCAAGTTTCTCCAGAAATCCTGCTTGGCAGATTCCCAGATTACCTGTTTTTTTCCTTCCTGATTCCAGAATATTTTTTGGAAAACCTGGGAATTTTGGGAAAGTTAACAAACTCTAGCAATGGCGAACACATTTCTGATTTATAGGGGTTAGTCAGAAAGTGTTTGTTTTGAACCGCTATAGAACGACAGTGAGGGCCGAGGAGGGGCATGACCGAAACAGGGCTCTGTCGCCAGGAGATAGTGTGGGCTAGGGCGGCGGTGTTGGTTTACTCATATGATATTCTCCTTGTGGTGAGGTCAAACACACACACACACACACACACACACACACACACACACACACACACACACACACACACACACACACACACACACACACACACACACACACACATTCTATATTTGTGATTCATTTGCGGACTGTCAGGTCAAATCCCTTTTCATTTGTCACGATGTCTAGTGTTAGCATTAGCATGCTATCTTAATGATGCCTCTTCTCAAGGGAGTTGATAAGTGCAGCGCTGGAATGAGAATCACACAGGGCTGATGTACACATGTACAGGAACGCGGACGATATCTATGACAATGTCAGAGTAGCCGGCGGGAAGGTACTTTTCTCCACACAACTCACGGGTGTGAAAGTTATGGTACAATATGATATTTTTAATATGCGGCGACCACACAGAGATCCCCACCAGGTGTTTCTTCTCTAAACATTTACGTCCATTAAACTCAACTAGGGCTAGTTACAGCAGCCAAGTCTCTTTCTCCTAGTGGTGCGATGGGATGTGTGAAATACCCTGACTTCATCAGCCGGCTGTCTGTCCGCCTTTCTTTTCGTCTGCCTGTGTGTGTCTGTCGATCTGTCTGTCTGCTTGCCGTCCGCCCGCCCGTCCGTCCGTTCATCCCTCCGCCGGTCTGAGGAGGAGACTGATCACTCTTCCGTCCCTGCTAGAAATAGCCCCTCCAAAGACGCTAATCAGCTGTTGTCACGTTGGATTTTCAAGCCAGTCACTTAAGTTACTGTGTCTGAAACAATACGACTTCAAGAGCAGTCCATGGCCTCACCCTCAGAGTAACAGTAACACATGCTCATGTTTTGTTAACTTTAACTGGGGGAGACGGCTTTCAGATTTATTCGTTGAAAAAGATGTTCCGAAACAACTGCCGCAGACCGATGCACTGTTTTTCCACTTGTTGAAGTTTTAATTAAACCACACGCTGTGCACGCTTTGAAGCCTTCGGCATAACAGAATATATTTAATTTAGCTGTTCATTTGGCTGGAGGTTAAAAGGTGACAGCGGTACCAATAAAGAAGAAACATTTCCAGCGGGACCCTATTCCCCACATAGTGCACCAGGGTCCATAGGGCTCTGTGTAGTGCCCTATGTAGGAAATAGGGTGTCATTTGGGACGCAAACAGGGTTCCTGAAAACGCCCACCTTAAGGGTTTCTGAGAAAATCAATGGTTCCGCATTCATTCTCTCCTGGTCTATCGCATTTCTCTTCCCCGTGTTTCTGCTGACCTCTCCATATCTCCTCTCTGCATCCTGATTTACTGAGATCAGCCTCTTCAGTGACCCCCTCTAAGAAAGGAGATCTATTCTCCCAGGCCTCGCCTTTTACTGGCCGCGCGGCAAATGCACTCTTGTGCCGCCTGACATTTTCATTCCAATTTGAAGTATTAAGGACAGACTAAACGTTCAGGCCGTGCTTAGGAAATGATGCCTGAAGGAGAGTGCTTGAAACACACACACCAAGTGCCTTCAGAAAGTATTCATACCTCTTGACTTATTCCACATGTTGTTGTGTTACAGCTTGACAAAGGGGAAACATGTTTGACATTTTTGCAAATCTATTGAAAATTAAACAAAGAAATATCTAATTTACATACAGTATGTATTCACACCCCTTTGCTATGACACTTCAAATTGAGCTCAGTTGCATCCAATTTCCTTTAATCATCCTTGAGGTGTCACTACAACTTGATTGGAGTCCACATGTGGCCAATTCAATTGTTTGGACATGATTTAGAAAGAAACTAAACTGTCTATATAAGGTCCCACAGTTGATAGTGCATGTCAGAGCAGAAACTATACCATGAAGTCCAAGAAACTGTCCATAGATCACCGAGATAGAATTGTGATGAGGCATATATCTGGGGAAGGGAATAAAACAATTTCTAGAGTGTTGAAAGTTTCCAAGAGCAGAGTGATCTCCATCATTGGGAAACTGAAAAAATATGGAACTACCCAGACTAGAGCTGGCCGTCCGACCAAACTGATCAAGCGGGCAAGAAGGACCTTGGTCAGGGCGGTGACCAAGAACCCATTGACCACTCTGACAGAACTACAGAGTTCTTTGGCTGATATGGGAGAACCTGCCAGAAGGACAGTCTCTACAGCAATTCAGCAATCTGGGCTTTATGGTAGTTGCCAGATGGAAGCCACTCCTGAGAAAAAGGCTCATGACGGCACACCTTGAGTTTACAAAAAGCATGTGAAAGACTCTGAGAGCATAAGGCAAAAATAGTCTGTAGTCTGATGAGACAGAAATGTAACCATTTTGCTAAGCGCTATGTCTGAAAAAACCCAGGCACAGCTCATCACCCGTCTAAAACCATCTCTACCGTGAAGCATAGTGGTGCCAGCATCATGTTATGGGGATGCTTTTCAGCGGCAGAGAACGGGAGACTAGTAATGATAGAGGGAACAATGAATGGAGCCAAATACCGGCAAATCCTTGATGAGAACCTGCTTCAGAGTGCAAACGACTTTAGACTTGGGCGAATATTTGCGTTCAAACAGGACAATGACCCCAAGCATACAGCCAAGCAATGCTGGAATGGCCTCAGAATAATGGCTTCAGAACAAGAAAGTCCTTGAGTGGCCCAGCCAAAGTCCAGACTTGAATCACATAAAAAATCTGTGGAAAGACTTGAAGATTGCTGTTCATGGCAGCTCCCAATCTAACTTCCCCAAATCCATATGTGCAAAGCTCATACAGACATACCCAAGACGACTCAAAGCTGTAATCACGCCAAAGGTAATTCTACAAAGTATTAACTCAGTGTTTTGAATACTTATGTAAATTAGATATTTCTGCATTTTAATTTCAAGAAATGTTCTACAATTTCTAAAAACATGTTTCCACTTTGTCATTATGGGGTATCGTGTGTAGATGGATGAGAGAAACAATCTATGTAATCAATTTTGAATTCAGGCTGTAACAAGAAAATGTGGAAGAAGTCAAGGGGTATGCATACTTTCTGAAGGCACTGTATACATGCATCAAGGCAGGCATGCACATACACACACACAGCATGGACACACACACACCAACCAACATTACAGCTTCTTTGATGTGAGCCACCAATAACCACTAGTAACAAGAGAGGCTTATAGCCACTCAAGGGTGAACGTTAAGTCAGTGTGTGTGACAAAATAAAAATACAAGGAGCTATGGGAATTGGAACAAAGCAATGGGAATGTGGAAAGTTATGCAATGTGTTGGAGGAGACTGCAATGTGTTGGAGAAGACTTGGTATTTTCATGCTTGGATGATCTAGAGCAGGGGTGTCAAAGTCAAATGGACGGAGGGCCAAATAAAAAATTTAGCTACAAGCCGAGGGCCGGACTGTTCGAATGTTCATTGAAAATTTTTTAAATGACGCATATAGTCTAGTGAACCTAATTGAACCTACTGAAAACCTAACAAATATATTCCAATATGATCAGATAAATAAAGCAATATTTTCTCATGGCTCTGTCAGTAATCTTTAATTTTCAACAGACACAAAAGACAAATTTCCTTTATATAAAAATCCCCATAACATGAACATTAAATGAAAGAAACCGGTATTCAAGGCACCATCAGTAGCCTATATTTTCTATTTTAGCAAAAGTGGGCTAAATTTACTTCAAAGAAAAAAACAATAATAGCAATTTTCTATCATCCACTCAACTGAAATATTTTTAAAATATAATTGGATTGAAATACAATAAAATAAAGTGCAAAAATCTATTAATCAAAAACAACACTTTGTTTAAGGAGAAGTAACATGCAGTGAAAACAAATATTAAACTTTAACTTTTAAACTTGAACTGAGTAAAAACTCTAAATATGTGATTGCACAGTAATGTTCACTTGTTTGAGGTTGAGGGTGATACTTGGTGGTGTCCCATCTTTTCCACAAGTTCATCAATGTTCGGGGTAAGGCTCTGAGCTGAGGAAATCCTCAGAATTGAGTGGAGGTGTTCAGCAGTAAGTCGACTTCTGTGTGATGTTTTGTTCAGGTTCATCAAAGAAAACAGTTGTTCACACAGGTATGTGCTGCCAAACATAGACAACGTTTGAGCAGCCTGGATGCGCAGCTGGGGCATTGTGTCGGGGAGGAAACGGGCGAACTCCGCAGCACCCACTGCCGCATATTTTGCCCTCAGTGCATCATTGCATTGGAGGTCAATCAACTCCATTTGGAGGTTTGGTGGTGAGCTTTCCACGTCAACAGCAAATGGGTTACCGAGCAGTTCCAACCTGCTTTTTTGTGCTTCAAAGTCAGCAAATCGGCGTCGAAAGTCAGCGGCAAGCATACCTATTTTATCAGCCAACTGTGCGCTCGGGAATGCACTGGTAGAGAGCTTCTCTTTCATGGTCTGGCAGCTGGGAAAGTGGCTCAAATTTTCTTTCCGCATCTGCGTCTCCCACAGAGTCAGTTTGGTTTTAAATGCCTTCACTGTACTGTACATATCAGAGATGACATGATCCCGACCCTGCAGCTGCAAGTTCATTGCATTCAGATGACTCGTAATGTCACACAGAAAAGCCATTTCACACAGAAACATTTCGTCTCGGAGTTGTGTTGTGTCTTTCCCTTTGCTGTCCAAGAACAGACAAATCTCCTCACGAAGCTCGAAACATCTTTGAAGCACCTTTCCCTGGCTTAGCCATCGCACCTCTGTGTGATAAGGCAAATCACCATGCTCCGTTTCTAACTCCGTCAGAAATGCCTTGAACTGGCGGTGATTCAAACCTTTGGCTCTGATAAAGTTAACTGTGCGCGTGATGATGCTCATTACATGCTCCATTTTCAAGGCTTTACCGCACAACGCTTCCTGGTGTATGATACAATGATAAGCTGTCAGCTCACCTGTCGCGTTTTCCTCTTGCATCTTTTCCCGTATCTTCGCCACCAGTCCGCTCCTGTGTCCACACATCGCAGGTGCTCCGTCGGTTGTCAAACCCACAAGTTTTTCCCAAGGCAGCTCCATCTCATTTACACATCTTGACACCTCTTCATACAAATCATGCCCCGTAGTTGTGCCATGCATAGGACGTAAAGCCAAAAACTCCTCTGTCACGCTTAGGCTGGAGTCCACTCCGCGGATGAAAATTGACAACTGGGCAATGTCAGAAATGTCGGTGCTCTCATCCACAGCCAAGGAATATGCAATGAAATCTTTTCCCTTTTTCACAAGCTGCTCTTTTAGATTGATGGACAACTGGTCTACTCTCTCGGCAATGGTGTTTCTGCTCAGACTCACATTTAAAAAGAGTTGCCTTTTTTCTGGGCAAACTTCGTCACAAACTTTAATCATGCAGTTTTTGATGAAATCCCCCTCCGTAAATGGCCGGGCTGATTTAGCGATCTCTTCTGCCAAAATAAAACTGGCCTTGACAGCAGCCTGGCCTTGTGATTTGGCTTTTTTGAACAGAGCCTGTCGAGATTTGAGGCCTCGTTTTAATTCCTCTGCCTTTTGTAGCCTTTGTTCCATGTCCATATTCTTGTTTTTGTCCGCGTGTTTCGTTTCATAATGTCGTCTCAGATTATACTCTTTCAGTACCGCCACACTTTCTCCACACAGAAGACACACAGGTTTTCCAGCTACCTCCGTGAACATATACTCCGACTCCCACCTTGTTTGAAACCCCCGGTTCTCAGTGTCCACCTTCCGTTTTGCCATTTTTGATGGGTATCTGAAAGTTAATTTTACTGTGATGCTGACGACTGCTGTGCCAATAAATATTGAAATGAAGCAGCCTACTGCTCGGTGCGTCACCGTTGCATTGTGGGAAATGTAGTATTGGTGCGTGTAAAAGATCTGCGGGCTGCCGGCTTGCTGCGGTCTGCGGGCCGGTTCTAATAATAAATCAAGATCATCCCAGGGGCCGTAAAAAACCTTCTCGCGGGCCGGATGTGGCCCGCGGGCCTTGACTCTGACATATGTGATCTAGAGGTTTGGTATATCAGGTGGGAATGTCTGGTGGATCAGGGGGTGTTCCCTCTAGGAAACGCCAATCATGTCTGGAGGAATCTGATTGGATCTTTGAAACACCACTCATGTCGTCTGAATTTGATTGGATTAGACTGCTTTGCGTGTCTGATGAATTCTCCATCCGCACTCTCCTGTGTACTCCAGTCTCTCCACTGCTGTGTTGTGGGACAGTGGTGGAATGTGGTGGAAAGGAACCAGATGTTTCTTTGGCTCTCTTTGCTCCAGTTTTTTCAGTGTCTCCCCCTGTTGTATTGTTTCTTAACACAGAAGAAACCGTAATGGTTTCTCAGGTCAGCACAAGGGCCCATATTCTCAGTGTCTCAGATTAGGAGTGCTGATCTAGGATCAGGTCTTCCCTGCCCCAGGTATCAAGTCAACCCTCATACTCGTGAGACACTTGATACATGCGACCCCTGGTTTGTTTACTTCGAGTTTATGAGGTCACGACATGCTTTGACCTTCATCGGCATCAAATGCACAAATGAAGAAGCAGATTGAGGTCTTGGAAGTAATGCTGGCCATTTGCTTGGAAAACAGATGACACATGTATCAGTCAACACTGGGCACTTAATGACTCCTACTGGCTTGTTTTGCTAACACACAGTGCCCCTAGACACAACAACCGTTTCACAGCTCAGTTTAGCCTGTGGATACAACTGTTGAGTAAACAAACATCTTCCCCATCATTGTAGTGATTAGAGAACTTCATCTAAACTGCTTCGCTGTAAAACAGCATGAAGAGCGAGACTCTGTCCCAAATGGCACCCTATTCCCTATATAGTGCACTGCTTTCTGACCAGGGCCTATGTGCTATTTGGGCCGGACACACTGACTCCCATGGAGGTCTCAATTGGCCACCCAATTTGTTGTGTTCCTTCCCCTTTTGAGCTGTGTTTTTGAAAATGTCCCCTTTGCTCTTTCTGGCGATGTTAATGGGGATCTGCCTTATTGGGGGCTACTCTATGAGGTACTATGTGTATCCTATTAACATTCTCTGTGTGTCGGCCCAAACCTCTAGTTATCCATGATATGCCAGTCCTAATGATGACACTGTTTTTTGAGGGTGCTCTGGGAATGTACATTTCTGGCACGGATGAGTGTGAGTCAAATAGCCTTCCCTTTTGAAGTTTCAGGCGAGGTCATGTTCAAAGGAGCATTTCAAATAGGTTATAGAATGAAATGGGACTGTGTATGTGTGTATGGGGTCATGAACAAACTGGCTCTACCTAATAGGTGTTATCTATCCCTATCCCTACTATATATGCCCATATTGACTCTAATAAACCTGTTATTCACCCAATTTAATTTGGATGAGTGTTCAAATTAATCAGATGATCCGGATCACTGGTGGAGAGGCAGACGATGTCAACACAGCATTTCTGTCTCTCTCTCTCACACACACACACACACACACACACACACACACACACACACACACACACACACACACACACACACACACACACACACACACACACACACACACACACACACACACACACACAGTGTATTGTTTAGCAACGTTGAACGACATGCCACTCTCCTCATTCAAGAAATGCACCATTACGACCAGTGGGAAAACAATGACATTCAGTAAAAAAAATATATAAAAAAAAAATGTATTTATCCACATGGGGCAATTACTAAAAGGATAGATTAACCTTTTTTAACCAAATCTATATTTTGGATGTTAATTGCATGTTGTAAAAGTGTCCAGACACTTTTTTTTGTTTTGCGATTTCACTTGGTTTTGAGAAACTTACCCCCAAGAGCGATAGACTTCCTCAAGCTTGCAGGGGCACGGATAAAACATGAACAAAGGCTCCAGAAACACCTTTTTGTTGGACTTGAGCAATACTTTTCTGTGTGTGTGCATCAGGGCTGGGCAGTAAACTGTATTTTACTATATACTGGTATTGATGCACGGACTGCTTTGGAGTTTTACTTTACCTTTCATAACGGTATTTAAATGTTTGGTTCGTTAATACAAATGTAATAACTGAGCTGCTAATTTGTTAGCAAGCGCTTTGGGTGGCACATGTACGTTTTTGCCATGAATCTTGCTTGTGAAGCAATGCTAGTGCCTCACAGGCATCAGTAGCCTTTCACCACCCTGTGAAATTCATCATAACTTATTTCATCGGTAGCCTAATAAACTGCATGCTTTCCCGACGAGTCATAGTGGGAGAACCACACAATGTCATCGCGTGACTCCAAGTTTACTTTGATATGATGGTTATTATATCAGTATTTGCACATTAAAAGCATTTCCACCGACATTTCAGCCATAATTCATTTTACGGACACAAAGATTCCACTTTGTCTCTTGTATTTTGTTATGTCGACATTTGGAAAGTTAACCCCAAAAAATTCTGCTCCCATCAGGCCTGTCATGACATTTTTGATCTAACCTGTACTTTACTTGCATGCGTGCGTGCGTGCCCTGCCATAACACTGCTTAGTTAACTATCTAAGATGTGCCGAATAAATTAGCTCCAGCTCAGGGCTCCAGCTTTGCGTTTGGTTTGCTTTTAACTTGCTAGCTAAGTGGATAGCTTGCAAGATCAAGCATATTGATTACCGCAGAGAAAATCAATCCCCTCCTGGTTCAATTTGTTTTGTGCATACATTTTTTATTTTAATTTTACATTTGCGAAGACATAGCTCCCTTGTGTGCACTGCCGGTGATACCGTATACCCCGGTATGATACAGGAACGGTATATCGCCTAAGCCTAGGCTACACGGAGAAGAATAGCTTGAGTCCAACAGAATTGAATATAACGTTGTGCCCCTGCAACTGCAGAATGAGCATGAGGAAGTCTGGTGGAGTAAGCTTCTCAAAACCAAGTGAAATCGCCCCCCCAAAAATATCTGGCACCTTCTGGAACATGCCATTTACATCTAAACTCCAGATATGCTATAAAAAAAGAGGTGAACCTGCCTTAACTTTACTTAACACAAAAAATGACTAAACATTTAACTAAACATTTAAGTAAGGTTGGGAAGCAAACTTTGCTCTGTAGGAATGTGTTTAGGGTGTGTTCTGTTTTATATCTAGCTATCTAGCTATCTAGCTATCTAGCTATCTAGCTATCTAGCTATCTAGCTATCTAGCTATCTAGCTATCTAGCTATCTAGCTATCTAGCTATCTAGCTCTTTGTAGAATCATAGATGGAGAGGAATCCACTCCCAGTCAATAACCACAAGCTGTTCATGTCAGTGTGATTAATTGGAGGTTTGGAGCTGGGATACAAGTGGGTGTGTACTGCAGGAATGGAGACCAATGATTGCTTGGAGTCATTATTACAGTAGTTTGGGGGTGGAGATAGAGAAGGCATTTCAGGAAACTATCTGCTGAGAAGCACATTTGAAAGTTTCTCAGTAGTTTTGAACTTTTAAACTTCCTCCCACCCACACATGCAAACACCCTGTCACTCACCAAGCACTATTTCAATAAATTATTTCCATTCCCGCTGGTTTTTGCATAAACAATAAAAAATGTATTTTTCTGTCAACGAGTACAGGGGGAAAATGAAGCTCAGTATTTGGATTTTGGGTGGCCCTGTCTGTGACTTTCCAGTGCTCTGCAGAGCTGTCACTTGTCTAATCCTGTAAACTCCACAACAGTCCATAAAGTACCGGCATGGCAAGTGGTCTAAGTGAGTACTTTCCGGCCAAGCCTTTGACTCTACCCAATAACCTGACCTGAAGACAAAGAAATGTTATTCACTTTAATAAAGTGGCACTTTATGAAAATCATCCCTCACGATCAGGGCCCTTAGTTTGTCCAGATCAGGAATAACTCTGCGTCCCAAGACCGAATGCTTAACCCGAAGGTGCTGATTTCGAAAGGAATGTCTGTGCTTTGGTTGATGTGGTTAAGTTATTATTACGAATGATTAGAGTTCTGAGAACGGGCGTTTTTTTGATTTCTCACTGTTATCATAACGGGTCATGATGTACTTGAACAACACTTGAAAAGATAACCTGCATTGTTTACAGTCAAAAGCTGGGCAGACAGTGTGGCATTGGGATAAATGTCACTGAACACAGTGCTGAAAAGGGAATGAATTCCATTTTGCCAAGTGAGGTGTGAATGTATTAGGTAAGCAATGTGATACAAGTGTTTGTCACCTAGCATAATGCTGCCTCACTTTCAGCCCAAGCCCAATGTTTGTCAGAACTTGCTAGTTAGGAACCGTTTAACGATGTCTAACAAAGATGGTCATTTATTTATCACCTATGAGAGGCTCAGTATTCACATGTTTGTTCTTGTGCTAAATGACTCTCAGTAATAGTCTGATTATGCAGACTTGGTGTCTGTCCCAAATGGCACCCTATTTCCTATGTAGTGCACTACTTTTGGTCCTATGGGCCCTGGTCAAAACTAGTGCACTACATACGGAACAGGGTGCCATTTGGGACACAGTCTTGTAGCAGTGGGCCTAATGTGTTACAGTAGGCCCACTGCCCACTGGGCCAATCATCTCTGCTGATAGTAGTGGAGCCTCTGTCATCTGAGGTCTGAGAGGGCCTCAGTCAGCACCTGGGGCACCTGTTGGCCCCTGTGCTAAGGACATCTCCTCACAGCCCAGCTCACGACTCACCCTGGGCTCATTATCTCTCTCTCACTCGATCTTTGTCAAGTAGAGGTTATCACTGAATGCTCTTCCTCTGCCACATTTTCGTGAGTTTCTGACCTAAAGTGTCCTGTGTCCACGGGATTATGCCAAGGCTATCCAGAGGTCCCTGTTGATCAGTGAAGATATTGGTGTCAAAGCCTTTGTAGTGACAGATTTCATGAGCCTTTTTTTAGATATGGTTTACATTTTGGAATTCTTTTTTTTTTTTTTTTTTTTTTTCACATACAAATGTTTTGTCAGTGTATTGTTTTTGTCAGCACTGACTGTTGTCTGTAAGGCGTTCTCGGTCAGCAGTCTCCTATTTTATTTGTTTTCTCACACCAGTGTGGATGCCGTTATTGTTTAATGGCCTATTGTTTGGTTCTTAACCACAGACTGAGTGACTTGGCTTGACTTGCCTCTCCTCAGACGGAGAAAATGATTGCCAGATTGAAGAAGGTCTCTGTGTTTTCACTTTGGAGGTTTTGAGCTCTGTTTTTGGGGGTCAAGTCTCTACACTGCCAAGAGATGGAGTTATCATCTCTGTGTGTGTGTGTGTGTTTTACCTGCATACCGCAGCTCCTGCAAAGCAGGAAAACATTTTTTGACAGTTAATTGATTATAAAGTATGAGGGGATATCAGTGAACAAATGCTGTAGTCAAGGCTACGACAGCACCAGCACAATGAGTGGAGCTTACTCAGGTGTTCAAAAGCTCATATCAGACCGAGAGCCTGATCCTTCTCAGGTAGTTCTTTATGAACTTTAGTGTAGAAACTGATCTCTCCACAGAAGTGACAGTTACAAGGATGGTAAAAACAGCTTGATTGATGTGGCAACATCAAGCAAACTGGGCAGAAAGGAGGCGTGCTTCAAATACAGCAGTTCTGCAACACCTTTAATTGAGCCTCTCATTCTCCTTAATTGCCGGCCTCAACACATTACGGAAAGAGATGAACTGTGTAGGAAGCTCTGGGGACAGGTCGTCTGGATACTGGACAGCCAATAAATTGTCAGATGCAAAGAGTTCTTGTCCGCTAAAGCTATGTTGCGATTTCGTTCATACTGGTGAAGCGGCATTTGAGTTGTGTGGTTGCAATAGCAACAGTCCCTTATCTCTGGTACAGTATATCTTGGCATGCGTCATGCAAGATTAAGTTTAAATTGTGTGCAGTGCAATGGACAAATAATGCACAATGTCTCAGGAAAGACTGTCTGGTCTGGCAAAAATACTCAGTATAGGAAACAGTCGGGCCCGCAACCTGGACCTACAGGCCGTGGTGAAAACATTTGCACACAAAAAAGGAGGACTTCAGGACACCAAACGAGTTTCTCAAGTTGGATTTAATTTAATTTACCTTGAATATTGCAGCCCATTTGTGTAGGCTATTAGCCAGACAAAATCCGCTGAGTTCAACAAATAGTGGCTGAATTTATCCTCAAGCTGACTAGTTGTTTCCTCATTGTTGGGCTTTTTGATGTGTACTTTTTACACAAAGTGTATAAATAGCAGCTAAATTCGGTATCTAGCTAAAGATAGTGCACTGCATCGTGAAACAATCCCTAGTAAACAAATGTTTTTAGGGTGGACTGACTATTATTTGGCATTAATAGTCTGGTTTTACACACAACTTTCTATCCAAGCTGGGAGAGAGCGCAAAGATGGCTCATGTCATGAAGGTTCAGGTAACCTATACAGGGAAGTTATGTATATAAAAAAATAAAATACAAATTGGTAGCTGTTTAGTATGCTGTTGGATAAAACATTTATTTTACAATCTGCAATTTTGGAATTTCCAACTATAATTACTGAACAAGTAATTACATTATTGCCAGCAGTCTAAAAATGACAGCATTACGACACCGTGTATGCCTTTGTGAAATGTTAGGCTTAACCTGAGAAGATGACGACCAAATAGGCCTACCAATAAACTTTTATCCATTAGCTGAAGCAAAGCTAGGATTTCTTTGGTGCCAGGGCATGTATATCTTCGATTCGATAAGCATGCAGCCGCATAGACATGTCGCAATTTCAGCACCATGGACAGCAATCGGTAGTCTATACTTCAAAATATATACTGAACAAAAATATACACCCAACAAATTGTGCACACATTTGTTTACATGTCTGTTAGTGAGCATTTCTCCTTTGCAAAGATAATCCATCCACCTGACAGGTGTGGCATATCAAGAAACTGATTAAACAGCATAAACCCAGGGACGTCGTTTTAGAGAATTTGGCAGTAAGTCAAACCGGCCTCACAACTACAGACCACGTGTCACCACGCCAGCCCAGGACCTCCACATCCGGGATTGTCTGAGACCTGTCACCCGGACAGCTGATGAAAATGTAGGAGTATTTCTGTCTGTAATAAAAAAAAAAAACATTTTGATTGGCTGGGCCTGGCACCCCAGTGGGTGGGCCTATGCCCTCTCAGGCCCACCCATGGCTGCGACCCTGCCCAGTCATGTGAAATCCATATATTAGGGCCTAACACATTTATTTCAATTGACTGATTTTCTTATATGAACTGTAACTCAGTAAAATCATTGAAATTATTGCATGTTGAGTGTGTATTTTTTTGTTCAGTATAATTCTGGGTGTCTTCCTGTTCATATCTCCTAGTTCCGTTCAAATGTAGTTTAATTATGTGAGTCAGTGGGTTGATGCCCTCAGGTCTGGTACATTCTCTGTTACTCACTTATTGCTCATAGCAGGAATACAGAAACAAAGATACAATGTCCCTGCCCCCTTTTCCAAATGTCTCTCTTCCCAGCCCACAGAATGTGCAAAGAGCACTTTCAACACCTGCCTATAACTAAGTGAAGAGAAGTTTCTTCAAATGTTCTGTGACCTTCGGGACCTTAAGTCCCACTGCTCCCTGAGCTGTTGAGTTAGCCCCAGTGCTCCATAGTGAATGGCGACGCTAGAGTTTTAATAACTGGAGGATTCCGGGTGCTGTGAAGTGATAGAAAATTTGGCCTCTCTGCTCTTTGATGTTCCCTGTGACTCTTAATGAGGATCAGACTTGGGGGTACGCGGAGGTCAGGGGGACAGCCAAGGGAGAGGGGTGAGGTGGAACGCCAGAGACCGCCGGTCCCCTCAGCTGTCTTAAAATGAGTGAGATTTATTGTATTTTATTCTCTCCCCTCTACCTCCCTCTTTCTCCTTCACTCTCTCTCTTTTCCCACTCCTCTCTTTAATCACAGTAGCCTGAGTACCCCTCCTCCCTGGGTGAGTTTATTAGGGAGGCCTTGGCCCAGATGAATCAGCCCTGTGAAGGACGACTGTCTCTGAAGTCAGACGTTTTCGCGAGCACCTTTGGGAACGGGAGGTGGGATGGGGCGGAGTGGGGTGGGTGGCAGGCTGACTGAGAGGGACGTATGACACAGGAAGCACACCGAGCGGGGTGCGTGCTCCAGGGGAGCCCAGAAACACGTGTGTACACACGCCAATGACACGGCAAAGGTTCAGGGGCAGGGGGTGATGTTGGGGAGGGGGGAGAGCCTGTCTGAACTCTGACCCCACATTTGAAATATAAGGCCAATCAAAAACATGTGTGATGCTGTTGCTATGGTATGTCTGCCCCTCCTGCATTCCTCTCTACATTTCACAGAAGTATGCATTGAATGAACACCCCCAGACAAACCCCAGAGAAACCAGGTCACTGTAATGTCATTGACGTGTGGTCTTGGAAGAGATAACATCCTGCGTGACAATCCTTTCCTGTCCGAGCCAGTCGTAGTGGAAACCCTGAGGACGTGATTGACTCATGTCAAATGGGACTTTGTGTCCCTGTCACTCATTGGCCAGGGGACACTCTGCACCTAAGTGACAGACAGTACAGAACGAATACCAACAACGGACACCCAGGCTGCTTCCCAAATTGCATCCTATTCCCTTTATAGTGCAGTCCTGGCCAAAAAGTAGTGCACCTGATAGGGAGTAGGTTGCCATTTGGGATGCACCCCCCCTGTCACCATGAGCCGGTAACGGACAAGCAGGATAGGCTATAAACTGTAGAAGTTTTTGTTGAAGATGTTGATTCAACGTACAATAGAAAGGCAACCAGCTGCAATAGGATTGTGAGTTTGCTCATCAAAATAGCATTGAAGTTCAACGCACAATACAATGCCGAACATTTTTAACAACGTGATGTGACGTGGTTCAATGCGCACATAAATCAGCACAATCTACTTTTTCGTTTTTTTTAAATTGCCGGTGTCTTGGAGAAGTTGGATCATGTATACCAGAGATGGGCAACTGGCGGCCCTGCTTTTGTAGAGGGGGGGGGGCTCGGTCAGGGTCTCAGTTAGAATTATAGAATACACAGGGCGCAATTTCGAAATGTGGTTTTGCATCAGCAGTCACTCAATTTGCCCGTGCTACATGTTGGGGATTGTTAAGTTCGTCTAGCGGCCAGTTATTTAAACTTGTAGTGAGCATGGTCGAATTACCAACCGGGTTGGGGCCCCATTGATCATTAATTATCATAATAAATACTGCCAACATTTTCCTCCACTCTATGGCAATATGTGTAGAATTGCAGGAAATTACCTGTAAACCTGCGACAACAAGAAAACTGCACCCCATGGCCGTCTCATTTTATTTGTCACGTGCTGAGTACAACCTTACCCTGAAATGCTTACTTACAAGCCCTTAACTAACAATGCAGTTCAAGAAATAGTTAAGAAAATTAGTAGAATTCCATGAAATTAGTTATAAAATAGCAAAAACTTCTCTCCGCCCCCATGGCAAAATGTGTAGAATTACAGGAAATGAACATTAAAACTATACAAATGTATCTTCAATGTCACAAGGGTGGGGGGTGCGCAGACCCACAAGCCACTGCGGCCTCATGATGAGTGCAGTTTTTTTTGTGGCCCCCATCCCTGATATATACTGTGCCAATGCGATACAAAAAAACAAGGCATTTGTGGTAAGTGCATGGAGGCCACCATCTTTATGCACGTCCGCCATTGTAAGTCAACCAGCTGCAATAGGAGCTGAACCAACATACATTCTCAATTTAAATTGTACAATATGTTCTCAAATTAGAATTTTAGGTTGAGTGAACATACATTTCAATTTGAGAATTTATTCTACCTTATTTGCATATTTCCCAGTGTGCCTTGCCTTTCGAGTGAATTGTAGTTACCACCCATTACGGTATTTGTTAGCGAAAGAGACATGGTTGTTGTATTCAATGGCTTTGAGTCCTGTAGCCTTCACCAAATGAGTGTCTATGTAAATATGTTCTGACAATACATTACATACACATCATACCTTTCATTGAGGGCCTACTTACAGGCCACATCAAGTCACGTTATGCTGACTTGCAAAGTGACGTGTAGTTCCTATTGGAATCCAGCCAGAGTGAGGATATCCAACAATGTCGAAGGTTCATAAAGATGGCGTCCCCCGTGTACTTAACACAAATGCCTCTTTTGCTAGTGTCATGACTTTCCTGTGAGGATCCAAATAGGTCAGATCAGGTTTGCAATGAATAACTTCAACTAGACCCCCTATCAACCGCAGGGGGGGACTGGTGGGGGTCAACACCTCACTCCCTGTTTCGAAATCAAGGACAGAACATTCAGCTTTCAAGGACAGAACATTCAGAGGAATGTGCATTTGTTTTAAGAAGACTTTTCCCGCCGAAACTCTAACACGTTCTAAAGCGAGTACTGGAATAATATTTCTAACAGAACTTGGGGATGGTCAGAGGTGATTTAAAGACCACTAATGTAATTTTGGTTGTTATTTTGTGATGTCATTAAAAATGTTATAAGGGAAATACTATAACTTTGAAAGTATACCCACTACATATACGAAGTTTCCATCCTATGTGTTGTGCATGAAATATGAAAAATTATGAAAGTGGTTTTGTTAAGAGGGATGTGATTTGAGAAAATTGTTTCTATAACTGTGCACAGTAAGTAGTCACTGCCCCCTTGAGTGATGTCAGAGAGTGTGTCAGCCTGACGAAACTGCCCCTTTGTAACAAACTGTAGAAAATGATGGGTTAAGAGTGAACATATCAGACCAGAGAGACGTAGAGCTGCCGCTCATATTTAAAGTGTTTTGAACTCTGAATCTCAACACGAGGTAGAGACAATAAAGTCACCTCCTGGACAATCACTGGTACGGCTGATTAGCTGTCCTAAGTAAAGTATCTAGAAAAGCTCATTTTAAGTGGAACGATTCTATTACTCTGCTCAAACCATCTCATCACCCCACTAGGAACCATTGACACGGCCTGGCTAGCCTATCTTCAAAGAGGCATCTTCCAGAGCGAATGGAAGGAGAATCAGCTCTGTAGTTCTGTTCAGGACTACACGTCAAGTCACCGGATACGGGACAACTGCAGAGGAGAACAACAGTAGAATATTTGTTGAACCATTTTGGAACAATCAGAGCCTTACAGGCCCGGGTTCCGAGAGATACACACTGATTCAAGGGATTTTCATGTAAATACATGAACTATTTCTTATTCCAAGCGGGCGGCAGTTTGTGTGCAAAGTATAAGAGTACTCTAAGTGTGAGTAGTTTCTAAATGTACCAACGTTAAGTGTCTCTGTCCCCCTCTCTCACTCTCGTTTGGAATGATGATATGAGGTTATGATTAATAAATTGACTGTTTATAGATGTGATAGGTAAAGACCTTTTAGAGTTTAATTCAGGAGATGGTAACTCTTTAAAGAACCGCTCTCGTGGTGCCCCAGATCCTAATTAGTTAATTGTTACCTGATTAAATTAATCAGGTAACAATTAAACATAGTTAGTTTTAGATAAATAACAGTCTTCAGATTAATGTTAAAAGTCACGACACTAGTTTACCATATTGTTCATTGCTCTCGGTTACTCTTTTTTGTATCGTCATTAGCACAATATACAGTACCTTTGGAAACTATTCAGACCCCTGGACTTTTTTCCACGTTTTGTTTTGTTACAGCCTTATTCTAAAATTGATTAAATTGTGTAGATTGATGAGGGATAAAAAATAATAACCCATAATGACAAAGCAAAAACAGTTTGTTAGAAATATTTGTTAATTTATTTAAAAAAAATAACAACTGAAATATATCACATTTACATAAGTATTCAGACTCTTTACTCAGTACTTTGTTGAAGCACCTTTGGCAGCGATTGCAGGCTTGAGTCTTCTTGGGTATGACGCTACAAGCTTGGCACACCTGTATTTGGTTAGTTTCTCCCATTCTTCTCTGCAGATTCTCTCAAGCTCTGTCAGATTGGATGTGGAGCGTTGCTGCACAGCTATTTTCAGGTCTCTGCAGAGATGTTCGATCGGGTTCAAGTCCGAGCTCTGGCTGGGCCACTTAAGGACATTCAGAAACTTGTCCTGAAGCCACTCTTGCTTTGTCTTGGCTGTGTGCTTAGGTTCGTTGTCCTGTTGGAAGGTGAACCTTCGCCCCAGTCTGAGAACCTGCTCCAGAGCGCTCAGGACTTCATTAAGGATCTCTCTACTTTGCTCTGTTCATCTTTGCCTCGATCCTGATTAGTTTCCCAGTCCGTCCCGCTGAAAAATATCCCCACACCATGATGATGCCACCACCATGCTTCACCGTAGTGATGGTGCCAGGTTTCCTCCAGAAGTGACGGATGGCATTCAGTTCAAAGAGTTCAATCTTGGTTCCATCAGACTAGAGAATCTTTTTTCTCATGGTCTGAGAGTCTTTAGGTGCCTTTTTTGGGCAAACTCCAAGCGGGCTGTCATGTGCCTTTTACTGAGGAGTGGCTTCCGTCTGGTCACTCCACCATAAAGGCCTGATTGGTGGAGTGCTACAGAGATGGTTGTCCTTCTGGAAGGTTCTCCCATCTCCACAGAGGAACTCTAGAGGTCTTTAAGAGTGATCATCGGCTTCTTGGTCACTTCCCTGACCAAGGCTCTTCTCCTCCATTTGCTCAGTTTGGCATGGGAGGCCAGCTCTAGGAAGAGTCTGGTTGGTTCCAAACTTTTTCCATATAAGAATGATGGAGGCCACTGTGTTCCTGGGGACCTTCAATGCTGCAGAAATATTTTGGTACCCTTCCCCAGATCTAATTTGTTTGGAAAATGTATATTATTTATGGCTGTGTAGCATAAGATATATAAACCAATCAATGTACATGCAAATCACAGGTATTGAAACAAAACATTTCTGAAAATAAACCTGCAATAGAGCATGCTGGGAAATATGATAATAACGGGTGTGGTTTGGAGCAAACATAAATTTTGTATTTTTTACTCAACAAGCTTGTTAAAATTTGTTTGTTGAGGAAACATAAAAAAAATTGTCCTTTTAAAAGTCCACTCAACTCACAAACTAACGCTTATTAAGCAATTGGTTAAGTTGGCTTTTTTACAGTGAAGATGTGGAAGAATGAGTTCTCTGAAAGTTATTAGTTAAATATAATTTGTCCTGACTCAAATACTCATGCATTTGTCTCCAAAGAAAGATTTTCCAAGGTTATTTTGGGGGTCATTGATATCAGCAATGCAGCTTTGTCTGGACAGTCCATCTCCAAGAAGAAATCCAAAGAGATGTGAGCTCATTCTGCCTGTCAGATCCTGCAGTTCATTGGTCCAGTGCCTAATGGGAGGGAATGGATCAAGTCAACCCAAATAATATATGTTCCCTATTGGTGGTCCTGAGTTCACGGTCCAGTCCCCCCTCTACGCATCGCTCCACAGCCTAGCCCAACCAAGCCTGTAATACACACACACACACTCACTCTCTCTCTTTCTTTCTCTCTCTCTCTCCTTTGCTAATGACTGTGCCACACTCACAGGGATTTATTGGCCTTTTGGCTAATGCACTGATTTTATTTTTTTCACCAAACTTATTTTTTTAGATGAGAGCTCCATCTTTACTTTACTGGCCTCTTGCCCTCGCTCTTTCTCCTGTGCTCCTGCTCAGTCCTTCTTTCTGTCTGTCACTAACACAAATCTATAGGGCTATACGCTACGGTACGGTATGTGTGTGCTTCCAACGGTTAACTGAGCTCTTCCTCCCGGAGCATCCTCAAGGCTACGATAAGTCTGTCTAAAATCCTGGGTCTGGACACTACCCTCTGCAACTATATCCTGGACTTCCTGACAGCTGGACCACAGGCTGTGAGGATTGGAAACAACATCTCCTTCGAACTGACTCTTAATACAGGGACACCCCAGGGTTGTGTCCTCAGCCCTCTGCTGTACTCCCTGTCTACCCACGACTGCGTGGCTTTGCACGACACCAACTCCCTCATCAAGTTTGCTGACGACACCACAGTTGAAGGCGCGATAACCAACAACGATGAGTTAGCCTATAGGGAGGAGGTTAGTGAACTGGTATTGTGGTGCCAGGACAACAACCTCTCCGTCAACATCAGCAAATCAAAGGAGTCGTTCATTGACTTCAGGAATCAGAGGAGGGAGCACGCCCCGATCCACATCAATGGGACTGCAGTAGAGAGAGTAAGCCGTTTTAAGTTCCTCACGTCCATATCACCGATGACTTGAGATGGACCAGGGCGCAACAGCAGCTCTACTTCCTAAGGCGGCTGAAGAAATTCAGCAGGCCACCCTGCGTCCTCTCCAAATACTACTGCTGCACCATCAAGAGTTTCCCACAAGACAACACATGCTAGCAATTCCAAAGTAAATGTATTCATTTCAAACTCACCGCTCGCAGGTGGGAAGCTTGTGCATGCGACGAGGACAAGTGCAGCAGTGCACTGCCGTGCTTGCAGTGGCAGAAGGGCAGAGGGGCAGATTGTCAAGATTAATGAGTTCATGACAAATGATCTAGTTTGATCTGCAAATCGTTGCAGTTAAAGTTACATGAGAGAAAAGACTACAAATAAAATAAAAATGTATTTGTTACTTAAAAAACCCCGCCACCAATAAAAACAGCACTTTTTTCATAGGAGGGCAAAAGGGCAGGTGCTCCAGGATCCCTGGGGCTCTCTGTGCACGTGTGTGCGTGTGCTTTTTTGCATTTCTGTATTTGTGTGTGACATGTTAGCTGGAATGCTTACGTGGGTACTCGGCATACGCTTTGGTGCCTCTGTGTGTGTTGGTTCAGCAGATCTGGGATGCTGACTACAGGCTTGTGGAGGACTGGAGGCGCTGCTGCTGTCTCACATGCCGTGAATGTGGTGGGAGAGAGAGGTAACGTCCTGGTTCTGACTGCATGGAGGATACCGGATCGTATTTGCCACTAAACTGAAACAAACGGACTGAACGAGGTGACTACCTGAACTAGTCCAATAAGAAACATTTGTTTTATGCTGTGAAGTGAGCCTGCTGTTACTGCAGCTCCCTGAAACATATTTTATGCATCAACCCATCACTGGTCTCTCTCTTTCTCTCCAAATATATGCCTTAACACTGTTGCTGATCTCTCAACATTGATTATCACTTACTCCCTAGTCTCTGTTATAAACACTGAGTGTACGAAAAACCATTAAGACCACCTGATCAGGTGAAAGCTATGATCCCCAATTGATGTCACTTGTTAAATCCACTTCAATCAGTGTAGATGAAAGGGAGGAGACAGGTTGAAGAAGGATTTTTAAGCCTTGAGACAATTGAGACATGACTTGTGTATGCGTGCCATTCAGAGGGTGAACGGACAAGACAAAACATTTAAGTGCCTTTTTAACCGGTGCACCGGTTTGTGTCAAGAACTGCAACGCTGCTGGGTTTTTCCACGCTCAACAGTTTCCTGTGTGCATCAAGAATGGTCCACCACCCAAAGGACATCCAGACAACTTGACACAACTGTCGGAAGCTTTGGAGTCAACATTGTAGAGTCCATGCCCCGATGAATTGAGGCTGATCTGAGGGCATAAGAGGGTGTGAAACTCAATATTAGGAAAGTGTTTCTAATATTTGGTATTCGCAGTGTACCTCAGCCCCCACACTAAAATGTTTACGCTCGTCAGAGCAGATGATGTTCTCGCCCGTTGACCTGTGCTCATCATGCCCATATGAACTGTTCACGTCAGGAGCTCAAATATTCATATTCATGTAGGTGTGGAATAAGCGTGAAACAGAAGGGGCAGAAAGTTTCAACTAGGCATGAATACACAGCAGCTTCCCTGGGTCTACATAATGAAGATCTATGGATGTGTGATTTGTTTGATTGAGTGTGGGGACAGGTGTCTTATATACAGGTACCGAGTTCAAACGGGTGCAGTTAATACAGGTAATGAGTGGAGAACAGGACGGCTTCTTAAAGAAAAAATAACAGGTCTGTGAGAGCCGGAATTCTATGTGATCAAATACTTTTGTCATGCAATAAAATGCAAATGAATTACTTAAAAATCATACAATGTGATTTTCTGGATTTTTGTTTTAGATTCCGTCTCTCACAGTTGAAGTGTACCTATGATAAAAATTACAGACCTCTACATGCTTTGTAAGTAGGAAAACCTGCAAAATCGGCAGTGTATCCAACACTTGTTCTCCCCACTGTATATAGGACTAATTTTAATGTGGATACTCCAATCAAAGTGTATGTAAACTTCCGACTTCAACTGTGTGTGTATATACAGTCGGAAGTTTACATACACTTAGGTTGGAGTATCCACAGTAAAACGAGTCCTATATCGACAACCTGAAAGGCCGCTCAGCAAGGAAGAAGTCACTGCTCAAAAACCACCATAAAAAAGCCAGACTACGGTTTGCAACTGCACATGGGGACAAAGGTCATACTTTTTGAAGAAATGTCCTCTGGTCTGATGAAACAGAAATATAACTGTTTGGCCATAATAACTATCGTTATGTTTGAAGCACAGGGGTGGCAGCATTATGTTGTGGGGGTGCTTTGCTGCAGGAGGGACTGGTGCATTTCACAAAATAGATGGCTTCATCGGGAAGGATAATTATGTGGATATATTGAAGCAACATGTCAAGACATAAGTCAGGAAGTGTCACGAGCGTCTTGATATGAGTGAGAGGACCAAGGCGCAGCATGATATGAATACATCTTTTTATTTATACGAAGACGGAACACGAAACACTTATTCAAACTAACAAAACAACAAACGACCGTGAAACTACAAACGCAAGTGCACACACAAACTACTTACGTTCGACATAGACTAGACATGTACAATGACCCACAACAGCTAAAGCCTATGGCTGCCTTAAATATGGCTCCCAATCAGAGACAACAGAAACCAGCTGTCTCTAATTGGGAACCCATTCAGGCAACCATAGACTTTCCTAGACAACTACACACAACACTAAACCATCTATACTCCTTAACCCTCTAAACCATACAACCCCCTAGACAATACAAAAACACATACTTCACCATGTCACACCCTGACCTAACTAAAATAATAATGAACACAAAGATAACTAAGGCCAGGGTGTGACATAACCCCCCCCTTAAGGTGTGAACTCCGGGCGCACCAGCATAAAGTCTAGGGGAGGGTCTGGGTGGGCGTCTGTCCACGGTGGCAGCTCTGGCACTGGTCGTGGTCCCCACCCCACCATAGTCACTACCCACTTTCTTAACCCCACTGGAATAAGGGGCAGCACCAGGATAAGGGGCAGCACCAGGATAAGGGGCAGCACCAGGATAAGGGGCAGCACCAGGATAAGGGGCAGCACCAGGATAAGGGGCAGCACCGGACTGAGGGGCAGCACCGGACTGAGGGGCAGCACCGGACTGAGGGGCAGCACCAGGATAAGGGGCAGCACCAGGATAAGGGGCAGCACCAGGATAAGGGGCAGCACCAGGATAAGGGGTAGCACCAGGATAAGGGGCAGCACCAGGATAAGGGGTAGCACCAGGATAAGGGGCAGCACCAGGATAAGGGGCAGCACCGTACTGAATGGCGGATCCTGGCTGACTGGCTCTGGCGGATCCTGGCTGGCTGGCGGATCCTGTCTGGTTGGCGGCTCTGGCGGATCCTGTCTGGTTGGCGGCTCTGGCGGATCCTGTCTGGTTGGCGGCTCTGGCGGATCCTGTCTGGTTGGCGGCTCTGGCGGATCCTGTCTGGTTGGCGGCTCTGGCGGATCCTGTCTGGTTGGCGGCTCTGGCGGATCCTGTCTGGTTGGCGGCTCTGGCGGATCCTGTCTGGTTGGCGGCTCTGGCGGATCCTGTCTGGTTGGCGGCTCTGGCGGATCCTGTCTGGTTGGCGGCTCTGGCGGATCCTGTCTGGTTGGCGGCTCTGGCGGATCCTGTCTGGTTGGCGGCTCTGGCGGATCCTGTCTGGTTGGCGGCTCTGGCGGATCCTGTCTGGTTGGCGGCTCTGGCGGATCCTGTCTGGTTGGCGGCTCTGGCGGATCCTGTCTGGTTGGCGGCTCTGGCGGATCCTGTCTGGTTGGCGGCTCTGGCGGATCCTGTCTGGTTGGCGGCTCTGGCGGATCCTGTCTGGTTGGCGGCTCTGGCGGATCCTGTCTGACGAATGGCTCTAGCGGCTCCTGACTGACGAACGGCTCTAGCGGCTCCTGACTGACTAACGGCTCTGACGGCTCGGGACAGACGGGCGGCTCAGGCGGCGCTGGGCAGACGGATGGCTCTGACGGCTCGGGACAGACGGGCGGCTCAGACGGCGCTGGGCAGACGGATGGCTCAGACGGCGCTGGGCAGACGGATGGCTCAGACGGCGCTGGGCAGACGGATGGCTCAGACGGCGCTGGGGAGACGGATGGCTCAGACGGCGCCGGGGAGACGGATGGCTCAGATGGCGCCGGGGAGACGGATGGTTCAGATGGCACTGGGCAGACGGATGGCTCTGGCCGGATGAGGCGCACTGTAGGCCTGGTGCGTGGTACCGGAACTGGTGGTACCGGGCTGGGGACACGCATCTCAGGGCTAGTGCGGGGAGCAGCAACAGGACGCACAGGACTCTGGGGACACACAGGAGGCTTGGTGCGTGGTTTAGGCACTGGTGGTAAAGGGCTGGAGACACGCACCATAGAGCTAGTGCGTGGAGGAGGCACTGGTGGTACTTGACTGGGGCGGGGAGGTGGCGCCGGAAATACCGGACCGTGCAGGCGTACTGGTTCCCTTGAACACCGAGCCTGCCCAACCTTACCTGGTTGAATGCTCCCCGTCGCCCGACCAGTGCGGGGAGGTGGAATAACCCGCACCGGGCTATGAACACGTACAGGAGACACCGTGCGCTCTATTGCGTAACACGGTGCCCGCCCGTCTCCTACCTGCCCTCGGCCCACTACCTCTTAGCCACCCCCCAAGAAATTTTTGGGTAGTACTCGCGGGCTTCCAGCCTTGCCTCCATGCTGCCTCCTCATATCGCCTCCTCTCGGCTTTCGCTGCTTCCAGCTCTTCACGAGGGAGGCGATATTCTCCCGGTTGTGCCCAAGGTCCCTTTCCATCTAATATCTCCTCCCATGTCCATGAATCCTTGATGCATTGATCCTGTTGCCGCTTGTCATGCTGCTTGATCCGGGTTTGGTGGGTCATTCTGTCACGAGCGTCTTGATATGAGTGAGAGGACCAAGGCGCAGCATGATATGAATACATCTTCTTTTTATTTATACGAAGACGGAACACGAAACACTTATTCAAACTAACAAAACAACAAACGACCGTGAAACTACAAACGCAAGTGCACACACAAACTACTTACGTTCGACATAGACTAGACATGTACAATGACCCACAACAGCTAAAGCCTATGGCTGCCTTGAATATGGCTCCCAATCAGAGACAACAGAAACCAGCTGTCTCTAATTGGGAACCCATTCAGGCAACCATAGACTTTCCTAGACAACTACACACAACACTAAACTATCTATACTCCTTAACCCTCTAAACCATACAACCCCCTAGACAATACAAAAACACATACTTCACCATGTCACGCCCTGACCTAACTAAAATAATAATGAACACAAAGAACTAAGGCCAGGGTGTGACAGGAAGTTAAAACTTGGTCGCAAATGGGTCTTCCAAATGGACAATGACCCCAAGCATACTTCCAAAGTTGTGTCAAAATGGCTTAAGGACAACAAAGTCAAGGTATTGGAGTGGCCATCACAAAGCCCTGACCTCAATCCTATAGAAAATTTGTAGGCATAACTGAAAAAGTGTGTGCGAGCAAGGAGGCCTACAAACCTGACTCAGTTACACCAGCTATGTCAGGAGGAATGGGCCAAAATTCGCCCAACTTATTTTGGGAAACTTGTGGAAGGCTACCCGAAACATTTGACCTAAGTTAAACAATTTAAAGGCAATGCTACCAAATACTAATTGAGTGTATGTAAACTTCTGACCCACTGGGAATGTGATGAAAGAAATAAAAGATGAAATAAATCATTCTCTCTACTATTATTCTGACATTTCACATTCTTAAAATAAAGTGGTGATCTTAACTGACCTAAGACAAGGATCTTTTACTAGGATTAAATGTCAGGAATTGTGAAAAACTGAGTTTATGTAACGTTCGTCTATTTCTTCCTCCTCCTCGGATGAGGAAAGGCGAGAAGGATCGGACCAAAATGCAGCGTAGGTGGAATACATGATGTAATTTATTTAAACAAGACGAATACGTAACACACTTGAGAAATTACAAAACAAAAAACGACGTAGACCGACCTGAACATATGAACTTACATAAACACGAAGAACGCACGAACAGGTACAGACTAGAACAAACTAAACAGTCCCGAGTGGTGCGACATACACAGACACAGGAACAATCACCCACAAACAAACAGTGTGAACAGCCTACCTAAATATGGTTCTCAATCAGAGGAAACGTAAAACACCTCCCCCTGATTGAGAACCATATCAGGCTAATTAACCATGAACCCAACATAGAAACACATAACATAGAATGCCCACCCCAACTCACGCCCTGACCATACTAAACAAGACAAAATAAAGGAAATCAGGTCAGGAACGTGACAGTTTAAATGGATTTGGCTAAGGTGTATGTAAACTTCCGACTTCAACTGTGTGTATATTTTTATATATGTCAAAAACAAGGACATTTCTAAGGTAGTGTATTTATTTATATATATAAATAAATACGCTACCAGTCAAAAGTTTGGGGTCACTTAGAAATGTCCTTGTTTTTGAAAGAAAAGCAATTTTTTTGTCCATTAAAATAACATAAAATTGATCAGAAATACAGTGTAGACATTGTTAATAGAGATGCACGATATATCGGTGAACATATCGGAATTTGTCGATATTTGCTAAAAATGCCAACATCGGTATTAGCCCGATGTCTAGTTTAACGCCGATGTTAAAAACCGATGTCAAAGCTACAGTGCATACCTATACTCAGCATAAAAGGAAACGTCCCTTTTTCAGGACCCTGTCTTTCAAAGATAATTTGTAAAAATTCAAATAACTTCACAGATCTTCATTGTAAAGGGTTTAAACACTCCCATGCTTGTTCAAATAACCATAAACAATTAATGACCATGCAACTGTGAAACGGTCGTTAAGAAACTAACAGCTTACAGACGGTAGGCAATTAAGGTCACAGTTATGAATACTCATTACAATAAAGAGGCCTTTCTACTGACTCTGAAAAACACCAAAAGAAAGATGCCCAGGGTCCCTGCTCATCTGTGTGAACGTGCCTTAGGCATGCTGCAAGGAGGCATGAGGACTGCAGATATGGCCAGGGCAATAAATTGCATTCTCCATACTATGAGACGCCTAAGACAGCGCTACAGGGAGACTGGACGGACAGCTGATTGTCCTCGTAGTGGCAGACCACGTGTAACAACACCTGCACAGGATCAGTACATCCGGACATCACACCCTTACGGAACAGGTACAGGATGGCAACAACAACTGCCCGAGTTACACCAGGAACGCACAATCCCTCCATCAGTGCTCAGACTGTCCGCAATAGGCTGAGAGAGGCTGGACTGAGGGCTTGTAGGCCTGTTGTATGGCAGGTCCTCACCAGACATCACCGGTAACAACGTCACCTATGGGCACAACCCCACCGTAGCTGGACCAGACAGGACTGGCAAAAAGTGCTCTTCACTGAGGAGTCACGGTTTTGTCTGTCGTGTCTTTGCTATCATTAAATTGAAGACTTATAGTTTTTATCAAAGATTCCTGTAATTAGGCATTACGCGATCACTTGAGTAATAACGTAACTAATTAACTATGAATTCGAGGGCACCAGGGAAAATAGTCAGATTACAAAGTTATAATTTCCCAATATAACCTTTCAGATATTTTCATATCTGATCAATAGTCTTCTGATTAATGATTTATTTATTTTTACCTCACGTTAGTCTCATTCCAAACGTCGTAAATTGTTGATTATCTGCACGAACAGTCTTCACTATGAGTCATCCATACATCAATTGTCTTAAATCATTTATTTATTACTAACTAATTAATTCACAGAAATGCATAAACAAACAAACAAACTTAAAATTGGTTACATGAAAATGATGGGAGAAATATGCCCTAGGGGGCTAAACCGGCATGGCGGCTGATTAGACAAAAAGGGAAAATGGGGGGTCGATTCAGAAGTCACTACAGAGTATACTCTTTATAACAATTGACATGCTAATCCTTACACATGAACGCTCACTCATTCGGGAACAATTGCAATCAATATATATATATAGTTACGCTCGGTGTGTGTCGTCTTGATCGTTGGAGAGAAGTTAGTTTCTGTTGGAGATTCGTAGGTCTCTGTCTTGGCTATTGTGGAGAGTTCAGAGAGACATTCGTTATAGAATGATTGTTTCGGCGGTTGTCTTTCTTCGCGTTCAATGATACCGAATTCCTAGCTGCAGACTAGTAATCAATATCAAAGACTTGTTCTTGATCGTCTAAGAGTTTAACCACATGATATGGTTATAGATTCCGCAATGTTACATAACCTTCGTTCTCCTCTTAATGGAGAAAAACATGGTCTAATGGTAATTTCTCAGAGTTGACTTTTATTCAGATAGCAGGAAGGGGCTGTCCTTGGATGTCTGACACAACTGGCTCAGGGGCGGGTCAGACGGGTTTAGTTCAAATCAAACGGGATTTGTATTTTTCTTCATTAAACAGTCCAAAATCATATTACACAATTATACAAACAGTATCATACTCACTCATTCATTTTATACAACAAACAGATGTAAACCTCATATCTGAGGTTATTATATAAACAGCGGTATGGTAATGTAGTCCCACAGTCTCTCATGAGTTTCCCACATGGGGACAAACGGGCATGTTAATAGCTGGACTCTCCACCGATCTTTTATACTTCTGCAGGAATATGAAATATGTTCGTACCTCAAGTTCTGTGAGGTGGAAGAGAATTCCTTTGTCCTGAAAGTTTACCCTCTCTCTTAATACTGTTTGGCCATGAGGAGATTCTCAGGAATTTACGACGTCTCTCTGTGATCACCGCATGGGTTGTGGTAGGAAAGGGAGAGGCAGGGAGAGGGGGATGGGGTTTGCAATACCCAAGCAGGCAACGTCATGACATGTCTCACCAGGGGTGATGGTCGGATTTACATTTATAGTCATAGGAATGAGCGTTACACCGAGGCCTGTTCACTGGAGCAGGATCAATTTGGAGGTGGAGGGTCCGTCATGGTCTGGGGGCGGTGTGTCACAGCATCATCGGACTGAGCTTGTTGTGGGACACATTATTCCATTTCGGTTTGTCACATGTCTGTGGAACTTGCTCAGTTTATGTCTCAGTTGTTGAATCTTGTTATGTTCATACAAATATTTACACATGTTAAGTTTGCTGAAAATAAACACAGTTGACAGTGAGAGGACGTTTATTTTTTTGCTGATTTTATATAATGTAATGACGCCACGTAAAATTTTGCACAACACGTTCAACACAGCATTCCTAACCTAGCCCACAATGTCTGCTGTGTGGATCGAGCACTCAACAAGTCGAGCAGTCATTTGGAAGAGTAAGAAAATTTCAGCAAGACAACTCAAAGGCGAAATCCATTAAAGCCAAGATAATGGAATTCATTGCCCTTGACAATCAACCGTTCTCTGTCATGGGTGACGTTGCCTTTCGTCGACTGGTCGAGCACCGGTACGCACTTGTAAAGGGTCCTATGTGTGGCTGGTGTAGAGAGTCAGGCGCAGGACAGCAAATATGAGTAATCAACGTACTTTTACTCAAAATGTCAAATAAACAAAGTAACAAATACACGCACACAGACCAAAAATACAATAAACAATCACTCACAAAAACCCATGGGGGAACAGAGGGTTAAATAATGAAACAGTAATTGTGGGATTGAAATAAGGTGTTTAAAACAAAGACAAAACAAATGAAAAGTGGATCGGCGGTGGCTAGAAGGCCGGTGACGTCGACCGCCGAACGCCGCCCGAACAAGGAGAGGGGCCGACTTCGGCGGAAGTCGTGACAGTACTACCAAGTGTGCTATTTTTCTGATGTTGCCATACTGGAGTTACACAGTAATAGCGTCACTGCTATTAGCTTCACAACATACATGCTTTGGAATGCCGTTTGGGTCTTTGCGTTTCAACAAATATACAGTAGCATTTTCAAAGCTGTACAAAAAAGTCTGTAAAAAAGCAAACATCGGCCACAAACGATGTTTCCAATACCGCGTTGGTAATTAAGCATAATTTGTGCGACCGCAATTTCTGGAGTAGCTAGCTTTAGCTTGGTACCGAGGTAGTACCACTACAACCAGCCTGAAAATAATGATCTGTAGAAACTGCAGTCATTTTATTCTTAGCAATGATTTAGGAATCCTTGTGAGTAAGTATTAGCTAGGCTGCCACTTGTTGTTCGCCTATTGAACTTCAGTTCATGAAAATAAATAGCTAGCCAGCTACTTTAACCCTGTTGCCCAAAGCTAACGTTATTAGCAGCCAGCTAGCTTCATCTGGCTAGTGAGGCTCGACCGGACTGGGTTATGTGTTGTGGAGCTAGCTACAATAGGGATTAGGCACAATAGTGGAATTTGTTGTTTGCCTTCAAAATAAAAGTATGTCATTGACAGTGATGCAAATAAATACAAATAGTAGAATTATGCCATACTTTTATTTTGAAGGCTAACCGCAAAGTCCCCTATTGTGGCTAATCCTTATTGTGGCTAGCTTCACATAGATGGGTCCGACCACCATTAATCAAATAAGAACTGTCTTAAAAATTAGGGTTCTTTTTAGATGATGACACCTATACTATAGCTACTGAAACAGATGTAGTTTTGCTATGTTTTTGGGGAAGAACATAGTTTGCATCGATGAGCTAGCTAGCTTTTTTTATGACCAGCACTGTAGTAAATGCAAATGAATTACTTAAAAATCATACAATGTGATTTTCTGGATTTTTGTTTTAGATTCCGTCTCTCACAGTTGAAGTGTACCTATGATAAAAATGACTGACCTCTACATGCTTTGTAAGTAGGAAAACCTGCAAAATCGTCAGTGTATCAAATACTTGTTCTCCCCAATGTATATATCATGAATTATAGTACTTCTGTCACAACAGAGAAATTCCACTCAATGCAGATCATGTGGCAACGCCAGCGTAGTGAGAGAGCATTACTATCATTGTATGTGGTGTATTATATTACTATAACTACTGAAGTTATGATGATGAGTAGGAATGCTGTGTGGAATTAATATTATGAGGAAAGTAAATAATTTCAAACCTTTGTGATTTAGTCACTCACAAAACTTTTAGCGAAAGTCTGGTATCCTGTTGGAGGTTTAGGTTTAGACACACACACACAGACACTGTACAAATAGATTCCTCCAATATCTCAGGAGAGCACTTAAGCCAACAGCCTTTTCTCATGTTAAAGGTCATAAGTGGAAAAATGGCAGCTAAAAGCTCTCGAGCTGTAAGTCAGCTGGGGTTATAGTAGACAGGGAGCCATCAATATGAAATGTTACACCCCAGGTACCACTGTGTGAGAAGACGGAGGATGTAATTCACACAGAGATCCCATAATTCATGTTCTATATGTAATTCTATGGCAGTCCATGCCTGTGGATTCATTGGCTGTATCAAATGTGCCACATCGCATAATAAAGTAGCTAGACGGAGTATACAAAACATTACGAACAGGTGACATCAATAAGGGATCATAGCTTTCACCTGGATTCACCTGGTCAGTCTATGTCATGGAAAGAGCAATGTTTTATACACTCAATGAATGGTGGTGTTGTTAACCTCCATGCCATTCAGGAAATTTAATTTCTATGTATGTGTCCCACATGTTATGCTATTCCTATATAGTGCAGTACTTTTGACCAGGTCCCATAGGGCTTTGGTCAAAAGTAGTGTACTATATACAGGAAAAGACTGCCATTTGGGACGGAACAAAAGTGTACACATTTAAGGGATCCAAAAGGGTTCTTTGCAGAGAGATAGGGTTCTAACAAGAACCGTTTTGATCTGAAGATCCCTTTATGGAAGACAAGGGTTCTTTGTAAGGCAAAGGGTTCTACTTAGGACTTTTAACATCCTAAGAACTGTTTTTGGAGGAAGGGTTTGTTGATAATTATTTGGAAGGCAAGAAGGATTTATCATATTTCCCAGCATGCTCTATTGCAGGGTGATTTTAGTTTGTTTTAATGTCTGTGTTTTGGCATGTACATTGAATGTGTAGCATCAAATTAATCAACCAATCTGTTAGTAGTTTCTGAGATGTTTCTGAGATGTTTGTTCCAGTTTAGATGATTGAGGTCGTCTCATCATTCAATTTTCCCTACCCTGTGTTGTTCTACCCTGGTACCCAGTCATTCTGAATGCAGGTTGCTGGTGATTTAAAATGTCCACTTATTGGGTACCCTAACTCTGGCTGGATTTAACTAAATGATTATCTGGTAACTGAACTAAATGACTATCGCCCGTAGCACTCACTTCTGTCATCATGAAGTGCTTTGAGAGACTAGTCAATGATCATATCACCTCCACCTTACCTGTCACCCTAGACCCACTGCAATTTGCATACCACCCCAATAGGTCCACAGACGATGCAATCGCCATCACACTGCACACTGCCCTATCTCATCTGGACAAGAGGAATACCTATGTAAGAATGCTGTTCATTGACTATAGCTCAGCATTCAACACCATAGACCCTCCAAGCTCATCATTAAGCTTGAGGCCCTGGTTCTCAACCCCGCCCTGTGAAATTGTGTCCTGGACTTTCAGACGGGCCGCCCCCAGGTGGTGAAGGTAGGAAACAACTCCTCTTTGCTGATCCTCAACACTGGGGTCCCACAAGGGTGTGTGCTCAGCCCACTCCTATACTCCCTGTTCACCCATGACTGCGTGGCCATGCATGCCTCCAAGTCAACCATCAAGTTTGCAGACGACACAACTGTAGTAGGCTTGATCACCAACAACGACGAGAAGGCCAGCATCCTGGAGTCGCCTCTTCACTGTTGACGTTGAGACTGTGGTTTAGTGGGTACTATTTAATGAAGCTGCCAGTTGAGGACTTGTGAGGCGTCTGTTTCTCAAACTAGTCACTCTAATGTACTTGTCCTCTTGCTCAGTTGTGCACCGGGGCCTCCCACTCCTCTTTCTATTCTGGTTAGAGACAGTTTGCGCTGTTCTGTGAAGGGAGTAGTACACAGCATTGTACGAGATCTTTAGTTTCTTGGCAATTTCTCACATGGAATAGCCTTAATTTCTCAGAACAAGAATAGACTGATGAGTTTCAGAAGAAAGTCGTTTGTTTCTGGCCATTTTGAGCCTGTAATCAAACCCACAAATGCTGATGCTCCAGATACTCAAATAGTCTAAAGAAGGCCAGTTTTATTGCTTCTTTAATCAGGACAACAGTTTTCAGCCGTGCTAACATAATTGCAAAAGGGTTTTCTACTGATCAATTAGCCTTTTAAAATGATAAACTTGGATTAGCTAACACAACGTACCATTGAAATGCAGGAGTGATGGTTGCTGATAACGGGCCTCTGTACGCCTATGTAGATATTCCATTAAAAATCAGCTGTTTCCTGCTATAATAGTAATTTACAACATTAACAATGTCTACACTGTATTTCTGATCAATTTTATGTTATTTTAATAGACAAAAAATGTGCTTTTCTTTCAAAAGTGACCCCAAACTTTTGAACGGTTATGTAATACTGTATTTTATACTGTCTATTGCATCTTGCCTATGCCGCTCGATCATTGCTCATCCATATATTTATATGTACATATTCCTATTCCATCCCTTTACTTAGATTTGTGTGTATTAGGTAGTTGTTGTGGAATTGTTAGATTACTTGTTAGATATTGCTGCACTGTTGGAGCAAGAAGCACTTTGCTACACTCGCAATGACATCTGCCAAACATGTAATAAAATAATAAATTACATTTGATTTGGTTTTGAATTTAGGAATTACACATCCCTTTGCAAGCCAGCAGGCCTGTTGTGGCCTGTAAACCAGGATGTTCCTAACACCACTGTGTTAGGGTATAACTAGGCCCTCAAAGAAATGCCTTTTGATAAATGTAATGTCTTGTCATAAAGAATACCATTTTACAGGCTAATAAGGTTGGTAGAACCTTTCATAGAGGGTTCTAGGCAGAACCCTTCAAAGAAACATATACAGGAGGTTCTATAAAGAACCCTACGTAGAGGGCTATAGGTAGAACCCTTTGCAGAGGGTAGCCTAGCACCAAAAATGGTTCCCCTATGGAGACAAACCAAAGAACCCGATAGGGTTCTACTTAGCACCTTCTTTTTCTAAGAGTGTATAGGATGACCGTTCAGGCTCTTGTAGTAAAGACATCCACCCTTATAGACATCCACCTTGGCAGCTGCTACTGTTGCTGAGGTTGACAGCAGCTGCTGAGTCTCAGTGGAAATGGTTTGACTGTATGGGGGGGGGGAAACCTGTGTCAAGTTGTCCATGTAAATGGAGAAGACATTCTCGTAATTGCCATGGAAGGATTGTCCACTTTGAATCAGGATGTGGTAGATGTGATCAGATACCTTTTGGTTGTAGTTGGATTAGTTGGGTTAGGTTGTTTATTAGTTATGAATACAACAGCAAAGACATTTTATAAACGCTTTATTTGCACAACTAGCATTTTAGGACAAATAAAATTGAACATATATGATGATGATGTAGGTTTCTGGTGTTAATCTGTATGAGTGCTGCCTCCTGGTGGCTTAAAGTACATTTGGTAGTTTTTTTTAAATTGATAGATACAGTAAAGAAGTTGCTGAGATGGGGGTGATAAAGGAGAGGGACATATACAACAGAAAGTGGTTGCCACCCATGACTCCAGGGATAATATGTGGTCTGAGGGCAGCAGTACTCCTGCCCCTGGCACCTTGCTGGCTTTCTAAACTGTAATGGCCACGACATGTTGACTAAGGATCTATTTTGTATTGGCGGGCTGCAGGACAATTAAGTACCGTCGCTTATATGGGAATGAATGAAGAGCAATCTGATGAGAAGCAGGGAGGGAATCCTCCCAATCGGGATTTCTGGAAACTGTTAGGAAAGTTACCAGAATTCTGCAATCCTAGTATTGACAGACTCTTCGAGACACAACACTGCAGCTGTCTCAGTGTAAAAAGAGCATTTCCTCTCCATTATGCATGAGCGTGGGATGAAAAGACTGTGTTTCAGCTCCTCAAGCTGTTAACATGATTCTCCCAGTATGGAGCCAACAGCACCCGCAGGGAATGTTGGGGCAGGGTGGATGGTGCGGAGGGGGGGAGCGGGGAGGGGGGACTAGCCCCAATTAAACGAGGCCACCCGGCACTCTCTAGATATGAGTGTTCATTTTGTTTGGGTTCCCTTTTTGTGTGGGTTCCCTGTGGGTTCCTTCTACCTTTTATCAGACGAGCAAAGTGTTTGTCCTAAATGGCTTGGACCTGGAGTTTTCCCCTACTCAGGTCATGTGGTCAGGAAGAACTCTAGATCTGCATGGCCTAATCCGGTCACTGCCTTGTCTCCCAGTCACATCACCATATCTGGTGGGCTAATACTGTACCCTTACCCCAGGGTGAGGCTTACGAAAATAGCCCGGCTCAGGAGGCGGGTGGGAGTCCACTGTCAGAATGACTTGAATCTTCATGTCTTATGCAGCCATGTGTTGTTCAAGTCATATTTCCATTATGTTGCTGTTGTTTGTCCTTTTCTACTTTTGCTATGGAGGACCATGAGTTAAAAAAATACAACGAATCGTTATTTCTCTTCTTGACAAGTTTGTAGCCACTTGATATGTACCTTTTTGATGAACATTTGCTGGCTATTATGTTTTTTTCTCCTGACTTGAACATTATGAGTATGTAAATATATTCATGTTTTTGGTCTGGGATGAGAGAACAGCATGTGCCAACAGAGCTGCCCCAGTGCCAAATCCATAGTGGGACACACACACACACACACACACACACACACACACACACACACTTAGACAACGGCTCCCCGGGTGGTGATGACGTAGACTTTAAGGCAGCCACCAGCACCTCTGATTCAAACACATTTCAGTTGAATGCGTTCAGTTGTGCAACTGACTAGGTATCCCCCTTTTCCCTTTCCATCCCGAGCTGATTCTACAACCTCATCCCATTGATGTGGCAGAGTAATAGAATATTGTTTGCCGAGCAGCTGAATACATTTGTGTCTATTGAGATGACTAAATCCAGTCTAAATCCTGGTTTGCGTCCTAAATGGCACCCTAGTCCCTACATAGTGCATTACTATTTACCAAAGCCCTATTGGCCTTGGTCAAAGGTAGGGAGTAAGGTGCCATTTGGAATGCACACCACCAGATCCTGATTTCGTCTTCAGACATTCCCTCCTTTCACTCTTTTTGTTGTCCTGCCTGAACAGCAACAGAGCAATATGTCAGGGATAGAGTGGGGATAATTATACACACCAGCTGTATTTCATACAAATGTGATCAAAGCATCAAGACAATAACAATCATCACTTGACAACATAATTAATCAATTGTTTGCTATGTCACCTTGACCAGTTAGCATACCTGTTATGCGATTGTAATTAAACTGACAGACTTACAATATACACTGAATAAAAATATAAACGGCACGTTTCAATTTCAAAGATTTAGTGAGTTACATTGCCTCAGTTGGATGCAGAAATTCTTCGGTTGTGCAAACCCACACTTTCATCACCTGTCGAGGTGGCTGGTCTCAGACGGTCCTGCAGGTGAAGAATGATGGACATTCCTGCAGTCATCATGCCAATTCCACACTCCCTCAACTTGAGACATTTGTGGCACTGTGTTGTGTGAAAACTGCACATTAGGGAGTGTCTTTTTATTTCCCCCAGCACAAGGTGCACCTGTGTAATGATCGTGCTTTTTAATCGGCTTCATGATATGCCACACATGTCAGGTGGGTGGATTATCTTGGCAAAGGAGAAAAGCTCACTAACCGGGATGTAAACACATTTGTGCACAACATTTCAGAGAAATAAGCATTTTGTGCAAAGGAACATTTCTGGGATTTTTATTTCAGCTCATGAAAAATGGAACCAACACTTTACATGTTGCATGTTACTTACAATTCTAACAGTTTTAAAGGAGAGGTTTTGTGAAGAGTGGAAGTCCCCCTGTGTGTGTGTCATGAGTTCAGTCACGTGTTCTACTGGGAACTTGTGTGAGCCACTCCTCCCCCTTAGTTTGTGGTGCTGCTGTCTTCTGGCTGCTGTTCCCACCAAGAAGCTGCTGCTCTTAGGCTTGGCCAAGAGCCTCCACCCTGCTCTCTCGCTCTCCCTCTCCATCTCTCTCTTCTCTCCCTCCCCCTCTCTCTCTCCCATATCTCTCTCTCGCTCTTTCTCCCCCTATATCTCTCTCTCACACTCTCCCTCTCCCCATATATCTCTTTCCATCTCTCTCTCTTCTCTCCCTCTCTCTCTCTCTCTCTCTGGGCAGCCAGTCAGGGATCTTAAAATCAATAAGCCATGAAGATACTGACGGAGGCTCTTATTTACATTGCCTGTGAACGTGCTGCGGTTTCTCTCTCCCTCTTTCTCTCTCTCTCTCTTTCTCGCCCCTAAATGCCTCACATTTTACAGGACCAGGGGCTATGTTTATCTGTCAGATACAGTTTGCCTAATAAAGATGAACACAACAAACACCCAGTGATAAAACATGCAGACAAATTGTTCCACTAGCAGACAAAATAGTTGACAGGACTCTCTTTTACAGCCCCTGGAGAACATCAATACTTTAGTTCCCCATTCAATTTAAGGGACTGAATCTTTCCGGAAACATAGATTCACTATGTATGTCTTCACTCCTTTTGTACTAAACATCAACCCAATTACGGCCAAAATAAAGCCAAAATACCTGTACTGTAGAACATTGTCTACACGATCCCGTTTGTGGTTCATGTCCATAAATGTTTCTCTCGGCCTGTTGTAGCACAGGAGGAATATGCCATAAGGCCACATGGGGGCCTCAGAGACAGGCCATGGGAAGAGGCTGCTGGACAGCGTCTGTTTTATCCAGAGTGTTATACAGAGCCTGTAGCCTTGTATAGTCCAGGAGATGGCTTCGTGAAAACAGCAGACATGAAATCTTCCAAATACTGTGTTTTTATTAAGATAAGATCACTTATTGGTCAATTGCACCCAAGGTCCAACCAAAATTAAACTTTTGCAATGAACCCAACCTATTAAAAAGACACATACAACTCAGTTTATTAGGTACACCACCCCGTTCACGAAAATGGTTCACTCCTACAGACAGTGAGTCATGTGGCCATGGCTTGCTTTATAAAGCAGGCAGACAGGCACCGAGGCATTCAGTTACTGTTCGATTGAATGTTAAAATGGCCAAAATTGAGTGACCTAAGCAACATTGAGTGTGGTATGATCGTCGTTGCCAGGTGCGCCGGTTCCAGTTTCTCAGAAACGGCCAGCCTCCTGGGCTTTTCACGCACGATAGCGTCTAGGGTTTACCGAGAATGGGGTGATAAACAAAATAACATCCAGTCAGTGGCAGTCATGTGGGTGAAAACAGCTCGTTGATGAGAGGCTGAAGGAGAATGGCACAAATCATGCAACCTAAAAGGTGGGCCACAAACAGGCAAATAACAGTGGTCTCAGAACGCACAACTGGTCGGATGGGCTATTGCAGCAGACGACCACACCGGGTTCCACCCCTTGTAAGCTCAAAACAAGTAGAAGCAGCTCCAGTTTGCACGCTATCACCAACACTGGACAATTGAGGAGTGGAAAAACATTGCCTGGTCTGACGAATCCCGGTTCCTGTTGCGTCCTGCTGATGGCAGAGTCAGGATTTGGCGTAAGCAGAATGAGTCCGTGGCCCCATTCTGCCTGGTGTCAACCATACAAGCTGGTGGTGGTGGTGTAATGGTGTGGGGAATGTTTTCCTGGCACACGTTGATACCAATTGAGCAACATTACTTCCGAGCGAGATGGCTGCCTCGCTTCGCGTTCCTTGGAAAATATGCAGTATTCTGTTTTTTTATGTGTTATTTCTTACATTGGTACCCCAGGTGATCTTAGATGTCATTACATACAGTCGGGAGGAACTACTAAATATACGATTAACGTCAACTAACCACCGTTCCTACCAGGAATATGACTTTCCCGAAACGGATCCAGTGTTTTGCCTTCCACCCAATACAATGGACCTGATCCCAGCCGGCGAAGCTACTCGACGCCGTAAAAGGGGAAAACGTAGCGGTCTCCTGGTCAGGCTTCGGAGACGGGCACATCGCGCTCCACTCCCTAGCATACTACTCGCCAATGTCCAGTCTCTTGACAATAAGGTCGATGAAATCCGAGCACGGGTAACTTTCCAGAGAGACATCAGGGATTGCAACGTGCTCTGCTTCACGGAAACATGGCTAACTCAAAAGACGCTAACGGAGTCGGTGCAGCCAGCTGGTTTCTTCACGCATCGCGCAGACAGAAACAAACATCTTTCTGGTAAGAAGAGGGGCGGGGGGGTATGCCTCATGATTAACGAGACGTGGTGACCATCATAACACTCAGGAACTCAAGTCATTCTGTTCACCTGATCTAGAACTCCTCACAATCAAATGTCAACCGCATTATCTACCAAGGGAATTCTCTTCGGTCATAATCACAGCCGTATATATTCCCCCCCAAGCAGACACATCGATGGCCCTGAACGAACTCTATCTGACTCTCTGTAAACTGGAAACCACACACCCTGAGGCTGCATTCATCGTAGCTGGGGATTTTAACAAGGCTAATCTAAAAACAAAACTCCCTAAATTCTATCAGCACATCGATTGTCCTACCAGGGCTGGCAAAACTCTGGACCATTGTTATACTAACTTCCGCGACGCATATAAGGCCCTCCCCCGCCCTCCTTTCGGAAAAGCTGACCACGACTCCATTTTGTTGATTCCAGCCTACAAACAGAAATTAAAACTACAAGCTCCCGCGCTCAGGTCTGTTCAACGCTGGTCCGACCAATCTGATTCCACGCTTCAAGACTGCTTCGATCACGCGGATTGGAATATGTTCCGCACCGCGTCCAACAACAACATTGAAGAATATGCTGATTCGGTGAGCGAGTTCATTAGGAAGTGCATTGACGATGTCGTACCCACAGCAACGATTAAAACATTCCCAAACCAGAAACCGTGGATTGACGGCAGCATTCGCGTGAAACTGAAAGCGCGAACCACTGCTTTTAACCAGGGCAAGGTGACCGGAAACATGACCGAATACACACAGTGTAGCTATTCTCTCCGCAAGGCTATCAAACAGGCTAAGTCCCAGTACAGAGACAAAATTGAATCGCAATTCAACAGCTCAGACACAAGAGGTATGTGGCAGGGTCTACAGTCTATCACGGATTACAAAAAGAAAACCAGCCCCGTCGCGGACCAGGATGTCTTGCTCCCAGACAGGCTAAATACCTTTTTTGCCCGCTTTGAGGACAATACAGTGCCACTGACACGGCCCGCTACCAAAACCTGCGGGCTCTCCTTCACTGCAGCCGAGGTGAGTAAAACATTTAAACGTGTTAACCCTCGCAAGGCTGCAGGCCCAGACGGCATTCCCAGCCGCGTCCTCAGAGCATGCGCAGACCAGCTGGCTGGTGTGTTTACGGACATATTCAATCAATCCTTATCCCAGTCTGCTGTTCCCACATGCTTCAAGAGGGCCACCATTGTTCCTGTTCCCAAGAAAGCTAAGGTAACTGAGCTAAACGACTACCGCCCCGTAGCACTCACTTCCGTCATCATGAAGTGCTTTGAGAGACTAGTCAAGGACCATATCACCTCCACCCTACCGGACACCCTAGACCCACTCCAATTTGCTTACCGACCCAATAGGTCCACAGACGACGCAATCGCAACCACACTGCACACTGCCCTAACCCATCTGGACAAGAGGAATACCTATGTGAGAATGCTGTTCATCGACTACAGCTCAGCATTTAACACCATAGTACCCTCCAAACTCGTCATCAAGCTCGAGACCCTGGGTCTCGACCCCGCCCTGTGCAACTGGGTCCTGGACTTCCTGACGGGCCGCCCCCAGGTGGTGAGGGTAGGTAACAACATCTCCACCCCGCTGATCCTCAACACTGGGGCCCCACAAGGGTGCGTTCTGAGCCCTCTCCTGTACTCCCTGTTCACCCACAACTGCGTGGCCATGCACGCCTCCAACTCAATCATCAAGTTTGCGGACGACACTACAGTGGTAGGCTTGATTACCAACAACGACGAGACGGCCTACAGGGAGGAGGTGACGGCCCTCGGAGTGTGGTGTCAGGAAAATAACCTCACACTCAACGTCAACAAAACAAAGAAGATGATTGTGGACTTCAGGAAACAGCAGAGGGAGCACCCCCCTATCCACATCGACGGGTCAGTAGTGGAGAAGGTGGAAAGTTTTAAGTTCCTCGTTGTACACATCACGGACAAACTGAATTGGTCCACCCACACAGACAGCGTTGTGAAGAAGGCGCAGCAGCGCCTCTTCAACCTCAGGAGGCTGAAGAAATTCGGCTTGTCACCAAAAGCACTCACAAACTTCTACAGATGCACAATCGAGAGCATCCTGTCGGGCTGTATCACCGCCTGGTACGGCAACTGCTCCGCACACAACCGTAAGGCTCTCCAGAGGGTAGTGAGGTCGGCAGAACGCATCACCCGGGGCAAACTACCTGCCCTCCAGGACACCTACACCACCCGATGTCACAGGAAGGCCATAAAGATCATCAAGGACAACAACCACCCAAGCCACTGCCTGTTCACCCCGCTATCATCCAGAAGGCGAGGTCAGTACAGGTGCATCCAAGCAGGGACCGAGAGACTGAAAAACAGCTTCTATCTCAAGGCCATCAGACTGTTAAACAGCCACCACTAACATTTAGCGGCCGCTGCCAACATACTGACTCAACTCCAGCCACTTTAAAAATGGGAATTGATGGAAATTATGTAAAAATGTATCACCAGCCACTTTAAACAATGCCACCTAATATAATGTTTACATACCCTACATTACACATCTCTTATGTATATGTATATACTGTACTCTATATCATCTACTGCATCTTGCCATCTTATGTAATACATGGACCACTAGCCACTTTAAACTATGCCACTTTATGTTTACATACCCTACAGTACTCATCTCATAGGTATATACCGTACTCTATACCATGTACTGCACCATTGCCTATGCCGTTCTGTACCATCACTCATTCATATATCTCTATGTACATATTCTTTATCCCTTTACACTTGCGTGTATAAGGTAGTAGTTGCGGAATTGTTAGGTTAGATTACTTGTTGTTATTACTGCATTGTCGGAACTAGAAGCACAAGCATTTCGCTACACTCGCATTAACATCTGCTAACCATGTGTATGTGACTAATACAATTTGATTTGATTTGATTTTGACATTACATGCCCGAAGAATTCCGGTTGTTCTGGAGGCAAAGAGGGTGCCGACCCGGTACTAGATGGGTGTACCTAAAACTGGCCACTGAGTGTATATATAAAAAAAATTCGGAGAGGTGCGGGGGGCTGCCACACTGGGCGACCAGGGAGCTGTTGTTGTGGGGGGTTAAATGCCATGCACAAGGACATGGCAGGCGATGACATTTAGGATTTGATACCATCAACCCTCTGCATGCCTGGTTGTGTGTGGGTTTTGCAGGTTTGGGAATATTATTTTGGTCAATTAAGCCAGGCAAGCTCAATCAAGCATAGATTGAGTATTTGAAATGTCTTAAAATTGAATGGAATCCAGATCTGGAAAATAGAGCCATACCAAACCACATGAATCCCCCTGCCTCTGTCAAGGCTCCCTTACTGCTTATAATTTCACAATATCTTGATGCATTCGGACTGTTTTGTGGCATTGGTTGTGAAGGAACTTTCTCAATTTGGGTTATATTGTGAATGATTCGTTCGTTGGTATTTTGAAGCGATACATTCTGTTATTATTCATTTCCTTTTTCCAAATTGTATGGGAATCTTCTTGACAGAAGCAACATCTTGAACTCATAATTGGGGATGGGATCTCATCAAATTAAGGCTATGCCTGCGTCCCAATTTCCAAATGGAACACTATTTCCTACATAGTGCAGTAGGCTCCGTGCAGGGCTCTGGTCAAAAGTAGTGCAATATATAGGGAATAGGGTGCCATTTGGGACAGAACAATGACTTCCTTCATGGATGGCTGTGGTATTTTACTGTCCTCTGAATGAACCGGATCATTCACCAGCAACAACATCTAGTGTCGGCATCCTCCAGTTTAGATTTAGGAGGCTTATTACAGTACAGCGATAATAATTCAAGCGTGATTCACTACAATGCATTTTTTGTTTTTTTACTTTCAGTGTAAACCTTGTTTTAAGAGTAAACCTTGTAAGAGGGATTTGAAGTGTATACCTTGTCTTAGACTTAGACTATTGACATGCTTTTGATCTTGCCCATTATCTACATCTACAGGTGATCATTTGTGACACTTGGCAATTAGAAATCAAATTACACAAGGGGTCCCTCAGAGCTCTATTCTGAGTCCACTCCTGTCCTCTCTAGTAGGTACATGCTGCCATCTGAGGCCGTCTTCGGCGACTCATCGTTGCACCGTGTTGAGGTGAGGATGAGCTGAGGACGAGCGAGGTGTGACTGTGTTAAGATTAATAGTCTCCGACTGTCTTAGGGGTCATCTGGAGGCTCCATTCATCCTCCTGTCACTGAACGAGATGGCAGACACTAGAGTTGCATCCCAAATAGCACCATATTCCCTATTTAGTGCACTACTTTTGACCCGGGACAATGGGGCTCTGGTCAAAAGTAGTGCACTATATAGGGAATAGGGTGCCATTTGAGATGCTGTCCTAGTGTCTGCCATCTCGTTCAGCGACAGACAATGGCCTATATGTATGGAGCACAATAATAATAATATCCATAATAATAGCCGAATAGCTTAACATTGTTCTCTGTTTATGTACAATACCCAGAAAAAGAGAACTGTTCATAGACGAGTGTTGGAGTTAATATTTTATTTCTGAAATTATTTTCTTGGTATTATGATTGTTGCGATGAAGATTACACTTTTACTGTATCCCCCGGGCAAGCAGGAGCCACATAGAAAGCTGAGCAGCTGAAAAAGGGATCTATTCTATACGACAGAAATCATAATAATGCCGTCAAAATCCAGCAAACATATTTGTGTGTGTTTGTGCATGCAGGTGCATGTTATGTCTGCTTTGTGCCGGACTCAGAAACAGGAAACAGTAAAGGGGGAAGTGTATTGCAATCCATCATGACTCATGGTTTTGTTTGGGCTGGGGTAACTGGGCTGGAATGTGAGAGAAACTACCCCCTAGGGCTGCGAAAACACACAACCAACACACAACCTCCATCAGCCCCACTGGAGAGGAACAGCACCCTGCCTGGCTGCATCTCCCTGCCCCCGACACATGCATGCACGCACACACACACACACACACACACTCCCTGTCTGCACACCTGCACCTCAAACCAGGCTTTAGCTCAGATCACTTGGAAGGTCAATGTCCTTTAGAGCTCTATCTCTGGTTCATCCTGTTATGACTCTCTTGGGAAATGGTCAGGCTTGATCAGTTAAAGGTGCAATGTAAAGGTTTAAGTACACCTTTTGTGTGTTTTGGAAATCCACCATTTACATTTCACGATGGATCTGACTGGAATTGCCTCATAAAGTAACGATAATCTTCACTGACCACTTAGACCAAGTTAATAGATAGCTTGCTTGATGAGTTCATTTCAACTGGCTTCAAGCTAACTTCAAGTTTTGTGTGATGGGAGCCAGGTTGTGTAACCTCTTTTTCTTGTGGTATGCCCAATAACACACCGTTTTTCACATATTTCCGAACTTCACAATAATATGAAGCCTTTGTATTAAAACTCCCTTGAATAAATGCATTCCACTTAGAACGGATGAAATGTTTGTGCCCGTCACTGTATAACAGTAAAAGAGTCCAGTGTGGCATTGAGCCCAGCGCCTATAGTGCCAGTTATTATGCAGGTGCCCCATCCTGCTCCTAATAACAGTCTAGAGACGGAACGACCGTTTAATTACACAAATACCACAGAGGCACTCAGACCCTCCTTAACAACCCCCCTCCCTCCCTCCCTCCCCCCTCCTCCTCCTCCCCTACTAAAACTTCTGACTCCATATCTCCAGGGCCGAGCTCCAACAAGTCAATGAGTAACCATCTCCCCCCTCCCCCTCTCTACCTCCCTTCCCTGTTGTAGCATACCGCACATGAGTGGTTTTGACCTTTACGTACCAATAGCCCCACTTTCCTCTTCAGTGTTTCCCCTATATTAATTTAGCAGTGGCAGGGGACTAAAATGACTTAAACCAGAAATAAAGTATGTAGAAAATGTATGTAGCTATACATTTTTTTTTAATAAGATTTGAGAATTAACAATCACCAAAATAAATACTAGACAGAAAATGTTCTCTCTGCTGCATGGCAAAATGCGTACAATTGCAGGAAATGTGCTTTAAACAGCACGGCAAAGGTTCTCTAAAAAAATGTTGGTTGGAGACAGCGCCACTGGCTACCAAGCCTCCACCCACCGCAGCTGGAAAAAATCCTAGGGGAAACGCTTCTCTTTTCTCTCCCTGTTATCCCCTATACCATCAACCCTGTAGGACTTACTTCCCCCTGCCTATTCTGTATGCAAGGTTGTGTCCCAAATGGCACCTTAATTCCTATGGGCCCTCATAAGTAGTACACTATATCGGGAATCGGGTGCCATTTGTGCCACACATTTTAAGTCTGTACTGTGACCCCACCCCAAATAGAATAACACACATTTAAAATACATTTCATTTTATACATCAACAAATAACATTCAATTCGTAACATTTTGATCTCTTATCAAAATGAAAAGAAACCAAAAAATAAATGTACTCAAATATATAATATTTTTGAAATTATCTTTCTCAACAATGTTTTAATATTATCACATAACTCAATAATATACAGTTGAAGTCGAAAGTTTACATACACCTTATCCAAATACATTTAAACTCAGTTTTTCACAATTCCTGACATTTAATCCTAGTAAAAATCCCTGTCTTAGGTCAGTTAGGATCACCACTTTATTTTAAATGTCAGAATAATAATTGAGAGAATGATTTATTTCAGCTTTTATTTCTTTCATCACATTCCCAGTGGGTCAGAAGTTTACATACACTCAATTAGTATTTGGCAGCATTGCCTTTAAATTGTTTAACTTGGGTCAAACGTTTCGGGTAGCCTTCCACAAGCTTCCTACAATAAGTTGGGTGAATTTTGGCCCATTCCTCCTGACAGAGCTGGTATAACTGAGTCAGGTTTGTAGGCCTCCTTGCTCGCATATGCTTTTTCAGTGCTGCCCACAAATGTGCTATAGGATTGAGGTCAGGGCTTTGTGATGGCCACTCCAATACCTTGACTCTGTTGTCCTTAAGCCATTTTGCCACAACTTTGGAAGTATGCTTGCTTTTTAAATTTGTATTTTTATTTCACCTTTATTTAACCAGGTAAACTAGTTGAGAACAAGTTCTCAATAACAACTGCGACCTGGCCAAGATAAAGCAAAGCAGTGCGACAGAAACAACACAGAGTTACACATGGAATAAACAAGCGTACAGTCAATAACACAATGGAGAAAAAAAGAAAGTCTATATACAGTGTGTGCAAATGGCATGAGAAGGTAAGGCAATAAATAGGCCATAGTAGCAAAGTAATTACAATTTAGCATATTAACACTGGAGTGATAGATGAACAAATGATGATGAGCAGATGATGGTGTGTAAGTAGTGATACTGGTGTGCAAAAGAGCAGCAAAGTAAATAAAAACAATATGGGGATGAGGTAGGTAGATTGGGTGGGCTTTTTACAGATGGACTATGTACAGCTGCAGCGATCGGGTAGCTGCTCAGATAGCTGATGTTTAAAGTTAGTGAGGGAAATGTAAGTCTCCAGCTTTAGCGATTTTTGCAATTCGTTCCAGTCACTGGCATCAGAGAACTGGAAGGAAAGGCGCCCAAAGTAGGTGTTGGCTTTGGGGATGACCAGTGAGATATACCTGCTGTAGCGCATGCTATGGGTGGGTGTTGTTATCGTGGCCAGTGAGCTGAGATAAGGTGGAGCTTTACCTAGCATAGACTTATAGATGACCTGGAGCCAGTGGGCTCGGCGACGTATATGTAGCGAAGGCCAGCCGACTAGAGCATACAGGTCGCATTGGTGGGTGGTATAAAGCGCTTTGGTAACAAAACGGATGGCACTGTGATAGACTGCATCCAATTTGCTGAGTAGAGTATTGGAAGCTATTTTGTAGATGACATCGCCAAAGTTGAGGATAGGTAGGATAGTCAGTTTTACTAGGGTAAGTTTGGCGGCATGAGTGAAGGAGGCTTTGTTGCGGAATAGAAAGCCGATTCTAGATTTGATTTTGGATTGGAGATGTTTGATATGAGTCTGGAAGGGGAGTATACAGTCTAGCCAGACACCTAGGTATTTATAGTTGTCCACGTATTCTAGGTAAGAACCGTCCAGAGTAGTGATACTAGACGGGCGGGCGGGTGTGGGCAGCGAACGGTTGAAAAGCATGCATTTGGTTTTGCTAGAGTTTAAGAGCAGTTGGAGGCCACAGAAGGAGTTTTGTATGGCACTGAAGCTCGTTTGGAGGTTAGTTAACACAGTGTCCAAAGAAAGGCCAGATGTATACAGAATGGTGTTGTCTGCGTAGAGGTGGATCAGGGAATCACCCGCAGCAAGAGTGACATTGTTTATATATACAGAGAAAAGAGTTGGCCCGAGAATTGAACCCTGTGGTACCCCCATAGAAACTGCCAGGGTCCGGACAACAGGCCCTCTGATTTTACACACTGAACTCTGTCTGAGAAGTAGTTGGTGAACCAGGCGAGGCAGTCATTTGAGAAACCAAGGCTATTGAGTATGCCGATAAGAATACGTTGATTGACAGAGTCGAAAGCCTTGGCCAGGTCGATGAAGACGGCTGCACAGTACTGTCTTTTATCGATGGCGGTTATGATATCGTTTAGTACCTTGAGCGTGGCTGAGGTGCACCCCTGACCAGCTCGGAAACCGGATTGCACAGCGGAGAAGGTATGGCGGGATTCGAAATGGTCAGTGATCTGTTTATTAACTTGGCTTTCAAAGACTATAGAAAGGCAGGGCCGGATGGATATAGGTCTGTAACAGTTTGGGTCTCGAGCGTCACCGCCTTTTGAAGAGGGGAATGACCGCGGCAGCTTTCCAATCTTTAGGGATCTCGGACGAAATGAAAGAGAGGTTGAACAGACTGGTAATAGGGGTTGCAACAATGGTGGCGGATCATTTTAGAAAGAGAGGGTCCAGATTTTCTAGCCCAGCTGATTTGTACAGGTCCAGGTTTTGCAGCTCTTTCAGAACATCTGCTATCTGGATTTATTTGGGTGAAGGAGAAGCTGGGGAGGCTCGGGCAAGTAGCTGCGAGGGGTGCGGAGCTGTTGGCCGGGGTTGGGGCAGCCATGAGGAAAGCATGGCTAGCCGTAGAGTAATGCTTATTGAAATTTTCGATTATCATTGATTTATCGGTGGTAACCGTGTCTTCTAGCCTCAGTGCAGTGGGCAGCTGGGAGGAGGTGCTCTTGTTCTCCATGGACTTAAGTGTTCCAAAACTTTTGGGAGTTAGAGCTACAGGATTCAAATTTCTGTTTGAAAAAGCTAGCCTTTGCTTTCCTGACTGACTGTGTATTGGTTCCTGACTTTCCTGAACAGTTGCATATCACGGGGACTATTCGATGCTATTGCAGTCCGCCACAGGATGTTTTTGTGCTGGTCAAGGGCAGTCAGGTCTGGAGTGAAACAAGGGCTATATCTGTTCTTAGTTCTACATTTTTTGAAAGGGGCATGCTTATGAAATGACTTTTAAAGAACGACCCGGCATCCTCGACTGACGGGATGAGGTCAATATCCTTCCAGGATACCTGGGCCAGGTCGATTAGAAAGGCCTGCTCGCAGAAGTGTTTTAGGGAGCATTTGACAGTGATGAGGGGTGGTCGTTTGACCGCGGACCCATAGCGGATGCAGGCAATGAGGCAGTGATCGCTAAGATCCTGGTTCAAAACAGCAGAGGTGTATTTGGAGGGCAAGTTGGTCAGGATAATATCTATGAGGGTGCCCATGTTTACAGATTTAGGGTTGTACCTGGTGCTTTCCTTGATAATTTGTGTGAGATTGAGGGCATCTAGCTTAGATTGTAGGACTGCTGGGGTGTTAAGCATATCCCAGTTTAGGTCACCTAACAGAACGAACTCTTTAGATAGATGGGGGGCAATCAATTCACATATGGTGTCCAGGGCACAGCTGGGGTCTATAACAGGCGGCAACCGTGAGAGATTTATTTCTGGAGAGATTCATTTTTAAAATTAGAAGCTTGAACTGTTGGGAATAGACCTGGAAAGTATGACAGAACTTTGCAGGCTATCTCTGCAGTAGATTGCAACTCCTCCCCCTTTGGCAGTTCTATCTTGACGGAAAATGTTGTAGTTGGGTATGGAAATCTCAGACTTTTTGGTGGCCTTCCTAAGCCAGGATTCAGACACGGCAAGGATATCAGAGTTGGAGGAATGTGCTAAAGCAATTTAGAAAAACAAACTTAGGGAGGCTTCTGATGTTAACATGCATGAACCCAAGGCTTTTTCTTTTGTTACAGAAGTCAACAAATGAGTGCCTGCAACCAAGCTTTAACTTCCTGACTGATGTCTTGAGATGTTGCTTCAATATATCCACATAATTATCCTTCCTCATTATGTCATCTATTTTGTGAAGTGCACCAGTCCCTCCTGCAGCAAAGCACCCCCACAACATGATGCTACCACCCCTGTGCTTCATGGTTGGAAGGTTGTTCTTTGGCTTGCAAGCCTCCCCTTTCAAGACAGATGGAGACAATATGCGTCTCCTTCCTGAGCGGTATGACGACTGCGTGGTCCCATGGTGTTTATACTTGCTTACTATTGTTTGTACCTTCAGGCGTTTGGAAATTGCTCCCAAGGATGAACCAGACTTGTGGAGGTCTACAATTTTTTTCTGTGGTCTGATTTCTTTAGATTTTTCCATGATGTCAAGCAAAGATGCACTGAATTTGAAGGTGGGCCTTAAAATACATCCACAGGTACACCTCGAATTGACTCAAATGATGTCAATTAGCCTATCAGAAGCTTTTAAAGCCATGACATCATTTTCTGGAATTTTCCCAGCTGTTTAAAGGCACAGTCAACTTAGTGTATGTAAACTTCTGACCCACAGGAATTGTGATACAGTGAAATAATCTGTCTGTAAACAATTGTTGGAAAAATGACTTGTGTCATGCACAAAGTAGATGTCCTAACCGACTTGCCAAAACAATAGTTTGTTAACAAGAAATTTATGGAGTGGTTGAAAAACGAGTTTTAATGACTCCAACCTAAGTGTATGTAAACTTCCGACTTGTAAACTTCCGACTTCAACTGTACATACTTCCCCGCGACTCGACCCCGACTTTGAAGACCACTGCTTGAGAGGTACAGTATGTGTTATGTCATACTTTCATTCACTTTTTAATCTTTCTGACGACTCGATTGAGAGAGGCTTTCAAACGACGTCTGTCCGTAAATGATATGTTATTTAAGGGCTTTGAACATAGACTTATCTTCAAAGAGTACGGCAGCGTATCGTACAATCAGCATTGGGTTAAAATCAGGATGCCTCGGGGAGCTATCCAATTCACATCGTATTATTAGAGGGTTTTCATTTTAGTCTGAGTGAAGTCGTGCACATACATATCTTTCTAACGACTCGACATATGCACGTACACATGCAGGCACGCCCACGTACACACACACACACACACATTGCACACAAAATCATTGCTTATTTTTAGGAAGTAATCGCTGGTGGCATTGGTTCACTGTGGCGGATATAAGTGAGTCTGTGTTTATATTTGCTTCTCTATGTATGTCTGTGTCAGAGTTTGGGTTCTACGTTTCACAATAAAAATGAAGTTGAGCCAAAGGCACGACACATCCTTTCCTTCATAAGATTGGACTTTGACGGTATAATCTGCCGTTGTTTCCCTTTTTATTCACGGCGAAACATCAGTTTTTCTCTTCCTCACATTCTCCTAAGAACGAGGCTTAGGGCAGCATCCCAAATGGCAACCTATTCCCCTATTCGTGGACTACTTTTGACGAGGGGGGTGGGGGAGTTATTACAAATCACATGACGACTGCGTGTGTGTGGTGTGTGTGTGTGTGTGTGTGTGTCCATAGTGCAATATTTTTTTTTTATCAGAGCTCTATGTAGGGACTAGGGTGCCATTTAGGAACAGGATTCAGACTGGATTTAGTAAACCCAATAGACACAAATGTATTCAGCTGCTCCGTAAACAATATTACTCTGACACATCAAGGGGATTAGGTTGTAGAATCAGTTTCGGTGTGTGTGTGTGTGTGTGTGTCTGTTTCTGTGTCTGTCACTGTGTGTGTGCACGCTCACATATATACATACAGTACATTTCTTCAGCATCTCTTCAACTGTTTAAAGAAAAATGTCTGATACGGTATCGCATTGTACAAGCATATCATTGTTCGGTTTCCATTATGTTCCACACAGTCTTCATCTTTACCAGTGAACCAACCATTCAATTTTCCCACCCTATGGAAATAGATCAATGGTACGGTCCAATCAGATGGGGAACTGGTGGTCCCCTCTTTCCTGTGGAAACAGACCTGGTGGTACAGCCTTTTGGCTATGACTGGCTGCTCTTTCCTCCTCTCATAGTATGTTGTCTGCCTCCGTTCATCCTGTGCTCACTATAATCCTCTCCACGGTGTTAAGTCTCTCGGCACGCTATGACACATACAGTGCATCGAGCTAACACACTTCTGCTTCACATGCCAGCTACATACTGAAACTGAGCACATGTACCATAATATGTGAATGGTGGGTAGCCTGTCAGCAGTGTTGTCAGTGATGTCACCGGCTGTTACACCTGTTGTGGCATGACCGTGGTTCGTAGTCATATGTGAATCATACCGTATGTGAACAAGGTGTGTGTGTGTGTGTGCGTGTGTGGGTCTAAATGTGTTGTGAACTGCCTGTAAACGATCAGCCTCACTGTTGACCCTTTAAAAAAAACGTAATCTCCCTCAGGGATTCTGTCACTGTCATCTCTGTAGTTAACTTTGTCTTTGTTTTACCACCGTCTCCAGATCAGTTATTTTGTTCTTCCTATTGGAGATAAAGAAATTGAAATGAGGACAGCCTGACCATGGGTCGGTCAGCATCTTGTTTCACACCCATAATGAAGTCTGCGATTTATGTTTATGGTTCTGTCCCAAATGGCACGCTATTTCCTATATACTGTAGTGCATGACCAATTACCAGAGCCTTATGGACCCTGGTCAAAGGTAGTACACGATATAGGGAATAGGGTGCCAATTGGGATGTATCCTATATCTTAACTCAGGAGAGGAGTTAGTGCTGAGTGTCAGGATGAGCAGTGTGTACAGATGTAAAGAACATTTTGTTTAGGTTCAGAGGAGAGGGGGGGGGGGAGAGGGAGGACAGTGTCAAAGCTCTCCGATCCCCAAATGAACTTCTTGTCTTTTTATAAATGTCTCACCTTCACTGTTCTCTCTCTCCCCCACTCTCTTTCTCTCGCTCTCTCTCTCTCTCTCTCTCCCAATTTTGCCTCTCACTTGTCTTCCCCCCCCCTTTCTCTCCCTTTCTTTTATCTGAAGCTCTGTGTGGCAGCCTATCAGGGCCACACACACACACACACACACACACACACACACACACACACACACACACACACACACACACACCGTCCAGCGAAGCTTGCTGTGTTCTACAGTAATCCACCTTTCCTCTGTGCTCTTTAATTCTCTGTAAATTCCTCCAGTGAAGGGGTCTTGTGTATATGTTAGAGTGTGTGTGAGAATGTGTGTGTGTGCGTATTCTGACTGCTTCCATTGTCAGGACATCGTCTTTTCTCACGCATGAGGAGGAGTGAAACTGAGCTGGAGGGACAGTGTGAACGAGGGAAGGAGAGAGAGAGAAAGGAGAAGGAAAGTGGGAGAGAGAGGGATGGGAGTTTGAGGTGACTCCGTCGATGGAGCGGTGAGCAGGAATGCATGCAGCTGTGTGTGTGTGTGTGCTGGGCGGCTGAGCGGTGACGTGAAGCGACTGACACACATCTGGAACGGCTTCAGCAGCTGCACCTGAAGAGGAGGGATCCCAAATCCTCCGTTCTCTTTCTCTCTCCTGCTCTCTCCCTCGTGCTCTTTTTTTTCTCTCTCTCTCTCTCGCTCTCTCTGTTCCTCTCTCTTTCTCCATATCTCTCTCTCTCCGTGTGTTTCGCCTGGTGCTCGCCCGAGCACTGGAACAGTTACATACTGAGCATCAGAAAAGCAGTGGAAGAGCAAAGAAGAGGGAACCCGAAAAAAGAAAGAGAAGAGGAAAGAAAAAGGAAAGAAGGAGAACTACTGCGGAGCAGTAGAAAGAGGAGACCGGGGAAAAAACTGCCTTGGACTAAGAACTGTCTGTGTTTGACAGGGCGTCAATGAGAGAGGGAGTATGCAAGATTTAAGAAATGGAGATGAGAGGGTGTGACAGATCGGGCGACAGAGAGGAAGACGGTGGGTTATAGAGCTGGAATGTGCTGACACTAAGGACCTGGCTTCTCCGCATTTGGCCCACCACCTCCTGCTGATCCACAGGTTTGAACGCTCACTCACGCACACATACATACACACACACACCCACACACACACACACAGCTCTGTTTGCTTTGGAGGATGAGCCCAGGAGGCCCTGCCAGGAGAAGAGTACACCTTCCAGGGACCTGTTGACTCTTCCCGCCCCTTCTCTCTCTCTCTCCTCCTCCTCCCCTTCTGCCTTCCCAAAAGTGCCCTCTTCCCTCTGGCTGCTCAGCCCAGCCTACCTGCTCCAGTCAGGACTCGCAGAGCTGAGTGGGAGACACACTAAGGAGCCCTGAGACCTGGAATACTCTACCCTATTACCAACCCCGGACCTGGCACTGACAGAGACAGCGAGACCGATAGACTGAGAGTCCCAGAAACCTTTCACTGACTTACACCAGGATGTCTAAAGCATCGCGGCTGGCTCGGCCCTCCTCGGTCGGGGCAGGATCCAAGCTGCCATCCCGTAAGGAGGCTCCGGGAGGGGCCCGAGCCAGGGTGGTGAGTGTGGGGGAGAAGCTGATGAGGGCTGGCAGCGACGGGACCCTGACCAAGCAGAGGGCCCTGGTTGCAGCTGCAGCCGCCCCACCTGCACAGCAGCAGACAGACAAACAGCAGAGCCAGATGCAATCTCAGACCCAGTCCCAGAGCCAAAGCCACCTAAGCCAGGCACAGACTGGGGACACGGTGGCCCAACCCAAGAGCAGAATCAGCCCGCCTAAAGCCTCGGCCCTCGCACAAGGCTCTATGCACAGTAAGTACTGGACCACACTCATATTGCTTTAACACTGTGAGACTGGTGTGTACACCCTGGTGTCAAACTAGGGACATTGTTGGGTTTTCGTAGCCAGGGCTGCCACCAAGAGCTTGTGAAAAGCGAGAATCAACAACCTCTGAATAATCAGTCTCACACACAGAGCTTATGAGCATGTATTCCATTCTGTGTTGTTTTTTTAGTAGTAACTCTTGTACTGTAGTGTCATTAGTGTAATAGTAGTATAGTAATTGTAGTAGTTACAGTAGATGGGTGCTGGTCTAGTTTCAGTAGACTAGTGTTTCCCAAACTCGGTCCTCAGGACCCCAAGGGGTGCACGTTTTGGTTTTTGCCCTAACACTACACAGCTGATTTGAATTATCAAAGCTTCATGGTTAGTTGATTATTTGAACCAGCTGTGTAGTGCTAGGACAACCTTGCAGTAGACATTGGCCGCCAGGGCAGTTTCCTTACTCCCACGCTACTCAGTTTATGACTTTGTTTTGCCCTGTGCATTTATCAGTGTGGTCGGCTACAATTCGTTAAGAAAGGATTAGTGGGTTATCTGTTTGTTGTGTGTGTATTGGTCAGACTGGTATGTTGTGTGGTCTAGATCTACCTATCAGGGCTCCGCTTCCTGTCCTGTTCATCAGTCAGACTAGTGTGTTGTATTGTGCATGGATCAGATCAGCACTATGTATCATATCCTGGGGGATGCCTGGGAGTAGAACACATTCCTCACCTGATCACATGACTGGAGCCCCGTCACATTGTTGTTATCTCTGTGGGGTGCGGATTAGGGAAGGGTGCAGGGGGTCTGATCCCTCACTTTTGGCCACATCGTCACATTCCCACACCCCAGTGAGCTTAGATTTAGCACAAGAGGAGAGTTGAAGGATGCGTCCCAAAATGCAGCCTATTCCCTTTATAGTGCACTAGTGTTGCCCGGCCCTCGTCAAAAGTAGTGCACTATATAGGGAATAGGGTTCATTTGGGATGTACAATGAACCTGCCCATGGTTTTACCTGGCCATTGTCTTGAAGGTTAAGTCTAAGCCATAAGCAGGTAGTGTAGGAGGAAATTTTTAGGAATAAGTTATTCCCTCTGTTAGTTTTGGTGAGTAGCTGGTATTCAGGTACAGGCGTATTGTGTAAACCCTCATGTTTATTTGAATGACAGACTGGCAGTGTTTTTGTTACGCTGCCTACGCCCTCTGTCAATCAAGATGTTTATTGCAGTTACACACACATGCACACAAACATTTACATTTTAGTCATTTAGCAGCCGCTCTTATCCAGAGTGACTTGCACACACACACACACACACACACACACACACACACACACACACACACACACACACACACACACACACACACAGTGTGTATCCCATTCATTCGGGTGTGAGATCTGAGTTGTGTGTTTCTGGTCTAACTCCGAGACAGTCGGTTGGGGGGAGGGGAGACGGGGGAGAGACAGGGGAGACAGACAGGGATTTGGCAGGGGGGAGGGTGGTGGTAGGAGAGAGGGGAGGTGTGGGTGTGAGTCAAACTTTCGGGTGACAGAAGGAGGTCAGGAATGTGAGCAGGGCATGCTGGGAAGTCTGCAGATCTGTAGCACTGTGTTGTGTGTGTGTGTGTGTGTGTGTGTGACCCCCCCCCCCCACACACACACACACACACTCACACACACACCTCCTTCCTCCCTCCGTTTCCCAGTTGTTCCTCCCTGCAGTATAAAGTCAGGTTGTGGGTTATGAGGGGCAGGTCTGTACTGGAAACCAGATGTCTCCCAGTCTGTGGCTCTGTGTGCTCACTCCAACCTCTTTACACAAACAGACCACTGGCCAGGAGGACTCCTGCCCTTCCTACACGCAAACGCCCGCACAAACACACACACACACAAGTCTTCCTCTATCTCTGAATCTGTGTCTCTTTCCCTCTCTTTTTATTTCTACATTTATCTGTCTCTCCGTCTCTTCCTCTTTCTCTCCGTCTCCGTCTGTCTGTCTCCGTCTCTCTCTTTCTCCCCCCTCGTTCTACTGACGTGTTCACGTTTTTACTCATCGCTCTTCTTAACTGAAGAATGACTTTAATCCATGCCACGGCACCACACACTCTAAAAATACTTTCAAACAGAATACATGAACTGTGTATTGTTGCAGGTGGAGGCTTGGAGGAGTCAGCTCAGTGTTTCTCTATGTGAGTCGGAGTGACGACGACGACGATGACAGAATTCTCTTCACATTTCCTGCTGAGGCCTGCATACAAACGCTGCAGATGCTGTAAATGTTCCATTGGTAGAGCTATTCTGGGTGCTGTTGTTCTTTTGACAGCCCTCATTCACTGTCTGCCTGTCTTTCTTTGGAAAGTGCTTCAATGATTTAGCAATTTCTCGAAACAAATGCACAGTGGCACTGGGATCATCTTAGCCTCGTGTTTATCAAATCATTTAGGCGGGAAGGTAGCCTAGCGGTTAGAAAGGTGAGCCAGCTGCCGGAGTTATCATTATAGCCTCATACATTTCACCTCTTTATAGACCGAGATGATCCATACAGGTTCCTAGGTCGAGCCCAGGTCCCATGTTGTCCTGGTTTCAGTCAAGACATCTAAGGCCAGGCATTGGGCATGAACACATCTGTGTTCCAAAATGGCACCCTATTCCCTGTATGGTGCACAATGGCCGGAACGGAGCAAATGGAATGGCATCAAACACCTGGAAACCATGTGTTTAATGTATTTGATACCATTCCACAAATTCCGCTTCTGTCCTTACCTCGAGCCCATTGCCACCAACCTCCTGTGCATGACAAGTGATTCACTTGTTAAATTCACTCGTTTAAATTCACTCCAATCAGTGTACATGAAGGGGGCAATTTTTAAGCCTTGAGAAAATTGAGACATGGATTGTGTTATGTGCGCCATTCAGAGGGTGAATGGGCAAGACAAAATATTTAAGTGCCTTTGAACGAGGTAAGGTAGTAGGTGCCCGGCACACCAAATCAAATCACATTTTATTGGTCACATACACACGGTTAGCAGATGTTATTGAGAGTGTAGCAAAATGCTTGTGCTTCTTGTTCTGACAGTGCAGCAATATCTAACAAGTAATATCTAAAAATTCCACAACAAACACCTAATGGAATAAGGAATGGAATGGAATAAGAATATAGAAATAGAAATATAATGATGAGCAATGACAGAGCAGTAATAGATAGTATAGAATACAGTATATACATATGAGATGAGTAATGCAAGACGAGTAAACATAATTAAAGTGGCATTATTAAAGTAGTGTTCCATTTATTAAAGTGGCCAATGATTTCAAGTCTGTATGTAGGCAGCAGCCTCTCTGTGCTAGTGATGGCTGTTTAACAGTCTGATGGCCTTGAGATAGAAGCTGTTTTTCATTCTCTCGATTTCAGCTTTGATGCACCTGTAATGACCTCGCCTTCTGGCTGGTAGCCAGGTGAACAGGCAGTGGCCCGGGTGGTTGTTGTCCTTGATGATCTTTTTGGCCTTCCTGTGACATCGGGTGCTGTAGGTGTCCTGGAGGGCACCCGGTGATGGTAGTTTGCACCCGGTGATGCGTTGTGCAGACCGCACCACCCTCTGGAGAGCCCTGCAGTTGTGGGCGGTGCAGTTGCCGTACCAGGCGGTGATACAGCCCGACAGGATGCTCTCAATTGTGAGTTATTTAGACTACGCACATGACTGACTCAAAGACAGTACAATATGTTTTAGGAAACTCTGTGACTGACACGAGAAATATGCGTGCTGGCAACCGATCACAGATAATTACAAAAAAATACTCGGATCATAATCGTATCCAGAAAATTGCCCATATCCGTTACGACACTCATTTTGTGTCGACTACTTGGCACACCCCTAGTGTCTGGGTAAGCATCATCTAATAATTATAAAATATTTACACAATATATTTATCTGGACACTTTCTATTTTTGAGTTTGCTATTATGTAAATATGCAAGCAACCATTTCACTGTATCGTTTACACCTTCTGTATCCTGTGCATGTGGTAATGTGAAGAACAACATGACCTGCACAAAAGTTAGATTAGGATACAGAATAGGCCAAGGACTATATAAACTGTATTTTTACCTGGAGTTTTTCCCTATTGTAGGCTACTATTTTTACCACTTTTAGTCTTTAAATATTTGGTTGTTTACTACAGTACCGTACTCACTCTGTTTAGCATATGGCCTCACATGTGAATCCTTAAAGAGATGGGTGGGGCTAAGGCTTAAGAGAGTGTGAATGATGCTGAATGGGTAGGCTTAAGAGGGTGTGAACAATGCTGAATGGGTGTAGACAAAGAAGAGCTCGCCAGTAGGTGTACCAAAACATTCAAGGACCTTTTTCTCAAAAGTGGGGTTACAAGTTGATCAACTTTCAAAGCAGAATTACTTTCCCATTGTTCCTCAAATGCAGTGTATGATATACAATTTCCTAGCTCTGAGTCTGTACTTTTATCCAATGTAAAAAAAACAAACACACAATTTAAAATATTACTACATATGACCGAATCGAGGCGGTCGGTCACATATGATAAAAAATGCATCATATGGGCCAGATTTCTGTATTTTGGAACTATATTAACAATGGACTAATGAAACAAATACCAAAATATTTCCTTTAATGCTAAATGCCATGCAGAGGCATCATATTTCACGGGTCCCATATTTAGGGCCATATAAATCTGTGATATATTTTGCCTGATTCCATAGAGTTTTTTCCTAAATTTGATTTGCTCCTTTTTGTTTTTTCAGGTTTCCGTTTTTCGGAAAACAACCACATTTGATGTTTTAAGTCCACAACAATGTTTAAACCACTTTTGAGGTCTGGGAAAAATCAAATAATTTGGGATTTTGGGGTGTAGTTGCCCTTTAAGGTAGGTTTTAATAGTCAGAGTAGGTACAATATCTCCTATACACTTCCTTATGAACTCACATACAGATTCAGCTTATACGTCAATATTATTCTCTGAGGCTACCCGGAACATATCCCAGTCCGTGTGATCAAAACAATCTTGAAGCATGGATTCCGATTGGTCAGACCAGCGATGAATAGTCCTTAGCACGGGTACTTCCTGTTTGAGTTTCTGCCTATAGGAAGGGTGGAGCAAAATGGAGTCGTGGTCAGATTTGCCAAAAGGAGGGCGGGGGAGGGCCTTGTAAGCATTGCGGAAGTTAACGTAGCAATGGTCCAGTGTTTTTCCAGCTCGAGTGCTACAGTCGAATTGCTGATAGAATTTAGGTAGCCTTGTCCTCAAATTTGCTTTTTTTTAAATCCCCAGCTACAATAAATGCAGCCTCAGGATATATGGTTTCCAGTTTGCATAAAGTCCAGTGAAGTTCCTTGAGGGCCGTCATGGTATCGTCTTGAGGAGGTATATACACGGCTGTGACAATAACCAAAGATAATTCTCTTGGGAGATAATACGGTCGGCATTTGATTGTGAGGAATTCTAGGTCAGGTGAACAAAAGGACTTGAGTTCCTGTATGTTGTTACAATTACACCATGAGTTGTTAATCATGAAACATACACCTGTGCCCTTCTTCTTCCTGGAGAGATGTTTATTCCTGTCGGTGTGACGCACTGAGAAGCCAGGTGACTGTACCGACTCCAACAGCATATCCCGAGAGAGCCATGTTTCTGTGAAACAGAGTATGTTACAATCCCTGATGTCTCTGTGGAAAGCAACCCGTGCCCTGATTTCGTCGAACTTGCTATCTAGGGACTGGACATTAGCCAGTAATATACTCGGGAGTGGTAGGTGGTGTGCGCGACTCTGAAGTCTGACCAGGAGACCGCTCCGTCTTCCTCTTCTCCAGTGGCGTTGTTTTGGGTCGGCCTCAAATGCCCTGGGTGGTGCGGACAAAGGATCCGCTTCGGGAAAGTTGTAGTGCTGGTAAGTTGACGTCGCTCTGATATCCAATAGTTCTTCCCAGCTGTATGTAATAACGCTTAAGGTTTTCTGGGCAACAATGTAAGAAATAATACATAAAAAAACTATATTGCAAAGTTCCCTAAGGACTAGAAGTGAGGCAGCCCTCTCTGTCGGCGCCATCTTATGACGCCGGTTTGTGTCAAGAGCTGCTGGGTTTTTCACTCAACAGTTTTCTGTGTGTATCAGGAAGAGTCCACCATGCAAAGGACATCCAGCCAACTTGACACAACTGTGGGAAGCATTGGAGTCAACATGGGCCAGCATCCCTGTGGAATGCTTTCATCACCTTGTAGAGACCATGCCCCAAAACATTTTAAATTTATTTATCTAGGCAAGTCCGTTAAGAACAAATTATAATTTACAATGATTAACTACCCCAGCTAAACCCTAACCTGGACGACGCTGGGCCAATTATGCGCCGCGCTTTGGGACTCTCAATCATGGCCGATTTATGATACAGCCCGGAATCTAACCAGGGTCTGACACCACCTCGCACTGATATGCAGTGCCTTAGACCGCTGTGCCACTCAGGAGCCCACATTGAAGCTGTTCTGAGGGCAAAGTGGGTGCAACTCAATATTAGGAATGTGTTCCTAATGTTTGGTATATTTAATATGGTGCCATTTGGGACGTAGCCCATGGCTACAGCAGAGGTACGAAGGTGGGTCTGGCGCTGAAGTTGCGTGGCTGGGGCCGGATGATAAGCGTGTGTGACAGGTGACATTTCGGGCATGTGTTAAGTCTTATGAATTGACGTAGGCCACAGGGCCAGGACTTTAACTGAAGCTGAAAGCCTTTCCCTCGAAGACCTCTGTGGTCTAGTGGTAACGCACCTGGCCAGTCACATTCATACTGCTCCCCACCTGAGACTGGGGTTCAATCCCAGCGTCCACTTTCAACTGTACTCCCACTTGCCTGTCATCTTGGCTGCTGTGGAAATCTCTCTGCTCCATCAGAGAAGGCCACGGAGTGTACCAGAATCCAGTGGGCTAAGCTGGACTTTTTTAATGACACATCTGGCAGTGTTAAGGCTCTGGAGCATCTGAGGCATGCACTGATAACAGGAGAGAGAGAGAGAGCCACAGAGAGAGAGAGAGAGACTGCTATTATCAACCATCAACTAGTCTCCAATCTCCAAGCCCCCACACACTTATCTCTTTCTCTCTCTCCTCTAGCCTAGCTGTGAGTGTTTCATTCTGCCCAGGTTGGTGCTTTGATCCTAAGCCACACTCTGCTTGTGATTGATTCCATGGTGGTCTTGGGTATGAGGTAAAATACACCTACAGGTCAACTTTCTCCGTTGTTTTTTTTTTTTTAGAGTGAGGGCAGATGAGTCAAAAGCAGCAAGGGAGAAAAGTTCAAGTCAAAATGTCTACAGTTAGTTATGTCCTTAGTTATCCAGGCCATTGTATAAGGAGGCATCTTTTGTTGTTCTTGTCTAGTGTATGGCGTGCAGACTTTAATAAGGGGGGGTTGTCTGTGCTTGAATGTGAGGGCATTCACTTCAGTCTCCCGTGAAGCATCAGAGATCCGGATGCACTTTGAGACTGTGTGTGTGTGTGTGTGTGTGTGCATAAGTGTGTGTGCCAGCATGTGTTTGACCGAGACAGCACAACTACTGTATAATGTAAGGTCTAAGTGAAAACCACCTATTTGTGGTGTGTGTGTGTGTCATATGGGGGTAACGCAGAGCAGGCCCTTACCTGTTCGCAGCCTATTATTGTTTGTGCTGCTCTCAATGGTCTGTGAAAGGATTGTTTTTCAGATCAAGGTTTTGACACTTTACTTCTGGCAGATGGCACAGGAGCGTGCATGGCTGCCTATGGCGGCACCAGGTTATTCCAGGCTTGAACCCTACAAGCGGAGTCATTCCATACATATGTTCCATGGTAATTTGTTCTCGACTGACGCGTTCTGATTTATGGGTGGAAAAAACACTACGTTAAAACAAGCTAAAACAAGTTCAATCCAAGTGTAATTTTAGTGTGAGATGAGATCGGTTTCCTGGAATTCGAAAAAAAATCAAGCAAAGAAAGAGGATTAGATTAATGAATGCCTCTCATTACCCATAAAGCTCTCTTGTTTATCGAAGATTTTGACTTTGCTGAACTTGACAAACTTTGGCCAGACTGTGGGCTTTATAATAGACCCTCATAACACACTAGCCCACATTAAATGGCCCTCAAAGTTTCTTCATTTGTGGTTCCCATCTTTCATTACACATCTCTCACTACACGGTTGTTTTGAAATGACTTCATTTGCCTCAGAGTTTGTTTGTATAAATATCTAATGTGTAGCTCCATTGACTAAGCAGCGGTTTGGACATATTTTACACAAAGGTCTGCCAAAGGGGAATTACATGGGGAGGGGGGTCACAGACAATACAAGGTATGTATTCCAAATGGCACCCTATTCACTATTAGTGCACTACTTTTGACCATAGCCCTATTAACCCTGGTCAAAAGTAGTGCACCGCATAGGGAATAGCATGCTATTTGTGATGCTAAGAAGGTTATGAAAAAAGCCTGTGCTAATGCGTTAGTGAATAAATGGGAGATTGTGATAAACGTCAGACTTTGGCAGACCTCTAGCACAGGAGGAGATGTAATTAGACACCAGATAGGAATAATCTCACAGTCAGACAAACTCATTCAATGTGGAACTCAAAGACCTCCACTTATGGCGGATTATGGGAAGAAGACGTTGCATGGTCGCCATGGCAGCAGGGAACATTTCTTCGGAAAGACAAGCCATGTTCAAGAGCATCAAATCTATGATGCATTGTGGGTAAGTTGTGACTAACCCATCTACAAAGAATAACGGGTAGTTAGTTTTGATGCAAGGTGATTTGTTGATCAGTCAGTCGGGAGTCACCTGCGCTGTCAGCTGCAATGTCAACCAAGCCCATACCTTAGTCTACCATAGTCTTGTCATCTGAATGGCTACCTGGTTGGCTTAGGGCTCTCAGTACGAGTCAGCGTGTGAGAGGGTGTGAGATCATCACGTCCAAGATGTTAACTCTAGCAGAGAGTTATAGCTCCACTATTGTTCTTTAATGACTATGTGGCATCCTTCAATCCAAACAGTCTAGAATCAGGTCACTGAGCAAGAAGAAGTTTGTGTGTTTTAGAGAGTCTGGGTGGGATACCTTGTTTGGTTTAGATTGAGTTATTCATTTAAGCTCTTGCTTGAGGCGGCGTGTTGCTTCACCATGAGTCTCCTGGCAGAGAGAGATCTCTGAAACAGTGACAGGTTCGGCATTGGGGAGTAGGTCTGCTCCGTGTCAGCTGTCATAGGTAGCCTAGCAGTATGGAGAAGAAGGTGCTCTCTGTGTCCATAAGTATCCAGATATCTGTCCGTTGAAAAGTTTGAATCCTTCTCGACTGTAAACGTGGATTCAAATAAAGTACTTCGTGTGTGTGTGTGTGTGTGTGTGTGTGTGTGTGTGTGTGTGTGTGTGTGTGTGTGTGGTGATTTTAGCATGTACATCTTGGTAGGGCAAAGTCAATCATTTTTTTTATGCATGCCATCAAAGCATTATTTTATTAGGCCTATGAGCTCTAAAAATGAACAAAAAATACAATCAAGAGATACAATCACTTTTATTAAGAATATACCAACGCACAGACAGTACATTGCGCAAAACAAAACAACCCTTGCAATTTTTACTGGAATTACTATGGTCTATTTCTGAACTGTTTGTTTTAAAGAAATATTTGAATGGAAAGAGACTGTGACTGGCAAACATGGTTACAGACCAAAAAACATGATATAGTATCCCTTCCTCATGAAGAAAAGCACATGAGATAATTATAATACACAATATAAGCAAAACAATGAAATAATTCCAACATTACCTAAAATGATGAATAAGATACTAATGCGATAGACCTATGTAAGCAATATAACAATTGAGATGTACAAACTATAGCGTAAGGGAACGATGAGCGGATAAGAGGAAAGCCGTAATTTCGATGAAGACATTAGTGAGCGAGTAGTCGATAGAACTATTTGTTCAGCACTTTTGAAATGTACAGCGACAGAATTCAGAACACGGGCCGTTCTTACAGTATTCTCCCTGTACGCCAAGTCATAACCGTAGTATAAATAACGGGGACATATAAGCAGACGATGAAAGCTCTTACAATATTCAACGATGACATTTCTCTAAAACAGGCTATAGGCTACATGTGCACCACCAAGTCAGAACAGTAGGTGAAATTATGAGGTGGTGTGGGATGAAATTCATTGGATGAGACACATGGGATACTAACAGCTTACTACACAACATACACTTAGTATTACTTTCTTAGCTACAGTATACATATCTCCCTGGCATATTACATAATTTATGCAGCAGTATACAAGACATATTTTTGAACATGTCGCCACGGTCGTTTTTGTTGGCAAACTTTGTAATCAAATTTGTCATCAAAGTCTGACATTCTCTGGATTGATGGTGCTTGCAAGACAACTGCAAACTAGATCTTCAGTTCGGAGCTCTAGAAAGAGTCCTGAGTTCCTGACTTAGAATTCCGAGTTGGATGACCGTTCATAACGTATTTTCCCAGTCCAAGCTCGTTTTTCTGAGTTCCCAGTTGTCCTGAACGCATTGAAGTCTTAGATTTCCAAGTTTCCAGTTGTTTTTAATGCGTCAGAAGTCACGCTGTATTGAAAGCATGGCCAATGTATTCAACCTTTTCTGGCCCATGGTGTTGCGTGTGAATGTTTATCCTTTTAAGCTTGGAAAAGAGACTTTCAGACAGATGTTTTAAATCCTTAAACCCAGACTTGGACCACACACACTCTCCAACGAATAGCAGGCAGGTGAAGCAAAATATTGATTGCTTTGCGACACTTGCAGTTAGCCATTCAATCTATCCAAAGTACTCATTGTTGAATTTGCAATTTCCGACTTGTTGTGTAATGTTTATGTCCAATAGCACTGATATGTTTTATCTATAATTTCTCTTCATATGACAAGGATGAAAAGGATTTGCCAGTAGATTGTCAACGTGATTCATGATGACTGCTTGTCTAGCTTGCTAGCTAAGATTGTGAAAGTATGACGTTGACATGATCAGTCCAATCAAAGCTACAGTAGATATGTGATTTGACGTAACTTTATCTGTGGCCAATGACATTGAGCCTTCATGGACGGGCACTTCTAATGTAAATCTATGGCAGCACCCAAGGGGGCTTGAACTGCCTAGCTCTCCCTGTAGATTTGGCAGTGATGTAGTGTCCCCATGAGTGACAGAACACTAAGCCAATCACGGCACAACTAGAGAAGATTACCAACGCGTACGCTCTGTATTTTTGCTGGCTGCCCCTCCACCACAGAAAGCACTGAGCTAGGCTGAAACACCTGCATTTTGAAGCTGCATTACTCAAGAAAGAGACCATGTTTGTATGCAACTTTATTAACTGAAGGATTGTTGTTTTTCTTACATTGTTTGCAAACTGATATGTGACTCGAATTAATATCCAAAAAACATTCAAAACAGGCAAAACTAATTATATACACTGTATTCGGAAAGTATTCAGACCCATTTACTTTTCCCACATTGTTACGTTACAGCCTTATTGTTAAATGGATTACAACATTTGTTAAAAATCCTTAGCAATCTTCATACAATACCCCATGACAAAGCAAAAACGGGTTTTTAGAATTTTTTGTAAATGTCTCTACTTTCCGAATGCACTGTATATATATATATATATATATAGCTCAAAAAAATAAAGGGAACACTTAAACAACACAATGTAACTCCAAGTCAATCACACTTCTGTGAAATCAAACTGTCCACTTAGGAAGCAACACTGATTGACAATAAATTTCACATGCTGTTGTGCAATTGGAATAGACAAAAGGTGGAAATTATAGGCAATTAGTAAGACACCCCCAAAAAAGGAATGGTTCTGCAGGTGGTGACCACACACCACTTCTCAGTTCCTATGCTTCCTGGCTGATGTTTTGGTCACTTTTGAATGCTGGCGGTGCTCTCACTCTAGTGATAGCATGAGACGAAGTCTACAACCCACACAAGTGGCTCAGGTAGTGCAGTTCATCCAGGATGGCACATCAATGCGAGCTGTGGCAAAAAGGTTTGCTGTGTCTGTCAGCGTAGTGTCCAGAGCATGGAGGCACTACCAGGAGACAGGCCAGTACATCAGGAGACGTGGAGGAGGCCGTAGGAGGGCAACAACCCAGCAGCAGGACCGCTACCTCCGCCTTTGTGCAAGAAGGAAGAGGAGGAGCACTGCCAGAGCCCTGCAAAATGACCTCCAGCAGGCCACAAATGTGCATGTTTTACAGGGAAGACACAATATGTAAATCTATTAGCTAACCACGTTAGCAAAAGACACCACTCTCATACTCCACCATTTTCTTACTGCATCAGTAGCTATCACAAATTCGACCAAATAAAGATATAAATAGCCACTAACCAAGAAACAACCTCATCAGATGACAGTCTGATAACATATTTATTGTTAGAAAAATGTGCATATTTCAGGTATAAATCATAGTTTACAATTGCAGCCCCCATCACAACTCTCACTAAAATGACTAGAATAACTACAGAGACCATCGTGTATTAGCTAATTACTCATCATAAAACATTTCTTAAAAATACACAGCGTACAGCAGATGAAAGACACAGATCTTGTGAATATAGCCAATATTTCAGATTTTCTAAGTGTTTTACAGCGAAAACACAATATAGCGTTATCTTAGCTTACTACAATAGTCAGTCACACAGCAGCAGTGATTCAAGGCAAAAATAGCAATAACATTATAAACCACCAAACGCTATTAATTTTTTCACTAACCTTCTCAGAATTCTTCAGATGACAGTCCTGTAACATCATATTACACAATTCATATAGAGTTGGTTCGAAAATGTGCATATTTAGCCGCACAATTCGTGGTTACACAACGTGATTAGTGGGCAAACAATCAAGCAATCTGTCCTGCGCCATCTTGGAAAGGCACCTATTCTTATCGAAAGCTATTCATAAACTTGACTAAAAAAATACAGGTTGGACAGCAATTGAAAGACAAATTAGTTCTTAATGCAATCGCTGAGTTAGATTTTTAAAATAAACGTTATTAGACATACAGTGTGCGTTACAGCCAGACTAGTGCCGCAATAATGGCGGACAAATACGTTTACATTTTTCCACATAAATACGAAATAACATCATAAATAGCTCTTACTTTTGGACGAGCTTCCATCAGAATCTTGGCGAAGTGGTCCTTTGTCCAAAATAATTGTTGCTTGGTTGTAAAACGTCGTGTTCAAATTCGGAAGTAGCAGCTAACAAGTAGCTATAAGAAACAGCATGCCCAAATCTTTATACTCAATACTAAGGAAATTCCGAAAATAGCAATATACTCGCATAAACTGATATAACTCGGTTTAAAATAACTTCGTTATGATGTTTCTAACACCTATAACGAATTAAATTACAGACGGATATATCTAAGGTCGATAACTGAGCGTTCCAAAATGGCGAGCGTTGAAAAGAGAGGACCTCTCGCTCCTTGACCTTTTATAAACTCTGGGAACTACGCAGAAAGTCCATTCCACTTCTCATTGGTTACTGACATCCAGGGGAAGGCGGGTGCAGTTCATGTCGACCCATAGGATACATACAGAGCTTTAAACTGATCTGAGAGCAGAGCCTAGTTTTCAGACCTTCGCAGTTCCTGTCATGGATATCGCTGCAGAGAGTTCTGTTTCACCCACAGACATAATTCCAATGGTTTTAGAAACTAGAGTGTTTTCTATCCAATAGTAAGAATAATATGCATATTGTACGAGCAAGAATTGAGTACGAGGCCATTTAAATTGGGTACACATTTGTGCTATGTCGAAATGGCACCCCCCTAGTGCAAGAAGTTAACATACATCTTGAATAACGTTCCAACCGGAGAATTAGATTGACTTTAGATGAGCGGTGGAACGGAGGTCCTCCTCATGTGAAATTATGGTCAGCTCGTGGCAGTGATTACTCATTCCTGTCTCCTTCGGCCCCCCTTCACATTAGAGTCATCAGACAAAGTTCTATTGACCGTTGACATTTGGTGGAAGCCGTAGGAAGTGAAAACTCATCAATATCTCGCTGTAATTTCAATAAGGGCTTGGTTGAAAATCTGCCACCTCAGAAACAATTCAAACAGGAAGTGGAACTTCTCAGGTTTTTGCCTGCCATATGAGTTCTGATATACTCACAGACATAATTCAAACAGTTTTAGAAACTAGAGTGTTTTCTTTCCAATAGGAATAATAATATGCATTTTTAGCAACTGAGGAGCAGGCAGCTTACTATGGGCACCTCTGTGTACCTTTCATCCAAGCTACTCAATTCTGCCCCTGCAGCCATAAGAAGTTGTTAAGCTATGGCTTTTTTTCTGGCCACTCTTCCATACAGCCCAGCTCTGTGGAGTGTACGGCTTAAAGTGGTCCTATGGACAGATACTCCAATCTCCGCTGTGGAGCTTTGCAGCTCCTTCAGGGTTATCTTTGGTCTCTTTGTTGCCTCTGATTAATGCCCTCCTTGCACGGTCTATGAGTTTTGGTGGGCGGCCATCTCTTGGCAGGTTTGTATTCTTTCAATTTTTTAAAAATAGATTTAATGGTGCTCTGTGACGTTCAAAGTTTCTCATTTTTTTTATAACCCAACCCTAATCTGTACTTCTCGACAACTTTGTCCCTGACCTGTTTGGAGAGCTCCGTGGTCTTCATGGTGCCGCTTTCTTGGTGGTTCCCCTTGCTTAGTGGTGTTGCAGACTCTGTAGCCTTTCAGAACAGGTGTATATATACTGAGATCTTGTGACAGATCATGTGACACTTAGATTGCACACAGGTGGACTTTATTTAACTAATTATGTGACTTCTGAAGGTAATTGGTTGCACCAGGTCTTATTTAGCGGCTTCATAGAAAAGGGGGTGAATACATGTGCACGCACCACTTTTCCGTATTTTTTTTTTTTTTCATTTCACTTCACCAATTTGGACGGTTATGAGTGTCCATTACATGAAATCCAAATAAAAATCCATTTAAATTACAGGTTGTAATGCAACAAAATAGGAAAAACGCAAAGGGGGATGAATACTTTGCAAGGCACTGTATGTAGATATTCCATAAGAAATCTGCCGTTTCCAGCTACAATAGCCATTTACAACATTAACAATGTCTACACAGTATTTCTGATCAATTTGATGTTATTTTAATGGACAAAAAAAAGTGCTTTTCTTTCAAAAACAAGTGACCTCAAACTTTTGAACGGTAGTGTATATATTCCAGTTTGTTTGCTAAACAGGTGGGGCTGCCAGAATAACGGGTCACCACTGGTGTGTGTGTGTGATCAGGTCATCATTCACAAAAAATCTGAAGGTTGTGTCATATGATGGATTGACACGTGTTCAATTCAGCTACTCTCTGGTCACACTTCTTCTTTCTTTTCTTTATACCTGTACACTAATTGACATGGCTATTAATTACTGCAACATGTGATCTCGCCAAAGGTAACCTGAAGCTACTGAGCGTATACAGGGGCTTGCATCCCAAATGACACCCTATTCCCTACATAGTCCACTACTTTTGACTAGAGCCCTGTGGGTGCCATTTGGGATGCAGAGTGAGTTTTTCCCCCCGGTCTGATGTATGTGCTGTGTAAGCCATTGGCTTGTGGCTAATTCACTTGACTGGTTGTTAGAAGTGGATGCTAGCCTAGCGGATGCTCGCTCTCCCACAGGCGTTTCCTCTGATGAGGCATACAGAGAAATCAATACGCCTCTGCCTCCATTCAAACCACACTGATTCATTAAGACTGGGGCCTTCGGGCAAGACTACTTAAATAGCGTGTAACCTAGTGTTCTCTCTCTATGTTGCTTTATGGATATCTGTGTACTTTCACTTAGCACTGGATATTCAGTCAATGTGATATTTAGGCATCATTCCTTTTGTAGTTCCTTTTTAAATGAGATTTTCATCAGTATTTCAACTCCGTGATCACATTCTGTCAGTATGACACTGGTATTTAGGCTTTATTCCTAAGGAGGAAATTCATAACGGCTTTTAAGTTCTCATAAATCCATCCCCCTTTTGATGTAGATTTTCATTAACCTTTCAACATCTGCAATTGTTTAGTGGGAAAATACTTGTGTAAGGTTATTCTAGTGATGTTTGTATGTCAGCATCACATGAGCTGTGTCCCAAATAGCACCCTATTAGTATGCTACCTTTGACCAGGTCCATAGGGATGACTTGAGCTACAGTACCACGGTGGGTAATAGTTATACACAGCAAATTGGATAGTGTTATCTAGTGTTGGTTTTTCTGTGTAACATTTCTAGTGTTGATTCAAGTGTTAATTGAACACTCATTGGTGTAAAATAACCCCAGTGTTAGTGTTAACGCCTCCAACTCAATCGTCAAGTTTGCAGACGACACAACAGTAGTAGGCTTGATTACCAATAACGATGAGACAACCTAAAGGGAGGAGGTGAGGGCTCCTGGTGCCAGGAAAATAACCTCTCACTCAACGTCAACAAAACTAAGATGATCGTGGAATTCAGGAAACAGCAGAGGGAGCACCCCCCCTATCCACATCGACGGGGCCGCAGTGGAGAAGGTGGAAAGCGTCAAGTTCCTTGGCGCACACATCACTGACAAACTGAAATGGTCCACCAACACAGACAGTGTGGTGAAGAAGGCGCAACAGCGCCTCTTCAACCTCAGGAGGCTAAAGAAATTTGGCTTAAAACTTAAATCCCTCAAACTTTTACAGATGCACAATTGAGAGCATCCTGTTGGGCTGTATCACCGCCTGGTACAGCAACGGCACCGCCCACAACCGCAAAGCTCTCCAGAGGGTGGTGCGGTCTGCCCAGCGCATTACCGGGGGAAAACTTCCCGCCCTCATGGACACCTACAGCACCTGATGTCAAAAGGAAGGCCAAAAAGATCATCAAGGACATCAACCACCCGATCCACTGCCTATTCACCCCGCTATCATCCAGATGGCGAGGTCAGTACAGGTGCATCAACGCTGGGACCGAGAGACTAAAAAACGTTGGTGCTGATCATGCCTATCACAGTGTCGTCAGCAATCTTAATGATGGCGTTGGAGTTGTGGGTGAACAGCGAGTACAGGAAGGGACTGAGCACGTACCTCTGAGGGTCCCCCGTGTTGAGGGTCAGCGTGGCGGATGTGTTGTTGCTTACCTTCCCCGTCTGGGGGTGGCCCATCAGGAAGTGCAGAATCCAGTTGCAGAGAGCGGTATTCAGTCCTAGGGTCCTGAGCTTAGTGATGAGACTGAAGGGGCAATATACTGTTGAATGCTGAGCTGTAGTTAATGAACAGTATCCTCACATAGCGTTAAACCAAAACCACTCCCATCATTATCATATTTCCCAGCCTGCTCTATTGCCGGTCATTTATTGGTTGTTTCAAAAACTATGTTTTTGCATGTACATTATTGAATCAATGTTATGCTACTAAAATATAAATAACATAAATTGTTCTCAACTAATCCAATCTGTTACTTGGACTTGTTGTACCTGTTACTGAAATGGTTGTTCCAGTTTAGATGCTTTAGGTAGTCTCATACATTCGTCTTCACAACCCGGCAGACAGAATGACTGCTGGTTGTGGGAGAATAAAAGTTCCAAATGTTGGATATCCCCACTCTGGCTGGATTCCAATAGGAATTACACATCACTTAGCAAACCAGCATAATGTGACTTGAAGGACTGCTGTTGCCTTTAAACCAGGAGTTTCAAGACACTGTGTTAGGGGGAAAAAATAGGGCCTTGAAATATGTGTTTTATAGTGTATTCACTTAGGATCTCACTTAGTGAAGGCCTCAGGACTGACCATGTCTCTGTCACTAAGAAATACAGTCATGTGTGGTAACTCTACAATTCACTTGAATGGCAAGGCACTCTGGGAAATGTGCAAATAAGGTTTTATACGTGTTAATTTAACACTGAAACTGTGGACCCATATAGACACTTGGACCAGTGTTAGATGTCAAATGTAACACTGTTGATTTAACACTGGAGATTTTACTGTATACAGTAAAACAGAATATTTACTGTAGACAAACTGTACTTCTACTATATACACTGTGTTGACAAGACATGATAAAAAAAAAATGACTGTAAATCGCTTTGGATACAATTCTTTGAAAACAACAACTTCTAATTAATTTTTTCTTCCGACTAAACTAGAGCTGTGAGCCGCTGTTCCAGAAATGAATAGGGGTTCCTTCCTAGTATTGCAATGTTTCCTGGACACTCAATCACACGTTGGATTCCAACATATTTAGCTTTCTTTTTTTATTACTGGTCTCAATTGGCACCCTATTCCCTATGTAATGCACTCCTTTTGACCAGGACCCACAGACGTAGCCCCTGACTGACTGCAGTAGTGAACTTTATTGAAAATAGGTTGCCATTTGGGAGGCATATACTACTGTGCGTGTGTGACTGGAAACAGATCTGCCTGTACACTATGTCATGGTTTTTACAGGTAGACGTTATCTGTAAACCTCTAAAGCCCTGTTTGGCAGAGAGGGAGCACAACCTCTTGGCCTCTTACTGACCCGTATTTACTGCTGTAAATAAGTACCCTTTTGATAAGTCTAATTCCAGGATCCAAAAGTCAAATAAATAAAAATCCCAAGCCACTCAACTCCAGATTTATGTTAAAGAGTAAGAGTAGGAGTGTTGCTGTTAGGTTATTCCAGGACCATTTATGATTGGATGCAGATAACAACTATAACCCTGTAACCCCCATACGTAAACCATTAACCCACGAATGGCCAGCACTGAATCGTTAAAAGGTCCAAGTTGAGTGATTGGAGACACTGGTCATGCTTGGTAAAAGCAGACTGAATGCACACACACTTTAAGGATGTTGAGCAAGCTCTTCACTAGTCCATAAAATTCATTTTTGTCCAGAGAATGCTGATCCCAATAACTTGGGGCATTGCAGGTTTATTGCCAGATCATACTCTGACCTTTAACCTATTGCCAGGTCATCCTCTGACCTAAAGAGACTGTTAATGTTGCCCAAATAACAGTGGCCATCTGACTAAGCCACATCTACTGACACATGCCAGTAAGTGATGTGAAATGTTGATCTCATCGTATGGTTATTGGGCCTCTATACAGTATGTGAAATGATACTCATCTTAAATGTAGAAATGGAAGATGAGTCTTAACAATATAAAGTGTTTTCCTATTAGATGTGTTTGTATAGAGTGTACAGTAGGCGTATTAGTGTATTATTGTTAGAGTAGTATTTGTATCTATCTCTGAAGTCTACTGCCACACTATTCAACCAAGCATGTTGGTTTAATGGGTGAAACTTTCCTGTTCTGTCCCAGTTTCCAGTGCTCTGCCTCCGAAGGATGTTTGCCTCTGATTCTGAGTCTATTTGGTGTGACAGTCATACAGCTCAAGCCATGAGAAACTTTCAGGTGGAAAGGCTCTCATAGGAGTGGTTTACTATATTGTAATCTAATTCAAATACAGGGGCCGTATGTATCAAGCATCTCAGAGCAGGAGCACTGATTTAGGATCAGTTTTGATCATAGAGAATAAGGTTACATGGACAGGAAACACATAAGATTACATGGACAGGAAACACCTAGATCAGCACCCCTACTCTGAGATGCTGGATACGTATGGCCCCAGACCTGGACTTTCAAGAAGCAAATTAATATGCTTTCAAGACAACTGGGAATTTAAAAAAAACAAGGTCAAATCATGACATCAGTGATATTGAGGTTGGAAGGTCAGAGCTCTAGAAAGGGAGCTCTGGAAGATTCCTGATTTTTCCCGACTTGGAATCACGGGTTGGATGAATGTTCAAAACGATCAGAGCTATTTTTTTCCCCAGTTCCGAGTTCCCAGTTGTTTTAAACATGGCATGTGTCACCGGCTACATGATGCAAAATGTATTTTGCATCATCGTGATGTGGCCGATGACACTTTGCTTCTTGAAAGTCCAATATCTTGAAAACTTGACTGCTGACATGCAAAACATTTTGGGACTGTATCAACAGTGGACTAATGAAAAGAGAATAGCTTTTCAGTGGATATTCCCTTTAAGAATACATTATGTTGACAAACACACCGATTGTGACGTAGAAGTCTGTCACTGGCCGCGGGCAGCATTTGGTTCTTTAACACACACACACATTCATCACTCCTCCCTGCGCCATTATAAGATAAGTTAACAATGTGGGTCGACACACAAATTAACTTCTGTCTTAGTACATACATTTCACACTTGTCAGTGTTCATATTTTAGATCTGCAATATTTATTATACTTATCAATGTTGTGGATGAGCGCTTTGTTTGTTCTGTTCCTCTCTCTCCCCATCTCTGTAGCTTCTGGGTATGCTGGAAAAGGACCCGAGCTAAGGGAATTGGGCTGGCTTTATAGTGCCTGTCCCAAATGGCTCAGTAATGTAAATGGGCATATTGAAAGATATTGTCAGTAATGTTGTAAATGTTATGTTGTGGTATTGTTTAAAAAACGTGTTGCAATGTATATCCTTTAGTAGGTTTAGTTAATGGAAAATGTAGGTTTGTATAGTTAATTGCTTAATTAATTAGTGTTAATTGTTCTGAGGGGAGGGGCTAGCCCTACAAAAGGAGCCTCTCTTTCAGTTCATGAGGAAGCAATTTGGATCGAGCTGTGGATGGGGCAGCATTGTTTTTAAGCTGTCCCATAAGGTAGCCGTTTGATGGCAGTACTGTTGTTTTTGTTCCGGAATCACCTTGTAGATAAATACCTTTGCACAGAAGAACTTTTGCTGCTCCGCCATCTTTTTGTTTTGATAGAGGTTAGGTTTTCCAGTTTAGCCTTCTGGCCTACTCTACGTGACACCAATCAAATGACATGAGAGGTCATTGTGACCAATTTAAATATTTAGAAAAAAGAGAATCAGTGAATCAGCTCACCGAGTCTGTAAGAGCCTGAGGGGAATGTTTGTTTCAAACACGGTCAACATATTACACTTCTATTTCACAGTGGTTTATGCTCATGAATACAATGGTGATGTATGCCATGTGACACGTGGAGAATGCTGAGGAACGTCTGTGTGTGTATGTCTACACAGCAAATTCTACAGTTTTAAATCAACACAGAGTGTTAAATCCCAGAGTACCTTGCCTTTCGAGTGGATTGTAGAGTTACCACCCACGACTGTATTTGTTAGAGACAGAGACATGGTTGTTGCATTCATCCATTTTCAGTCCTGCCGCCTTCACCAAGTGAGATCCTAAGTGAATATGTTATCATTACAATTAAATGATTTAACACAATACAACACATAATTCCTTGTTTTACCCTTATACAGTTTCCTGAAACTCATGGTTTCCAGGCAACAGCAGGCCTGCAATTCACATTATGCTTGCTTGCAAAGTGATGGGTAATTCCTTTTGGAATCCAGCCATGGTTACTACATGATTCCATATGTGATATTTCATAGTTTTGATGTCTTCACTATTATTCTACAATGTAGAAAATAGTAAAAAATAAAGAAAAACCCTGGAATGAGTAGGTGTGTCCAAACTTTTGGCTGGTACTGTATACAATTTACCCAAATAAAGCTTCCAAACCTGATATAGAATAAACACTGATATATTTCATCCTACAAATTGCAATAATTGTGTATTTTGTGCCAATAACACTGGTATGCCAGCATCCCTTTGAGTGAACACATTGTATAGCAGCAGAAAGGAGAGTGCATCTAAAAGAGTGTAATGGATAAGCCAATTAGATGGCTGCCACAATGGACTCCATTCTGCTAGTCACTGTTGCCCTCAAAGCCACATCTCCGTGATGAATGAGCCTTTTTTTCACTCCTTAGATTCATTCCAGCCTCATAGAAAACATTAGTTCTGAACTCATTCTCCTGACTGCCTAGACTTTTTTTGTTTCAGAGATAATTGCCCTGCGCCGCCCACCTCAGACAAGCTCATTTAAATATTTTAGAGAGACACACGCATGCACACACACGCATACACACATGCGCGCGCACACACACACACACACATAGTGTAGTCATCGTCAAGTGTTCTGGCATCCACATGTTTTACATTGCCAGCCAAAGTGTTTTACAAAGCTCCACAGAATTGGGTAGAGTATGCACTATGCAGCTTGTAGTCGCGGATGCCAAACGTGTGTTCTTCTCTCCTCCACATGTTTGTATAGAATAGCCTCGGGCCATTTGCACTGTATATGGGAAATGAAAGATGCATTATACTGTAACAGATTGGTCAAGGAGAATTTCCATTGGAAGGGCAATATATGACCTATGTGACCTACAGTAAGTATAGATGCAATGGTAAAGCTGGGATAGTGTGTTTACCAATGTCGACAGTGCGGCCTAATCTAAGATTCCCTCAGTGCGTGTCCCAAATGCCATCGTATTCCTTATGTAGTGTGCTGCTTTTGACCTGGGCTCACAGGGCTCTGGTGAAAAGTAGTGCACTTTACATGGGTGAGTGCCATCTGGGATTCAGCCTCATTCCCGTTAATACCAAACGAATCCCATTAATCTACATTAATCTACTTCACATTAAACATGGTCCTCTGCTACACCCGCATGATGAATACAAATACATATGAATCAAGAGAATGCGTGTAAAGGTCAAACACGTTTGTTAGTCTAAATGAGAAAGAGGAAAGGTGAATCAAAGATAATGGGGTCAATCTTTAATATTTCCCTTTTGCAAGAAGGAATAGGTTTTAAAGCATGTGCTGTAGTCTACAGTATGAAATGGACATTTGCTTAAAGGGATAGTTCATGCAAATTATACAATTACATATTGTTTTTCTTACACCGGAAGCAGTCTAAAACCAAAGCATGGATTGCCTTGTCCATAGACTGCTTATAGGGTAATTTTGTAGTTTGTGTGAAATATCCCTTTAAAATTAGTCCGTCAATACACTGTCAGTCAAATTCATGAAATGCTCCCAGTCTGTAGTCTTGAACATTCTGCTGACAGTGACCCTGGGCTGTGGACCTGCTCCTTTACACAATGTACTTGGAGAGGAAATGGTTATAATAACAGATAAAACGGTTGCGTCTTTAATTTCAGTCTCTTTCAATCTCTAAAATCATCTTCCCTTTTCTCTTTCGTTCCATACCTCAATTCTCTACTCCCTCCTCCCTCCCTGCCACATTCTTTCGGCCTCTCTCTCTCGCTGTCTCCTTTCTCTCTCTCCTTGGTCTCCTGTCTCTCTATGGCCAGACTGAGAGGGATGAATACTGCATAAGATACCTTTGTGTTGTATCAAATTGCAACCTATTCCCTATGTAGTGCACTATTTTTAACCTGGGCCCATGAGGTTCTGGTTGAAAGTAGTGCACTGTAAAGTGAATAGGGTTCATTTGGGGCAAATCCCTTTATGATTTAAGGGTCATATAAGGTTTACATGCCACTGTCATAATCATGACATAATATTGTATATCTTAAGAAGGCTTTACTTCATGTCTTCTCTTATCTGTTTTTAGTGCATACCATTTGTCTGTAATTGTTTTGGTACTGTCTGTAGAATATTCATACTCACCGGGGGTATACAGCAGGTTTAATTGTTCTCTATAAAGGGGCGAATTCCGACCTGAGTTAAGCGTGCGTAAATGGAACGTAATTCACTTTTTATGCACTTTTATGCACTCTATGCGTATTCTGACCTGACCTTGAGAATAGCATGCTATTCATCGGCTATTCATTGGGGGTGGAGATCAAAGAATTGAAGGTGTGGCAGAGGTGTGTCTACAGATATGCCGTGTTTTGGTTTTGACGTAATTCCTCATAATTCCACCACCTTTATGCGCGATGAATAAGTAGATGTGGGACAAAATCGACTTATTTTTTTTACGTAACACCATTCTCCGTGCACTGTTATTTATAAATTGATAACAACTATTGATACGAGCTAGGTAAATAAGTAAGCCGTTTGGATAAGGGGATTGTAAATATAAATGACAATTGTTTTAGATCTATTTGACCTTATATACGCTGGAGACAAATGTGAAACCAGTCATATGGCAGCAAACCGAATCATATCAACATATCACCTTTTGCACAGGGAAGTTTATGAAATGCTGGCATTTTAACTTGGGATGAAATGTGGAGAGCCAAGCTATAGGCTTCTGTAGCCATGCACAAATGACAGTATAGCGCCAAACCTACATAGTTTTTTATTTGTATTTTATTCACTATAAATGTCTTAATTAGAATATTTTATTATTTAACCAGGTAGACCAGTTGAGAACAAGTTCTCATTTACAACTGCGACCTGGCCAAGATAAAGCAAAGCAGTGCGACAGAAATCAACAACACAGAGTTACACATGGGATAAACAAAAGTACAGTATATAACACAATAGAAAAATCTAAATACAGTGTGTGCAAATGGAGTAAGGAGGTAAGGCAATAAATAGGCCAATAGTAGCGAAGTAATTGCAATTTAGAAAATTAGCACTGGAGTGATAGATGTGCAGATGATGATGTGCAAGTAGAAATACTGGTGTGCAAAAGAGCAAAAAAAAGTTAATAAAAACAAGATGGGGATGAGGTAGGTAGATGAATGGGCTATTTACAGATGGGCTGTGTACAGTTGCAGCGATCGGTAAGCTGCTCAGATATCTGATGCTATCGTTCCAGTCATTTGCAGCAGAGAACTGGAAGGAAAAGCGGCCAAAGAGGGTGTTGGCTTAGGGGATGACCAGTGAGATATACCTGCTGGAGCGCGTGCTACGGGTGGGTGTTGTTATGGTGACCAGTGAGCTGAAATAAGGCGGAGCTTTACCTAGCAAAGACTTTTAGATGACCTGGAGCCAGTGGGTCTGGCGACGAATATATAGCGATTGCCAGTCAACGACAGCATACAGGTCGCAGAGGTGGGTGGTATATGGGGCTTTGGTGACCAAATGGATGGCACTGATAGACAGCATCCAGTTTGCTGAGTAGAGTGTTGGAGGCTATTTTGTAAATGACATCGCCAAAGTCAAGAATTGGTAGGATAGTCAGTTTTTCGAGGGTATGTTTGGCAGCGTGAGTGAAGGAGGCTTTGTTGCAAAATAGGAAGCCGATTCTAGATTTAATTTTGCATTGGAGATGCTTAGTATGAGTCTGGAAGGAGAGTTTATAGTCTAGCTAGACACCTAGGTATTTGTAGTTGTCCACATATTCTAAGTCAGAACCATCCAGAGTAGTGATGCTAGTCGGGCGGGCGGGTGCAGGCAGCGATCTGTTGAAGAGCATGCATTTAGTTTTACTAGCGTTTAAGAACAGTTGGAGGCCACAGAAGGAGCGTTGTATGGCATTGAAGCTCGTTTGGAGGTTTGTTAACAGTGTCCAAAGAAGGGCCAGATGTATACAGAATGGTGTCGTCTGCGTAGAGGTGGATCAATGAATCACCCGCAGAAAGAGCGACATCATTGATATATACAGAGAAAAGAGTCGGCCTGAGAATTGAACACTGTGGTACCCCCATAGAGACTGCCAGAGGTCCGAACAAATGGCCTTCTGATTTGACACACTGAACTCTATCTGAGAAGTAGTTGGTGAACCAGGCGAGGCAGTCATTTGAGAAACCAAGGCTATTGAGTCTGCCGATAAGAATACGTTGATTGACAGAGTCGAAAGCCTTGGCCAGGTCGATGAAGACAGCTGCAAAGTACTGTTTTTTTATTGATGGCGGTTATGATATCGTTTCGTACCTTGAGCGTGGCTGAGGTGCACCCGTGACCAGCTCGGAAACCGGATTGCACAGCGGAGAAGGTACGGTGGGATTCGAAATGGTCAGTGATCTGTTTGTTAACTTGGCTTTCGAAGACCATAGAAAGGCAGGGAAGGATGGATATAGGTCTGTAACAGTTTGAGTCTAGAGCTCTCCAATCTTTAGGAATCTCAGACGATACAAAAGAGAGGTAGAACAGACTAGTAATAGGGGTTGCAAAAATTGCAGCTGATAATTTTAGAACGAGAAGGTCCAGATTGTCTAGCCCAGCTGATTTGTACGGGTCCAGGATTTGCAGCTCTTTCAGAACATCTGCTACCTGGATTTGGGTGAAGGAGAAGCTGGGGAGCCTTGGGCAAGTTGCTGCGGAGCTGTTGGCTGGGGTAGCCAGGAGGAAAGCATGGCCAGCCGTAGAGAAATGCTTATTGAAATTCTCGATTATCGTGGATTTATCGGTGGTGACAGTGTTTCCTAGCCTCAGTGCAGTGGGCAGCTGGGAGGAGGTGCTCTTATTCCGCGGACCCATAACGGATGCAAGCAATGAGGCAGTGATCGCTGAGATCCTGATTGAAAACAGCAGAGGTGTATTTGGAGGGCAAGTTGTTCAGGATAATATCTATTGGGGTGTCCATGTTTACAGATTTAGGATTGTACCTGGTTGGTTCCTTGATAATTTGTGTGAGATTGAGGGCATCTAGCTTAGATTGTAGGACAGTCGGGGTGTTAAGCATATGCCAGTTTAGGTCACCTAACAGAACGAACTCTGAAGATAGATGGGGGCAATCAATTCAAATTTGGTGTCCAGTGCACAGCTGGGAGCTGAGGGGGGTCTATAACAGGCGGCAACAGTGAGAGCCTTATTTCTGGAGAGTCATTTATTTAATTAGAATCTCAAACTGTTTGGGCATAGACCTGGAAAGTATGACAGAACTTTGCAGGCTATCTCTGCAGTAAATTCCCCTTTGGCAGTTCTATCTTGACGGGAAATGTTGTAGTTGGGTATGGAAGTCTCCAAATTTTTGGTGGCCTTCCTAAGCCAGGATTCAGACACGGCTAGGACATCAGGGTTGGCGGAGTGTGCTAAAGTAGTGAGTAAAACAAACTTAGGGAGGAGGCTTCTGATGTTAACATGAATGAAACCAAGGCTTTTATGGTTACAGAAGTCAACAAATGATAGCGCCTGGGGCCACACAGGGCCTGGGTTAAGATATACATCACCCGAGGAACAGAGGAGGAGTAGGATGAGGGTACGGCTAAAAGCTATCAAAACTGGTTGTCTAGTGCGTTGGGGACAGAGAATAAAAGGAGCAGATTTCTGGGCGTGGTAGAATAGATTCAGGGCATAATGTACAGACAGGGGTATGGTAGGGTGCGGGTACAGTGGAGGTAAACCTAGACATTGAGTGACGATAAGAGAGGTTGCATCCCTGGAGGCACTAGTTATGCTAGGTGAGGCCAGCACATGTGTGGGAGATGGGACAAAAGAGGTATCTGAGGCATGTTGAGTGGGGCTAGGGGCTCCGCAGTAAAATAAAACAATGATAGCTACACTAAACAACAGTATACAAGGCATATTGACATTAGAGAGAGACATAAAGCGAGGCATAAAGCAATCACAGGTGTTGATTGGGAGATCTAGCTAAGACAACAACAGCTAATCAGCTAAGGCAACAACAACAAGTAAAGTTGATTTATGATTACTAAAAAGTTTTGATTATATGCCTGGAATTTTCACCGTTTTTATTTTTATGTGTGTTAAATATTAGCCACTATCGCTAGCCATCGTCACTTATACCCACATACCTTTATAACTGTCATTGACTTTAGTGTTAGTTTGCTTACATTTTGCATCATTCCATTATATTCTTAGTTTACCTTGCTTTCCTCTGTCACGTTTGTGTGGTTGTTCCTGAGGGTCGCTAGCAATAGTGGATCATATTAGGTTAACGTATTACAAGTTGTGCAATCATTATGGAACGCAGACCATACGTAGCAGTTTAAACCTAGAGCCTGGTGCGCAGTGCATGACGACTTTACCGTTGTGTTCATAGTTCTATGATTAGTGAGGATTATTAGGGTAGATTTATTCAACCCCTATTGTACACTTTTCTCGCCTTCCAATATTTGAATTGAATTTAACACTTGAATATGGCAACTTTCAGGATTAAACAGACCACTATATTTTTGATTGACCAATATATTTTGTGAGTAAAGGCTCTCCAAACCTGTTTTTTTTATTATTCATAAATACTTTCCTAACCCTAAATACTATACAAGATCTGAGCCTTTTTACATCTACCAATTGGTGCTGAAAAGCAGACGAATATGCATATATGTACATGGCTTTCTTTCATTGATCCCTAATATCCTGAACGGTTCTCTCCATATATTCTAGTGTCTGTTGAGACAATTCGAATTAAAAGTACACCAAATTTAAAAAGATGGCTTTAGATAAAAGTACAAAAAACCCTCTATTGAATACAAACTCCACAATAAATACTCTGTTGGCAAGCAGTACTGTACACACTGTACGCAAACAATTGGCAAGCCTCTGACGCAGCCCACACATTTTAAAAAAATATGTAGACGACACTGCTGTTGTGGGTTTCCTCCACAAATAAACATTAAGAATTTTTGGGGGATGGAAATTGATTTCAGAAGGAACATATCTCCACTACCCCCTACGAAGATCAATGGGGAATCAGTCGATAGAGTGACCACATATAAGTACATGGGAATGGAAATAGACAATAAACTGAAATTCAATGACTGTCCCTTTGCAAAGATGAATAAATTGCAACGGATAAAAACATTTTTTTTACGAAAACTGAACCCTTTTAATGTCAACCGCCATATTTTACAAATGTTCTATAAATCTGTCCTGCAGCCTGTGCTCTCCTTTGGGTCTGATATGCGTGTTCGGAAACATGCGAGTGCAAGACCAAGTCAAGCTTCAGCACTGGATTAAGATGGCAGGAAGGATAGTTGGTATAGATCAAGAATCAACCACCAACCTGTACACAAAACTCATCCTCCTAAAACTTGAAAGCATTTTACAGGACAGTACTCATCCCCTTCACTCAAAATTCATTCCCAGCAGCAGCCGGACAAGAGGAAAGAGACTTTTATGCAGCCATTGGGCTGTATAATAGATAGTCTGTTTGTCCCTCGAGTATACAGCATATTGCACTTTCACTTTAAATGTGTAGCTATAGCACTTTGAATGAATTATTTTGTTTACTTTCTGTGTTTCCATGTTTTATGTGCTGTCTTTTTAAGCACATGACCAAATTAATTTCCCCCTGGTGGGATAATAAAGCTGATCTGAAGTGGGAGGGTTTTCAGTGGTTGAATGACATTTATTCAGCGTGTGCAAAGCCTGTTACGCACCTACATAAGGTAAGTCTGAATACCAACTACTGAGAAGTGAGTAGGAAAGGGATGCATAGGAAAGGCATACATTTCCTAAGTCTGAATCGTGCCCATAATGACTACCACTACAGATGTGTTAGAGAGTCCCCAGCAGGCCAGACCAGGAACTACAGGTAAATACACATCACTCACGTATGAACATACTCTTGGGCTTCCTGCATACCAGATGGCACATATCAGGCCCTGGTCAAAAGTAGTGGACTATATAGGGAATAGTGTGCCATTTGAAATGTTGGCTCAATACCACCCCTCTCGAGGGTTCACAAGCATCACTCTCAATTTCCTTTAGCGTCCTTCCCAGCTCTTTGTGGAAGAGTCTGATGTGCCTGTCTTTATTCCTGCTAGAGAGACCTACCGGTTGAATTAAAACTCAGCTAAAACCCAGCTCCTCTCCGTAAACATTCTGGAGACATACGTTTGACACTCCTGCTCCTCTCAGACTGTGACTTTGGGAAGCCCAGAATAACATAGCACACATGCATAAACACATACTCACACAGAGACAAACACACACACACACACAGAGACACACACACACACACACACACACACACACACACACACACACACACACACACACACACACACACACACCAGGGAACCTGGAACACAGAATCCAATTCCCCCACCTCATAATTCAGGGGATTTTGAAGAGGAGCAATAATATGGTTTTAAAGCAACATGATGTCATCCCTCAGAGATGTACTGTATGTTTGAAGCCAGGCGGCGAGGATAAAGCCATCATACTACTGACGCGGCGTTTGGCCAGGGCTTTCACTGAGTGTGTGTCCCCAATGGCACCCTATGCCTATGAGCCCTGGTCAAAATCATCGCACTATAAAGAGAATAGGGTGCCGTTTGGGACGCATCCAGAGAGAATAAGGGGATTTCAGCTCAGCTCGTGCAACACCCTGGGTTTTCAATTTCATAGGGAGTGAAGACATATAGGAGAACTGAAGTGTGCATTTCAAATTCACTCCGTTTTTTGGTTTTGTTTGGCAGTGAATGGTCACGTGTTGCTCTCTCTATGACTATGTGAAAGCTCAATTATCTAGTTGAGGACATTGGGAGATGCTACAACTAAATAGAATCATTCATCAGGTGGGCAAGATGAAGCTATTTTATTGGAAATTGTGTGTGTGTGTGTGTGTGGTAAATAAATGTGCACGTGGTTAATGAGTATGGGGTGTGAGAGCAGGGCTTGGTCAAGTGGCTGTGGCACTATGAGGCCAGTCTGTTCCTGTCCTGTAATTTAGTCTGCAAACAGAGATGAATGCTGATACATACAGACACTCTGTTCACCCACATCACAGGGCAGGCGAACGAGGTGTTTGTGTGTGTCTGCCTGCCAACGTGCCCTTTGTGTAGGGGGAACAGAGCGTTGTGTCTAGTGAAAGTGAGTTTGGTTGTGCCTGTGATTCTGTGGTAACGTTAGTAACCACAGTCACTCTGTCAGTCTTCTGCTGAGTCATAGGCCCATGGGTAAATGGAGACGCTATGAGGAGTTGTGTGTGTTACCACCACTGATTATGTCAGGAGCTTCAGAGACAATGGGGAAGTCTTAGATGAGGCTTCAGGAACAGGCCGTGGTTGATAGTTTTCCCAGAGTAATAAAAAGCTGTCCTGATTGATCTGGTTCATGTTGTCCATGCCTGAAGAGGGGATTCTACCACGTGTGGTTCTACTTCACACTGTCCACGTCCCAAATGGCACCCTATTCATTATGTAGTCCCCTATGTTTGACCAAAGGTAGCAAGTAGTGCACTGTATATGGAATAGGGTGCCATTTGGAACAAAACACACTGTTCCTGCATCTATGGTCATGACATTCTGTCAGCTGGTTATTGTCATGCAAATTACTGCCGGTCTCACAGTAATTGACCGTTAATTAACATAAACACATTTAGCATCTCCAGGCCTCCAATATTTATTTAAATCCATTGTTTATTTTTGTCAGGTCTAAAGAAAAATTATGATATGAAGAAAATGTATTTCAGAAGAACAGAATAGGAGTTGGCCTACTGTTAGGCCTATGTTATCTGACTATGCTCCATGCTGTAGGCTTGTTCACTTAGCTGACAAGATATATACTTATTAGTCCGGTGCTATTATTTTTATATGATTTTTTTAGTAAGAAGAATATAATAGAACTTAGCTGAGTAAAATATGAAAGGATATGTCTTTACGGAGCCATTACGTAGCGACTGCGCATATGAAGTGGCTATGTTGAGCGTAAAAGTGATCATTTGAAACAGGTCCTATATGCTAGATTTAGAGTTACTTGGCAACTTTAGTTGTGAATGATACAAACCTTAGAGTGTCTTAGAAATCAAAACATATATGGGCGGAATGGTGCAACTATGCTATTGTACAAAAAAAAGCTTGTGCTCGGTACCTTGCCTCAGGCTGCGCAGCTGTTCTATCAAGTGATCATATTTTCACCCATCAGCCTATTCTTAATTTAATCTTGTCTTTACTAATATTAGTTTCAATTTAGCATGGCCCATTATCAAATGAACAGGAACAGGGGAAACGATACATGTCATCTGTATGCACTCGACTAGCGAATGGAGGCCGAGCGCTTTCCCTCCCACTGGCCCGTTTTGTAGGCTACTTCAGTTTTACAGTGGCGCATGTGCTTAATAGGAGCAGCTGAGAAATAAATAGAAGAATACTTACTTCACTCCAAGCATCAACCACTGAGCATCAACCACTGAGCATGCAGAAAAGTGGTTTTTCTGAAAATGTTTTGCTAGTGGGGTCTGAATACTCGCTAAATAAAGCGACAAACTCGCTAAATTGGCAACACTGCTTGTTCCTGTAGCTACCCAGTGCTCAGTTTGAGAAACCAAGCGTAATCTGTTCGAGGAACATCGAGAGTAACATGTTTTCGCTAAATTAGCCCGTCTGCTCGCTCGAGAAAAGGAATAAAGGAGAGAGAGGAGGAGATGGAAACGCATGGTGGTAAGATTTTCTGTAGACTAGGCTATTCAAAATCCAATTCACAAATTGTAGGCTAACTGTAAGCCACTCTGCACAATCAATGAACCAACAGCATCACATAGGGCAATACATTCTCTGCAAGACTTTGGATCATAGCATACGGTAACTAGTATATCCAGTATGCATAATAATACAGTCCACACTCAAAGGCGATTACTAGATTTTGTTTAATTTTGGAATAAAGACTAGACCGATTTATGTACCAATGACATCTTAAATTATTTAAAAATGTTTTTTATGTTTTTCTGCCATGTGTAATTTAGGGTATAGGCTATGTATTTTATAACGGCACAATTATCATTTTAATTCCGTTTAGTTTTTTTTTGGGGGGGGGGGGCTTGGACTCATAAGATCTAATATGCATATGGAGGTTTTGAATTAATAATCACCTTAGAAAGCGTTGTCCATTTCATTGTGTTAGGCTTTGAAACAACATACACAACGACCATGCTTTACACTGTTTCAACCTGCTGTTTAACTTCTTCAAACTGATCATCACAGTGAGGTGAGTTTTAAAAGTACTACAGGCCTACTGTTTGGTGATAAGTGTTTTGATGTGATTTTCGATATAATATGCATTGATGTCAGAGTGGTTAGAGGGACAATAGAGCCCTGAGTACCAGGCCATTAGAACCTGATGAAGGGACAATAGAGCCCTGAGTTTCAATGCCATTAGAACCTGATGGTCTAGCAAATTGGGTACTACCAAAGCATGTCCAGAGTGAATAACAGGAGATTTCCGTGACTCAACGGTCACATGGAATTTTACTGTGGTCATGACCCTTGACTCCCGTGTGGCGGTAATATGGTCACCACAACAGCCCGACCTGCATCACAAACCCCTGACCATAAGCCAGAAATAACTTAGAATATAAAATAACATATATACTGAACAAAAATATAAATGCAACATGCAACAATTTCAAAGATTTTACTGAGTTACAGTTCATATGAGGAAATCAGTCAATTGAAATAACTTCTTTATTTAATCTATGTATTTCACATGATTGGGAATACAGATATGCATCTGTTAGTTACAGATACCTTTAAAAGAAATGGGTCTCACAATGGGCCTCAGGATCTCGTCGTGGTATTTTTTGTGCATTCAAATTGCCAGTCGATAAAATGCAAGTGTTTTCGTTGTCTATAGCTTATGCCTGCCCATACCATAACCCATCCGCCGCCATGGGGCACTATGTTCACAACGTTGACATCAGCAAACCAACAACACGACGCCGTACACATGGTCTGCGGTTGGTTGTGAGGCCGTTTGGCATATAACTCAGATTTAGGAAATGTATTGGCCTTTGTCGGCTAATTGCATGTTCATTCAGAGTTATGTTGACGCAAGCGCTGGGTGTCCATTCATCTACAGTATTTGTATTTATTTAACCTTTAATTAACTGGGCAAGTCAGTTAAGAACAAATTCTTATTTACAATGATGGCCTACCCTGGCCAAACCCGGACGATGCTGGGCCAGTTGTGTGCCGCCCTATGGGACTCCCGATCACGGCCGGATGTGATACAGCCAGTATCTTTCTGACAGAACACAGGAGCACAGCCACAGTCATTCCCATCTGACTGAACATCAGAAACTAAACTAGAGTGACTGTACCTGCCAGAAGGCTCAATGTCAAGATGGGAGGAGGATGGAGAGGGACGGACAGAGAAGAGAGAGAGTAGAGGAAGAGAGCGGAAGCGAGAGAGAGACGGCAAAGAATGGTAGAGGGAAAGAGAGAGACAGCAGAGAGGAAAGAGAGAGACAGTAGCGAGGTAGAGAGACAGAGAGAGAGGAAAATATATAGAGAGATAGAAGAAGAGAGGGATGAGGGCAAAAAGCTTATAGCTCCCAGCTGGCTCTGGTGAATCTGTCACATGCGTCTCCTTTTCAGCGTCACCTAGTTTCCTATTATGCCCCTGGAGGCAAGGCAGAGACAGGGTTTTCTTCAGGTAAAAGCTATGATCCCTTATTGAGGTCACTTGTTAAATTCTCTTCAATCAGTGTAGATGAAGTGGAGGAGACAGGTTAAAGAAGGATTTTTAAGCCTTGAGACAACTGAAACATTGATTGTGTATGTGTGCCATTCAGAGTGTGAATGGGCAAGACAAAAGATTTAAGAACTGCAACGCTGCTGGGTTTTTTACACTCAACAGTTTCCTGTGTGTATCAAGAATGGTCCACCACCCAAATGACATCCAGTGAATGTCAGTGAATGAAACCATAGACTTTCCTAAACACCTACACTGAACACTACCCCATACCTACTACAAAAAGCCCTAAACAATACACACACCCTAAACTAGAAAAAACACACAAACATCCCCCATGTCACACCCTGACCTAACTAAACTAATAAATACAATCAATATAACAGAGGCCAGGGTGTGACAGTACCCCCCCTCAAAGGTGCGGACTCCGGCCGCAAAACCTGACACAGAAGGGGAGGGTCCGGGTGGGCCTTCCTATGGTGGCGGCTCGGGTGCGGGACGTGGACCCCCCTCCACCATAGTCACTAACAGCTTTGGTGGCGCCTTTGGAACGGCGAGTCCCGGACTGAATACCATCCCAGAGGGCGCCACTGGACGGAGGGGCAGCTCCGGACTGAGGGGCAGCTCCGGACTGAGGGGCAGCTCCGGACTGAGGGGCAGCTCCGGACTGAGGGGCAGCTCCGGACTGAGGGGCAGCTCCGGACTGAGGGGCAGCTCCGGACTGAGGGGCATCTCATGACTGTAGGGCAGCTCATGACTGGAGGGCAGCTCATGACTGAAGGGCAGCTCATGACTGGAGGGCAGCTCAGGCGGATCCTGGCTGACTGACGGCTCTGGCGGATCCTGGCTGGCTGGCTCTGGTGGATCCTGGCTGACTGGCGGCTCTGGCGGATCCTGGCTGACTGGCGGCTCTGGCGGATCCTGGCTGACTGGAGGCTCTGGCGGATCCTGGCTGACTGGCGGCTCTGGCCGGTCATGGCTCGCTGGCGGCTCTGGCCGGTCATGGCTCGCTGGCGGCTCTGGCCGGTCATGGCTCGCTGACGGCTCTGGCCGGTCATGGCTCGCTGACGGCTCTGGCCGGTCATGGCTCGCTGACGGCTCTGGCCGGTCCTGTCTGGCGGAAGGCTCTGGCTGATCCTGTCTGGCGGAAGGCTCTGGCTGATCCTGTCTGGCGGAAGGCTCTGGCTGATCCTGTCTGGCGGAAGGCTTTGGCTGATCCTGTCTGGCGGAAGGCTCTCGCGGCTCCTGTCTGGCGGACGGCTCTGAAGGCTCATGGCAGACGGGCGGCTTTGCAGGCTCAGTACAGATGGGCAGTTCATGCGGCGCTTGGCAGACGGACAGTTCAGACGGCGTTGGGCAGACGGGCAGTTCAGGCGCCGTTGGGCAGACGGGCAGTTCAGGCGCCGTTGGGCAGACGGGCAGTTCAGGCGCCGTTGGGCAGACGGGCAGTTCAGGCGCCGTTGGGCAGACGGGCAGTTCAGGCGCCGCTGGACAGACGGCAGACTCTGGCCGGCTGAGACGCACTGTAGGCCTGATGCGTGGTACCGGAACTGGAGGTACCGGGCTAAGGACACGCACCTTCAGGCTAGTGCGGGGAGCAGGAACAGGGCACACTGAGTTCTCGAGGCGCACTATAGGACTGGTGCGTGGTACCGGGACTGGTGGTACCGGGCTGAGGACACGCACCTCAGGGCGAGTGCGAGGAGAAGGATCAGTGCGTACAGGGCTCTGGAGACGCACATGAGGCTTGGTGCGTGGTGCCGGAACTGGTGGTACCGGACTGGAGACACGCACCTCAAGGCTAGTGCGGGAGCAGTAACAGGGCACACTGAGTTCTCGAGGCGCACATGAGGCTTGATGCATGGTGCCGGAACTGGTGGTACCGGGCTGGGGACACGCACCTGAAGGCTAGTGCGGGGAGAAGGAACAGGGCATACTGGACCCTGGAGACGCACATTAGGCCTAGTGCGTGGTGCCGGCACTGGTGGTACCGGGCTGGAGACACGCATCTCAGGACTAGTGCGGGGAGCAGCAACAGGACGCACAGGACTCTGGAGACGCACAGGAGGCTTGGTGCGTGGTGGCGGTACTGGTGGTAATGGGCTGGAGATACGCACCATAGGGCTAGTGCATGGAGGAGGAACAGGACTCTGGAGCCGCACAGGAGGCTTGGTGCGTGGTGCCGGTACTGGTGGAAATGGACTGGAGACACGCACCATAGGGCTAGTGCGTGGATGAGGAACAGTGCGTACAGGACTCTGAAGACGCACATTAGACCTAGTGCGTGGTGTCGGAACTGGTGGTACCAGGCTGGGGACACGCATCTCAGGATGAGTGCAAGAAGCAGGAACAGGACACACCGGGTTGTAAAGATGTACTGGAGACCTGGTGTGTATAGCCGGCATCAAATGTTCCGGAACTTTAACACAAGTTTCAGGCTGAGTACGAGGAACTGACACAGGTGGCATCGGACAGCTAACACTCTCCTCAGGGAGAATGCCATGCATACTCTGCCAAATCAACAGCTCTCTCTTCACTCTCCTCCAATTTCGTCAACAACTCCTCGAATGTCTCATAATCTCCCCTTTGTTCACTCTCCCAATCTGTCCAATAAATCCTCGACAATCTCAGACTCACCCCTCAATTTCGCCGAATGTTCCAAATGCCCCTCCCCAATAATTTTTTTGGGATGTCTCTTGGGCTTCCTACCGTTTCGCCGTGCTGCCTCCATTCGCCGGTATCCCTCCTCGCACTGCGCCAGAGAATCCCAGGTGGGCTCCGGCACTCTCTTAGGGTCGATCGCCCATCTGTCGATCTCTTCCCACGTAGTGTAGCCCAGATCCTTCTCCTGTTTCCGTGCTGCCTCCTCATACCGCCGCCTCTCGGCTTTAGCTGCCTCCAGCTCTTCACGAGGGCGGCGATATTCTCCATGTTGAGCCCATGGCCCTTTACCGTCCAGTATCTCCTCCCATGTCCAGAAATCCTGTGTAGGTGGGTCCTGTTGCTTTCTCCCGTTACACCGCTGCTTGATCCTTTGTTGGTGGGTAATTCTGTCACGTTCGTTCTCCTCCTCGTCTGATGAGGAGCATGGATCGGACCAAAATGCAGAGTGATATGAATACATCTTCTTTTATTAGAGATGAAGACAAAAAGAACATTATACAAACTAATACAAAAAACAATAAACAATACACACACCCTAAACGAGACAAAACACACAAACATCCCCCATGTCACACCCTGACCTAACTAAACTAATAAATAAAATCAATATAACAGAGGCCAGGGTGTGACAGTGAACTTGACACTTTGGGAAGCATCCCTACCTCCCACTCTGGCTGTCACATCCTCACGCAGGAGAACAACAACACCACTACACTGTTAGCCATTTTAGTAATTCTATCAGCAACTTACTGCGTTAATCAACAGTACACTCTTAGAAAAAAACGGTTCCAAAAGGGTTCTTCTGCTTTCGCCGCAGGAGAACCATTTTTGGTTTCAGGTAGAACTATTTTGGGTTCCATGTAGAACCCTCTGTGTAAAGGGTTCGACATGGAATTAAAAAAGGTTCTACCTGGAACGAAAAAAGGTTCTTAAAAGGGTTCTTCTTTGGGAATAGCACCTTTGTTTCTAAAAGTGTATAAACTGAATACAGTAGATGACCATAGAATGCACAGTAAAATACTGTACATTTGTTTTACAGCACACTGCAAGACCTTTTTGTAATTTCAACAGTAAAACACTGTAGAAGGCACAGTAAAATACCTTAAATGTGTTTTACGGTATTAATTATGGTGCATTGTTGGAAAATGTTGTGGGCGGGGAAAGAGACTCTGGCTCATTAACATATTTTAAGGAGTGCCTTGTAAGAGGCTATATTTGTTACACCCGTGAGTGAGAATGCTGTACCCCCACAGAATACAGTAATATACTGTATTTTAGGAAACCTACAAACCTTGTCCTGAAACTCTATAGTAACTTATTTGGTAATTTGCTTTAATTCAGAATACTGTACCATACTGTGTTTTTGGAGTGACGGTAAATATTTTGAACACTAGTAGTGGGTGCATGGTATTGTTGTTTCTCAATCATTAACATATTGAGGCGTGTCTTGTAAGAGGTTATATTTGTTACACCCATGAGTGAATTTATGTGGTAGTGGTTACCGAACAGTAACATTTACATAGGGGACAGATCAGAGTGACAGCAAACCTTTAATGGTTGAGGGGCTAGCCATGTTGTTTTTGCCCTATAGTCACTGCCAGTTTGGAAGCCTTTGTTTAGGCCTCTAGAAGTGCAAGTGATATAAAACACGTATTATTCATTAATACGCAAATGCCTACAACCAACCTGCTTGCTCTAATCCCTTGTAATTACTGTGGAAATATTTTCTTGCAGTTTAATAGTCACTTTTACTGTATTTTACTGTTTCATTGCTCTGGCATCAAGTTACTGTGAATATCTCAGTATTGTATTAGCACTATCCAGAGTTAGAAATATATCGTAAGATTTCTTGGTGTAAAAAACTTCAAATCAATTGAAGACCAATGTATACTTATTAACTACAACAACATTCCAAGTAATGGTTACAGAAACGTTTTACTTGCAATGACTGTGATGTGTTTTTTTTAATCAACCTTGGTTGATTGCACTGAACTTAAGTTGCTAATGACGAGCACCTGCTAAATTACAAAAATGTAAATGTAAAAAATTAAAATTTGCAAAGAACACTGGGTAATATGTCACTTCATGGGTAATTCCAGCAATATACTGTAAATTAGATTACGGTAACATTGTTGGTACCGTAAAATGGATTACCGTAAAGCGAATTACAGTAGCTGTACTGTAATATAATTTACAGTAATTTACTGGCCAATTTCTGCCAGTAAGTTACTGTAAATTTGACAGGAAAATGTTTTACTGCTATTTGAGATATACAAGTATCTTCAAAGGAGAGGAATGCCAGTGAAACTGCACATACATACAGCCCTGACTAGAGAATCAGACAATGTCTCTTTCAGTGAGACTGAGTTCAATTGCGTTGTGAGTTCAGATGTTGAACAGTACGTGTCTACCAAGTCGACCTACCCTCCTCCAATGTTGTTGTCGCATCCATTTGGCTTAACTTGGCTGTCTCCTGAGCCAAGATGGCAATAAAATGGCACGTGTTCATTAGATGAAACTTGTTTGAATATTTAGGAAACAAGTTAGTTATAAAAGACAAAATGACTGTACTGTGTTAATCCCAGCGGTGGACATTCACTTTTTCTTGAGCTGCAAATAGGATAGTTTATTTCAAGATGTTCACTTTGGAGAGATGTTTAAGGATTTCAGAGGTAGTCTCCTACAGAGGGAGAAGACATCTGTCCATTTATCTGAAAAAGCGGAGGTGTAACCGATGAATAATTTATAGTATTTGCAGATGTCAAGTAAGAATGCAAAACATGAGATAATCTGGCAGCTGTCTGGTATCTCAAGCTACCCTGATCAATCCAGGGCAAGCTTGAGAAGATACTTCTCCTTCTCACTTCAGGTTTTCTCTTACAAATATAAAAGAATGTAGCTGTCTGTCAGGACTGCACTCAGAGGAATCAGACAAAAACCAACACATTTGTCATGAAATATGCATTCCAGAGAACACCTATACGCACAATGACAACACATTTCCTAGCAAAGATTGAAAGCGAGAAAGAAAGAGAGAAAGAAAGAGAGAGAGAGAAAGTAGAGAAATGAGGAGTAAAAACTCAGTTTGGATTCCTCTAAAGGTGATTCTTCTGACTTATATTGGGCTACTATAACATAGGAGTTTATAATTATGCATTGCAGTAGCCTAAACATGCGGTAACCTCAATTACTTTGATTATGACTGACTAACGGGCTAGCTACACTATATATACAAATGTATGTGGACACCCCTTCAAATTAGTGGAATCGGCTATTTCAGCCACACCCGTTGATGACAGGTGTATAAAATTAAGCACACAGCCATGCAAACTCCATAGACAAACATTGGCAGTAGAATGGCCTGACTAAAGAGCTCAGTGACATTCAACGTCGCACCGTCATAGGATGCCATCTTTCCAACAAGTCAGTTCATCAAATGTCTTTCCAGCTAGAGCTGTCCTGGCCAACGGTAAGTGCTGTTATTGTGAAGTGAAAACGTCTAGGAGCAACAACGGCTCAGTCGCGAAGTGGTAGGCCACACAAGCTCACAGAACGGGACCCCCGAGTGCTTAAGCACGTAGTGCGTAAAAACCGTCTGTCCTCGGTTGCAACACTCACTACCGAGTTCCAAACTGCCTCTGGAAGCAACGTCAGCACAATAACTGTTCGTTGGGAGCTTCATGAAATGGGTTTCCATGGCCGGACAGCCACACACAAGCCTAAGATCGCCATGTGCAATGCCAAGCGTTGGCTGGAGTGGTGTAAAGCTCGCCGCCATTGGACTCTGGAGTAGTAGAAACGCGTTCTCTGGAGTGATGAATCACACTTCGCCATTTGGTTTTGGCGGATGCCAAGAGAACGCTACCTGCCTCAATGCATAGTGACAACTGTAAAGTTTGGTGGAGGAGGAATAATGGTCTGGGGCTGTTTTTCATGGTTCGTGCTAGGCCCCTTAGCTCCAGTGAAGGTAAGTCTTAATGCTACAGCATACAATGACATTCTAGACGATTCTGTGCTTCCAACTTTGTGGCAACAGTTTGGGGAAAGCCCTTTACTGTTTCAGCATGACAATGCCCCGTGCACAAAGCGAGGTCCATACAGAAATGGTTTGTTGAGATCAGTGTGGAAGAACTTGGCTGGCCTGCACAGAGCCCTGACCTCAACCCCATCAAACACCTTTAGGATGAATTGGAACATCTACTGCGAGCCAGGCCTAATCGCCCAACATCAGTGCCCGACCTCAGTAATGCTATTGTGGCTGAATGGAAGCAAGTCCCCACAGCAATGTTCCAACATCTAGTGGAAAGCCTTCCCAGAAGAGTGGAGGCTGTTATAGGTTTCCTCATAGTTCTATTTAAAGTCATGTTCTCAAATTGTTTCAAAAACGTAAAGAAACAATGTTCTTCTGTGGGAATTTCAGTACTTCAGCTTCACATTTCCTACAGGTTTCTCCATGTTTCTATTTAAAGTTATGTTCTCAAATTGTTCAGAGAATGTTAAGAAAACTTTCCATTAAAAAAACAAGAAAACTTCAGTAATGTTCAGAGAACATTCTAAGAATATTATTTAAAAACACGTCTATCTTGTTAAGTGTGTTCTGGTGTGTTGGCCGCGCCTACTAATTGGCCTCACCTGACCTTAATGAGTGCTTGTTACCTCGGAGATGGGGTCTGTTTGAATAAATCAAATGTACAGTATTGTAAGCATAAAACAACATACCATGCTAGCTCCATCCTGGTGGCGCAGTGGATTAATTCCATGCGTAGACAAGAGAAAGGTGTTGGTTTGAATCTGACTGATGCTGTGTCACAATAAAATGTTATATTTGTGCTTGGAGTTTAAAAAAAATAAGCCAGTGTTATTAAAAGTTTCATTTAAACATTCAGTGAAGTGTTTTAAAGTTGTTTTTTTTTAAATTATTTTTTACTCAAAATAACTTATAATTTCTGATATCAGCGCTTTAATAAAACCTCCCAGGAAAATATTCAAGGAACCAAAGTTAAAAAGTTCTCAGAACCTCCATGCAACCTAAAAATAAACCTTCCCAGAACAGGCAACATTTTCACTTCTGTTCTCAGAAAGTAAAACAAAAAAAATGTTGGTTTTACCAGTCAGGAAACATATGGCTTCATTCCCACAACCAATGTGAAACCAAAAAACATACGTTCCCACAACCAATGTGAAACCAAAAAACATACATTCCCACAACTTCCAAGGAATCAGATGTGCTGGCTGGGTAGACAATTCTGGAAATAGGGTCCATTCTAAGCCATAGGGCTCTTGTCAAATGTAGTGCACAATGTAGGGAATAGGGTGCCATTTGGGATGAAGTCCCTGTTTTCTAGAGAGAGGGGACATGAGATGGCTGTAGGGCTTGAGGAGGGACAGTGAGTGACTGACCGACAGGGTGATGACAGGCAGCCCAGGGTGTTATGGTGTTGTATCCAAGGTGAGAAAGTCTTTAGAGAGCTGTAGAGGTCAACACTATCACTCACCACAGCATCTGTTTGACACACCCCTGATAACAAGACTACAGCTTCCCTAAGGGACAGTCACACACGTGCCAACACACACGCGCCAACACACACACACACACAAATACCATCCAAGGCCCTCTGAGTAAGCGAGCTTTCATTACATTTTTTATTAAAAACATATATTCACAGCAACTTACAGGCACACTTAGGGTTAAAGTGCCTTGCTCAAGGGAACGTCATCTGATTTTTCACCTAGTCAGCTCAGGGAATCAAACTAGCAACCTTCCAGTTACTGGCCCAACGCTCTTCACCACTGGGATACCTGCTGCTTTCCTGTTTACACAAACACACACAGGCACACCCACCGACACTTCACCCCTTTATTAAGAACAAACATTCCGATGTATTTCACTGTTCCAGTGCCTATTGGCTCAGTATCCATAATGGTGCTCTGGTTAACAATGTAGGGAATACGGTGCCAGCATAAAGCAGGCCTCCCTCCAATCATGTGATTTATTAAAGCTGACCCCAATTCCCCTACTTTATGCTGTGGGTCTGTGGCTAGTCAGGCTCTGTTATTCCAGTTAGTCCTTGTCCACGTTCTGTCTGGTCGTATGAGATCAAATGTTCCCATTACGTAAGGCTGACTTTAGATAAGAACAGTGCTGATGATGCCGTTCACGACACATCTGCACCAGTAGAGCGTCGTATGAAACATTCCCTGATTGCAGAGAAAGATCCAGAAGCAATTGGTTGTATAAGGCAGAACGCAACACAGTTGGATAGAAAGCAGACAATGCAGTTAGAAACGAGGTAACATGTTGTCCCCCACGAATAAAGCAGCGCCCCCCCCCATTGGTCAATTGAGATATTGCTTGTGACTAACCCATTTCAGTTCATTATTATAGCTTCTGCCTCGGGCCAATCAGTGTAGTTTTGTAAATGTTGGATCTCTATGGCAAGACGCATAATTCACCCAAGTTACATCAAATTTGGGCCAGTGAGATATCATGTGTGACTAACGTACTGTACTAACATACTAATGGACAGACAGATCCACAGTCCCATACCCGATTTCATCGCGGGGGACAATAATTCAATTACTTATATGATCCCATCAACATACTGTACTAGACTATTGGTCCCATCAGGCATGGAGGCTTACATTGATTTAGACAGGGGTCCTGAACTGCTCTGACTGAAAAACAGAAACCAACACACACACACACATCCAATCTGTCTTTTTTAGATGTGTTTGTGAGCGTGTGCAATATGACTGTATAACAAACTAACTGTTTGCGTTATTGTGTCAAAGGTCAAATACAGGATATGATGCATTAACATACAGTTGAATTGTTTCGTATTTAATCGCGCCTGTCATTATTCTTAAAAATACAATGTTGTTACACGGAGTATTTGGAACATCTACTGTCGGTCCCAAATGGCACCCTTTCCCCTACATAGTGCACTACTACCCATAGGGGTCTGGTCAAAAGTAGTACACTAAATAGAGTATAGGATGCATCCATAGCCTCAAGATATAGCAGTAAGATGATAACGCTGGTCTTTAATTTATCACAGTGGCCTTCACTTCCATAGTATTGGACTCCTACCCCTGAGGCATTCTGAAATGATGTTGTTTCTCCAGTGTAGCTACTGGCAAATTCTTCCACTGCCGCCTCACATTTGAGATCATGAAATGGGCTTTTAAAAAGGAGAGAGGCTCACTGGGGCTTTGGCTGATTTTAAATAAATTACAGTCAAAGTCAGGCAGGTCTGGGGGCTTTGAGCAGGCTCTGAGTGGATGTGCACCAAATCACAAATAGGATCTGCTTTACTCCTATGGGTTCGTTCAAAATGGCCGCCAGTCCTCCCATCACAGACCCATCGATATGAATGGGGACACCCGTTCTAGGGATTTTATTTCTATGGTGATCAGTGCCCTTTATTCCAGCACAGGAAGTACATCTCTGCTTACTACTACACCCATTGTTTTGGCCAAGTGGAATGATGCCTTCCAAACTACATCTAATATTAATCAAGGAATAATGCACTACATGTGTGAGAGAGAGAGAGAGCAAGATAGAGAGAGAAGCTGAGCAGGCAGACAGTCATTAAAAACAGAGCCATAATGATGCTGCTCTACAGTCACACACACACACACACACACACACACACACAAACACAGCCAGCGACAGTCAGTGGTCTGAAACAGGTGGTTCATTCAACTAGTATCCCAGAATGCTTAGCTCTGTAGGAGACTGAACCTCCTGAACAACAGTGTGAATAACATGACTGAACAGCTTCAGGTGTAACGTCCACTTTCTTTCTCCATTCGTTAAAATCCATCTCTTTTGATATATTGTGTCTCCTCTCCATTTGTTTGGGCTCTGCGGAGACTGAGGAGGGATTTGGCAGCGGGGATTAGTCTTTGGAACGGGAAGCACAGGAGGGGGGGCCTGTTTGTGTGTTTGTACAGAAGACAAAGTGATGTCAACGCATTCCCTGTTTGATGAGGCATCTGGGTTTGCGTCCCAAATGGCACACCTTTTTCCTATATAGTACACAATTTTTTTTTTTTACCAGAGTCCTATGGGCCCTGGGTGTAAGTAGTGCACTATATAAGGAATAGGGTGCTATTTGGGATGTAGTCCAGGAGTCTTCTCCCCCTCTCCCTGCTATGTGTATCATCCTCATTCATCCAACTTCCTTCCTGCTCCGAGGTTTATAAATCACTAGCTCTCAGTCAACATCTGAGCTTCAACAATTTCTCAACACACTCTCGCCCTTTTGTCTCATATGTTCAATGGTTGCAGGGGAAACACTGACACATAAAAGCTCAGGTATCTATTCCTCTCATCTCCACCCACCTGTGCTGGAATGGTAGTGATGAAATCCAGGTCCGTGCACAGACGTTTTGGGGGGCATGTGCTCAAACAAAAAAAGGGCGCCCCCCCAACAACAACAAAAAAATCGCAACTGTAGTCACAGACTCATTGAGCAATTATTACAAGAAAATCCTTTACACAGAAACTGCTGTGTAAAGGATTTTGCTAAACTATTTTGAACTTGAATAAATGCAACACTTATTAACAATGACCAACACAATTCCCGTCAAAATAGAAGGTTGTAAGAAATAGTGAAGCCTACATCACTACGTGGTAGGCTACACCCCCCCATGCACATGCAAACGTGCAAACAATCGCTGGGAAAAACGTAGCCTGTCATTACTGACGTGAACAGTGATGCATTTTCAAAATGCAAGATAGGCTGCAGAAATAAACTGCGTTTTACACCTGCATTTGGAGCTGAAGGTAAATACAATTTTCCCCTCATCAATCTACACACAATACCCCATAATGACAAAGCGAAAACAGGTTTTTAGAAATGTTTGCAATTGTATAAAAAAACAACTTATTTCCATAAGTATTCAGACCCTTTGCAATGAGACTCGAAATTGATCAAATCAAATCAAATGGTATTGGTCACATACACGTGTTTAGCAGATGTTATTGTGGGTGTAGCGAAATGCTTGTGCTTCTAGCTCCAACAGTGCAGTAATATCTAACAAGTAATATCTAACAGTTTCACAACATATACCCAAAATATACATAAATCTAAGTAAGGAGTGGATTAAGAATATATATATATATATATATATATATATATATATATATATATATATATATATATATATATATATATATATATATACATACAGTGGCAAGAAAAAGTATGTGATCCCTTTGGAATTTCCTGGATTTCTGCATATATTGGTCATAAAATCTTCCTCTAAGTCACAACAATAGACAAACAAAATGTGCTTAAACTAATAACACACACATTATTGTATTTGTCTTGTCTATATTGAATACATAATTTAAACCTTCACAGTGTAGGTTGGAAAAAGTATTTGAACCCCTAGGCTAATGACTTCTCCAAAAGCTAATTGGAGTCAGCTAACCTGGAGTCTAATCTATCAGACAAGATTGTGGAGTTGGTTAAGGCTGCCCTGCCCTATAAAAAAAACAAAAAGCATTGCCTGATGTGAACCATGCCTTGAGGAAAAGAGATCTCAAAATACCTAAGATTAAGAATTGTTGACTTGCATAAAGCAGGAAATGGTTACAAAGGTATCTCTAAAAGCCTTGATGTGAATCAGTTCACGGTAAGACAAATTGTATATAAATGGAGAAAGTTCAGCACTGTTGCTACTCTCCCTAAGAGTGGCCGTCTTGCTAAGATGACTGCAAAAGCACAGCGCAGAATGCTCAATGAGGTTAAGAAGAATCCTAGAGTGTCAGCTAAAGACTTACAGAAATCTCTGGGACATGCTAACATTTCGGTTGACGAGTGTACGATACATAAAACACTAAACAAGAATGGTGTTCATGGGAGGACGCCACGGAAGAAGCCTCTGCTGTCCAAAAAAAACATTGCTGCACGTCTGAGGTTCGCAAAAGTGCACCTGGATGTTCCACAGCGCTACTGGCAAAATATTCTGTGGACAGATTAAACTAAAGTTGAGTTGTTTGGAAGGAACACACAACCCTATGTGTGGAGGAAAAAAGGAACAGCACACCAACATCAAAACCTCATCCCCACTGTAAAGTATGGTGGAGGGAGCATCGTGGTTTAGGGCTGCTTTGCTGCCTCAGGGCCTGGACAGCTTACTATCATCGACGGAAAAATGAATTCCCAAGTTTATCAAGACATTTTGCAGGAGAATGTAAGGCTCTCTGTCCGCCAATTGAAACTCAACAGAAGTTGGGTGATGCAACAGGACAACGACAAAAACACAGAAGTAAATCAACAACAGAATGGCTTCAACAGAAGAAAATACGCCTTTTGGAGTGGCCCAGTCAGAGTCCTGACCTCAACCCGATTTGAGATGCTGTGGCATGACCTCAAAAGAGCAGTTCACACCAGACATCCCAAGAATATTGCTGAAGTGATATGGTTTTGTAAAGAGGAATGGTCCAAAATTCCTCCTGACCGTTGTTTGGTTGAGGTTATTGCTGCAAAAAGGAGGGTCAGCCAGTTATTAAATCCAAGGGTTCACATACTTTTTCCAACTTGCACTGTGAATGTTTACACAGTGTGTTCAATAAAGATATGAAAATGTAGAATTGTTTGTGTGTTAGTAGTTTATTAAGCAGACTGTGTTTGTCTATTGTTGTGACATGAAGATTTGAAGATGAAGATCAGATCAAATTTTATGACAAATAAATTCAGAAATCCAGGTAATTCCAAGGGGTTCACATACTTTTCTTGCCACTGTATATGTCAGAGCAGCATTGGACTAAGATATAGTGGCATAGTATAGAGTACAGTATATACATATGAGATTGATAATGCAATATTTACAAACAATTAAAGTGACTAAGATACCGTAGAATAGTATAGAGTACAGTTTACACATATGAGATGAGTAATGTAAGATGCAGAGACATTATTAAAGTGGCCAGGTATTCCTAATCTATGTCTATAGGCAGCCGCCTCTGATGTGCTAGTGATGGCTGTTTAGCAGTCTGATGGCCTTGAGATAGAAGCTGTTTGTCAGCTTCTCGGTCCCAGCTTCGATGCACCTGTACTGACCTCGCCTCTTGGATGATAGCGGGGTGAACAGGCAGTGGCTCGGGTTGTTGATGTCCTTGATGATCTTTTTGGCCTTCCTGTGACATCGGGTGCTGTATGTGTCCAGGAGGGTGGGAAGTTTGCCCCCGGTAATGCGCTGGGCAGACCGCACCACCCTCTGGAGAGCTTTGCGGTTGTGGGCGGTGCAGTTGCCGTACTAGGCGGTGATACAGCCCAACAGGATGCTCTCAATTGTGCGTCTGTAAACGTTTGTGAGGGTTTTAAGTGTTAAGCCACATTTTATTCAGTCTCCTGAGGTTGAAGAGGTGCCATTTTGCCTTCACCACACTGTCTGTTTGTCAGTGATGTGTACGCCAAGGAACTTGAAGCTTTCCACCTCCACTGCGGTCCCATCGATGTGGATAGGGGGGTGCTCCCTCTGCTTTTTCCTGAAGTCCACGATCATCTCCTTAGTTTTGTTGACGTTGAGTGAGAGGTTATTTTCCTGGCACCAGGAGCCCTCACCTCCTCCCTTTACTGTGTCTCATCGTTGTTGGTAATCAAGCCTACTACTGTTGTGTCGTCTGCAAACTTGATGATTGAGTTGGGGGCGTGCTTGAGATGCTTCTACAACTTGATTGGAGTCCACCTGTGGTAAATTCAATTGATTGGACATGATTTGGAAAGGCGCACACCTGTCTATATAAGGTCCCACAGTTGACAGTGCATGTCAGAGTAAAAACCAAGCCGTGAGGTCCGAGGAATTGTCCGTAGAGTTCTAAGACAGGATTGTGTCAAGGTACAGATCTGGGGAAGGTTACCAAAACAATTCTGCAGCATTGAAGGTCCCAAAGATCACTGTGTCCTCTATCATTCTTAAATGGAAGACTTCCTAGAGGTGGTCGCCCAGCCAAACTGAGCAATCGGGGGAGAAGGGCCTTACTCAGGGATATGACCAAGAACACGATGGTCACTCGGACAGAGCTCCAGAGTTCCTCTGTGGAGATGGGAGAGCCTTCCAGAAGGACAACCATCTATGCAGCACTCCACCAATAAGACCTTTATGGTAGAGTGGCAAAAAGGCACATGACAGAAACAGCTTTGCCGCCCTGGATCCAGAGGTTCCGGTGCCTTAGTCCTTGGTGGCTTCCCAATCAAGATCGGATCCGGAGGTACCTGTCTCCCTCTCCGATGGCTTCTACCTTGGGTTCAGATCCTCGCAGCCAGATGGTGAGGCTGCATGAGAGAGCGGCCTATTCAACATCACCAGCTGTCATCATAGGCAGCTCTATGATGAGAAACATCTCGGTCCCCAAGGCAAAAACCCTGTGCTACCCAGGAGCACGAGTACAGGACATAACAAGGCTGCTTCTGACTGTTCCACCACAGATGCCGGGAGATGACACTGTCGTAGTCGATGTGGGGTCAAGCGACATCAGGAGGGCTAGCTCGGAAGATTTGAAAATGGATTTTAAAGAACTGATTTTAACATTAAAAGACTCAAAAAATTGCCAATAATTTCAGGTCCAGTACCATCGTTGGGCTGCGGGTGTGAAAGATTCAGCAGACTGCTGGCATTACACATCTGGGTAAAAGACTACTGTAGTTCTGCTGGATTCACTTTTATTGATAACTTTGACACCTTCTGGAAACAGAAGATACTCTACAAGAATGACGGAGTCCATCCAAATCATCTTGGCTCCTGGACTCTGTCCACGCATTTCAAGGCTGCGTTGAAACAATGACTGGTAAATGATCCAAGACCAGCTCAGTTAATCCCTACCATTGTGACAATGAGTCATCATAATGCTGTATCAAATGTACATGATCTTAGGGGCATTGGCAAACACACTATAAGTAATTTAATTTATGTACCCCTAATTGCACCGAATACATCTGTTTATCCTACAGCTATTGTAAGCAGTAATCATGAGCCTATAAACCAGAGTTACACTGTTAGCACTGAGGCAGTGTGCAATAGTAGGAAGACCACTTTATGCAGCTCACCCTGCACCCTCGGCTCCAATGTTAATCACATGAGTAAGTCTGCCTCTGAGTAGCTTCCCAGTAAAGCATTAAAAACAATCATGCAACCCAGAAAAGTGCTAGAAATATCCCATATTAACATATGTAGCCTAAGAACAAGGTCCATGAAGTCAATAACTTGTTTTTAACAGATGACATTCATATTATGACTATCTCTGAAACTCACTTAGATAATACCTTTGATGATACAGTTGTAGCAATACCGAAAAGACAGAAATGCCAACGGAGGCGGTGTTGCGGTCTGTATTCAGAACCACATTCCTGTAAAGCTTAGAGACAATTTAATGTTAAATACTGTTGAAGTAATATGGCTACAGGTTCATCTACCTCACCTAAAGCCCCGTTTTTGTGGGAAGCTGCTATAGACCACCAAGTGCTAACAGTCAGTATGTGGATAATATGTGTGAAATGCTTGATAATGTATGTGATATCAACAGAGAAGTATGTTTTCTGGATGATTTAAATATTGACTGGCTATCATCAAGCTGCACACTCAGGAAAAAACGTCAAACTGTAACCAGTGCCTGCAACCTGGATCAGGTTGTCAGTCAACCTACCTGGGTAGTTACAAACAGCACAGGAATTAAATTATCAACATGTATTGATCACATCTTTACTAACGCTGCAGATATTTGCTTTAAAACAGTGCCCAAATCCATAGGATGTAGTGATCACAATATTATAGCCATATCTAGGAAAACCCAAAGTTCCAAAGGCTGGTCCTAATATAGTGTACAAGTGGTCATACAATAAGTTTTGTTGTGATTCATATGTTGATGATGTAAAGAATATTTGCTGGTCTGTGGTGTGTAATGAGGAGCAACCACTTGACACATTTATGAAACTAATTTTTGCAGTTACTAATAAGCACGCACTCATTAAGAAAATGACTGTAAGAACTGTTGAATCCCCTTGGATTGATGAGGAATTGAAAAATTGTATGGTTGAAAGGGATGAGGCAAAAGATATGGCAATTAAGTCTGGCAGCCCAACTGATTGGCAAACATACTGCAAATTAAGAAATCATGTGACTAAACTAAATAAAAATAAAAATAAATTACACTATGAAACAAAAATAAATTATATAAAGAATGATAGTAAAAAACTTTGGGGCACCTTAAATGAAATTTTTTGGGGAAAAAAGCCAAATCGGCTCCTTCATTCATTGAATTAGATGACTCATTCATCACAAAGCCCACTGATATTGCAAACTACTTTTATGACTTTTTCATTGGCAAGATAAGCAAACTTAGGGATGACATGCCAGCAACAAACGCTGACACTACACATCCAAGTATATCAGACCAAATTATGAAAGACAAGAATTGTACTTTTGAATTCTGTAAAGTTAGTGTGGAAGAGGTGAAAAAAATATTCTTGCCTATCAACAATGACAAGCCACCGGGGTCTGACAATCTGGATGGAAAATTACTGAGGATAATAGCAGACGATATTGCCACTCCTATTTGCCACATCTTCAATTTAAGCCCACTAGAGAGTGTGCTCTCAGGCCTGGAGGGAAGCTAAAGTTATTCCGCTTCCAATCAGCCTGTTACCAACCCTTAGTAAACTTCTGGAAAAAATGATGTTTGACCAGATACAATGCTATTTCACAGTAAACAAATTGACAACAGAATTTCAGCATGCTTATAGCGAAGGACACTCAACAAGCACAGCACTTACACAAATGACTGATGATTGGCTGAGAGAAATTGATGATACAATTTTGTGGGGGCTGTCTTGTTAGACTTCAGTGCAGCTTTTGACATTATCGATCATAGTCTGCAGCTGGAAAAACACATGTGTCATGGCTTTACACCCCCTGTTATAATGTGGATAAAGAGTTACTTGTCTAACAGAACACATTTACATTTACATTTAAGTCATTTAGCAGACGCTCTTATCCAGAGCGACTTACAAATTGGTGCATTCACCTTATGATATCCAGTGGAACAACCACTTTACAATAGTGCATCTAAATCTTTTAAGGGGGGGGTTAGAAGGATTACTTTATCCTATCCTAGGTATTCCTTAAAGAGGTGGGGTTTCAGGTGTCTCCGGAAGGTGGTAATTGACTCCGCTGACCTGGCGTCGTGAGGGAGTTTGTTCCACCATTGGGGTGCCAGAGCAGAGAACAGTTTTGACTGGGCTGAGCGGGAACTGTACTTCCTCAGAGGTAGGGAGGCGAGCAGGCCAGAGGTGGATGAACGCAGTGCCCTTGTTTGGGTGTAGGTCCTGATCAGAGCCTGAAGGTACGGAGGTGCCGTTCCCCTCACAGCTCCGTAGGCAAGCACCATGGTCTTGTAGCGGATGCGAGCTTCAACTGGAAGCCAGTGGAGAGAGCGGAGGAGCGGGGTGACGTGAGAGAACTTGGGAAGGTTGAACACCAGACGGGCTGCGGCGTTCTGGATGAGTTGTAGGGGTTTAATGGCACAGGCAGGGAGCCCAGCCAACAGCGAGTTGCAGTAATCCAGACGGGAGATGACAAGTGCCTGGATTAGGACCTGCGCCGCTTCCTGTGTGAGGCAGGGTCGTGCTCTGCGAATGTTGTAGAGCATGAACCTACAGGAACGGGCCACCGCCTTGATGTTAGTTGAGAACGACAGGGTGTTGTCCAGGATCACGCCAAGGTTCTTAGCGCTCTGGGAGGAGGACACAATGGAGTTGTCAACCGTGATGGCGAGATCATGGAACGGGCAGTCCTTCCCCGGGAGGAAGAGCAGCTACGTCTTGCCGAGGTTCAGCTTGAGGTGGTGATCCGTCATCCATACTGATATGTCTGCCAGACATGCAGAGATGCGATTCGCCACCTGGTTATCAGAAGGGGGAAAGGAGAAGATTAATTGTGTGTCGTCTGCATAGCAATGATAGGAGAGACCATGTGAGGATATGACAGAGCCAAGTGACTTGGTGTATAGCGAGAATAGGAGAGGGCCTAGAACAGAGCCCTGGGGGACACCAGTGGTGAGAGCACGTGGTGCGGAGACAGATTCTCGCCACGCCACCTGGTAGGAGCGACCTGTCAGGTAGGACGCAAACCAAGCGAGGGCCGCGCCGGAGATGCCCAACTCGGAGAGGGTGGAGAGGAGGATCTGATGGTTCACAGTATCAAAGGCAGCCGATAGGTCTAGAAGGATGAGAGCAGAGGAGAGAGAGTTAGCTTTAGCAGTGCGGAGCGCCTCCGTGACACAGAGAAGAGCAGTCTCAGTTGAATGACTAGTCTTGAAACCTGACTGATTTGGATCAAGAAGGTCATTCTGAGAGAGATAGCAGGAGAGCTGGCCAAGGACGGCACGTTCAAGAGTTTTGGAGAGAAAAGAAAGAAGGGATACTGGTCTGTAGTTGTTGACATCGGAGGGATCGAGTGTAGGTTTTTTCAAAAGGGGTGCAACTCTCGCTCTCTTGAAGACGGAAGGGACGTAGCCAGCGGTCAAGGATGAGTTGATGAGCGAGGTGAGGTAAGGGAGAAGGTCTCCGGAAATGGTCTGTAGAAGAGAGGAGGGGATAGGGTCAAGCGGGCAGGTTGTTGGGCGGCCGGGCGTCACAAGACGCGAGATTTCATCTGGGGAGAGAGGGGAGAAAGAGGTCAAAGCACAGGGTAGGGCAGTGTGAGCAGAACCAGCGGTGTCGTTTGACTTAGCAAACGAGGATCGGATGTCGTCGACCTTCTTTTCAAAATGGTTGACGAAGTCATCCGCAGAGAGGGAGGAGGGGGAGGAGGATTCAGGAGGGAGGAGAAGGTGGCAAAGAGCTTCCTAGGGTTAGAGGCAGATGCTTGGAATTTGGAGTGGTAGAAAGTGGCTTTAGCAGCAGAGACAGAAGAGGAAAATGTAGAGAGGAGGGAGTGAAAGGATGCCAGGTCCGCAGGGAGGCGAGTTCTCCTCCATTTCCGCTCGGTTGCCCGGAGCCCTGTTCTGTGAGCTCGCAATGAGTCGTCGAGCCACGGAGCAGGAGGGGAGGACCGAGCCGGCCTGGAGGATAGGGGACATAGAGAGTCAAAGGATGCAGAAAGGGAGGAGAGGAGGGTTGAGGAGGCAGAATCAGGAGATAGGTTGGAGAAGGTTTGAGCAGAGGGAAGAGATGATAGGATGGAAGAGGAGAGAGTAGCGGGGGAGAGAGAGCGAAGGTTGGGACGGCGCGATACCATCCAAGTAGGGGCAGAGTGGGAAGTGTTGGATGAGAGCGAGAGGGAAAAGGATACAAGGTAGTGGTCGGAGACTTGGAGGGGAGTTGCAATGAGATTAGTGGAAGAACAGCATCTAGTAAAGATGAGGTCAAGCGTATTGCCTGCCTTGTGAGTAGGGGAGGAAGGTGAGAGGGTGAGGTCAAAAGAGGAGAGGAGTGGAAAGAAGGAGGCAGAGAGGAATGAGTCAAAGGTAGACGTGGGGAGGTTAAAGTCACCCAGAACTGTGAGAGGTGAGCCATCCTCAGGAAAGGAACTTATCAAGGCGTCAAGCTCATTGATGAACTCTCCAAGGGAACCTGGAGGGCAATAAATGATAAGGATGTTAAGCTTGAAAGGGCTGGTAACTGTGACAGCATGGAATTCAAAGGAGGCGATAGACAGATGGGTCAGGGGAGAAAGAGAGAATGTCCACTTGGGAGAGATGAGGATCCCAGGGCCACCACCCCGCTGACCAGAAGCTCTCGGGGTGTGCGAGAACACGTGGGCAGACGAGGAGAGAGCAGTAGGAGTAGCAGTGTTATCTGTGGTAATCCATGTTTCCGTCAGTGCCAAGAAGTCGAGGGACTGGAGGGAAGCATAGGCTGAGATGAACTCTGCCTTGTTGGCCGCAGATCGGCAGTTCCAGAGGCTGCCGGAGACCTGGAACTCCACGTGGGTCGTGCGCGCTGGGACCACCAGGTTAGAGTGGCAGCGGCCACGCGGTGTGAAGTGTTTGTATGGTCTGTGCAGAGAGGAGAGCACAGGGGTAGACAGACACATAGTTGACAGGCTACAGAAGAGGCTACGCTAATGCAAAGGAGATTGGAATGACAAGTGGACTACACGTCTCGAATGTTCAGAAAGTTAAGCTTACGTTGCAAAAATCTTATTGACTAAAATGATTAAAATGATACAGTACTGCTGGCTGGTGAAGTAGGCTAGCTAGCAGTGGCTGCGTTGTTGACTTTGTTTGAAAGTGTTGCTGGCTAGGTAGCCTCGATAACTGGCTAGGTAACCTCGATAACTGGCTAGATAATTACTCTAAACTACACAATTATCTTAGATACAAAGACAGCAAATACAACTATGTAGCTAGCTAACACTACACTAATCAAATCGTTCCGTTGTAATGTTTCGGTAGAAGTTGGCTAGCTGGCTAGCTAGCAGTGTTGACAACGTTAGAAGATTCGATCATTTAAGTAATAATCTAAACTACACAATTATCTTTGATACAAAGACGGCTATGTAGCTAGCTAAGAAAAAAAGTGCAAAGATCAAACAAATCAAACCGTTGTACTGTAATGAAATGAAATTAAATGTAATACTACCTGTGGAGCGAAGCGAAATTCAACTACTCGCTCCAACCCGGAAGTCGAATTTCTGAGGGTGTTCTTTAATGGAAAACTGTCAAATATAGTCCAGTTAGAATCAGGAATTCCCCAAGGTAGCTGTTTAGGCCCCTTGCTTTTTCAAATTTTTACTAACGACATGCCACTGACTTTGAGTAAAGCCAGAGTGTCTATGTATGCGGATGACTCAACACTATACAGCAACTGAAATGACTGCAACACTCAACAAAGAGCTGCAGATAGTTTCAGAGTGGGTGGCAAGGAATAAGTTATCCCTAAATATTTTTAAAACTTAAAAGCATTGTATTTGAAACAAAACACTCACTAAACCCTAAACCGCAAATAACTATTGTAATAAATAATTTGGAAATTTAACAAGTTGAGATGACTAAACTGCTTGGAGTAACCCTAGATTGTAAACTGTCATGGTCAAAACATTTTGATGCAGTAGTAGCTAAGATGGGGAAAAGTCTATAATAAAGCGATGCTCTGCCATCTTAACACTACCAACAAGGCAGGCCCTACAGGCCCTAGTTTTGTCGCATCTTGACTACTGTTCAGTCGTGTGGTCAGGCGCCACAAAAAAGGACTTAGGAAAATTGCAATTGGCTCAGAACAGGGCAGCACAGCTGGCCCTTGGATGTACATAGAGAGCTAATATTAATAATATGCATGTCAATCTCTCCTGGCTGAAAGTGGAGGAGAGACTGACTTCATCAGTACTTTTATTTATGAGAGCTATTGACATGTTGAATGCACCGAGCTGTCTGTCTAAACTACTGGCACACAGCTCGGACACCCATGCATACCCCACAAGACATGCCACAAGAGGTCTCACAAGAGGTCTTTTCACAGTCCCCAAGTCCAGAACAGACTATGGGAGGCACACAGTACTACATAGAGCCATGACTACATTGAACTCTATTCCACATCAAGTAACTGACGCAAGCAGTAAAATTAGATTTAAAAAAACAGATAAAAAAACACCTTATGGAACAGCGGGGACTGTGTAGCAACACAAACATTGGCACAGACACATGCATATACACACGCACTATACATACATATGGATTTAGTACTGTAGATATGTGGTAGTGGTGGAGTAGGGACCTGAGGGCACACAGTGTGTTGTGAAATCTGTGAATGTATTGTAATGTTTTTGAAATTGTATAGACTGCCTTAATTTTGCTGGACCCCAGGAAGAGTAGCTGCTGCCTTGTCATTATGGGGTATTGTATGTAGATTGATGAGGGGGAAAAAATGATTTAATACATTTTAGAGTAAGGCTGTAACCTAACAAAATGTGGAAAAAGTCAAGGGGTCTGATTAGTTTCCATGTCACTTCTCTAGAGTCCAGAGAAAGCAAAATCATACAGCCTCCTTGTAGCAGAGGTTGCAGGATCAGATGGAAAGCATGTTCTGTCTGCACCACTTCATCACTTTGGAGGGCAGCCTGCCTGCAGAGTGCTCATCGCCAGCCAGGTAGCCTTGTTCCTCCTCATAAATATACGACTAAATTTGCCAGAATATGTTACATATTCATCCCATAATATTGAAAGCAATGCATGTAACAGCTGCTTATCTTTAGACATATAGCCAGTAGCCAGCCAAAATAGGCCTATCTTTTAATATGAAAATGATCAATCAAATCGACAAAGATGAGGCAGTAGCGTTCAGGACACCGGGATAGCATGCAGCCCCCTCCCCTCAGCTCCAACATATGGTGCTCAGACTAAACATGATTAATGTTTCCAGAGCCGGCCGTCACTGTTGCACGATGAAGGAAACCTGATGTGACTGTGTGGTTTTCCAGCCTGGCTCTGAGACTGACCTGGAGAGTGGAGTGGGCATGAGAAGAGGAGAGGAGATGGGAGGAGGGGATGTAATGGGAAAATGAGAGTGCACTCTAAAGAATGCTGGGTTAAAAACAACCCAGCGCTCGGTAAATAGTGAACAGAGCACACGTTGGGTTTTTTGATCCAGCCAGTGGGGTCAATTAGCTTTCCATGAGTTATTTTTGGCCACCTGTGAGAGTAAATGTCATTATAGTTCATCATGGTACATTTGTACACTGCAAATTGAAGTTTCATAAATGTTTTACATTTAATAACATTATTATATCAAAGTGATAACTCTCCCAACATTGGTATATGCACAGGCACTTAAAGACCTCGTACTCTTGTGTAAGCCTCATCAACGCTACAAAAGTGTCAGTGCTCAACCTTAACGTGATGACAATACAAAACAGCATGAACCAGAATGACATTTGCATTCACGGGTGGCCCCTACTTAGCCATGCCTCAAGTCTTCTCATCTGACCCCGTGGGTCAAAGCTTCTTAACCCTGCATCAATAACCCAACAACCCAACTAAGTGACTCAACAGGCTGGGTCAAAAATAACCCAACGTTTGTTCTGTCCAAGATTTACCCACATTTTTCTAGAGTGTGAGAAAGGGAGAGATGGGTATATGACGGGAGAAGATGGAAGCGGTGAGGTGAGGAAGGGATAAGAAAAGCAAGGAATGATAGGAAGAGGAGGGTGAGGTACTGTCTGGATGAGACGGATTGTGAAGAGGGGATCTGCTAAAACTCTTAAACTCCAGACATGTTCCAGCACAACCTTAAAACTCATCATATTGTACTAAGCTACACCATGAATAAGCAAAACTGAACATTTGAGGTTGGAGCTACTGTGGACCATCATGAAAGCTGGGAATTAGAATTTTAGGTTTATTCCTTAAATTCATGTTCTTTTTTTTTACAGTCAACAAGCTCAAAATACTCATGAACGTAATGACATGATGTGTTGCTGTCATGTGTAGATTACTCAGTTAACAACAACAACAGCACCACCAACAAGTATGTATCCCAAATGGGACCCTATATAGTGTGCTACTTTTGACCAGAACTGTATCGGTCCTGTTCAAAAGTAGTGCACTAAATAGGCAATAGGGTGCCATTTGGGGTGCACACACAGTCTCCTGGTGGTTGGCTGGCTGTGGGTTGGATTGGGGTTAGAGTGAGGGGGGTGGAGCTAGTAGCCAGATCTCGGAGCAGACGCCTTGTTTTTGAGACTGAGCCTGGAGATCAGTCAGCCTTGAATGGGCCAAGCCTCGGGCCAAGCCTCGGTGCGGTTTGTAACAGCAAACTGTGGGATTAAGAGAGAAAGTTCCAGTCACACCCCCACCCCTCTATACCCGCTCCCTTCATCTCTTGAGTCCTCTCTCCACTCTAAAAATGTGTGTCTCAGTAGGACAACCCAGCAGGAAGTCATCCACGTGTTTTCTCTCTCTCTCTCTCTCTCTCTCTCTCTCTCTCTCTCTCTCTCTCTCTCTCTCTCTCTCTCTCTCTCTCTCTCTCTCTCTCTCTCTCTCTCTCTCTCTCTCTCTTCTCTCTCTCTCTCTCTCTCTCTCTCTCTCTCTCTCTCTCTCTCCTCTCTCTCTCTCTCTCTCTCTCTCTCTCCTCTCTCTCTCTCTCTCTCTCTCTCTCTCTCTCTCCTCTCTCTCTCTCTCCTCTCTCTCTCTCTCTCTCTCTCTCTCTCTCTCTCTCTCTCTCTCTCTCTCTCTCTCTAAATTCTGGAAAGTGACAAGAGGTTACACAAACCTTATTCAAGAGGGCAGACAGACACAGTCCCGCACACATCCGACATATCCAAGTCGAACAATGGCTGTTTGCTGAGGGAGGGGGAGAGTGGGGCCAGCATTAACACACAGCCCAGGAAGTGTCGAAGTGAGGGAACGAGGGAGGGGAGAGAGAAAGAGGGAGGGAGGGAGGAACAGTGGAAGTGTGTAGCCACAAGGAGAAGGAAATGTATTCTACTGCAGAGTGTGTGTGTGTCTTTTTGTCTGTGTGAGCTTCGCTGCTCCCATACGGTTGTCCCGTTTGCTTTCAGACGTTTGACAGAGCACCAGAGAGGGAGGGTGAGTAGCTTCATCTCTATATGTGCACGCAGCGCACACACACGTATTCACCCGCACACACTCGCACACACACACTCGCTTACACACATAGCTCACAGACAGACCAGTGTAAGAGGTGGACAACCTGACAAGTCCGGGCTTGTGTGACTTTACTTTAACCTGTTCTGTACTTCTGCTGCTTTCCTGATTGTCATTTCCAGCGGATTTTGCATTGTGATACGTTTCTAACTCCTCCGCATTATTGAAAAAATAATCCTTTAAATGTTGCCTTAATTCAGAAATGCTTCGTGAGCTTAGTTTTAACTGTCTCACCCCATCACAACCAAAAAATATAAGTGTGTTTTTCTCTCTGTTTGCAAGATTCTGTTGTCTGTTTCTGTTGTGTGGTGCTGTGGAATATAGGTCATCGTTAGCTGTGTGAAGTTGGTGAGGAGTCGGAGGGAGTATCTGTGTGTGTCTAATGAGACTGATGGTGAAGGAGTGTTTTGTGGTCGTACAAACGAGAGAGACTGAAGTTGTACAGAAATGTAGACAGTGTTGCGTCCCGGTCGCTTGATCAACACTGTCCTCAAGCTCACTCACTATCACTCCTTTCCTCCCTCTTTTCAAATCATAGCAGATCTGGAAACTTTGTGAACAGCTTCTGTATTGTATTAGGTTGTTTTTTTTATGCTTCTCAGCTGCTTTTCAAGATCACATCAGAGAGATTCCTTATTCCTTATTAGGAAGATATGGATAATTGTGTATGAGATTTATTTAGATTTTGACCATGTCTGGGAATGCTGCTGGCTCTCTGGATCAAATAAGCTTTTGAAGCCCCATTGGGGAAAAGGGTTTCATTCTTATTTTCAAAGTGAACATCAGTGTCACTGTACTACTTCAAAAGACGTTATTCTAGACGCACATCACGTTGATCTGTGACAGTGTAATGCTTGATGTACTGTAATAAACTTTAGCTCTTTTTTTTGGTGAGGTACAGCATGTCAGTATTGCTGTCGCTTCGCAGACGCTCTTATCCAGAGCAATTGGGGTTAAGTGCCTTGCTCAAGGGCACACCGGTAGATTTTTCACCTAGACGGCTCAGGCATTCAAACCAGCAACCGTTCGGTTTTAGGCCTACCTTAGCATTTGCTTTAACTGGAGTGATATGTCCAGTATTTTTGCCGTGGGTTTGAAAAGCAGAAGCCTATTTTCCAGGCTGGCTTCATGATGCCTAGGGACTTTTTTTTGAGTTTTCCACAAGTTTAAGTAGATTCTCATCTGGAGTTGTTGGGCCGCTCGCCCAAGCAGAACCCTTACGGAATATCAAAGTTTTTCACAGGCATTTACACGTAAATGTTTGATATGAATCTCACTTAAAATCAAAGTCTACACAGTAAAATCTGTTTTTTTCCCCCTTTCTTTCGGTAAATTACCATGATGCATCATAATGAAGCTGGACCTTCTGTTTGGACGAAGTGTCTAATAAAACTGATTGGCAAAGCATCACTCTACTAGGTTTCTTGATAACTTCTTTCTCTTTCAGTGCCGTTGTTTTTCTACTGCTTCAGAGGCAACAGATTCAGAATCAGTTTTGTTCATCAGGCAAGTTGAATTAGCTAAATACGTTAGTCTCACCATAAAAACAATAGATTACATTTTAGAATTCGGACAGGTGACGGATGGAGATTTGTCAAAAAATGACTGAACTTCTTCGGGCTCCAATATGTTCCATGCACTTTCTGTTTGAATATGCTGAGACGTTCCCTGTGGTGAGATGTGCGATTTTGTTCCATCTTTCTCAGCAGTGCGTTCATCAAGCCCCGCTCCCCGTGGGCAGGGTCGGTAAACACATCGGAGAGGAATGTCAGTTCACAAAGACAGATGAGCTCGGACCCCATCCCAAAACCTCGTCCTTCATCTTACCCTCGCCTGCCGTCTGCTAAATGGCTGCAGTCTCACACGTTTTCTCTTGCCCGCTCTTTGCTGATGCTGCAGATTGATACTCATTTATTCAAAGGAAAACAGCAGGTGAAAACTTGTATTAAGTGTAACGCAAGGCTTTTGCTGTCTGTTGAACCCAGTCAAGCTATTTGTCTAAGTGCTAGCATATGGAATGGCAGTGATTTTGGTAGTAACATACATCCACAAGCAGAAACACGATCATGGTTGCCTCACACCAGATGTCTGCCCCTTTATGATATTATGATGCGAGTCTCAATCCTGACTAAATAACTTCTTGACCACGTGACTCTGCTCCATCAAGTGAAAGTCCCAGGGGTGCCTCACTTCACATCCTGGCCTTGGATCAAGCACCAAACTGGGTCATAGCTAGCAGCTGATGAGGTTCTGGGGTTATGGAGTTGGATGGCTGTCTAGAGGGATTACACTCCATGTAAACACACCTGGCCCAGCAGTATGTGGGCCAGTAGGTTCTGACGAGGTGTTTCTCCGCCACGCTGTCAGCAACGTCTGTCCTCATTGGGCCATCAGCCAACATAGTCAGTAATGTCAGATCTCGTTGGGATTTTGTGGCTTGATCAAACCCTGTTGGAGGACTTCTCATATCAGGTCATATTTTGAGTTGGAGCGTTGGATAAGATAAAACGCTGCCCTGGATAAAGTTATGGGAGGTGTGTGTGTGTGGTTCTTGCAGGAGTGGGTGTGTAGCAGGGGGTGTAGCGCCTTCCTCCTTCAGGATTCTCCGCAAGCATCCCAGGGTAGTTTAGCTTCGGTCAACCAATTCATCTGTCAATGTAACTGCCACCGCTGAAGACTTTAAGATGATGCCCCAAAGGCTAAGCACTTTTAGGAGAACCTCGACCCGAAGATAGGCAGTAGGCAACCACAGGTAGATCTAAGTAGCTGATTCACATCTTGTTAGGAGGAGATTTTGGAGTCGGGTTACTACATCACGTCATCTGATGTTAAGGCTGGGAGGTGTCCTTTTGGCAAAAAACAGAGTTTGTATAATTGCGTTATATATGATAAGGGATTATCTCCTTAATCTCATGTTACATTAATCAACTTCTCCCCAACTGCTTAGTGACCTCATCGTGAACTAAATCACTTGACGAAGGTGGAGGATACTTTTCAAATGTTGCTTCTTTTTTGCGCAAAATGGAGGGTAAACACTTCATTGGCCTCCAGGAGGAGGGAATTTGGAGAAAACGTTGGGATGTGTGAGAGCACCTTTATCGGTCCACACTTAAAACGAACCCAAGATAAGCCCATACCCATTTCACAAATAGTCCAAGGGGTTTGCGTTCCTCTTGGTTGCAGTTGAAATGGCTCTGTCAGCTCGTAATGGACACATTTTAATGACTTGTGCCAGGAAAAGTGACAGGCCAGCAGAAAATGGTGTAATAGGTTGGAGAGTTTCATAATTCAACTAATAATGATTTTTATCATTACTTAGCATTTTCCCTCTTTACCTTAACCCTATATTAGTAATTCAACATCCTGCCAAATACAATAATCCTTGGAATGAAAATGAGTTTGACTGAAGCTGTTATTTTAAATGCTGAAAAAGCTGACATAAACATGATGAGATACACAGTGGAGTTTTATAATGGTAATGTACTGTGGTTAAGAAACCGTTTTAATAGGACGGGAGGGACGCTCATGAAGGAAACAGGACTGGCATGAAGTCGGCCATATTTGTTTTACTGAAGCTGTGGTCTTGTGGTCTCGTTTTCTCTCTCTTTCAAAATGTCATTAGTTATTTATTTCCAGTGTATGTATTTATGTAATTATTAATAATGATTTATTTTTTGGGCAACTTTAGTCTTCCACACTCTTTTGTCATTCTGTTGTTGGGTTATGGTGGAGAATTCCATATGGCATCAGCGTTTAAAGGTGTTTTATATGAGTTTATAGGAGCCTATATGCTGGATATGACAGGGATTATCCATCTCAGGGAAAAATGCACTTCCTATCCTATGGTGGCGTGGGCTGGGCTATATACTAATGGAAAATCTGCCAAGACATGAAATTAGTGTTTTAGGATGCAGAGAGCAGCCCTCTATAAGAGAGTAAGTAAATGTGGCTCATCCAGAGAAAAACTTTGAGTTGGATCATCATCATTGTCAATGTCTTTGAATACATGCTCATCAAACATGCGTGCACACACACACACACACACACACACACACACACACACACACACACACACACACACACACACACACACACACACACACACACACACACACACACACACACACTATTTCCCTCCCCTCCCACAGAGAACACACACCAGCCTCCACTGTCACTCTCGGGTTCTATTACCCACTTCACCCTCTCACTGTTTACATTCCAATGCAAACATTGTCCTCTCCCCCCTCTGAGCAAACTTTGGCTCAAGCACTGACATGGCTCTAACTCCAACTTTATAGACACGAGACCGGTCTGGTCTGGTCAGGTGTGTGTGAAAGGACACACTGTCTGAACACACAGAAACCAGTTGTCTGGATATATGTGTGAACCCTTTGTCCGTCAATCTACAGCTCTCTATATGCTCATAGGCAAATAAACACTCTCAGAAATAAAGGTGCAATTTGGAACCAAATAAGGTTCTTGAGAGCGATGCCATAGGGGAACCATTTTAAAGTCTCTGAAGAACCATAAATGGGATGGTTCTTTAAAGAACCATACAAAAACCAAACCAGAAATGTTTTTGACCCTCCAGGACCGGAATTGAATAGCCCTGCTGTACGGTTTTAAGCTTTCATTGATTATTTCCCACGTTGACTTTCGATTGAAGTTACCGGTTCCACAGAAGGCTGTGTTTGCTATCAAAAGAGACATGGTTGTTGTATTCATTAATGTACAGTCCAGAGCTATGGCCTTCTCCAAGGCAGATCCAAAGTAAATGTTTTGTCATTCAAATGTAAATATTTAAGACGATTCATATTTCATAAGGCCTTCTTTTGAAGGCCTAGTTTTACCCTATTTCAGTGGTGTGACACTCATAGTTTACAGGCCACATTAGGCCTGCAAGTCACATTATGATGGCATGCAAAGGGATGTGTAATTCCTATTGGAATCCAGCCAGAGTGGGGCTAAATGTGGATGTTTTTATTCACCTGCAACCTGAGTTCAGAATGGCTGCCAGGGTTGGGAAGATTAAGATATGAGAGTACTTGAAACATCTAAACTGGAACAACCATTTCAGCAACGGGTGCAATAAGTCAAAGTAACAGATTGCTATAGTTTAGAAAAATGTATGATATTTATATTTGAGTAGAATAAGGTTAATTCATCAATCAATGTACATGCAAAAATAGATATTGAAACAAACAATTCTAAAAATCAACCTGCAATTGAGCATGCTGGGATATATGATAATGATGGCGGTGGTTTGGGTTCAACTCTGGTTAATAACACCAACACTGGGGTTAATTTACACCACTGAGTGTTGATATAACTCTTGAATCAACACTAGAAAAGTTACACTGAAAAATCAACACCAGTTAACACTGGCCAATTTGTTGTGAGCTATGAAAGGGACACATCTGCAGGTTTCCATACATTTCAAAAATCTTTCAGAATTCTGAAGAACCGTAGATGCCACGTCAAGTATCCCACACTTAACTCAAAGGTTCTTTATCGGGCAAGAGTTCTCCAAAGAACCTTAAGTGTACTTTGTCCCTATGACAAGACAGAGTGGAAAACAGCCGGAAGAACCATGTGAGATTAAACACCTGCTTTGAGAAGTGTTTATTCTCCATGTTTGAATGAACCTGTTTAAAATGGCCATTTGTCTCGGCTAATAGTGGGCGATTCCTCTCAGTGGCTAGAGGGCTCACAGATCTGGGATAAGCTTACCCTCCCCAATCCTAACCTTAACCATGGTGGAAGAAAATACAAACCTGACCTCAGATAAGCTTTTTACCCTTTTTCTCCCCAATTGGTAGGTACTGTCTCGTCCCATTTCTGCAACTCCTGTACGGACTCGGGAGAGGCGAAGGTCGAGAGCCATGCGTTCTCCGAAACACGACCGTGCCAAGCCGCACTGCTTCTTGACACACTGCTCACTTAACCCGGAAGGCAGCCGCACCAATGTGTCGGAGGAACACCGTACCACTGGTGACCGAAGTCAGCTTGCAGGCGCCCGACCCGCCACAAGGAATCAGGGCTGTAGTGACACCTCAAGCACTGCGATGGAGTGCCTTAGACCGCTGAACCACTCGGGAGGCCCCCTCAGATCAGCTTTATCCTACTCGGCCTAGTGTCACCTTCCTCCTTCCTTCTATAGTGTTATGTAAAGGGTTCACCAGCATCATATCAGCAACAATGAATCAGGAGTGAGGGAGGAGGATGGAGAGATGAAACGAGCTGAAGAGCGTCCCTATGATAATCAGAATGAGTGTCTAATTAATGAGCTGGTGAACATTGTGATAAGCCCTTGATGTGCCCTTCCTATTATGCGGGTTTAATTGGACATCCATTTGCCTTCGCTTCTCTCAATCCTTGTTTCGAGTATTTACCTCTGTCTAAAATGGCAGCCTATTCCCTTAATAGTGTCCTACTGTTGACCAGGGCCCAAAAGGTTATCGGGAATATGCTGCCATTTGGGACACAAGCATTGTGTTTCTGAGAACTGGGGAGCTGCCTCTGCTCTTATGAAGTCGTTAACGTTTGGGTATTAAACGTCAGCTAATCCCAATAAGTATGGATGAAATTCTGCCACCGTAAGTCGTTTTTCAGAAAAAGACAAAAAAGCTTTGGATTTCTTCCTCGGTTGTTGTCTTTTCATGTTGTACTCTGTCCTCGTCAGAGATCATACGCTAATAACTCATTATCACAGTGGGATTTATAATTACCCTGACAGGCCTCCATGGCGCCATCGCAAATGGCACCCTATGCACTATATAGGGAATTGAGTGCTATTTGGGAAGTACCCCATATTACACTCTCCGCTCTCAGCGTTTCCTGGGCTTACTGTTTACATTGCTGCCACCATAGCATGAAACACACAGGAAGTTAGTGTAATGCTGGGTTGTTCTGGGGCTTTTCAGCTACCTGAGTTACTCAGAGAGTTGGAGGAAACTTGCCCACTGTCTCTCTTTGGGGTTGGTAGCCTGTTATGACAACACTCAACGCCTGAATCCCAAATGGCACCCTATTCCCTATATAGTGCACTACTTTTGACCAGAGCCCCATGGCTGTCCCTAAAAATCAGGAATATCGAGTCTTGTCCATATAAATATAGCTTCAGATGAAGAGTGTGAGTGAGAGTGATATGTTTAGTGCTTTTTTTTACAGTGTAGTGTGTAGATCAGTGAAGGCATAGCATCAATCCTGTAACATGGGGAATGGGATTGGGTTGGAGTGTGACAGAATTCCCAGCGCTGAATCAACAACTGTCCTCGAGAAATGGGTTTTGCCACATGATGATTTAGTCCATGACTTTAATACGAAAAGTTATGCTCAAAATGATGGATATGACCTACGAAGCCAGACTGCAACTATCTACTTAGAAATGCCTTTAATCCATCCTTTTCTGAGTAATTGCTCCAAACTTTAAACTTTAAGGTGATTTAAGGTATATTTTTAAAAGGTTATGTTTAGATATTACATTTAGAGGTGAGAAAGTAGAGGCAGGAGTAGTGATAGGAAGTAAAGTATTATAAGGTTTGTCTGTGCCATAACGCCCCATAGGGCAGGAGCCTCCTACTGTATGTTTCTGTAGCATGAGCCAGCATGATGTACAAGTACACCCCCTGGACAGAACACTAGTCTGTTTCAGAATCTGAAAGGAGGAGTTGACATTTTTACCCACCTCTGGTGATACCCACAATGCACTTCTCACACCCAGAATCTTCTTCTACCCAGGGCTACCTTCTGAGTTACACAACCCCATCTTGTAAGTGCAGAAAGTATTTTCTTCCTCTTTTCCCCCTCATAATTCCAAACCGTTTTCCATTGTATTGCTGATGTTCGGTCGGGGTGAAGATCTTTCAGGAGTCTTTGTGAAGTCAAATGACATTTCTGCTTTCAACTCGCTGTGTGAATTGAATTTGGAAAAGTTTTGTTTGTCATATTGAAGATCTCATTTTGTCGGATCTCAGCAGGTCCACTAAGGCTCCAGAATAATAAAAGGTGGCTTAAATTAAATCCATTTACCTAGATAAAATATTATATTTGATATCAAACTGAGTGTGTGGAAATCTGTAGATATTGAAGAAATTAAAGTATCATCCAGACTAAAGTCAGATACTGAAAAAAGCTTGGCTAGATTCCTTCACTTTCTGAGCTCACCTCCCCTAGTAAAATACTTTGCTGAGAGATGTGACCATACACTGAAAAACATTTAGGTTATTTAATGGTTCTTCCTCAGCTTTTAAGGTTCCTTGGGGAACACTTTCCTGATAAAGAACCTATGAGTGTGGGGTTCTTGAGAATTCGAAAAGGTTCTTGAAATGTATTGAAGCCTGCGGATGTGTCCCTTTCATAGCACACAACAAATTGGCTAGTGTTAACTAGTGTTGATTTCTCAATGTAACATTTCTAGTGTTGATTCAGTAGTGAAATTAACACTGTAAAGAATTAAATTAACACTCAGTGGTGTAAAATAACTTCCATGTCTCTGTCATTATTAAACACAGCCATGGGTGGTACTTGCAACTCTAAAATTCACCCAAAAGGCACCCTGGGAAATATGCAAACAAGGCTTTTCACCCTACAGCAGGGTTATTCAATTCTGGTCCTGGAGGGTCGAAACATTTCTAGTTTTGCATTTTTTTAAAGTGTCACGACTTCCGCCGAAGTCAGTCCCTCTCCTTGTTCGTTCGGCGGTCGACGTCCCCGGCCTTCTAGCCATCGCCGATCCACTTTTCATTTTCCATTTGTTTTGTCTTTGTTTTACACACCTGGTTTCAATTCCCCAATTACATGTTCATTATTTAACCCTCTGTTTTCCCCATGGTTTTTGTGCGTGATTGTTTTATGTATGTTCGGTCCGTTTTTGTGGGCTCGGTATTACGACGTTATTGGGATATTTGAGTAAAGTTACTTGTGTAACTCATCTCTGCTGTCCTGCGCCTGACTCCTCTGCTCCAGCTACACCCAGACCACTACATTAAGGTTCTTCAGAGACCCTAACATTGGTTCCCTATGGCATCGCTTTCAATAACCTTTTTTGTTTCCAACTTGCACTTTCATTTTTAAGAGTGTAGGCTGATGCTTAGTTCCCACTTGTTTCTATCCTCCTAAGATATTCCCCTCAGCTTGCACCTTGAAAGTCAAGGCCACAGAAAATTCCAGAGAATTGCAAACATTTCCATTGGTTTGTATAATGGCAGGAAGAGAGGCAGTGGCCCAAAGAACTTAAACAATCCATCCAAGTGTTGCACAGAGATACAGACAGAGAGAGAGAGGTCTCTAAGGTTCATTCCTCCTGCCTTTTCTCTTGCGTCTCTCAAGGCTTTTGTTTGAAGTTTCCTTCCCTTCCCATTTGCTTTTCCTTCCAGGAGGTCTATGTCCTTCCTACCAGAAGCACAACAACAATGCCCTGCTTCGTTTCACCACTGCGGTCATGGTCCTAGACCACTGGAGCCACTGGGCTAGAGCACATGCTAAAGCCATTAGGAGGTGGATGACCGCAGCCCAACCACAAAAGGACCACAAATAACCATCTCAGGTTGAACCCTAGGGAACTGAAGAACTGTTGAACTGTATTAGCTGATGGCATCGGGGGAGAAAATACTTCCTTAGGAACAGTACTGTAGTGTGTGTGTGTGTGTTTGTGCATGCGTATTGTATGCTTGTGCGTGCACATGTGTGTGTCTGACACAGATATCCCAGACTCTGACCTCACTGAATCAGAACTATGGAACTATGGATCCACCCAAGGCGGGGACTGTTTTGGCGTTTGCACTGATGAAAACTTGACTTAACCCTCAACCTGACTACGTCATTGTCTATCCATTCCCTAGACACCCACCCACCCAACCAAACGACCGTATCTATTTTAATGACCGTTTTGAATGGGAAGCAGAGACTATCTGAGTCTATCCGACTCTTATTCTATGAGCAGAAATGAACTTATGAATCAGTATTAACCTCTGTCAGTTTGAAATGAACTCTTGCTATAACCAGCAGCCACTCAATATCTATTAGTGGCTGCCGTGTGGATGGCAGTCACGGGTCAGAGACTCTGCTTTGATGGACTTAGACAATGCATGCCTCCCAAGTCCCACCCTTATTCCTTACGTAGGGGAAATGGGTTGCCATTTGGGAGGCAACCTCTGTCAGCATGGTGATCATGATGAAAAGCTCTCTGTGGAGAAGCATAATGACGTTAATTACAGACACTTTCTCAATCTACGTTTATAGACCGTCTTCCTCCCAAGTGTTGATGAGACCCAGTTAGAAGAACTCGATATAACTATATCATTCAGTGCCTGTATCCACCAAGCATCTCAGACTATAGAGTTCTGATCTACAATTGGTTTTGCCTTTCACACCGCGTACACACACACACACACACACACACACACACACACACACACACACACACACACACACACACACACACACACACACACACACACACAAATCGGATATGGCTGTCCATCCCCCAAAAATGAAATAAATAAATTAAATTGGAATGAAACGGCCAGGGGATACAAGCGCTAGGTGCCCACTGCCCAGTCTCTACTCAGAAGGCCAGTGTGTGTGTGTGTGTGTGTGTGTGTGTGTGTGTGTGTGTGTGTGTGTGTGTGTGTGTGTGTGTGTGTGTGTGTGTGTGTGTGTGTGTGTGTGCGTGCAAGTTTGTCGGCTTGCTATAGCCCTGTGAGGTAGAGGCCCGACTGCTGATCTTGGGACATAATCAGTAGCCAACCATCTGTGGTTGCCAGGGTTTCCTCTCCCTGCCTCAGCCTGCGGAAGAGACTTATGATCTGTGAACCATATTTTAATGAAACCTCCATAAGAGAGATGGACAGCCAGGGGACTTAATCGATCTGACACCCCTGCTGTGTCATCCTTCTCTTGGCACGGGAGAGGAAATGTGCTGGGTGGATAAATGGTATGGCTTGGGTCCTGCATTTCAAAGGACTAATAAACACCCAATGAGCTGGGAAGAGATTTGAAGAAGAGTCTGGAAGAGAAATGAGGGAGAGGAGAAGAGGGGTGCTTCTGCTCAGCCCCAGTGTCTGTGAGTGTGACGGCCCTCCCAGCATTACATCACTGACATGCCTCAGCACTGATGACATCGTCTAACTGGGAGGGGCTCTGCGATTGGATGATGTCATCAGGAGCCAATCAGATCGCTGCTATCCGGGGTACGGTCGGCTAGCCACTGTGCCCACAGTTCTGAAGTAGTTAGAATCACCCATCTCACTCTCACTCTCTCTCACAAGCTTCTCCTCCAAAGTCACAGCCTTTTGTCTTTTTTGCCTCTGCTATTTTTAGTCTCTTTCGTTTTTTTTCCAAACAAGTGGGCTTATTTTAGACCCCCTAGCTGCCTCTAGCCTGTTGCCAAGAGTGTAACTGTAGCCTCCCCTCACCAACTGAGCATATAATGCTGTAAATATGTCTCAGAGGATTAGCAGTTAGCTAATTTAATAACACGAAGCAAGAATATGTTGTTCTGTGCACATAAACAGGCCTGGACTTGGGTCTTTTTATACCTCACTAAGGTCAATGCTGAGACGCCTGCGTGTTGAGACCCTAATGTTATCATGGATGTGAGTTACACAGACCAACTTCATGAAGAGCTGAGGTAGTCTTATGACTGTTGTAAAGCCGTATTCCTTTAATGGTGGGTTGAGTCTTTTTTCTGTGCCCTGAGCCTGCAGGGTCCTAGAGATATGGTGGATCAAAAAGATGGTCACGACATAAAACGCTTAGGTAACACTTTACAATTAGGTAGACTTTATAAAGGGTACCTTATTGTAAAGTGTTACCAACGTTTATATGAGGTATCTCTCTGACACTCCTATGTCCCTAACACTGGGGGGCGCTACCCATATAGGAGTCACTGTCATACTTCAGCAGCGTAAAATCAGTCATTGCCACTGCAGCAGTGTGGTGAGCCATTAACTCCCTCTCATTCCTCTCCCTCTCTTCCTCTCTCTCCCTTCATGCATCACACGATCTCATTCGTGCTTGGCTGTGGATTCTGGCTGTGTCCCAAATGGCTATTCCCTATTTACACCCTTAGGGGGGAAAAAGTGCTATCTAGAACTTAAAAGGTTTCTTTGTCCCCATAGGAGAACCCTTTGAAGAACCCTTTTTGGTGTCCACAGAGGGTTTTACATGGAACCCAAAAGAGTTATACGTGGAACCAAAATGGGTTCTACCTGGAACCATAAAGGGTTCTCCTAATGGGACAGCCAAAGAACCCTTTTTTCTAAGAGTGTAGTGCAGGGGTATCAGACCCATTGCACGGAGGGCCAAGTGTCTGCACATTTTAGTTTTTTCCTTTCAATTAAGACCTAGACAACCAGGTGAGGGGAGTTCCTTACTAATTAGCGACCTTAATTCGTCAATCAAGTCCAATAGAGGAGCAAAAACCCGCAGACAATTGGCCCTCTGTGGAATGAGCTTGACACGTGGCGTAGTGGAATAAATAAGTGGGTAACACTTTACTTGACACCAAGCGTCATAAGTTATGACGCGGTCATAACCATGTCATAATATGTCATAACAGCTGACATAACTGTCATGACACATATATTTAGACCTGTTGTGACATACAGTATATTGCATTATTTTATGACTGGTTATGACACCTACATACGGTGCATTCGGAAAGTATTCCGACCCCTTAACTTTTTCCTAAATTTGTTACGTTTCAGCCTTATTCTTAAATGGATTAAATAGTTTTCCCCCCTCAATCTACACACATTACCTCATAATGACAAAGCAAAAACAGGTTTTTAGAAAATGTTGCAAAAGTATTAAAAAACAAAACGGAAATATCACATTTATATAAGTATTCAGACCCTTTATTCAGTACTTTGTTGAACACCTTTGGCAGCGATTACAGCCTTGACTCTTCTTGGGTATGACGCTACATGCATGGCACACCTGTATTTGGGGAGTTTTCCCATTCTTTTCTGCAGATCCTCTAAAGCGCTGTCAGGTTGGATGGGGAGCGTCGCTGCACAGCTATTTTCAGGTCTCTCCAGAGATGTTCGATCGGGTTCAAGTCCGGGCTTGGCTGGGCCACTCAAGGACATTTAGAGACTTGTTCCGAAGCCACTCCTGTGTTGTCTTGGCTGTGTCCTTAGGGTTGTTGTGCTGTTGGTAGATGAACCTTCGTCCCCAGTCTGAGTTCCTGAACGCACTGGAGCAGGTTTTTATCAAGGATCTCCCAGTACTCTGCTCCGTTCATGTTTCCCTCAATTTTGACAAGTCTCCCAGTCCCTGCCGCTGAAAAACATCCCCAAAACATGATATTGCCACCCCAATGCTTCACCGAAGGGATGGTGCCAGGTTTCCTTCAGATGTGACGCTTGGCATTCAGTCCAAAGAGTTCAATCTTGGTTTCGTCTAGGGTTGCAAAGGGAAGGAAGCTTTCCGGTAAATTTCCAGAATTTTTCCATGGGAAGTTAAGCCTGGGAGTTTTGCTGAAATTCATCAAAAAAGTTAGCTTATAACAGTGAACCTTTATTGTGAGATACACATAAGGCAATTCTAGGTCTTGTAGCATATTTTGGTTAAACCAGCCCCAATTGAATTGCAACCCTCTGCATGCACAATGCATTCTTCCATCACATGTGCAGTGCACTCTTCCATCACATGTACAGCTGATTCTCAAGATCTTGCACACTGATGAGATGCTATTTAGCCCACACTACTACACTGTCTGAGCCAAGGACTACATGCTTTCTGGTAAGTTTTGATTACGATACTGGGTGGAGTGAATATATTTTATATGACATACATGATTTTTTGTTAACTATTAAATAGTAGCCTACAGCAAAGTGTTTAAATAATTTCTAACTTGTTAACAATTTCTGCTAGTTAGTTTTTGCTACCATGTGGGTTTAAGCTTGCTTGAGCCTGCTAACTGAGGAGTGTTTTTTTCACCTGTTTCCAAACATGTTTCATTTAAGCATTTATCTTACAAAGGAGTTGTTTAATCTAACTGCTTAACTATTTATCTGTGCATGGAATTGTATTTGTTGTTTTATTACTATTATTTCCCCTAATCTTTACAGGAAAATGCCACAGGCCCTATCTGCTGTGTGGAGACATTTCACTGCAGATAATGTAGAAGGAAAAGCTGTGTATATTTTCAAATACTGTGCCAAATTATATGTGAAGAATGCAACAAAGATGCAGAATCATCTGGCCAAGTGCATAAAGTTCCCTCAGCGCTCACAACAAGAAACTTCTGACAAAAGTCCCTCTACTTCTATTCAAGGTGAAAATTATGAATCAGACATCCTATCGATAGCAACAGCTCATGGTCCTCCTGGAATCAGAAGTTCTTTTGACTCAATGGAGGAACGTAGTCAGAGAAATGCTGATGAATGTCTTGCTTGAGCTGTGTATGCAACTGGTTCACCTCTGATGCTCACAGGCAATGTGTATTGGAAGAGATTTCTGAATGTTCTTCTTCCAGCATACACCCCTCCAACCAGACATGCTTTATCTATTAATTTGCTGGATGCAGAGTTCAACAGAGTTAGAGTGAAGGTCAAGCAAATCATAGAGAAAGCAAACTGAATTGCAATCATCTCTGATGGGTGGTCGAATATTCATGGGAAAGGAATAATTAACTACATCATCTCTTCCCCTCAACCAGTATTCAGACACAAGGAACAACAGACACACCAGTCTCTACATTGCAGATGAGCTGAAGGCAGTCATCAATGACCTTGGACCAAAGAAGGTATTTGCACTGGTGACAGACAATACTGCGAACATGAAGGCTACTTGGTCTAAAGTGGAGGAGTCCTACCCTCACATCACACCCATTGGCTGTGCTGCTCATGCATTGAATCTGCTCCTCAAGTACATCATGGCACTGAAAACAATGGATACACTCTACAAGAGAGCCAAGGAAATGGTTAGGTATGTGAAGGGTCATCAAGTTATAGCAGAAATCTACCTCACCAAGCAAAGTGAGAAGAATAAGACCACCACATTGAAGCTGCCCAGCAACACCCATTGGGGTGGTGTTGTCATCATGTTTGACAGTCTCCTGGAGGGGAAGGAGTCTCTCCAAGAAATGGCCATATCACAGTCTGCTGATATAGACAGCCTCATCAAGAGGATCCTCCTGGATGATGTATTTAGGGAGAGTGGTAAGCAGCCGGAAAATCCTGAAACCTATAGCAGTAGCCATTGCATGGATTGAGGGAGACAATGCCATCCTGTCTGATGTTCAGACTCTGCTTGCAGATGTAAGTGAAGAAATCCGGAGTGCCCTGCCCACTTCACTCTTGCTCCAGGCAGAGGAAACTGCAGTTCTGAAATACATCAAAAAGCGTGAAGACTGAAGCTCATACACGCCTCAGCGTACATGTATGCTGGCAAGAGCATCCTGTCTGGTGCAGAGATCAACAAGGCCTATGGTGTCATTACTACCGTGTCTCACCACCTTGGGCTGGATGAGGGCAAGGTTCTTGGCAGTCTGGCGAAGTACAAGTTCCAAGCAAGGACTTTGGGATGGAGATGCAATATGGCAGTCGTGCCAACATATCTCATCAGCCACCTGGTGGAAGAGACTTTGTGGATCTGAGGTTCTTTCCCCTGTTGCCTCCATCATCCTCCAAATCCCACCAACATCAGCCGCCTCAGAGCACAACTGGTCCTTGTTTGGGAACACACACATCAAAGCACGCAACAGGCTGACCAATACAAGGGTTGAAAGATTGGTGGCCATCCAGGCAAATTTGAGGCTTTTTGAGCCGGACAACGAGCCATCTTCAACATGGTTGGAAAGTGACAGTAAAGATGAGGACTCAGAGTCTGATGTTCAAGAGGTGGACCTTGAAGAGGTCCAGGGAAAACACATGGAAGCCTGAGAGGAAGAGAACCAAAGCTTTAGTTTCTAGACTATCATTTTACAGATGTATGTTGAAAATGTTTTTGGGAGATCCGATGGATCATTGGGGATCATTCAATATTGCCTTTCTTTTGTTGTTCAGTGAAATCATCCCATGTAAAGAATCAACTCATTTAATTAAAGTTATATTCGTAACTAAATAGTTTATTTCTATTGGAAGGATTTAATCATTTGCAATTATGTCCACTTATGATAAGGTTAAAGGTTTATGTTTCTGTCTCCATATGATATACCAAATATATCTAATGCAAAAAACATCTACATTTAAATGGTATTAATATTAATTTTCATACATTCCCGTTAATTCCCAAATATTCCCGTTAATTACCACGGAAAATGTCCACCTCTGAATATTCCCCAAATGTGCAACCCTAGTTTCATCAGACCAGAGAATCTTGTTTGTCATGAGTCTGAGTCCTTTAAGTGCCTTTTGGCAATTCCTTCGACCTCATGGCTTGTTGTTTTTCTCTGACATGCCCTAACTGTGGTACCTTATATAGACAGGTGTGTGTTTTTCCAAATCATGTCCAATCAATTGTATTTACTACAGGTGGACTCCAATCAAGTTTTAGAAACATCTCAACGTTGATCAATGGAAACGGGATGCACCTGAGCTCAATTTTGAGTCTCATAGCAAAGGGTCTGAATACTTATGTAAATAAGGTATTTCTGTTTTAGATTTTTCATACATTTGCAAACATTTCTAAAAACCTGTTTTCACTTTGTCATTATGGGATATTGTGTGTACATTGATGTGTATTTTTATTTTATTTAATCAATTTTAGAATAACGTAACAAAATGTGGAAAAATGGAAGGAGTCTGAATACTTTCAGAATGCACTGTCAAAACCCACAAAAACTATTCGCACAAGGCAATACTGTCAACAGTATGTTTTGTTGTTACTGCGCACAAATTGATGTCAGACATGCACCTACCCCAATGCTCTGTTGCTAATAACTGGGATGAATGCAGGAGCAGGACAGGACTGATGTAAGGGCATGTACGTGATAGGCCTATCTGGCTTATATGGTGATGATGGTCATAATGCTTATTTTTCTCCCCAATTTTGTGGTATCCATTTGGTAATTACAGTCTTGTCTCATCGCTGCAAATCCCGTACGGACTCGGGAGAGGCGAAGGTTGAGAGCTGCGCGTCCTCCGAAACACAACCCAACCAAGCCGCACTGCTTGCGCCGTCCCATGGATCACCCGGTCGCGGCCGGCTGTGACAGAGCCTGGACTCGAACCCAGAATCTCTAGTGGAACAGCTATCAATTCGACGCAGTGCCTTAAACCTCTGCGCCACTCGGGAAGCACCTGTCATAATGCTTCTTGACAGTGTCATATAATGTACTTTCTAATATACGATTAAAAAAACATAACTGTAAAGTATTCATTATAACAACCACTAAGGATTTAGTAAACAAACTTTCAAACGAAAGGAAACGTCTTGGCCTGGAAAAACTCATTTGAATAAATGTGGGTTTTGACACTTTTATGTAGGTGTCATAACCAGCCATAAAATAACGCAATATATGTCACAACAGGTGTAAATATATGGGTCATGAAAGTGTTACGACCATTTTATGGCAGCTTATGACAAGTTACGTCAGCTGTTATGACATACTATGACATGGTTATGACCGTGTCGTAACGTGTTATGACACTGGGTGTCAAGTGAAGTGTTACCAAGAAGGGTACCATGCAGGTGTAGGGAATAGGATGACATTTGGGACAAAGCCTCTTGCTCCGCTGTGGTGAGCCAGTGAAAGTCTGTGGTAACTCCTGCTCTTGGCCTTCTCTGTTAGGAACAAAGCTACCTTTTCCCTTCTACAATTTTGCCCTCTTTAGGACTCTATCACTTACATAGAGTTTTTATGTGGTTGTGGGAATTGTGTATATGTTTCATGTTGACACTCTCTTGCATGGCCCACCTATGGGTTTTAGAAGGGACACCAGTTTTGTGATTTAGAAGTGACTCCCAACACCCACACCTGCTGTGTAAACTTGGGCTGCTATTCAGGGTGTGTTTTGTGTCTCTAACCTTAGGCTGTTGTTGGTGGAGACTTTCACCCCCCAGGCTACAAATCAATGTCTCTGCAGGAGACGGATTTAGTCAGGATACATGCCGGCACGTATGCCGAACCTTCAACCGACTAAAGTGCTTGTTTTATAATCCTCAGTTTCACAATTCTGAATCCCATTTCTAATCATTGCGTTGATAGTTGTGGAATGTGCTGGGGTGCGTTTACAGACCTGTCTCTGACAGTTGTGGAATGTACTGGGGTGCGTTTACAGACCTGTCTCTGACAGTTGTGGAATGTACTGGGGTGCGTTTACAGACCTGTCTCTGACAGTTGTGGAATGTACTGGGGTGCGTTTACAGAACTGTCTCTGACAGTTGTGGAATGTACTGGGGTGCGTTTACAGACCTGTCTCTGACAGTTGTGGAATGTACTGGGGTGCGTTTACAGACCTGTCTCTGACAGTTGTGGAATGTGCTGGTGTGCATTTACAGACCTGTCTCTGACAGTTGTGGAATGTACTGGGGTGCGTTTACAGACCTGTCTCTGACAGTTGTGGAATGTACTGGGGTGCGTTTACAGACCTGTCTCTGACAGTTGTGGAATGTACTGGGGTGCGTTTACAGACCTGTCTCTGACAGTTGTGGAATGTACTGGGGTGCGTTTACAGACCTGTCTCTGACAGTTGTGGAATGTGCTGGGGTGCGTTTACAGACCTGTCTCTGACAGTTGTGGAATGTACTGGGGTGCGTTTACAGACCTGTCTCTGACAGTTGTGGAATGTACTGGAGTGCGTTTACAGACCTGTCTCTGACAGTTGTGGAATGTACTGGGGTGCGTTTACAGACCTGTCTCTGACACTTGTGGAATGTACTGGGGTGCGTTTACAGACCTGTCTCTGACAGTTGTGGAATGTGCTGGGGTGCGTTTACAGACCTGTCTCTGACAGTTGTGGAATGTACTGGGGTGCGTTTACAGACCTGTCTCTGACAGTTGTGGAATGTACTGGGGTGCGTTTACAGACCTGTCTCTGACAGTTGTGGAATGTACTGGGGTGCGTTTACAGACCTGTCTCTGACAGTTGTGGAATGTACTGGGGTGCGTTTACAGACCTGTCTCTGACAGTTGTGGAATGTGCTGGTGTGCATTTACAGACCTGTCTCTGACAGTTGTGGAATGTGCTGGGGTGCGTTTACAGACCTGTCTCTGATAGTTGTGGAATGTACTGGGGTGCGTTTACAGACCTGTCTCTGACAGTTGTGGAATGTACTGGGTTGCGTTTACAGACCTGTCTCTGACAGTTGTGGAATGTACTGGAGTGCGTTTACAGACCTGTCTCTGACAGTTGTGGAATGTACTGGGATGCGTTTACAGACCTGTCTCTGATAGTTGTGGAATGTGCTGGGGTGCGTTTACAGACCTGTCTCTGATAGTTGTGGAATGTGCTGGAGTGCGTTTACAGACCTGTCTCTGACAGTTGTGGAATGTACTGGGGTGCGTTTACAGACCTGTCTCTGACAGTTGTGGAATGTACTGGGGTGCGTTTACAGACCTGTCTCTGACAGTTGTGGAATGTACTGGGGTGCGTTTACAGACCTGTCTCTGACAGTTGTGGAATGTACTGGGGTGCGTTTACAGACCTGTCTCTGACAGTTGTGGAATGTACTGGGGTGCGTTTACAGACCTGTCTCTGACAGTTGTGGAATGTACTGGGGTGCGTTTACAGACCTGTCTCTGACAGTTGTGGAATGTACTGGGGTGCGTTTACAGACCTGTCTCTGACAGTTGTGGAATGTGCTGGTGTGCATTTACAGACCTGTCTCTGACAGTTGTGGAATGTGCTGGGGTGCGTTTACAGACCTGTCTCTGATAGTTGTGGAATGTACTGGGGTGCGTTTACAGACCTGTCTCTGACAGTTGTGGAATGTACTGGGGTGCGTTTACAGACCTGTCTCTGACAGTTGTGGAATGTACTGGGGTGCGTTTACAGACCTGTCTCTGACAGTTGTGGAATGTACTGGAGTGCGTTTACAGACCTGTCTCTGACAGTTGTGGAATGTACTGGGGTGCGTTTACAGACCTGTCGCTGACAGTTGTGGAATGTGCTGGGGTGCGTTTACAGACCTGTCTCTGATAGTTGTGGAATGTGCTGGAGTGCGTTTACAGACCTGTCTCTGACAGTTGTGGAATGTACTGGGGTGCGTTTACAGACCTGTCTCTGACAGTTGTGGAATGTACTGGGGTGCGTTTACAGACCTGTCTCTGACAGTTGTGGAATGTACTGGGGTGTGTTTACAGACCTGTCTCTGACAGTTGTGGAATGTGCTGGTGTGCGTTTACAGACCTGTCTCTGACAGTTGTGGAATGTGCTGGGGTGCGTTTACAGACCTGTCTCTGATAGTTGTGGAATGTACTGGGGTGCGTTTACAGACCTGTCTCTGACAGTTGTGGAATGTACTGGGGTGCGTTTACAGACCTGTCTCTGACAGTTGTGGAATGTACTGGGGTGCGTTTACAGACCTGTTTCTGACAGTTGTGGAATGTGCTGGTGTGCGTTTACAGACTTGTCTCTGACAGTTGTGGAATGTACTGGGGTGCGTTTACAGACCTGTCTCTGACAGTTGTGGAATGTACTGGGGTGCGTTTACAGACCTGTCTCTGACAGTTGTGGAATGTACTGGGGTGCGTTTACAGATCTGTCTCTGACAGTTGTGGAATGTACTGGGGTGCGTTTACAGACCTGTCTCTGACAGTTGTGGAATGTACTGGGGTGCGTTTACAGACCTGTCTCTGACAGTTGTGGAATGTACTGGGGTGCGTTTACAGACCTGTCTCTGACAGTTGTGGAATGTACTGGAGTGCGTTTACAGACCTGTCTCTGACAGTTGTGGAATGTACTGGGGTGCGTTTACAGACCTGTCTCTGACAGTTGTGGAATGTACTGGGGTGCGTTTACAGACCTGTCTCTGACAGTTGTGGAATGTACTGGGGTGCGTTTACAGACCTGTCTCTGACAGTTGTGGAATGTACTGGGGTGCGTTTACAGACCTGTCTCTGACAGTTGTGGAATGTACTGGGGTGCGTTTACAGACCTGTCTCTGACAGTTGTGGAATGTACTGGGGTGCGTTTACAGACCTGTCTCTGACAGTTGTGGAATGTACTGGGGTGCGTTTACAGACCTGTCTCTGACAGTTGTGGAATGTACTGGAGTGCGTTTACAGACCTGTCTCTGACAGTTGTGGAATGTACTGGGATGCGTTTACAGACCTGTCTCTGATAGTTGTGGAATGTGCTGGGGTGCGTTTACAGACCTGTCTCTGATAGTTGTGGAATGTGCTGGAGTGCGTTTACAGACCTGTCTCTGACAGTTGTGGAATGTACTGGGGTGCGTTTACAGACCTGTCTCTGACAGTTGTGGAATGTACTGGGGTGCGTTTACAGACCTGTCTCTGACAGTTGTGGAATGTACTGGGGTGCGTTTACAGACCTGTCTCTGACAGTTGTGGAATGTACTGGGGTGCGTTTACAGACCTGTCTCTGACAGTTGTGGAATGTACTGGGGTGCGTTTACAGACCTGTCTCTGACAGTTGTGGAATGTACTGGGGTGCGTTTACAGACCTGTCTCTGACAGTTGTGGAATGTACTGGGGTGCGTTTACAGACCTGTCTCTGACAGTTGTGGAATGTGCTGGTGTGCATTTACAGACCTGTCTCTGACAGTTGTGGAATGTGCTGGGGTGCGTTTACAGACCTGTCTCTGATAGTTGTGGAATGTACTGGGGTGCGTTTACAGACCTGTCTCTGACAGTTGTGGAATGTACTGGGGTGCGTTTACAGACCTGTCTCTGACAGTTGTGGAATGTACTGGGGTGCGTTTACAGACCTGTCTCTGACAGTTGTGGAATGTACTGGAGTGCGTTTACAGACCTGTCTCTGACAGTTGTGGAATGTACTGGGGTGCGTTTACAGACCTGTCGCTGACAGTTGTGGAATGTGCTGGGGTGCGTTTACAGACCTGTCTCTGATAGTTGTGGAATGTGCTGGAGTGCGTTTACAGACCTGTCTCTGACAGTTGTGGAATGTACTGGGGTGCGTTTACAGACCTGTCTCTGACAGTTGTGGAATGTACTGGGGTGCGTTTACAGACCTGTCTCTGACAGTTGTGGAATGTACTGGGGTGTGTTTACAGACCTGTCTCTGACAGTTGTGGAATGTGCTGGTGTGCGTTTACAGACCTGTCTCTGACAGTTGTGGAATGTGCTGGGGTGCGTTTACAGACCTGTCTCTGATAGTTGTGGAATGTACTGGGGTGCGTTTACAGACCTGTCTCTGACAGTTGTGGAATGTACTGGGGTGCGTTTACAGACCTGTCTCTGACAGTTGTGGAATGTACTGGGGTGCGTTTACAGACCTGTTTCTGACAGTTGTGGAATGTGCTGGTGTGCGTTTACAGACTTGTCTCTGACAGTTGTGGAATGTACTGGGGTGCGTTTACAGACCTGTCTCTGACAGTTGTGGAATGTACTGGGGTGCGTTTACAGACCTGTCTCTGACAGTTGTGGAATGTACTGGGGTGCGTTTACAGATCTGTCTCTGACAGTTGTGGAATGTACTGGGGTGCGTTTACAGACCTGTCTCTGACAGTTGTGGAATGTACTGGGGTGCGTTTACAGACCTGTCTCTGACAGTTGTGGAATGTACTGGGGTGCGTTTACAGACCTGTCTCTGACAGTTGTGGAATGTACTGGAGTGCGTTTACAGACCTGTCTCTGACAGTTGTGGAATGTACTGGGGTGCGTTTACAGACCTGTCTCTGACAGTTGTGGAATGTACTGGGGTGCGTTTACAGACCTGTCTCTGACAGTTGTGGAATGTACTGGGGTGCGTTTACAGACCTGTCTCTGACAGTTGTGGAATGTACTGGGGTGCGTTTACAGACCTGTCTCTGACAGTTGTGGAATGTACTGGGGTGCGTTTACAGACCTGTCTCTGACAGTTGTGGAATGTACTGGGGTGCGTTTACAGACCTGTCTCTGACAGTTGTGGAATGTACTGGGGTGCGTTTACAGACCTGTCTCTGACAGTTGTGGAATGTACTGGAGTGCGTTTACAGACCTGTCTCTGACAGTTGTGGAATGTACTGGGGTGCGTTTACAGACCTGTCTCTGACAGTTGTGGAATGTACTGGGGTGCGTTTACAGACCTGTCTCTGACAGTTGTGGAATGTACTGGGGTGCGTTTACAGACCTGTCTCTGACAGTTGTGGAATGTACTGGGGTGCGTTTACAGACCTGTCTCTGACAGTTGTGGAATGTACTGGGGTGCGTTTACAGACCTGTCTCTGACAGTTGTGGAATGTACTGGGGTGCGTTTACAGACCTGTCTCTGACAGTTGTGGAATGTACTGGGGTGCGTTTACAGACCTGTCTCTGACAGTTGTGGAATGTGCTGGTGTGCATTTACAGACCTGTCTCTGACAGTTGTGGAATGTGCTGGGGTGCGTTTACAGACCTGTCTCTGATAGTTGTGGAATGTACTGGGGTGCGTTTACAGACCTGTCTCTGACAGTTGTGGAATGTACTGGGGTGCGTTTACAGACCTGTCTCTGACAGTTGTGGAATGTACTGGGGTGCGTTTACAGACCTGTCTCTGACAGTTGTGGAATGTACTGGAGTGCGTTTACAGACCTGTCTCTGACAGTTGTGGAATGTACTGGGGTGCGTTTACAGACCTGTCGCTGACAGTTGTGGAATGTGCTGGGGTGCGTTTACAGACCTGTCTCTGATAGTTGTGGAATGTGCTGGAGTGCGTTTACAGACCTGTCTCTGACAGTTGTGGAATGTACTGGGGTGCGTTTACAGACCTGTCTCTGACAGTTGTGGAATGTACTGGGGTGCGTTTACAGACCTGTCTCTGACAGTTGTGGAATGTACTGGGGTGTGTTTACAGACCTGTCTCTGACAGTTGTGGAATGTGCTGGTGTGCGTTTACAGACCTGTCTCTGACAGTTGTGGAATGTGCTGGGGTGCGTTTACAGACCTGTCTCTGATAGTTGTGGAATGTACTGGGGTGCGTTTACAGACCTGTCTCTGACAGTTGTGGAATGTACTGGGGTGCGTTTACAGACCTGTCTCTGACAGTTGTGGAATGTACTGGGGTGCGTTTACAGACCTGTTTCTGACAGTTGTGGAATGTGCTGGTGTGCGTTTACAGACTTGTCTCTGACAGTTGTGGAATGTACTGGGGTGCGTTTACAGACCTGTCTCTGACAGTTGTGGAATGTACTGGGGTGCGTTTACAGACCTGTCTCTGACAGTTGTGGAATGTACTGGGGTGCGTTTACAGACCTGTCTCTGACAGTTGTGGAATGTACTGGGGTGCGTTTACAGACCTGTCTCTGACAGTTGTGGAATGTGCTGGTGTGCGTTTACAGACCTGTCTCTGATAGTTGTGGAATGTACTGGGGTGCGTTTACAGACCTGTCTCTGACAGTTGTGGAATGTACTGGGGTGCGTTTACAGACCTGTCTCTGACAGTTGTGGAATGTACTGGGGTGCGTTTACAGACCTGTCTCTGACAGTTGTGGAATGTACTGGAGTGCGTTTACAGACCTGTCTCTGACATTTGTGGAATTTACGGGGGTAAGTTTACAGACCTGTTGCTGACAGTTGTGGAATGTGCTGGGGTGCGTTTACAGACCTGTCTCTGACAGTTGTGGAATGTACTGGGGTGCGTTTACAGACCTGTTTCTGACAGTTGTGGAATGTGCTGGTGTGCATTTACAGACTTGTCTCTGTCAGTTGTGGAATGTACTGGGGTGCGTTTACAGACCTGTCTCTGACAGTTGTGGAATGTACTGGGGTGCGTTTACAGACCTGTCTCTGACAGTTGTGGAATGTACTGGGGTGCGTTTACAGACCTGTCTCTGACAGTTGTGGAATGTACTGGAGTGCGTTTACAGACCTGTCTCTGACAGTTGTGGAATGTACTGGGGTGCGTTTACAGACCTGTCGCTGACAGTTGTGGAATGTGCTGGGGTGCGTTTACAGACCTGTCTCTGATAGTTGTGGAATGTGCTGGAGTGCGTTTACAGACCTGTCTCTGACAGTTGTGGAATGTACTGAGGTGCGTTTACAGACCTGTCTCTGACAGTTGTGGAATGTGCTGGGGTGCGTTTACAGACCTGTCTCTGATAGTTGTGGAATGTACTGGGGTGCGTTTACAGACCTGTCTCTGACAGTTGTGGAATGTACTGGGGTGCGTTTACAGACCTGTCTCTGACAGTTGTGGAATGTACTGGGGTGCGTTTACAGACCTGTCTCTGACAGTTGTGGAATGTACTGGAGTGCGTTTACAGACCTGTCTCTGACAGTTGTGGAATGTACTGGGGTGCGTTTACAGACCTGTCGCTGACAGTTGTGGAATGTGCTGGGGTGCGTTTACAGACCTGTCTCTGATAGTTGTGGAATGTGCTGGAGTGCGTTTACAGACCTGTCTCTGACAGTTGTGGAATGTACTGGGGTGCGTTTACAGACCTGTCTCTGACAGTTGTGGAATGTACTGGGGTGCGTTTACAGACCTGTCTCTGACAGTTGTGGAATGTACTGGGGTGTGTTTACAGACCTGTCTCTGACAGTTGTGGAATGTGCTGGTGTGCGTTTACAGACCTGTCTCTGACAGTTGTGGAATGTGCTGGGGTGCGTTTACAGACCTGTCTCTGATAGTTGTGGAATGTACTGGGGTGCGTTTACAGACCTGTCTCTGACAGTTGTGGAATGTACTGGGGTGCGTTTACAGACCTGTCTCTGACAGTTGTGGAATGTACTGGGGTGCGTTTACAGACCTGTTTCTGACAGTTGTGGGATGTGCTGGTGTGCGTTTACAGACTTGTCTCTGACAGTTGTGGAATGTACTGGGGTGCGTTTACAGACCTGTCTCTGACAGTTGTGGAATGTACTGGGGTGCGTTTACAGACCTGTCTCTGACAGTTGTGGAATGTACTGGGGTGCGTTTACAGACCTGTCTCTGACAGTTGTGGAATGTACTGGGGTGCGTTTACAGACCTGTCTCTGACAGTTGTGGAATGTACTGGGGTGCGTTTACAGACCTGTCTCTGACAGTTGTGGAATGTACTGGGGTGCGTTTACAGACCTGTCTCTGACAGTTGTGGAATGTACTGGAGTGCGTTTACAGACCTGTCTCTGACAGTTGTGGAATGTACTGGGGTGCGTTTACAGACCTGTCTCTGACAGTTGTGGAATGTACTGGGGTGCGTTTACAGACCTGTCTCTGACAGTTGTGGAATGTACTGGGGTGCGTTTACAGACCTGTCTCTAACAGTTGTGGAATGTACTGGGGTGCGTTTACAGACCTGTCTCTGACAGTTGTGGAATGTGCTGGTGTGCGTTTACAGACCTGTCTCTGACAGTTGTGGAATGTGCTGGTGTGCATTTACAGACCTGTCTCTGACAGTTGTGGAATGTGCTGGGGTGCGTTTACAGACCTGTCTCTGATAGTTGTGGAATGTACTGGGGTGCGTTTACAGACCTGTCCCTGACAGTTGTGGAATGTACTGGGGTGCGTTTACAGACCTGTCTCTGACAGTTGTGGAATGTACTGGGGTGCGTTTACAGACCTGTCTCTGACAGTTGTGGAATGTACTGGAGTGCGTTTACAGACCTGTCTCTAACAGTTGTGGAATGTACTAGGGTAAGTTTACAGACCTGTCGCTGACAGTTGTGGAATGTGCTGGGGTGCATTTACAGACCTGTCTCTGACAGTTGTGGAATGTACTGGGGTGCGTTTACAGACCTGTTTCTGACAGTTGTGGAATGTGCTGGTGTGCATTTACAGACTTGTCTCTGACAGTTGTGGAATGTACTGGGGTGCGTTTACAGACCTGTCTCTGACAGTTGTGGAATGTACTGGGGTGCGTTTACAGACCTGTGTCTGACAGTTGTGGAATGTACTGGGGTGCGTTTACAGACCTGTCTCTGACAGATGTGGAATGTACTGGGGTGCGTTTACAGACCTGTCTCTGACAGTTGTGGAATGTACTGGGGTGCGTTTACAGACCTGTCTCTGACAGTTGTGGAATGTACTGGAGTGCGTTTACAGACCTGTCTCTGACATTTGTGGAATTTACGGGGGTAAGTTTACAGACCTGTCGCTGACAGTTGTGGAATGTGCTGGGGTGCGTTTACAGACCTGTCTCTGACAGTTGTGGAATGTACTGGGGTGCGTTTACAGACCTGTTTCTGACAGTTGTGGAATGTGCTGGTGTGCATTTACAGACTTGTCTCTGACAGTTGTGGAATGTACTGGGGTGCGTTTACAGACCTGTCTCTGACAGTTGTGGAATGTACTGGGGTGCGTTTACAGACCTGTCTCTGACAGTTGTGGAATGTACTGGGGTGCGTTTACAGACCTGTCTCTGACAGTTGTGGAATGTACTGGAGTGCGTTTACAGACCTGTCTCTGACAGTTGTGGAATGTACTGGGGTGCGTTTACAGACCTGTCGCTGACAGTTGTGGAATGTGCTGGGGTGCGTTTACAGACCTGTCTCTGATAGTTGTGGAATGTGCTGGAGTGCGTTTACAGACCTGTCTCTGACAGTTGTGGAATGTACTGAGGTGCGTTTACAGACCTGTCTCTGACAGTTGTGGAATGTGCTGGGGTGCGTTTACAGACCTGTCTCTGATAGTTGTGGAATGTACTGGGGTGCGTTTACAGACCTGTCTCTGACAGTTGTGGAATGTACTGGGGTGCGTTTACAGACCTGTCTCTGACAGTTGTGGAATGTACTGGGGTGCGTTTACAGACCTGTCTCTGACAGTTGTGGAATGTACTGGAGTGCGTTTACAGACCTGTCTCTGACAGTTGTGGAATGTACTGGGGTGCGTTTACAGACCTGTCGCTGACAGTTGTGGAATGTGCTGGGGTGCGTTTACAGACCTGTCTCTGATAGTTGTGGAATGTGCTGGAGTGCGTTTACAGACCTGTCTCTGACAGTTGTGGAATGTACTGGGGTGCGTTTACAGACCTGTCTCTGACAGTTGTGGAATGTACTGGGGTGCGTTTACAGACCTGTCTCTGACAGTTGTGGAATGTACTGGGGTGTGTTTACAGACCTGTCTCTGACAGTTGTGGAATGTGCTGGTGTGCGTTTACAGACCTGTCTCTGACAGTTGTGGAATGTGCTGGGGTGCGTTTACAGACCTGTCTCTGATAGTTGTGGAATGTACTGGGGTGCGTTTACAGACCTGTCTCTGACAGTTGTGGAATGTACTGGGGTGCGTTTACAGACCTGTCTCTGACAGTTGTGGAATGTACTGGGGTGCGTTTACAGACCTGTTTCTGACAGTTGTGGGATGTGCTGGTGTGCGTTTACAGACTTGTCTCTGACAGTTGTGGAATGTACTGGGGTGCGTTTACAGACCTGTCTCTGACAGTTGTGGAATGTACTGGGGTGCGTTTACAGACCTGTCTCTGACAGTTGTGGAATGTACTGGGGTGCGTTTACAGACCTGTCTCTGACAGTTGTGGAATGTACTGGGGTGCGTTTACAGACCTGTCTCTGACAGTTGTGGAATGTACTGGGGTGCGTTTACAGACCTGTCTCTGACAGTTGTGGAATGTACTGGGGTGCGTTTACAGACCTGTCTCTGACAGTTGTGGAATGTACTGGGGTGCGTTTACAGACCTGTCTCTGACAGTTGTGGAATGTACTGGAGTGCGTTTACAGACCTGTCTCTGACAGTTGTGGAATGTACTGGGGTGCGTTTACAGACCTGTCTCTGACAGTTGTGGAATGTACTGGGGTGCGTTTACAGACCTGTCTCTGACAGTTGTGGAATGTACTGGGGTGCGTTTACAGACCTGTCTCTGACAGTTGTGGAATGTACTGGGGTGCGTTTACAGACCTGTCTCTGACAGTTGTGGAATGTACTGGAGTGCGTTTACAGACCTGTCTCTGACAGTTGTGGAATGTACTGGGGTGCGTTTACAGACCTGTCTCTGACAGTTGTGGAATGTACTGGGGTGCGTTTACAGACCTGTCTCTGACAGTTGTGGAATGTACTGGAGTGCGTTTACAGACCTGTCTCTGACAGTTGTGGAATGTACTGGGGTGCGTTTACAGACCTGTCTCTGACAGTTGTGGAATGTACTGGGGTGCGTTTACAGACCTGTCTCTGACAGTTGTGGAATGTACTGGGGTGCGTTTACAGACCTGTCTCTGACAGTTGTGGAATGTACTGGGGTGCGTTTACAGACCTGTCTCTGACAGTTGTGGAATGTACTGGAGTGCGTTTACAGACCTGTCTCTGACAGTTGTGGAATGTACTGGGGTGCGTTTACAGACCTGTCTCTGACAGTTGTGGAATGTACTGGGGTGCGTTTACAGACCTGTCTCTGACAGTTGTGGAATGTACTGGAGTGCGTTTACAGACCTGTCTCTGACAGTTGTGGAATGTACTGGGGTGCGTTTACAGACCTGTCTCTGACAGTTGTGGAATGTACTGGGGTGCGTTTACAGACCTGTCTCTGACAGTTGTGGAATGTACTGGGGTGCGTTTACAGACCTGTCTCTGACAGTTGTGGAATGTACTGGGGTGCGTTTACAGACCTGTCTCTGACAGTTGTGGAATGTACTGGAGTGCGTTTACAGACCTGTCTCTGACAGTTGTGGAATGTACTGGGGTGCGTTTACAGACCTGTCTCTGACAGTTGTGGAATGTACTGGGGTGCGTTTACAGACCTGTCTCTGACAGTTGTGGAATGTACTGGTGTGCGTTTACAGACCTGTCTCTGACAGTTGTGGAATGTGCTGGTGTGCATTTACAGACCTGTCTCTGACAGTTGTGGAATGTGCTGGGGTGCGTTTACAGACCTGTCTCTGATAGTTGTGGAATGTACTGGGGTGCGTTTACAGACCTGTCCCTGACAGTTGTGGAATGTGCTGGTGTGCATTTACAGACCTGTCTCTGATAGTTGTGGAATGTACTGGGGTGCGTTTACAGACCTGTCTCTGACAGTTGTGGAATGTGCTGGTGTGCATTTACAGACCTGTCTCTGACAGTTGTGGAATGTGCTGGGGTGCGTTTACAGACCTGTCTCTGATAGTTGTGGAATGTACTGGGGTGCGTTTACAGACCTGTCCCTGACAGTTGTGGAATGTACTGGAGTGCGTTTACAGACCTGTCTCTGACAGTTGTGGAATGTACTGGGGTGCGTTTACAGACCTGTCTCTGACAGTTGTGGAATGTACTGGAGTGCGTTTACAGACCTGTCTCTAACAGTTGTGGAATGTACTAGGGTAAGTTTACAGACCTGTCGCTGACAGTTGTGGAATGTGCTGGGGTGCATTTACAGACCTGTCTCTGACAGTTGTGGAATGTACTGGGGTGCGTTTACAGACCTGTTTCTGACAGTTGTGGAATGTGCTGGTGTGCATTTACAGACTTGTCTCTGACAGTTGTGGAATGTACTGGGGTGCGTTTACAGACCTGTCTCTGACAGTTGTGGAATGTACTGGGGTGCGTTTACAGACCTGTCTCTGACAGTTGTGGAATGTACTGGGGTGCGTTTACAGACCTGTCTCTGACAGTTGTGGAATGTACTGGGGTGCGTTTACAGACCTGTCTCTGACAGTTGTGGAATGTACTGGAGTGCGTTTACAGACCTGTCTCTGACAGTTGTGGAATGTACTGGGGTGCGTTTACAGACCTGTCTCTGACAGTTGTGGAATGTACTGGGGTGCGTTTACAGACCTGTCTCTGACAGTTGTGGAATGTACTGGGGTGCGTTTACAGACCTGTCTCTGACAGTTGTGGAATGTACTGGGGTGCGTTTACAGACCTGTCTCTGACAGTTGTGGAATGTGCTGGTGTGCTTTTACAGACCTGTCTCTGACAGTTGTGGAATGTGCTGGTGTGCGTTTACAGACCTGTCTCTGACAGTTGTGGAATGTGCTGGGGTGCGTTTACAGACCTGTCTCTGATAGTTGTGGAATGTACTGGGGTGCGTTTACAGACCTGTCTCTGACAGTTGTGGAATGTACTGGGGTGCGTTTACAGACCTGTCTCTGACAGTTGTGGAATGTACTGGGGTGCGTTTACAGACCTGTCTCTGACAGTTGTGGAATGTACTGGAGTGCGTTTACAGACCTGTCTCTAACAGTTGTGGAATGTACTAGGGTAAGTTTACAGACCTGTCGCTGACAGTTGTGGAATGTGCTGGGGTGCGTTTACAGACCTGTCTCTGACAGTTGTGGAATGTACTGGGGTGCGTTTACAGACCTGTTTCTGACAGTTGTGGAATGTGCTGGTGTGCATTTACAGACTTGTCTCTGACAGTTGTGGAATGTACTGGGGTGCGTTTACAGACCTGTCTCTGACAGTTGTGGAATGTACTGGGGTGCGTTTACAGACCTGTCTCTGACAGTTGTGGAATGTACTGGGGTGCGTTTACAGACCTGTCTCTGACAGTTGTGGAATGTGCTGGTGTGCATTTACAGACCTGTCTCTGACAGTTGTGGAATGTGCTGGGGTGCGTTTACAGACCTGTCTCTGATAGTTGTTGAATGTACTGGGGTGCGTTTACAGACCTGTCTCTGACAGTTGTGGAATGTACTGGGGTGCGTTTACAGACCTGTCTCTGACAGTTGTGGAATGTACTGGGGTGCGTTTACAGACCTGTCTCTGACAGTTGTGGAATGTACTGGGGTGCGTTTACAGACCTGTCTCTGACAGTTGTGGAATGTACTGGGGTGCGTTTACAGACCTGTCTCTGACAGTTGTGGAATGTACTGGGGTGCGTTTACAGACCTGTCTCTGACAGTTGTGGAATGTACTGGGGTGCGTTTACAGACCTGTCTCTGACAGTTGTGGAATGTACTGGGGTGCGTTTACAGACCTGTCTCTGACAGTTGTGGAATGTACTGGGGTGCGTTTACAGACCTGTCTCTGACAGTTGATGGAATGTACTGGGGTGCGTTTACAGACCTGTCTCTGACAGTTGTGGAATGTGCTGGTGTGCATTTACAGACCTGTCTCTGACAGTTGTGGAATGTGCTGGGGTGCGTTTACAGACCTGTCTCTGATAGATGTGGAATGTACTGGGGTGCGTTTACAGACCTGTCTCTGACAGTTGTGGAATGTACTGGGGTGCGTTTACAGACCTGTCTCTGACAGTTGTGGAATGTACTGGGGTGCGTTTACAGACCTGTCTCTGACAGTTGTGGAATGTACTGGAGTGCGTTTACAGACCTGTCTCTGACAGTTGTGGAATGTACTGGGGTGCGTTTACAGACCTGTCGCTGACAGTTGTGGAATGTGCTGGGGTGCGTTTACAGACCTGTCTCTGATAGTTGTGGAATGTGCTGGAGTGCGTTTACAGACCTGTCTCTGACAGTTGTGGAATGTACTGGGGTGCGTTTACAGACCTGTCTCTGACAGTTGTGGAATGTACTGGGGTGCGTTTACAGACCTGTCTCTGACAGTTGTGGAATGTACTGGGGTGTGTTTACAGACCTGTCTCTGACAGTTGTGGAATGTGCTGGTGTGCATTTACAGACCTGTCTCTGACAGTTGTTGAATGTGCTGGGGTGCGTTTACAGACCTGTCTCTGATAGTTGTGGAATGTACTGGGGTGCGTTTACAGACCTGTCTCTGACAGTTGTGGAATGTACTGGGGTGCGTTTACAGACCTGTCTCTGACAGTTGTGGAATGTACTGGGGTGCGTTTACAGACCTGTTTCTGACAGTTGTGGAATGTGCTGGTGTGCGTTTACAGACTTGTCTCTGACAGTTGTGGAATGTACTGGGGTGCGTTTACAGACCTGTCTCTGACAGTTGTGGAATGTACTGGCGTGCGTTTACAGACCTGTCTCTGACAGTTGTGGAATGTACTGGGGTGCGTTTACAGACCTGTCTCTGACAGTTGTGGAATGTACTGGGGTGCGTTTACAGACCTGTCTCTGACAGTTGTGGAATGTACTGGGGTGCGTTTACAGACCTGTCTCTGACAGTTGTGGAATGTACTGGAGTGCGTTTACAGACCTGTCTCTGACAGTTGTGGAATGTACTGGGGTGCGTTTACAGACCTGTCTCTGACAGTTGTGGAATGTACTGGGGTGCGTTTACAGACCTGTCTCTGACAGTTGTGGAATGTACTGGGGTGCGTTTACAGACCTGTCTCTGACAGTTGTGGAATGTACTGGGGTGCGTTTACAGACCTGTCTCTGACAGTTGTGGAATGTGCTGGTGTGCGTTTACAGACCTGTCTCTGACAGTTGTGGAATGTGCTGGTGTGCATTTACAGACCTGTCTCTGACAGTTGTGGAATGTGCTGGGGTGCGTTTACAGACCTGTCTCTGATAGTTGTGGAATGTACTGGGGTGCGTTTACAGACCTGTCTCTGACAGTTGTGGAATGTACTGGGGTGCGTTTACAGACCTGTCTCTGACAGTTGTGGAATGTACTGGGGTGCGTTTACAGACCTGTCTCTGACAGTTGTGGAATGTACTGGAGTGCGTTTACAGACCTGTCTCTGACAGTTGTGGAATGTACTGGGGTAAGTTTACAGACCTGTCGCTGACAGTTGTGGAATGTGCTGGGGTGCGTTTACAGACCTGTCTCTGACAGTTGTGGAATGTACTGGGGTGCATTTACAGACCTGTTTCTGACAGTTGTGGAATGTGCTGGTGTGCATTTACAGACTTGTCTCTGACAGTTGTGGAATGTACTGGGGTGCGTTTACAGACCTGTCTCTGACAGTTGTGGAATGTACTGGGGTGCGTTTACAGACCTGTCTCTGACAGTTGTGGAATGTACTGGGGTGCGTTTACAGACCTGTCTCTGACAGTTGTGGAATGTGCTGGTGTGCATTTACAGACCTGTCTCTGACAGTTGTGGAATGTGCTGGGGTGCGTTTACAGACCTGTCTCTGATAGTTGTGGAATGTACTGGGGTGCGTTTACAGACCTGTCTCTGACAGTTGTGGAATGTACTGGGGTGCGTTTACAGACCTGTCTCTGACAGTTGTGGAATGTACTGGGGTGCGTTTACAGACCTGTCTCTGACAGTTGTGGAATGTACTGGGGTGCGTTTACAGACCTGTCTCTGACAGTTGTGGAATGTACTGGGGTGCGTTTACAGACCTGTCTCTGACAGTTGTGGAATGTACTGGGGTGCGTTTACAGACCTGTCTCTGACAGTTGTGGAATGTGCTGGTTTGCGTTTACAGACCTGTCTCTGACAGTTGTGGAATGTGCTGGTGTGCGTTTACAGACCTGTCTCTGACAGTTGTGAAATGTGCTGGGGTGCGTTTACAGACCTGTCTCTGATAGTTGTGGAATGTACTGGGGTGCGTTTACAGACCTGTCTCTGACAGTTGTGGAATGTACTGGGGTGCGTTTACAGACCTGTCTCTGACAGTTGTGGAATGTACTGGGGTGCGTTTACAGACCTGTCTCTGACAGTTGTGGAATGTACTGGGGTAAGTTTACAGACCTGTCGCTGACAGTTGTGGAATGTGCTGGGGTGCGTTTACAGACCTGTCTCTGACAGTTGTGGAATGTACTGGGGTGCGTTTACAGACCTGTCTCTGACAGTTGTGGAATGTGCTGGTTTGCGTTTACAGACCTGTCTCTGACAGTTGTGGAATGTGCTGGTGTGCGTTTACAGACCTGTCTCTGACAGTTGTGAAATGTGCTGGGGTGCGTTTACAGACCTGTCTCTGATAGTTGTGGAATGTACTGGGGTGCGTTTACAGACCTGTCTCTGACAGTTGTGGAATGTACTGGGGTGCGTTTACAGACCTGTCTCTGACAGTTGTGGAATGTACTGGGGTGCGTTTACAGACCTGTCTCTGACAGTTGTGGAATGTACTGGAGTGCGTTTACAGACCTGTCTCTGACAGTTGTGGAATGTACTGGGGTAAGTTTACAGACCTGTCGCTGACAGTTGTGGAATGTGCTGGGGTGCGTTTACAGACCTGTCTCTGACAGTTGTGGAATGTACTGGGGTGCGTTTACAGACCTGTTTCTGACAGTTGTGGAATGTGCTGGTGTGCATTTACAGACTTGTCTCTGACAGTTGTGGAATGTACTGGGGTGCGTTTACAGACCTGTCTCTGACAGTTGTGGAATGTACTGGGGTGCGTTTACAGACCTGTCTCTGACAGTTGTGGAATGTACTGGGGTGCGTTTACAGACCTGTCTCTGACAGTTGTGGAATGTGCTGGTGTGCGTTTACAGACCTGTCTCTGACAGTTGTGGAATATGCTGGGGTGCGTTTACAGACCTGTCTCTGATAGTTGTGGAATGTACTGGGGTGCGTTTACAGACCTGTCTCTGACAGTTGTGGAATGTACTGGAGTGCGTTTACAGACCTGTCTCTGACAGTTGTGGAATGTACTGGGGTGCGTTTACAGACCTGTCGCTGACAGTTGTGGAATGTGCTGGGGTGCGTTTACAGACCTGTCTCTGATAGTTGTGGAATGTGCTGGAGTGCGTTTACAGACCTGTCTCTGACAGTTGTGGAATGTACTGGGGTGCGTTTACAGACCTGTCTCTGACAGTTGTGGAATGTACTGGGGTGCGTTTACAGACCTGTCTCTGACAGTTGTGGAATGTACTGGGGTGCGTTTACAGACCTGTCTCTGACAGTTGTGGAATGTACTGGGGTGCGTTTACAGACCTGTCTCTGACAGTTGTGGAATGTACTGGGGTGCGTTTACAGACCTGTCTCTGACAGTTGTGGAATGTACTGGGGTGCGTTTACAGACCTGTCTCTGACAGTTGTGGAATGTGCTGGTGTGCGTTTACAGACCTGTCTCTGACAGTTGTGGAATATGCTGGGGTGCGTTTACAGACCTGTCTCTGATAGTTGTGGAATGTACTGGGGTGCGTTTACAGACCTGTCTCTGACAGTTGTGGAATGTACTGGGGTGCGTTTACAGACCTGTCTCTGACAGTTGTGGAATGTACTGGAGTGCGTTTACAGACCTGTCTCTGACAGTTGTGGAATGTACTGGGGTGCGTTTACAGACCTGTCGCTGACAGTTGTGGAATGTGCTGGGGTGCGTTTACAGACCTGTCTCTGATAGTTGTGGAATGTGCTGGAGTGCGTTTACAGACCTGTCTCTAACAGTTGTGGAATGTACTAGGGTAAGTTTACAGACCTGTCGCTGACAGTTGTGGAATGTGCTGGGGTGCGTTTACAGACCTGTCTCTGACAGTTGTGGAATGTACTGGGGTGCGTTTACAGACCTGTTTCTGACAGTTGTGGAATGTGCTGGTGTGCATTTACAGACTTGTCTCTGACAGTTGTGGAATGTACTGGGGTGCGTTTACAGACCTGTCTCTGACAGTTGTGGAATGTACTGGGGTGCGTTTACAGACCTGTCTCTGACAGTTGTGGAATGTACTGGGGTGCGTTTACAGACCTGTCTCTGACAGTTGTGGAATGTGCTGGTGTGCATTTACAGACCTGTCTCTGACAGTTGTGGAATGTGCTGGGGTGCGTTTACAGACCTGTCTCTGATAGTTGTTGAATGTACTGGGGTGCGTTTACAGACCTGTCTCTGACAGTTGTGGAATGTACTGGGGTGCGTTTACAGACCTGTCTCTGACAGTTGTGGAATGTACTGGGGTGCGTTTACAGACCTGTCTCTGACAGTTGTGGAATGTACTGGGGTGCGTTTACAGACCTGTCTCTGACAGTTGTGGAATGTACTGGGGTGCGTTTACAGACCTGTCTCTGACAGTTGTGGAATGTACTGGGGTGCGTTTACAGACCTGTCTCTGACAGTTGTGGAATGTACTGGGGTGCGTTTACAGACCTGTCTCTGACAGTTGTGGAATGTACTGGGGTGCGTTTACAGACCTGTCTCTGACAGTTGTGGAATGTACTGGGGTGCGTTTACAGACCTGTCTCTGACAGTTGATGGAATGTACTGGGGTGCGTTTACAGACCTGTCTCTGACAGTTGTGGAATGTGCTGGTGTGCATTTACAGACCTGTCTCTGACAGTTGTGGAATGTGCTGGGGTGCGTTTACAGACCTGTCTCTGATAGATGTGGAATGTACTGGGGTGCGTTTACAGACCTGTCTCTGACAGTTGTGGAATGTACTGGGGTGCGTTTACAGACCTGTCTCTGACAGTTGTGGAATGTACTGGGGTGCGTTTACAGACCTGTCTCTGACAGTTGTGGAATGTACTGGAGTGCGTTTACAGACCTGTCTCTGACAGTTGTGGAATGTACTGGGGTGCGTTTACAGACCTGTCGCTGACAGTTGTGGAATGTGCTGGGGTGCGTTTACAGACCTGTCTCTGATAGTTGTGGAATGTGCTGGAGTGCGTTTACAGACCTGTCTCTGACAGTTGTGGAATGTACTGGGGTGCGTTTACAGACCTGTCTCTGACAGTTGTGGAATGTACTGGGGTGCGTTTACAGACCTGTCTCTGACAGTTGTGGAATGTACTGGGGTGTGTTTACAGACCTGTCTCTGACAGTTGTGGAATGTGCTGGTGTGCATTTACAGACCTGTCTCTGACAGTTGTTGAATGTGCTGGGGTGCGTTTACAGACCTGTCTCTGATAGTTGTGGAATGTACTGGGGTGCGTTTACAGACCTGTCTCTGACAGTTGTGGAATGTACTGGGGTGCGTTTACAGACCTGTCTCTGACAGTTGTGGAATGTACTGGGGTGCGTTTACAGACCTGTTTCTGACAGTTGTGGAATGTGCTGGTGTGCGTTTACAGACTTGTCTCTGACAGTTGTGGAATGTACTGGGGTGCGTTTACAGACCTGTCTCTGACAGTTGTGGAATGTACTGGCGTGCGTTTACAGACCTGTCTCTGACAGTTGTGGAATGTACTGGGGTGCGTTTACAGACCTGTCTCTGACAGTTGTGGAATGTACTGGGGTGCGTTTACAGACCTGTCTCTGACAGTTGTGGAATGTACTGGGGTGCGTTTACAGACCTGTCTCTGACAGTTGTGGAATGTACTGGAGTGCGTTTACAGACCTGTCTCTGACAGTTGTGGAATGTACTGGGGTGCGTTTACAGACCTGTCTCTGACAGTTGTGGAATGTACTGGGGTGCGTTTACAGACCTGTCTCTGACAGTTGTGGAATGTACTGGGGTGCGTTTACAGACCTGTCTCTGACAGTTGTGGAATGTACTGGGGTGCGTTTACAGACCTGTCTCTGACAGTTGTGGAATGTGCTGGTGTGCGTTTACAGACCTGTCTCTGACAGTTGTGGAATGTGCTGGTGTGCATTTACAGACCTGTCTCTGACAGTTGTGGAATGTGCTGGGGTGCGTTTACAGACCTGTCTCTGATAGTTGTGGAATGTACTGGGGTGCGTTTACAGACCTGTCTCTGACAGTTGTGGAATGTACTGGGGTGCGTTTACAGACCTGTCTCTGACAGTTGTGGAATGTACTGGGGTGCGTTTACAGACCTGTCTCTGACAGTTGTGGAATGTACTGGAGTGCGTTTACAGACCTGTCTCTGACAGTTGTGGAATGTACTGGGGTAAGTTTACAGACCTGTCGCTGACAGTTGTGGAATGTGCTGGGGTGCGTTTACAGACCTGTCTCTGACAGTTGTGGAATGTACTGGGGTGCATTTACAGACCTGTTTCTGACAGTTGTGGAATGTGCTGGTGTGCATTTACAGACTTGTCTCTGACAGTTGTGGAATGTACTGGGGTGCGTTTACAGACCTGTCTCTGACAGTTGTGGAATGTACTGGGGTGCGTTTACAGACCTGTCTCTGACAGTTGTGGAATGTACTGGGGTGCGTTTACAGACCTGTCTCTGACAGTTGTGGAATGTGCTGGTGTGCATTTACAGACCTGTCTCTGACAGTTGTGGAATGTGCTGGGGTGCGTTTACAGACCTGTCTCTGATAGTTGTGGAATGTACTGGGGTGCGTTTACAGACCTGTCTCTGACAGTTGTGGAATGTACTGGGGTGCGTTTACAGACCTGTCTCTGACAGTTGTGGAATGTACTGGGGTGCGTTTACAGACCTGTCTCTGACAGTTGTGGAATGTACTGGGGTGCGTTTACAGACCTGTCTCTGACAGTTGTGGAATGTACTGGGGTGCGTTTACAGACCTGTCTCTGACAGTTGTGGAATGTACTGGGGTGCGTTTACAGACCTGTCTCTGACAGTTGTGGAATGTGCTGGTTTGCGTTTACAGACCTGTCTCTGACAGTTGTGGAATGTGCTGGTGTGCGTTTACAGACCTGTCTCTGACAGTTGTGAAATGTGCTGGGGTGCGTTTACAGACCTGTCTCTGATAGTTGTGGAATGTACTGGGGTGCGTTTACAGACCTGTCTCTGACAGTTGTGGAATGTACTGGGGTGCGTTTACAGACCTGTCTCTGACAGTTGTGGAATGTACTGGGGTGCGTTTACAGACCTGTCTCTGACAGTTGTGGAATGTACTGGGGTAAGTTTACAGACCTGTCGCTGACAGTTGTGGAATGTGCTGGGGTGCGTTTACAGACCTGTCTCTGACAGTTGTGGAATGTACTGGGGTGCGTTTACAGACCTGTCTCTGACAGTTGTGGAATGTGCTGGTTTGCGTTTACAGACCTGTCTCTGACAGTTGTGGAATGTGCTGGTGTGCGTTTACAGACCTGTCTCTGACAGTTGTGAAATGTGCTGGGGTGCGTTTACAGACCTGTCTCTGATAGTTGTGGAATGTACTGGGGTGCGTTTACAGACCTGTCTCTGACAGTTGTGGAATGTACTGGGGTGCGTTTACAGACCTGTCTCTGACAGTTGTGGAATGTACTGGGGTGCGTTTACAGACCTGTCTCTGACAGTTGTGGAATGTACTGGAGTGCGTTTACAGACCTGTCTCTGACAGTTGTGGAATGTACTGGGGTAAGTTTACAGACCTGTCGCTGACAGTTGTGGAATGTGCTGGGGTGCGTTTACAGACCTGTCTCTGACAGTTGTGGAATGTACTGGGGTGCGTTTACAGACCTGTTTCTGACAGTTGTGGAATGTGCTGGTGTGCATTTACAGACTTGTCTCTGACAGTTGTGGAATGTACTGGGGTGCGTTTACAGACCTGTCTCTGACAGTTGTGGAATGTACTGGGGTGCGTTTACAGACCTGTCTCTGACAGTTGTGGAATGTACTGGGGTGCGTTTACAGACCTGTCTCTGACAGTTGTGGAATGTGCTGGTGTGCGTTTACAGACCTGTCTCTGACAGTTGTGGAATATGCTGGGGTGCGTTTACAGACCTGTCTCTGATAGTTGTGGAATGTACTGGGGTGCGTTTACAGACCTGTCTCTGACAGTTGTGGAATGTACTGGAGTGCGTTTACAGACCTGTCTCTGACAGTTGTGGAATGTACTGGGGTGCGTTTACAGACCTGTCGCTGACAGTTGTGGAATGTGCTGGGGTGCGTTTACAGACCTGTCTCTGATAGTTGTGGAATGTGCTGGAGTGCGTTTACAGACCTGTCTCTGACAGTTGTGGAATGTACTGGGGTGCGTTTACAGACCTGTCTCTGACAGTTGTGGAATGTACTGGGGTGCGTTTACAGACCTGTCTCTGACAGTTGTGGAATGTACTGGGGTGCGTTTACAGACCTGTCTCTGACAGTTGTGGAATGTACTGGGGTGCGTTAACAGACCTGTCTCTGACAGTTGTGGAATGTACTGGGGTGCGTTTACAGACCTGTCTCTGACAGTTGTGGAATGTACTGGGGTGCGTTTACAGACCTGTCTCTGACAGTTGTGGAATGTGCTGGTGTGCGTTTACAGACCTGTCTCTGACAGTTGTGGAATATGCTGGGGTGCGTTTACAGACCTGTCTCTGATAGTTGTGGAATGTACTGGGGTGCGTTTACAGACCTGTCTCTGACAGTTGTGGAATGTACTGGGGTGCGTTTACAGACCTGTCTCTGACAGTTGTGGAATGTACTGGAGTGCGTTTACAGACCTGTCTCTGACAGTTGTGGAATGTACTGGGGTGCGTTTACAGACCTGTCGCTGACAGTTGTGGAATGTGCTGGGGTGCGTTTACAGACCTGTCTCTGATAGTTGTGGAATGTGCTGGAGTGCGTTTACAGACCTGTCTCTGACAGTTGTGGAATGTACTGGGGTGCGTTTACAGACCTGTCTCTGACAGTTGTGGAATGTACTGGGGTGCGTTTACAGACCTGTCTCTGACAGTTGTGGAATGTACTGGGGTGCGTTTACAGACCTGTCTCTGACAGTTGTGGAATGTACTGGGGTGCGTTTACAGACCTGTCTCTGACAGTTGTGGAATGTACTGGGGTGCGTTTACAGACCTGTCTCTGACAGTTGTGGAATGTACTGGGGTGCGTTTACAGACCTGTCTCTGACAGTTGTGGAATGTACTGGGGTGCGTTTACAGACCTGTCTCTGACAGTTGTGGAATGTACTGGGGTGCGTTTACAGACCTGTCTCTGACAGTTGTGGAATGTGCTGGTGTGCATTTACAGACCTGTCTCTGACAGTTGTGGAATGTGCTGGGGTGCGTTTACAGACCTGTCTCTGATAGTTGTGGAATGTACTGGGGTGCGTTTACAGACCTGTCTCTGACAGTTGTGGAATGTACTGGGGTGCGTTTACAGACCTGTCTCTGACAGTTGTGGAATGTACTGGAGTGCGTTTACAGACCTGTCTCTGACAGTTGTGGAATGTACTGGGGTGCGTTTACAGACCTGTCGCTGACAGTTGTGGAATGTGCTGGGGTGCGTTTACAGACCTGTCTCTGATAGTTGTGGAATGTACTGGGGTGCGTTTACAGACCTGTCGCTGACAGTTGTGGAATGTGCTGGGGTGCGTTTACAGACCTGTCTCTGATAGTTGTGGAATGTACTGGGGTGCGTTTACAGACCTGTCTCTGACAGTTGTGGAATGTACTGGGGTGCGTTTACAGACCTGTCTCTGACAGTTGTGGAATGTACTGGGGTGTGTTTACAGACCTGTCTCTGACAGTTGTGGAATGTGCTGGTGTGCATTTACAGACCTGTCTCTGACAGTTGTGGAATGTGCTGGGGTGCGTTTACAGACCTGTCTCTGATAGTTGTGGAATGTACTGGGGTGCGTTTACAGACCTGTCTCTGACAGTTGTGGAATGTACTGGGGTGCGTTTACAGACCTGTCTCTGACAGTTGTGGAATGTACTGGGGTGCGTTTACAGACCTGTTTCTGACAGTTGTGGAATGTGCTGGTGTGCGTTTACAGACTTGTCTCTGACAGTTGTGGAATGTACTGGGGTGCGTTTACAGACCTGTCTCTGACAGTTGTGGAATGTACTGGGGTGCGTTTACAGACCTGTCTCTGACAGTTGTGGAATGTACTGGGGTGCGTTTACAGACCTGTCTCTGACAGTTGTGGAATGTACTGGGGTGCGTTTACAGACCTGTCTCTGACAGTTGTGGAATGTACTGGGGTGCGTTTACAGACCTGTCTCTGACAGTTGTGGAATGTACTGGGGTGCGTTTACAGACCTGTCTCTGACAGTTGTGGAATGTACTGGGGTGCGTTTACAGACCTGTCTCTGACAGTTGTGGAATGTACTGGAGTGCGTTTACAGACCTGTCTCTGACTTTTGTGGAATGTACTGGGGTGCGTTTACAGACCTGTCTCTGACAGTTGTGGAATGTACTGGGGTAAGTTTACAGACCTGTCGCTGACAGTTGTGGAATGTGCTGGGGTGCGTTTACAGACCTGTCTCTGACAGTTGTGGAATGTACTGGGGTGCGTTTACAGACCTGTCTCTGACAGTTGTGGAATGTACTGGGGTGCGTTTACAGACCTGTCTCTGACAGTTGTGGAATGTACTGGAGTGCGTTTACAGACCTGTCTCTGACAGTTGTGGAATGTACTGGGGTGCGTTTACAGACCTGTCGCTGACAGTTGTGGAATGTGCTGGGGTGCGTTTACAGACCTGTCTCTGATAGTTGTGGAATGTGCTGGAGTGCGTTTACAGACCTGTCTCTGACAGTTGTGGAATGTACTGGGGTGCGTTTACAGACCTGTCTCTGACAGTTGTGGAATGTACTGGGGTGCGTTTACAGACCTGTCTCTGACAGTTGTGGAATGTACTGGGGTGCGTTTACAGACCTGTCTCTGACAGTTGTGGAATGTACTGGGGTGCGTTTACAGACCTGTCTCTGACAGTTGTGGAATGTACTGGGGTGCGTTTACAGACCTGTCTCTGACAGTTGTGGAATGTACTGGGGTGCGTTTACAGACCTGTCTCTGACAGTTGTGGAATGTACTGGGGTGCGTTTACAGACCTGTCTCTGACAGTTGTGGAATGTGCTGGTGTGCATTTACAGACCTGTCTCTGACAGTTGTGGAATGTGCTGGGGTGCGTTTACAGACCTGTCTCTGATAGTTGTGGAATGTACTGGGGTGCGTTTACAGACCTGTCTCTGACAGTTGTGGAATGTACTGGGGTGCGTTTACAGACCTGTCTCTGACAGTTGTGGAATGTACTGGGGTGCGTTTACAGACCTGTCTCTGACAGTTGTGGAATGTACTGGAGTGCGTTTACAGACCTGTCTCTGACAGTTGTGGAATGTACTGGGGTGCGTTTACAGACCTGTCGCTGACAGTTGTGGAATGTGCTGGGGTGCGTTTACAGACCTGTCTCTGATAGTTGTGGAATGTACTGGGGTGCGTTTACAGACCTGTCGCTGACAGTTGTGGAATGTGCTGGGGTGTGTTTACAGACCTGTCTCTGATAGTTGTGGAATGTACTGGGGTGCGTTTACAGACCTGTCTCTGACAGTTGTGGAATGTACTGGGGTGCGTTTACAGACCTGTCTCTGACAGTTGTGGAATGTACTGGGGTGTGTTTACAGACCTGTCTCTGACAGTTGTGGAATGTGCTGGTGTGCATTTACAGACCTGTCTCTGACAGTTGTGGAATGTGCTAGGGTGCGTTTACAGACCTGTCTCTGATAGTTGTGGAATGTACTGGGGTGCGTTTACAGACCTGTCTCTGACAGTTGTGGAATGTACTGGGGTGTGTTTACAGACCTGTCTCTGACAGTTGTGGAATGTACTGGGGTGCGTTTACAGACCTGTTTCTGACAGTTGTGGAATGTGCTGGTGTGCGTTTACAGACTTGTCTCTGACAGTTGTGGAATGTACTGGGGTGCGTTTACAGACCTGTCTCTGACAGTTGTGGAATGTACTGGGGTGCGTTTACAGACCTGTCTCTGACAGTTGTGGAATGTACTGGGGTGCGTTTACAGACCTGTCTCTGACAGTTGTGGAATGTACTGGGGTGCGTTTGCAGACCTGTCTCTGACAGTTGTGGAATGTACTGGGGTGCGTTTACAGACCTGTCTCTGACAGTTGTGGAATGTACTGGGGTGCGTTTACAGACCTGTCTCTGACAGTTGTGGAATGTACTGGAGTGCGTTTACAGACCTGTCTCTGACAGTTGTGGAATGTACTGGGGTGCGTTTACAGACCTGTCTCTGACTTTTGTGGAATGTACTGGGGTGCGTTTACAGACCTGTCTCTGACAGTTGTGGAATGTACTGGGGTGCGTTTACAGACCTGTCTCTGATAGTTGTGGAATGTGCTGGAGTGCGTTTACAGACCTGTCTCTGACAGTTGTGGAATGTACTGGGGTGCGTTTACAGACCTGTCTCTGACAGTTGTGGAATGTACTGGGGTGCGTTTACAGACCTGTCTCTGACAGTTGTGGAATGTACTGGGGTGCGTTTACAGACCTGTCTCTGACAGTTGTGGAATGTACTGGGGTGCGTTTACAGACCTGTCTCTGACAGTTGTGGAATGTACTGGGGTGCGTTTACAGACCTGTCTCTGACAGTTGTGGAATGTGCTGGTGTGCATTTACAGACCTGTCTCTGACAGTTGTGGAATGTGCTGGGGTGCGTTTACAGACCTGTCTCTGATAGTTGTGGAATGTACTGGGGTGCGTTTACAGACCTGTCTCTGACAGTTGTGGAATGTACTGGGGTGCGTTTACAGACCTGTCTCTGACAGTTGTGGAATGTACTGGGGTGCGTTTACAGACCTGTCTCTGACAGTTGTGGAATGTACTGGAGTGCGTTTACAGACCTGTCTCTGACAGTTGTGGAATGTACTGGGGTGCGTTTACAGACCTGTCGCTGACAGTTGTGGAATGTGCTGGGGTGCGTTTACAGACCTGTCTCTGATAGTTGTGGAATGTACTGGGGTGCGTTTACAGACCTGTCGCTGACAGTTGTGGAATGTGCTGGGGTGTGTTTACAGACCTGTCTCTGATAGTTGTGGAATGTACTGGGGTGCGTTTACAGACCTGTCTCTGACAGTTGTGGAATGTACTGGGGTGCGTTTACAGACCTGTCTCTGACAGTTGTGGAATGTACTGGGGTGTGTTTACAGACCTGTCTCTGACAGTTGTGGAATGTGCTGGTGTGCATTTACAGACCTGTCTCTGACAGTTGTGGAATGTGCTGGGGTGCGTTTACAGACCTGTCTCTGATAGTTGTGGAATGTACTGGGGTGCGTTTACAGACCTGTCTCTGACAGTTGTGGAATGTACTGGGGTGTGTTTACAGACCTGTCTCTGACAGTTGTGGAATGTACTGGGGTGCGTTTACAGACCTGTTTCTGACAGTTGTGGAATGTGCTGGTGTGCGTTTACAGACTTGTCTCTGACAGTTGTGGAATGTACTGGGGTGCGTTTACAGACCTGTCTCTGACAGTTGTGGAATGTACTGGGGTGCGTTTACAGACCTGTCTCTGACAGTTGTGGAATGTACTGGGGTGCGTTTACAGACCTGTCTCTGACAGTTGTGGAATGTACTGGGGTGCGTTTACAGACCTGTCTCTGACAGTTGTGGAATGTACTGGGGTGCGTTTACAGACCTGTCTCTGACAGTTGTGGAATGTACTGGGGTGCGTTTACAGACCTGTCTCTGACAGTTGTGGAATGTACTGGAGTGCGTTTACAGACCTGTCTCTGACAGTTGTGGAATGTACTGGGGTGCGTTTACAGACCTGTCTCTGACTTTTGTGGAATGTACTGGGGTGCGTTTACAGACCTGTCTCTGACAGTTGTGGAATGTACTGGGGTAAGTTTACAGACCTGTCTTTGACAGTTGTGGAATGTACTGGGGTGCGTTTACAGACCTGTTTCTGACAGTTGTGGAATGTGCTGGTGTGCATTTACAGACTTGTCTCTGACAGTTGTGGAATGTACTGGGGTGCGTTTACAGACCTGTCTCTGACAGTTGTGGAATGTACTGGGGTGCGTTTACAGACCTGTCTCTGACAGTTGTGGAATGTACTGGGGTGCGTTTACAGACCTGTCTCTGACAGTTGTGGAATGTGCTGGTGTGCATTTACAGACCTGTTTCTGACAGTTGTGGAATGTGCTGGGGTGCGTTTACAGACCTGTCTCTGATAGTTGTGGAATGTACTGGGGTGCGTTTACAGACCTGTCTCTGACAGTTGTGGAATGTACTGGGGTGCCTTTACAGGCCTGTCTCTGACAGTTGTGGAATGTACTGGGGTGCGTTTACAGACCTGTCTCTGACAGTTGTGGAATGTACTGGGGTGCGTTTACAGACCTGTCTCTGACAGTTGTGGAATGTACTGGGGTGCGTTTACAGACCTGTCTCTGACAGTTGTGGAATGTACTGGGGTGCGTTTACAGACCTGTCTCTGACAGTTGTGGAATGTGCTGGTGTGCATTTACAGACCTGTCTCTGACAGTTGTGGAATGTGCTGGGGTGCGTTTACAGACCTGTCTCTGATAGTTGTGGAATGTACTGGGGTGCGTTTACAGACCTGTTTCTGACAGTTGTGGAATGTACTGGGGTGCGTTTACAGACCTGTCTCTGACAGTTGTGGAATGTACTGGGGTGCGTTTACAGACCTGTCTTTGACAGTTGTGGAATGTACTGGAGTGCGTTTACAGACCTGTCTCTGACAGTTGTGGAATGTACTGGGGTGCGTTTACAGACCTGTCGCTGACAGTTGTGGAATGTGCTGGGGTGCGTTTACAGACCTGTCTCTGATAGTTGTGGAATGTGCTGGAGTGTGTTTACAGACCTGTCTCTGACAGTTGTGGAATGTACTGGGGTGCGTTTACAGACTTGTCGCTGACAGTTGTGGAATGTGCTGGGGTGCGTTTACAGACCTGTCTCTGATAGTTGTGGAATGTGCTGGGGTGCGTTTACAGACCTGTCTCTGACAGTTGTGGAATGCACTGGGGTGCGTTTACAGACCTGTCTCTGACAGTTGTGGAATGTACTGGGGTGCGTTTACAGACCTGTCTCTGACAGTTGTGGAATGTACTGGGGTGCGTTTACAGACCTGTCTCTGACAGTTGTGGAATGTACTGGGGTGCGTTTACAGACCTGTCTCTAACAGTTGTGGAATGTACTGGAGTGCGTTTACAGACCTGTTTCTGACAGTTGCGGAATGTACTGGGGTGCGTTTACAGACCTGTCTCTGACAGTTGTGGAATGTACTGGGTTGCGTTTACAGACCTGTCTCTGACAGTTGTGGAATGTACTGGGGTGCGTTTACACACCTGTCTCTGACAGTTGTGGAATGTACTGGGGTGCGTTTACAGACCTGTCTCTGACAGTTGTGGAATGTACTGGGGTGCGTTTACAGACCTGTCTCTGACAGTTGTGGAATGTACTGGGGTGCGTTTACAGACCTGTCTCTGACAGTTGTGGAATGTACTGGGGTGTGTTTACAGACCTGTCTCTGACAGTTGTGGAATGTGCTGGTGTGCATTTACAGACCTATCTCTGACAGTTGTGGAATGTGCTGGGGTGCGTTTACAGACCTGTCTCTGATAGTTGTGGAATGTACTGGGGTGCGTTTACAGACCTGTCTCTGACAGTTGTGGAATGTACTGGGGTGCGTTTACAGACCTGTCTCTGACAGTTGTGGAATGTACTGGGGTGCGTTTACAGACCTGTCTCTAACAGTTGTGGAATGTACTGGGATGCGTTTACAGACCTGTCTCTGACAGTTGTGGAATGTACTGGGGTGCGTTTACAGACCTGTCTCTGACAGTTGTGGAATGTACTGGGTTGCGTTTACAGACCTGTCTCTGACAGTTGTGGAATGTACTGGGGTGCGTTTACACACCTGTCTCTGACAGTTGTGGAATGTACTGGGGTGCGTTTACAGACCTGTCTCTGACAGTTGTGGAATGTGCTGGGGTGCGTTTACAGACCTGTCTCTGATAGTTGTGGAATGTACTGGGGTGCGTTTACAGACCTGTCTCTGACAGTTGTGGAATGTACTGGGGTGCGTTTACAGACCTGTTTCTGACAGTTGTGGAATGTGCTGGTGTGCATTTACAGACTTGTCTCTGACAGTTGTGGAATGTACTGGGGTGCGTTTACAGACCTGTCTCTGACAGTTGTGGAATGTACTGGGGTGCGTTTACAGACCTGTCTCTGACAGTTGTGGAATGTACTGGGGTGCGTTTACAGACCTGTCTCTGACAGTTGTGGAATGTACTGGGGTGCGTTTACAGACCTGTCTCTGACAGTTGTGGAATGTACTGGGGTGCGTTTACAGACCTGTCTCTGACAGTTGTGGAATGTACTGGGGTGCGTTTACAGACCTGTCTCTGACAGTTGTGGAATGTACTGGGGTGCGTTTACAGACCTGTCTCTGACAGTTGTGGAATGTACTGGGGTGCGTTTACAGACCTGTCTCTGACAGTTGTGGAATGTACTGGGGTGTGTTTACAGACCTGTCTCTGACAGTTGTGGAATGTGCTGGTGTGCATTTACAGACCTGTCTCTGACAGTTGTGGAATGTGCTGGGGTGCGTTTACAGACCTGTCTCTGACAGTTGTGGAATGTACTGGGGTGCGTTTACAGACCTGTTTCTGACAGTTGTGGAATGTGCTGGTGTGCATTTACAGACTTGTCTCTGACAGTTGTGGAATGTGCTGGGGTGCGTTTACAGACCTGTCTCTGATAGTTGTGGAATGTACTGGGGTGCGTTTACAGACCTGTCTCTGACAGTTGTGGAATGTACTGGAGTGCGTTTACAGACCTGTCTCTGACAGTTGTGGAATGTACTGGGGTGCGTTTACAGACCTGTCGCTGACAGTTGTGGAATGTGCTGGGGTGCGTTTACAGACCTGTCTCTGACAGTTGTGGAATGTGCTGGTGTGCATTTACAGACCTGTCTCTGACAGTTGTGGAATGTGCTGGGGTGCGTTTACAGACCTGTCTCTGACAGTTTTAGAATGTACTGGGGTGCGTTTACAGACCTGTTTCTGACAGTTGTGGAATGTGCTGGTGTGCATTTACAGACTTGTCTCTGACAGTTGTGGAATGTGCTGGGGTGCGTTTACAGACCTGTCTCTGATAGTTGTGGAATGTACTGGGGTGCGTTTACAGACCTGTCTCTGACAGTTGTGGAATGTACTGGAGTGCGTTTACAGACCTGTCTCTGACAGTTGTGGAATGTACTGGGGTGCGTTTACAGACCTGTCGCTGACAGTTGTGGAATGTGCTGGGGTGCGTTTACAGACCTGTCTCTGAATAGTTGTGGAATGTGCTGGAGTGCGTTTACAGACCTGTCTCTGACAGTTGTGGAATGTACTGGGGTGCGTTTACAGACCTGTCTCTGACAGTTGTGGAATGTACTGGGGTGCGTTTACAGACCTGTCTCTGACAGTTGTGGAATGTACTGGGGTGCGTTTACAGACCTGGCTCTGACAGTTGTGGAATGTGCTGGGGTGCGTTTACAGACCTGTCTCTGACAGTTATGGAATGTACTGGGGTGCGTTTACAGACCTGTCTCTGACAGTTGTGGAATGTGCTGGCGTGCGTTTACAGACCTGTCTCTGACAGTTGTGGAATGTACTGGGGTGCGTTTACAGACCTGTCTCTGACAGTTGTGGAATGTACTGGCGTGCGTTTACAGACCTGTCTCTGACAGTTGTGGAATGTACTGGGGTGCGTTTACAGACCCGTCTCTGACAGTTGTGGAATGTACTGGGGTGCGTTTACAGACCCGTCTCTGACAGTTGTGGAATGAACTGGGGTGCGTTTACAGACCTGTCTCTGACAGTTGTGGAATGTACTGGGGTGCGTTTACAGACCTGTCTCTGACAGTTGTGGAATGTACTGGGGTGCGTTTACAGACCTGTCTCTGACAGTTGTGGAATGTGCTGGTGTGCATTTACAGACCTGTCTCTGACAGTTGTGGAATGTGCTGGGGTGCGTTTACAGACCTGTCTCTGATAGTTGTGGAATGTGCTGGAGTGCGTTTACAGACCTGTCTCTGACAGTTGTGGAATGTACTGGGGTGCGTTTACAGACCTGTCTCTGACAGTTGTGGAATGTACTGGGGTGCGTTTACAGACCTGTCTCTGACAGTTGTGGAATGTACTGGGGTGCGTTTACAGACCTGTCTCTGACAGTTGTGGAATGTACTGGGGTGCGTTTACAGACCTGTCTCTGACAGTTGTGGAATGTACTGGAGTGCGTTTACAGACCTACCTCCTTCCATGTTTGAATAGTGCTCAGGAATCCCTCCTACTGGAGCTGGGCAGCCTACCACCACGCACACTCTCAGCCTCAGCCCCTCCCTCAGCAGGTTTTGCATGCTAAACAGTCCTCATCTCACCAGACCTGACCATCTCAGTGGCCTTGAGGTTAGAGTGTCTGCCCTAAGATTGATCCCCGGCCGAGTCATACCAAAGACTGTTAAAATGGGACCTGGTGTGTCTCTGCTTGGCACTCAGCATTAAGGAGATAGATTTTGGGGTATGGCCCTGCGATTAACTAGCGTCCTGTCCAAGGGGTTAACTTGTACATTAAGCTGCCTCACACTACAGAAACAGGAGCTAGGCTCAACGCCCTAAGAGCCGTTCCGGCTCAAACTAGCCAGAGCTTGTGCAGTGCTACTTACTCACCAGACATGGACCCTATAAAGCTTAATAACTTCAGACCTTATGGAGCTTAATAACTTCAGTATGCGCCCAGCCAACTCACCAACAAACCCCTGCCTTTATATCATGTACAGTCCCATACAAATACCATTGTACATATTACGAATCGTTGCCGTTTTAGTGCACTTATTTATCAAATGTTCGACAGACAGACAGGAGGGCAGGCAGACAGACAGACTGACTTATCGTAGCCTTGAGGATGCTCCGGGAGGGAGAGCTCAGTTAACCGTAGGAAGTTCTACATGAATTTGTATCATTTATTTCGTCCTTTCCACTGCACTGCTCGAGCTGTTAGGCTAAAAATGAACCCGGCGTTGCAAATGAGGTGCGTGCCTAGCGAAGTCTACCCTGGTATGCCCAGAGGCGCGAGGGAGAGATGGAAGGAGAGATAGAGGAGGTAGGGAGAGCGAGACAAGAGGAAGATGGAGAGAGTGAGAGAGAGAAAGGGAGAGTCAGAGGTGAGGCAAACGGTGCAGGGAATGAGTAATGGATGTCTGATTGACTGGCTGGCAAGTCATGGCCCCTAAGCTGCTTATCGCTATGGAGAGAGCCAATTGCAGCGCATTCACTTTTAAATAAACCTGACTGTGAGGACAGTCATATTAAAACACAAAGTATAACGGAACAAATATGCAAACTGTATAAACAACGTGCGCCCGCCTACCACAGTTGCATAGATTATAAAGGGATGCAACAGAAGTTTGTTTATATTTGTTTTGATTCATTTACTGAGAAGCTCTTTTGTCATAATGAGTCTCTCTCTCTCTACCATTCTCTTTTCCTCTATTATGAGTTGATTCTTATATGGACAGAATTGGGCCCACTTCTGAAGTTAAAAGTATCCCTCTGATGTGCCTCCTGTCTCTCGACCTTCATAAGTGTGTGTGGGAGAGAGAGGGAGAGATTGTCTCCTGCCAAAAAGATAAGAGATATGTTATCACCTAGAGCAAACAAGTTGGCCGTGGGAAACCTTTTACAGTGTTATTATTGTTGACATAATACTTCTGGCTCAGTCTTAGTGGACATCTGTGGACTACTTGGCTGTGACACACGGCTTGGTAGTGAAGTGTTTTGAGTCCAAGATCGGACTAAATGATTGGGTCCTCTGGGGATAGGCTAGCATTGCTGAGCATCAGCGGGTACACGGGATACAGTACAATAGATGGATTTTTTTTTCTGCCAATGTTCTCATTAAGGACCTCAGACTCCAGAACCAGGGATTCTGGAGTCTGACACTGCATTTTCTTATATATCTACTTTAGATTGTTAATTGGACTCGTTAATTTTCTTGATCTTTTGTTCCCAATTTTTTTTGTTGTGTTATGTATTTGTATTGTATTTGCTAGACATTCTCCTGCACTCTTGGAGGTAGAACCATAAGCATTTCGCTACACCTGCCATAACACCTGCAAATCTGTATACACGACCAATAAGCCTTGATTCGATTTTTATAGACTGTTAGGGGGGGAATTCGGACCACAGTTAAGCACGTAAATGGAACCTAATTCCTAGGTCAATAAGTAAGCCGTTTGGATAAGGGGATTGTAAATATAAATGACAATTATTTTAGATCTATTTGACCTTATATATGCTGGAGAAAAATGTGAAACCAGTTATATGGCAGCAAGCTGAAGCATATCAATATATCACCTTTTGCACAGGGAAGTTTACGAAACGCTGACATTTTAACTTAGATGAAATGTGGAGAGCCAAGCTATAGGCTTCTGTAGCCATGCACAAATGACAGTATAGCGCCAAACCTACATAGTTGACTTATGATTTCTAGAATGTTTTGATTATAAGGCCAGACTTTTTATTCAGCGGGCGCAAGGGGACCACGCCTGCAAAGCTCCCGAGTGGCGCAGCAGTCTAAGGCACTGCATCTTAGTGCTAGAGGTGTCACTACAGACACCCTGGTTCGAATCTGGGCTGTATCACAACTGGCCGTGATTGGGAGTCCCATAGGGTGGCGCACAATTGGCCCAGTGTTGTCCGGGTTTGGCTGGTGTAGGCCGTCATTGTAAATAAGAATTTCTTCTTAACTGACTTGCCTAGTTAAATAAAAAAATAAAGCCTGTTATGCATAAGGTAAATCTGAATACCAACAAGGTAAGTCTGAATACTAACTACTGAGAAGTGCGTAGGAAAGATGCGCATTTCCTAAGTCTGAATTGGGACATTACGGAAGTTCCTTATCTATTTAAGGTTCTGACTTTTCTCCATATGACAGATGGCCTGATAGAAAGATCAATGATGTAGACTTTCTTTCTGTTTTGTTCTCATTACAGTTCTCTGTAATGTAAACCGTTTTGGATTAGTTCGGCATTGATTACTACAGTCTTAAACCTCTTGGTAGCTCTTACCATGATGTTCAACTACAATGACTACATGTTGTATTTTAAATTGGAAATCAGGGACGTGACCTTAAAATATGTCCATTTAGTAGGTATGACATCCCACTCTAATACTTCATATATAGGGCTCACTATCAGCGATACATGCAGAAGGGAATAATATCCATTTCATATACAGTAGTACTTACTTAGTGAGGCAACTGCTGTGTTAGTGGAGGTCTGGAGGCCGGGGCACAGCCCTGAGTGACTGACAGACCCAGGAATGACTCTCTTAGACAGGTGGGGTTGAGGGAGGACGTCCCAGACACAGCTGCTTTCAGATGGCGCCCCTCTTCTCCACTACCCATCAGAATGCTGTGAGCCTGTCCGTTAGATGGTGGGCAGGAAGGGAGACCAGCAGACGTCTGGAGTGGGCCGTGTTAGTGAGGGTCTGAGGTAGGGGGTGGGTTGGGTTGGGTTGAGTTAGTCCACCCATGGCTGAGCAGAGAGGATTACTCTGAAGGGGAGATTGTTGGTAATACTATGCACACAAGCAGGCACACATGCTCCAGTTCAGACTTACGCATAGGCATGTGAGATGTTTGGTAAACAGGCTTTAGAGAGTTGAAGGAGAGCAATATAAGCACTTTCAGACTTGCCACACACACACACACACACACACACATTACTTATAGCCACACTCTCTCCACTTGTAATAACATTTCAGCCCATTTTTCAACATGACTGTACCTGTATTCTTTTTGTATCGCTTTGGTACTATTTTCACAAGCATGTGGTACATTTTCACAACTCTTAGTACAAAACTACAAACTAGTCACACTTGTAACGCAGCCAGTCGTTCATTCAAAACCTGTCGATGTGCATTCATTTGCATTGTAAACATCTCTCACCACACAACCATTGCCCCAAAAAATGACTATATTGTGAAATGTAATATTGATTTAATCACCAAAATACACCATGATGATATCATTTCAATTTTGTCATTTTAACTACCAGTTAATCCAATCGAAAACAATGCAAGATACCTGTTTAAAAAGTATACTCAGCAAAAGAAGAAATGTCCTCTCACTGTCAACTGTGTTTATTTTAATCTTGCGTTCTCTGCCATGGTTGGGCCTCTGTTTACCACATGGTCAACGACGATGGCCCGGACTACATTAGACCGACAGTTCCCTGCTGTCTGACTCCCTCTCTCTGATGTCCACCTCTTTGACGGGGCCCCATGCCCACCTCTTTAACGGGGCCCCATGCCCACCTCTTTAACGGGGCCCATGCCCACCTCTTTGACGGGGCCCATGCCCACCTCTTTGACGGGGGCCCATGCCCACCTCTTTGACGGGGGCCCATGCCCACCTCTTTGACGGGGGCCCATGCCCACCTCTTTGACGGGGGCCCATGCCCACCTCTTTGACGGGGCCCCATGCCCACCTCTTTGACGGGGGCCCATGCCCACCTATTTGACGGGGGCCCATGCCCACCTCTTTGACGGGGGCCCATGCCCACCTATTTGACGGGGGCCCATGCCCACCTCTTTGACGGGGGCCCATGCCCACCTCTTTGACGGGGGCCCATGCCCACCTCTTTGACGGGGCCCATGCCCACTTCTTTGACGGGGCCCATGCCCACCTCTTTGACGGGGCCCATGCCCACAAGATCTTTGATTTCTTCCTCTCCCTTGCTGTCTGTCCTGCTCAATGTTGAAATAAATTGCAAGTGTTCACACACACCCTTTTATATGGTGACAAATTGTGGTTACCACTATGTGAAATCAATTAGCAATAACGAGTAGTCATTATGTATGATTATCATGTATCATACATGTAATTTAGATCTTTATACTTTACAAGCACACATTACATTTCTGTAGTTCTCAAAATCCATATATAGTAGACAAACCAGTTAAAAAGTGATTAATCATTAAGCGCCGCTGGATTAAGTGATGGTCAAATGTATTTAAACAAATGAGAAGAGAATCATATGAAAAGTATTGTCAGCAATGCATTGTGAAAGGCAAGACTTTATATGAAGGCTATTTGTAGATGAAACACTGATTTAGGTTTGTGATTTTGTGTGTTGTACTTAGTCAATTGAAATGTGCTTAAAGTTGTGAATAAACAGCCTTTTTGATGATCTGTTTTGAGTTTTGTACTAAGAGTTGGGACATTTCACCACATACTTGTAAAAATAGTACCAAAGCAATCAAATAAACTGTATTAGAGTGTAGCAAACAGCACCCTCTGCTGTAGAACATGCGGTCTGCAAGTGATTGTACAGTATAGTATGTGTCAACTTCATGTGTGTATGCTGAAAACGCCCTTAGATGCTGATCTTTGGTCAGTTTTGCATTTCCCCAACTAATGGTTAAGGTTAGGATCGAGGGAGGGGAAGCTGATCCAAGGTCTTCACCCCGGATCTTCAACCGCCAGCAGTACATTGTGTCAGCGTGCATCAGACAAACACTGTGTATAGATGGCGATCAGTGAAGCCAGGCATTAACAGAGAGAGCTGTCTGTTGGTTCTAGTCTTCCACTAAGCCATCAGGGAGCATTTATTAGTACTGACAGAGCCAACGTGAGAGTTGTTTGGACTCTCTGTTTGTCTCCAAACTTGAATTGCAGGAAAGGGAGGAGGACGTGGGGTTGGAAGGAGGGAGCGAGAGAGAGGGAGAGCGAGAGGGAGGGAGGGATTTACGGGTGGTGCATGAGAGGACAAATTCCAATCTACTAAAGTGATTTGTGGCGATGTGATTTTTGGAGTGATTTGTTTCCTTCATTTTAGCTGAATCACCATCTTTTGAATCAAGCCAAAAATATGATCTGCTTTCATAAAGACAGAGAATCAGGCTTATTGGCCAGCTCCCTGCTGCCAAAGAGGAAATAAAACTTGTTTGTGCGACTTTATTGAAACTCACCGCCTGTTCTAATGGGAGGAAATTGGGTTTGCACTCGAGTCAAACACACAAGTGTTTGCCCGCTCAAAATGAGCAATTCCATTTGGAATTAGACCAGCAAAAAAAATCTAGTCAAACGCATAGTTCATTTAGTTGAAATACCTCACTGGCATATGGTGGCCATTGGTGTTATAGCTTTATGTTAATATTTATTTTTCACTTACAGAGTTATAGAGAACTCAATTAGTTATATACTTATTCTCAACCATTTTTGTATCTCTCTCTCTCTCGCACACACACACACACACACACACACACACACACACACACACACACACACACACACACACACACACACACACACACACACACACACACACACACACACACACACACACACACACACACACACACACACACACACACACACACACACACACAGACAGTCTGGCTATCACAATGGTTCATATCAGGCTCCTATCTTTTGGCAGCATGCCTATCCAGGTTGGCTGCCATGTCTATGTCTGTTTCTTGAAGGCTCTTGAGGACAGAAAACTCTGGTCCTTCAGGGATGTGTTCTCCCAATCAGGCATCTTAATGTAGAATTGCAATTCTTACACTCAGAAAGTAATGCTGGGTTGCAGCCATTGGGTCACTTCTTTGGGTTGTTTCCTTCAAAAAATAGAAAGGTCGGGTTGTTGATGCTGGATGACTGAGATATGAAGCAGCAGGTCAGATCAGAAGACTGGAGGTGTAGTTTAGTAGGGTCGTGGCTTTCAGATAGTTATTTTTTTGCCACCCTTGGTGTCATTCCTGTTTATCTGTTCTCTTGTGTAGTTATCACATGTTAAGGTTGAACAGTTTCAATGAGGCTGAGAAAAGTGTATGAATTCCCTAAAAGCCTATGTAAAATCCTGTTGTTGGGATGCAATAAGGTGGTATAACTTATTATAACATGTAATAAATCATCTTAATATTCTAGAAGAATGTGTAAAATGCAACAAATAAATGAAGGGAAAATTTAAGTTTTGCCGTATGTGAACTTAACATGTTAAACAGGCATGGCATTTACTCTCTCTCCAACAATCCAACATTATTCACGCAACCAAACTGGCTGGGTCAAAAGAACCCAGCATGTGTTCTGTCCAATATTTACCCAGTGCTGGGTTACAAAATAACCTAAACTGGGTTGATTTTAACCCAGCATTTTTTGGAGTGTTACATTTTGTTTTGGCTGAAGGGCTGGGTGTCTGCTTCCCACACTTGTAGGACAGTCAGACCCTTTGCTAAAATGGTGTGAATCACTAGTATTATTAAGAGAGAGTGTGTGTATGTGTGTGCGTATTGATAACCACAACTTCAACGAGACAGCCTGTCTTACCCCGTAGCCTAAGAGAAACGCCAAACCTGGCTCCAGGAAAAATAGTCTTAATTGCAGTTGTGTGAAAAGCCTAATTTATCCTGAGGGGCCACTGTAGATCCACTTTTGGGGTTCTGGACTCCTTCATTGTGCTAATGAATTAGCTTTTGTTTCTAGCTACCCTATTTGGAGACTGGTACATGTGTCTCAGACTAGTTTCCTGTCCAGGGGGTGTACTTGTACATCAAGCTGGAGAGGCTCCTGGCCTCCTGCCCCCATGGGCTGTTCTGGCTCGGCTATGTTTTAAGAAGACTGCGGATACAGTCAGAGAGGAGATGAAATGTGGTTATCTGTGTGGTGGAGGTTTGGGATTATACAGCTAATGAGAGGGAGATAGCACAGCCATTGCTCCATTCAGACCTCCACCAGTGTTTAGCACAAACTGTCCACTGGGTTGCCAAAAACATGCGTCACGTAAACACACACTGGAGACAGAGGAAGAGTAAGAGAGGGAGGGAGGAAGTGGGAAATAGAGACGTTTCGGGGGGGGGGGGGGGGGGGGGGGGGGGGTTAAAGGCAGAATGTCAACAATCTGGCCTCCCACCAGTTCTGGACACTTGCATCATTGATTATTCAAGATGTGTCATGGAGGCCACACATGGAGGCCACAGGAGACGATATCAGCTATTTAGCATTATAGCCTCATATAACGTAATAGTGCTGTAATAGCATTATACATTGAGTCTTAAAGTTAGGAGTGATTGTTTAACTTCAGTCTTAAAGTTAGGAGTTTATCTTTGGTCTCAAAGTTAGGAGGGGTTTTATCTTCAGTCATAGAGTGATGAGGGGTAAGAGGATGTTCGTCTGCGAATGAAGTCAATAGGAGTTCTGAGATCAGTGGGAGGTGCCAACCACTGGACCATCTTAAATCAAAACAGAGTAGAGATGATGAGGGGAGGGATTAGTTTGTCCAGTACTAGAGGTCAGAGGTCAGCTCCCACATGACTGGATAACATTGTGGCTTGATACAGTTTTCTTTGGCAACAAGTTGAAAGAGTTTACTAATGAGGTTCCAACTAACTATTTTGGAGAGATAATATATGAGTGATTTTTATTTATTTTTCGAGCTGTTTCTTGCTACCTTATTGTTCATTGTTCTTGGGACTGTGTACTGTAGGCATGTTGCAATGATGATGGACAAACCAGTTTCTCTCTGCACTGTAAAAAAATAAAAAAATAAAAAAATAATAAAATTTAACCAATTGCTTAATCAATGTTATTCTGTGAGATGAGTGGACTTCAATCGGACAAGAATTTGAGCGAATGTGTTAGTTTGTTTACTCGACAAACTCTGCTCGATGTGAGCTGAATTAGAAAAAGCTTGTTGAGTAAAATAACAAATTCATGTTTGCCTTGGGAAGGAAACATGAATTTCCTCAAATGTGGAGCAAACTCACAATCTTATTGCAGCTGGTTGCTGTACAATTGTTCGTTGAGTCAACATGTTTTTTTTTACAGTGTGGGGGATCAATAAAGTATTTCTTATGTTGAAAAGCTGAAAGCCTCTGGGGAAAATTCAGTGAGCTCCAAAAGTATTGAGACAGTGACACATTTGTTGTTGTTTTGGCTCTATATTCCAGCACTTTGGATTTGAAATGACACAATGACTATGAGGTTAAAGTGCAGACTGTCAGCTTCCATTTTAGAGTATTTTCATCTATATCGGTTGAACCGTCTAGAAATGACATAGTCCCCCCATTTTGGGGGAACAAAAGTATTGGGACAAATTCACTTACAGTATATGTGTATTAAGGTAGTAAAAAGTTTGGTATTTGGTCCCATATTCATAGCACGCAATTACTACATCAAGCTTGTGACTCTAGAAAATGTGTTTCAGATCATTTTGTGGTGAAAAGAAATTAATGGTAAATAATGTATTTTGAAATTAAATGACAAATTCAGTTGGTTTGACATACAATTGTTTGTTGAATACATGTTATTTAAAGCTTATATAAAGCCTCCTGGGAAACTATACTGAACACCTTGTGCTGGGGACAAAAAAGGCCGCTCTAAAATGTGCAGCTTTGTCCAACAGAGCCATTGCCAGAGATTTGAACATTGCTTTCTCTACCATAAGCCCCCTCCAACGTAATTTTGGAGAATTTGGCAGTACATCCGACTGGCCTCACAACCGCTGGCCACGTGTAACCACGCCAGCCCAGGATCTCCACATCTGGCTTCTTCACCTGCGGGATCGTCTGAGACCAGCCACCCGGACAGCTGATGAAACTGAGGAGTATTTCTGTCTGTAATAAAGCTCTTTGGGGGGGAAAACTCAAATTAAATCAGATGTTATTTTATTGATCACATACACATGGTTAGCAGATGTTACTGCGAGTGTAGTGAAATGCTTGTGCTTCTAGTTCCAACAGTGCAGTAATATCTAACAAGTAAGCTAAAAAATTTACAACGACTACCTTATACACGCAAATGTAAAGGGATGAATATGGGGCGGCAGGGTAGCCTAGTGGTTTGAGCGTTGGGCTAGTAACCGAAAGGTTGCAAGATTGAATCCCCGAGCTGACAAGGTACAAATCTGTCGTTCTGCTGTGCGGCATAGGCAAGATGCAGTAGATGGTATAGAATACAGTATATACATATGAGATGAGTCATGTAGAATATGTAAACATTATTTAAAGTGACTTGTGGTACCTTTATTAAATCCATTTATTAAAGTGGCCATACTTTTGAGTCTGTATGTTGGCAGCAGCCTCTCTATGTTAGTGATGTCTGTTTAACAGTCTGATGGCCTTGAGACAGAAGCTGTTTTTCAGTCTCTCGGTCCCAGCTTTGATGCACCTGTACTGACCTCGCCTTCTGGATGGTAGCGGTGTGAACAGGCAGTGTCCCGGGTGGTTGTTGTACTTGATTATCTTTTTGGCCTTCCTGTGACATCGGGTGCTGTAGGTGTCCTGGAGGGCAGGTAGTTCGCCCCCGGGGAAGCGTTGTGCAGACTGCACTACCCTATGGAGAGCCTTGCGCTTGAGGGCGGTGCAGTTGCCGTACCAGGCTGTTGCGCCTTCTTCGCCACGCTGTCTGTGTGGGTGGACCATTTCAGTTTGTCAGTGATGTGTACGCCGAGAAACTTTACAACTTTCCACCTTCTCCACTACTGTCCCGTCGATGTGGATAGGGGGGGTGCTCCCTCTGCTGTTTCCTGAAGTCCACGATTATCTCCTTTGTTTTGTTGACGTTGAGTGAGAGGTTATTTTCCTGACACCACACTCCGAGGGCCCTCACCTCCTCCCTTTAGGCCGTCTCGTCGTCGTTTTTGGTAATCAAGCCTAGCACTCTAGTGTCGTCAACAAACTTGATGATTGAGTTGGAGGCGTGCATGGCCACGCAGTCATGTTAACAGGGTGAACAGGGAGTACAGGAGAGGGCTGAGAACTCACCCTTGTGGGGCCCCAGTGTTGACGATCAGCGGGGTGGAGATGTTGTTTTCTACCTTCACCACCTGGGGGCGGCCCGTCAAAGTCCAGGATCCAGTTGCACAGGATGAGTTTGGAGGGTACTATGGTGTTAAATGCTGAGCTGTAGTCGATGAACAGCATTCTTACATAGGTATTCCTCTTGTCCAGATGGGTTAGGGCAGTGTGGTTGCGATTGCATCGTCTGTGGACCTATTGGGGCGGTAAGCAAATTGGAGTGGGTCTAGGGTGTCAGGTAGGGTGGAGGTGATATGATCCTTGACTATTCTCTCAAAGCACTACATGACAGAAGTGAGTGCTATGGGGCGGTAATCATATAGTTCAGTTATCTTTGCCTTTTTGGGTACAGGAACAATGGTGGCCCGCTTGAAGCATGTGGGGACAGCAGACTGGGATAAGGATTGATTGAATATGTCCGTAAACACACCAGCCAGCTGGTCTGCGCGTGCTTTGATGGCTAGGGATGCCGTCTTGGCCGGCAGTCTTGCGGGGGTTAACACGTTTAAATATTTTACTCACGTTGGCCACAGAGAAGGAGAGCCCACATGCTTTGGTAGCGGGCCGTGTCAGTGGCACTGTATTGTCCTCAAAGCAAGAAAATAAGTTGTTTAATTTGTCTGGAAGCAAGACGTTGATGTCCGCGATAGGGCTGGTTTTCTTTTTGTAATCCGTGATTGTCTGTAGACCCTGCCACATACGTCTCGTATTTATAGGTGCTTTTCACTGAGCTGACAGGACCAGCATGGAAAATATCAGATAGATCAGCAATCAGCTTCCTCTCAATGTAAAACTGTCTCTGAGGCTGTCTACACTTGACACGTACATGTGACTTCTGCTATCAGAATACGAAGACCACATTGAGGAATGTATTTGCTGGCTTCATAAATGCTAGCCAGCTAGCTTATTTAGAAAAGAATTGTTTGGCTAAATTTATGCAATCCCTTTAGCTTTGCTAGCAAGCTGGCTAGTTACAGAAGTTAGCTGGCTAGTTAGCTACAGTAGTTGGTACTGCCATCAAGTTGTTGTTGTGTTATAATCAGATTTAGCCTGTTCCACCATTTACAGAATGCATGCTGGCATTGCAATATAGCGCGGGGAAAGGGAATCCGGACACAATGTGGACACGGTATGTGTAAGTGTAGACACATGATGTGATCAGAACTCCATGATCAGAATACAAAAGCTGCATGAACTGTCAAGTCTAGACACGGCCAAATGGCACCCTATTCCCTATATAGTGCACTACTTTTCATCAAATCCTTTTTGCAAAAGTGGTGCAATATGTAGGGAATCGGGTGTCATTTGGGACACACACGTAGCCTACTGCCCGTAGGCTACGTCAGAGAATGGCTGAGCCCTGGCGGGTTGGCAGAGCACATTTTACAGGCAGCTGATGGGTATGAGGAAGGCAACGAGTTCTAGCGAAGGACACGGCAGGAATCAGATGGTCTGAAATCATACGACTCCCGAGAATACAAAGAACCTTTATGTGCTAAGGGAGGGAGTCTATTGCAACAGGCAAGGGAGTGAAACACGGCCCATATGGATCACATGTGGGCGAGCACACGAGCGTGCACGTGTCCATCAGAGGGAGGTCTCCAACAGAATTCTCATCCAAAGGGTATATAGAAAAACATCCACATATGTACCTTCGGATTGGGTTTCGAAATGACCACATCTGATATTCCAGCTCGTACGTTGAACACTTCCAACACAGAAGAATGGATATTGTTTCTCCCATATCGACAGGGGAGTACATGTCTGTAGACTGTTGTGGTCATAGTTATGCACTGTGGGGACTTTGCTGTTGTAGCACATTCCTCCGGATACGTCCCAAATGGCACCATATTCCCTATATAGTTCACTACTTTTAACCAGAGCCCTATGGGCCGTGCACGGTATAGAGAGCATGGTGCCATTTGGGACCAGATTAACATTGAGTTAGTGGAGACAACCACGCAAAGGACCTTACCCTTAACAAGTCCCACAGTGTCACCCAGCAGAAATGTTGCATGTCATCTTTTGACCAAGACTATCATTTACTTAAAACTGGCAAATGGGAGAGAGGAAATTCTTTCGATTCCATATCAACACATTTCCCTTTTGTTACCTCTCGAGACTTTCTCAGAGTACACGGTCATTTTCCATCTGGCTGTTCACACTAGGCGCTTTGAGAGAGTGTATAATGTAGGGTTTTAGGGCAGGTTATATTTTTGGGAATTTGAGTAGCGGAAACTGATTGTTTGGGTGGTTTAGGTGATGGGTACCAATGTACATTATATACTATGGGGATTCGGAAACCCGTCTGTGTATTTCGCCACCTCTTTCTGGGTATTTTTTTTTTATCCGGCTATTTGTTCAGAGTAAGAGTAGAGAGACAGGTTGGTTGAGTGTATGGAATTTAAGAAGCGAAAACTGACTGGTTAAGGGGTTGCGCCATGCCATGTTTATACTAGGCTATAGGGATTCTGGTTCAATGGTTTGATGGCTGTCTGGGGGTAAGTGGGTGGGAGTTCCACTTCTCTGCATATGTTTGACATTATGTTTCGTCTGACTCAACTATGTTTGGTCATGTACTGACCCCTCCACTTTCAATTACATGGCCCACAAACTGTGCATTGATGTCTTCACGTTTGCTGTAAAGATATTGACCCTGAGGAGGACATACAAAATGTTGGATGACGAACACGTAATCGGTTCCTGTTCGACACACAGAGTCCCAACATGTCTAGCATATGTTTGCACTCATGTACGGTACAGCAAACATATCTTTTCAAGTCAATAGTACAGTCACACATTTTGACAAATATAAATATGGAGATTTATGTGATGGTTATTTTGGATTTCCATAACCCTTATGATAGAGCAGGTCAGCTTTTGTTATGCTATGCATATGTTACTCACAAAACAACTTTACTGGCAGCTGATGACTTAATAAGCCGCTGAGCAAAGAGAAGTTGAGGGCCTTGTGTGATGAATATAAACGATCCATATTCCACAAGTAGGTTATGACACATGGCTGGTTGCTTCTAAATGGCACCCTATTTCCTTTAGAGTGCAGTACTTTGGACACAAGCCTGTCTCTGTGAGTGCTCCCTATGAGGTCAGATCAGGAGAAACGGCGTAGTAGGAGTTCAGCTCATATGAAACATACTATACTGACAACAAAGACCAGACAGTGCGGTGTGTACGGGCGCGTGCGTGCGTGTGTGCGTGTGTGTGTGTGTGTGTGTGTGTGTGAGAGTGGTTCAGACACCTGTTGGTCTGGGGCCCACTCTCTGAGCGATATCAGAGGAGGCAACTTGCACACATGTTTACTCTCTCCCTCTAACATACACATGCACACACACCAAACCTTACACAACCTCAGGCAGGCAGTCAGTCGGTGAGTAGTTGGCCTGAGGCAGAGAAGCGGTGCTTGCTGTTCGTCCTGTGTCCTGGAATGTTGTTTGTTTTCTAAATCCCTACGGGTCACCTTTCTGGCTCTGGGTGGATCTCAAGCCCCTTTTTCATGTGAGCATTTTCTGGAAGTCGACAGTTTGGAACTATTTGGAAGTCAACAGTAGCCCGTGTTGTTCCTCTATTTCTCCTAACCCGTTTTCCTCACACCCAGTTTGTTACTCCTGGGTTCAAATGGAAGAAGGGAGAGGAGGAATTGAAGAGATAGGAGAGGAGGATGTATTCTATTCTGTTCTAGAATGTTCAAGTCTTGTGGAAGGTAAGGAACCTGAAACTGAAAGAGAATCTGCAGGGAATTGGCTGATTTGAACGTTTCTGTAGCATTCTGTGTAGATACAGTAGCTTTGAAATTGTTTGAGGGTTAAAAATAGGCACGTAAGTACGTCAGCCGTGCTGCAACACTCAACTACAGGAGGTGTTAGGCTGGTGGGATATCTTTCATTAGCTGTCCGGTGGCAGTGCGTTGCTGCTATGTTCCTAGCTACATTACACCCATTCACAGTGGTTAACTGGTCTTGAATCAAAGTGTATTGGTCACGTACACAGATTTGAAGGTGTTATAGCAGGTGCAGCGTTTTTTTTTTTTTTTGCAAATGCAATATAAATACACAAATAATCTAAAAATCTAAACAAGAAATCAAGAAATAACTATCTATGTAGATAGATTAGAGTGAGCATGTGTGAGAATCCAGATTATAAATACAGGTATGTGGATACCCCTTCAAATTACTTCAGCCACACCCGTTGCTGACAGGGTTATAGAATTGAGCACACAGCCATGCAATCTCCATGGACAAACATTGGCTGTAGAACGGCCTTACTGAAGAGCTCATTGACTTTCAACGTGGCACCGTCATAGGATGCCACCTTTCCAACAAGTCAGTTCGTCAAATTTCTGTCCTGCTAGAGTTGCCCCTGGAGCAGTGGAAAAGCGTTCTCTGGAGTGATGAATCACGCTCCACTATCTGGCAGTCCGACAGAAGAAATCTGGGTTTGGGGGATTCCAGGAGATCACTACCTGCCCCAATGCATAGTGCCAACTGTAAAGTTTGGTGGAGGAGGAATAATAGTCTGGGGCTTTTTTTCATGGTTCGGGCTAGGCCCATTAGTTCCAGTGAAACATGTGTCCACATAGTTTTGGTCATGTAGTGTATATTAGAGTGAGCATTTGTGATAATCCAGAATATAAATATCTGGTCTGTATACACATTATTTCATTTGGAAAAGAAAATGGTATGTTCAGTAGCAGGTATATTGAGCTACGTTGAGAATACAGTACATACATACACAGTGAGTAAACAACAATATATAAACAGAATATGAGGTGACCAAGGTTCAGGGCGAGTACTGCGCACTGGCTAGTGATGACTGTTTAACAGTCTGATGGCCTAGAGATAGAAGCTGTTTTTCAGTCTTGGTCTAGACAGAGTTTACTGTTAGTTGTGTAGGTGGAAATCTCCATGTGAATACGTTTCCTATTCATGTTGTCAGTTCACTATCTTTATCTGTTCACACTGGGTGACAGTGGTGTACAGACCAAAACACCATGTGATTGGGAACACTTCTGTGTGGGTGCAAAGCGGAGTGGACGTCACGTTGGAGTCACACCCATGTCATTTTTGTTTGGAGAGTTAGGACACATAAGACAGCAAGAATGGCACACGGTTGTTGGACACTTTTCACATGACTGCCACAGCTTGGAGATTGTAGACATTGTTGAGAGAGCTGGTATGAGTAAACCTTTCTCGTGCAGTCCCAACATTTCAAAACGTGTTGTCTTTTCAACGCCTACGTGATATGGCCCCATTGTAAAGCCTGAAGTATCTCCCGTCTCAAGTCTCTTTGAACAGATGTACAGAAAAGAATGGTTTTGCTTGTATTCACATTAAGCCGATCAAGCACCACTTTACAATGCTGTCTAAGAATTTCCTCATTGAAAAATGAAGGTCAAATTTTCCACTTAAAGGGCCAACCTGGGATTCAACAACACCTTGACTCTTTATTTCGTTGATGTACCAATCCCAGATTTCTCCTTTTAAACTGAAGCAGTGAAAACCATCTGTTGAAATGCCCACTTTATAATCTCCTCTGCTGTGCTTTGACCTAGAGAGAGACAAATCCTGAAATAACATCCCTAGCCATAGACAGACCCTTATTTTTCACCATTAGCCTTTGAAAGGTACACATTATGACTGTACCTGCCGTCTAGAGAAACAAGCCAACAGATCAGACCTGCTTTATTACTCTCTCCCTGTGTTTTCACACTCCACCGCTCGTCTCTTCCTCTCCCCCTCCTCACCTGTGCTTCATGCCCCAGCCCTACGCAGAACCAACAGCCTGGAAGAATTGCAGCTCGGGGTAAAAGAGTATGTGTCAGCACGCGGATCCATGGGATAGCTTTCAGTCTCACCGCAAGCCCCTGACTGTCAGAAGCGCACTGGATGCGTCCCAAATGGCATCCTATATAGTGCACTATAAAAAGTAGTGAAGTAGTATTCAAAAGTAGTGCACTAGAAAGGGTATATATATATATATATATATATATATATATATATATATATATATATATATATATATATATATATATATATATATATATATATATGGTACCATTTGGGACGCAACCCACTGCCCAGCCTGAGCCAAAAATTTTCCCCCATTGATTTGTAGTGTTTAGGCTCAGTCCCAGGGGATTGATTTATGACAAGATGAAAGACTGTTGAACGGAAGGAAATGCTTCTCATTCTCCCTTTAGTATCTTAAGATTGAAGATCATGTCGATATACTGTAATGGGAAGTTAAAAGTATAAATGAATTTGTTATAATGGAGTTGAATGGAGTTTCAATATTTGTTTTTCATTAGACATAGTTTCTGTTTTTGCTGTAATTTCATGTTGTATCAAAGTTGACAGTCGAGAGAATGATGTTATTCCAAGTCAAGATGGCTGCCGTGAATAAGTTATTAAAACATCCTAAAGGGTGTTAATGGAAGGAATGCCATTTCCTCCTGAAAACACTGACTTTGACGTTACGAATGGCTTTAGTCAGCGACTTCTGTTCACTGTGAGGATGCCATTTCCCAACCGTCTGTATATATAAACAGATTCTCTGGATAACGTTCTCTCTCTCTCCCAGACATATTTTGAACGTTTGCCCAGGCTTTTGAAAGTGAGGAGAGTTTAAAGTGAACAGCTGCTTCAGTTTAATGTTTTCATCACTGATGTTATTTTTGTCATATTCAATCTGAAGTTCCGATCACTGAGATAAACAATGTGTGATGAGGTGGGCTCTGCATCCTAAATGCCATCCTATTCCCTTTATAGTGCACTACTCTTGACCAGGGTAGTGCACTATCTAGGGAATAGGGTGCTATTTGGGACTAGTCTGCAGTACTGAATTGTTATAAGGATGCTTCCTATCCTGGAAAATCAATATCCCACTCTATGATTTGATGATGCTTCATGCAAAGGTGTTTTCCTTTGGCTAAATGTATAGAACATTCTCTCAGATAAATGAGTAGGTAACATCACAATGCCTCTCATGGTTTTCCTGGATGCCTACCACGCTACTATTTTTTGGGAACTATCATTCAGGAGAGAACTGATGCTCTTTTCAGTTGGAGAATCGGAAATAGAACTGAGTGTACCAAACGAGATCACTGCTCTCCCTTGTTTACGTCAATGCATGTCCGTTCAGGTTCATTTTGAAAGTATCGCCCGAGGGTTTACTTTAGGGGTACTTTTCCTTACAGTAAAAATACTAGAATCAGTCAAATAACCTGCACAATAGATAAATGACATCGGAGAATACCCAGTGATGTCATGGGGCAGAGTTTAAACTCGAATAGAGCACATCATCCAGTCCATGGTTTAGATACAGTAGGTGTGTAGGTTTTACCAAAGGCAGTAGGTTTATCGATTTAGCTCCAGTATCTCTGGCAAACCTGGGTTCAAATACTACTTCAAATATTTTATTTAGCGTTTACTTTAGCCTGCCTGGAGTGCCACATGGGTGGGGTTTGCCATTTTTAAACTATTCTATTGGTTCCATTGCCCCAGGCAAGCTCAATCAAGCCCGGATAAAGCATTTTACATGGTTTCAAATAGTATTTGAACCCAGGTCGGATCTGTAGATGCATTCTTTTATGTCTAGACTGCCATTTCATAATAGCCATAATGTCTCAATGGCTACAGTGGGATCATTTAGTAGTGTCCTGATAAAGTTTTTTACAGGTTGTGTGTATCTGCACCCATTCCCTTTTCCCTGGTCTCTTTCCCTTTTGGTTTGGAAAATGTCTTTATGATTATGTAGTAATTAAGTTAGAGCACGGAGCCTGGATCTTTCCCAGTCTGGCTGGTCCACTGGTGTTTGTGGTTAGGTCTCTGACTCAGACTATAGTTTTATAGTCATGTGTGCCTTCAAAGTTTGACTGTGCACCTAAGGACACACACACTGTGTTTTTCCTGTGTAGTAAATTCTTGGGCGGGCCATACATGTAAAAACGCCCACTACCCCGCCCACCGCCACACCCTCCACCTAAAGCCCCATTTTGTGCAAGGAAAAACCCTGCACACACACCAATGGAATAGTGATCCTGTACCTGTATATTCACCCACACCCTTTCCCTCTCTCTCCAGAGCAAACCAAAAGCAACCTAAAGGTGACCTCCCCTGAGGACTCTGAGCAGCTGAGCAGCAGGCAGGGTCCCCCGAATGGGACCCCCACCCGGGCCCAGGACCCCAAAGGCAACGGCAGCCGCACCGTCCCCCGCAGGCACACGTTAGGGGGGGCGCGCAGCTCACAAGAGATCCTGGCCATGCAGCCCTCAGACATGGACAAAAAGAGGGAAGCCTTCCTGGAGCACCTGAAGCAGAAGTACCCTCACCATGCCTCGGCCATCATGGGCCACCAGGAGAGGCTCAGGGAACAGGTTAGTGACGAACAGGTTAGTGACGGTGGACAACTTCATTACATATTTTTTTACTTACATGGTCTACTGGTTTGGGCTGGTCTAGTGGTTTGAATCCGACCTGCTGCTCTTCTAGCACACCCTCCCCTCCTACCTTTCCTGTCAGTCTTTCACTGTCCTTTCACCTTGGATGTGTTGTGTCATTTTTCTTATCCTTGAGACAGTGGACAACATGGCCTCTTCAAGCATCATGTCACAATATCATCATACTGTACAGTACCAGTCAAATGTTTGGACACACCTACTCATTCAAGGGTTTTTCTTTTACTATGTCCTACATTGTTGAATAATCGTGAAGACATCAAAACTATGAAATAACACATATGGAATCATGTAGTAACCAAAAAAGGGTTCAACAAATCCAAATATATTTTAGATTTGTAACGACGTTCCTCCTCCTCTCCATTTTCGGAAAAGGTGGAGTATTGAGGGAACCAAGGCGCAGCGAAGTTTGAACACATAATGATTTATTAAATAAACAAAATAGACAAAGACGAAAACGAACTATACTGGATATAACTAACAAAATAACAAAACGATGTAGACAGACCTGAACAAACGAACTTACATATACACGAAGCACGCTGACACAGGAACAGACTACATAAACCGAAACGAAACGAACAACCGAAACAATCCCGTATGGTGTAAGACATAACACAGACACAGGAGACAATCACCCACAAACAAACAGTGAGAATGCCCTACCTAAATATGACTCTTAATTAGAGGAAAACGCAAACCACCTGCCTCTAATCAAGAGCCATACCAGGCAAACCAAAACCAACATAGAAACAGATAACATAGACTGCCCACCCAAAACTAACGCCCTGACCAATTACACATACAAAAACAACATAAAACTGGTCAGGACCGTTACATAACCCCCCCTCAAGGTGCGAACTCCGGGCGCACCATCACAAAGTCCAGGGGAGGGTCTGGGTGGGCAGGTGACCACGGTGGTGGCTCCGGCTCTGGACGCTGTCCCCACACCACCATAGTCACTCCCCGTCTTCTTCTTCCCCTCCCAATGCCCACCCTAAAACTCACATCCCCTAAATAAACATCCAGCACCAGGAGAAGGGGCAGCACCGGGACAAAGGGCAGCACCGGGACAAGGGGCAGCACCGGGACAATGGACAGCACCGGGACAATGGACAGCACCGGGACAATGGACAGCACCGGGACAATGGACAGCACCGGGACAATGGACAGCACCGGGACAAGGGGCAGTACCGGGACAAGGGGCAGTACCGGGACAAGGGGCAGCACCAGGATAAGGGGCAGCACCAGGATAAGGGGCAGCACCGGGACAAGGGGCAACACCGGGACAAGGGGCAGGTCCCGGCTGATAAACTCTGGCAGATCCTGGCTGAGGGACTCTGGCAGGTCTATGCAGGCTGACAGCTCTCGACGCTCATGGCAGGCTGACGGCTCTCGACGCTCATGGCAGGCTGACGGCTCTCGACGCTCATGGCAGGCTGACGGCTCTCGACGCTCATGGCAGGCTGACGGCTCTCGACGCTCATGGCAGGCTGACGGCTCTCGACGCTCATGGCGCTCTGACGGCTCTCGACGCTCATGGCGCTCTGACGGCTCTGGCTGCTCATGGCTCTCTGACGGCTCTGGCTGCTCATGGCTCTCTGACGGCTCTGGCTGCTCATGGCTCTCTGACGGCTCTGGCTGCTCATGGCTCTCTGACGGCTCTGGCAGATCCTGTCTGGTTGGCGGCTCTGGCAGATCCTGTCTGGTTGGTGGCTCTGGCAGATCCTGTCTGGTTGGCGGCTCTGGCAGATCCTGTCTGGTTGGCGGCTCTGGCAGATCCTGTCTGGTTGGCGGCTCTGGCAGATCCTGTCTGGTTGGCGGCTCTGGCAGATCCTGTCTGGCTGACGGCTCTAGCGGCTCCTGTCTGGCTGACGGCTCTAGCGGCTCCTGTCTGGCGGATGGCTCTGTTGGCTCATGGCAGACGGGCGGCTTTGCAGGCTCATTGCAGACGGGCGGCTTTGCAGGCTCATGGCAGACGGATGGCTCAGACGGCGCTGGGGAGACGGATGGCTCAGATGGCGCTGGGGAGACGGATGGCTCAGATGGCGCTGGGGAGACGGATGGCTCAGATGGCGCTGGGGAGACGGATGGCTCAGATGGCGCTGGGGAGACGGATGGCTCAGATGGCGCTGGGGAGACAGATGGCTCTGGCCGGATACGATGCACTGTAGACCTGGTGCGTGGTGCCGGAACTGGAGGCACCGTGCTAATGACAAGCACCTTCCTACTAGTGCGGGGAGCAGGGACAGGGCACACTGTACTCTCAAAGCCTACTCTATCCCTGATGCGAGGTACCGGCACTGGTGACACCGGGCTGAGGACAAGCACATCAGGATTAGTAGGGGGAGAAGATACAGTGTGTTCAGGGCTCTGGAGACGCACTGGTAGCTTAGTGCGTGGGGCCGGAACTGGAGGCACCGGGCTAGATACACGCACTACAGGGAGAGTGCGTGGAGGAGGAACAGGGCTCAGGATACGCACTGGTAGCCTAGTGCGTAGTGTAGACACTGTAGGTACTAGGCTGGGGCGGGGAGGTGGTGCCGGAAATACCGGACCGTGGAGGCGTACTGGCACTCTTGAGCATTGAGCTTGCCCAACCTTACCTGGTTGAATACTCCCGGTTGCCCGACCAGTGCGGGGAGGTGGAATAACCCGCACCGGGCTATGTAGGCGAACCGGGGAAACCATGCGTAAGGCAGGTGCCATGTATGCCGGCCCGAGGAGACGCACTGGAGACCAGACGCGTTGAGCCGGCCTCATGACACCTGGCTCAATACCCAATCTAGCCCTACCAGTGCGGGGAGGTGGAATAACCCGCACTGGGCTATGCACTCGTACAGGAGACACCGTGCGCTCTACTGCGTAACACGGCGCCTGCCCGTACTCCCGCTCTCCACGGTAAGCCTGGGAAGTGGGCGCAGGTCTCCTACCTGCCCTTGGCCCACTACCTCCTAGCTCCCCCCCAAGAAATTTTTGGGGAATTACTTACGGGCTTTTTTGGCTTCCGTGCCAGACGCGTTCCCTCATAGCTCCGGTTCCTCTCCCCGGTAGCCTCTGCTCTCCTCAGTGCCTCCAGCTGTTCCCATGGGAGGCGATCCCTCCCAGCCAGGATCTCCTCCCAAGTGTAGCAACCCTTTCCGTCCAATACATCGTCCCATGTCCATTGCTCCTTCTTTTCCTGTCCCTTTCTCCTTTGACTCCGCTGCTTGGCTCTGGAGTGGTGGGTGATTCTGTAACGACGTTCCTCCTCCTCTCCATTTTCGGAAAAGGTGGAGTATTGAGGGAACCAAGGCGCAGCGAAGTTTGAACACATAATGATTTATTAAATAAACAAAATAGACAAAGACGAAAACGAACTATACTGGATATAACTAACAAAATAACAAAACGATGTAGACAGACCTGAACAAACGAACTTACATATACACGAAGCACGCTGACACAGGAACAGACTACATAAACCGAAACGAAACGAACAACCGAAACAATCCCGTATGGTGTAAGACATAACACAGACACAGGAGACAATCACCCACAAACAAACAGTGAGAATGCCCTACCTAAATATGACTCTTAATTAGAGGAAAACGCAAACCACCTGCCTCTAATCAAGAGCCATACCAGGCAAACCAAAACCAACATAGAAACAGATAACATAGACTGCCCACCCAAAACTAACGCCCTGACCAATTACACATACAAAAACAACATAAAACTGGTCAGGACCGTTACAAGATTCTTCAAAGTAGCCACCCTTTGCCTTGTTGACAGCTTTGCACACTCTTGGCATTCTCTCAACTAGCTTCACCTGGAATGCTTTTCCAACAGTCTTGAAGGAGTTCCCATATTTACTGGGGACTTGTTGGCTGCTTTTCCTTCACTCTGCGGTCCAACTCATCGCAACTTATCTCAATTTGGTTGAGGTTGGGTGATTGTGGAGGCCAGGTAATCTGATGCGGCACTCTATCACTCTTCTTCTTGGTCAAATAGCCCTTACACAGCCTGGAGGTGTATTGGGTCATTGTCCTGTTGAAAAACAAATGATAGTCCCACTAAGCACAAACCAGATGGGATGGTGTATCACTGCAGAATGCTGTGGTAGCCATGCTGGTTAAGTGTGCCTTGAATTCTAAATAAATCATTGCCATTGTCACCAACAAAGCACCATCACACCTCCTCCATGCTTTACGGTGGAACCACACATGCAGAGATCATACGTTCACCAACTGCGTCTCACAATGACACACAGTGGTTGGAACCAAAAATCTCTAATTTGGACTCAGACCAAAGGACAGATTTCCACCGGTCTAATGTCCATTGCTCGTGTTTCTTGGACCAAGCAAGTCTCTTCTTCTTATTGGTGTCTGTTAGTAGTGGTTTCTTTGCAGCAATTTGACCATGAAGGCCTGATTCACGCAGTCTCCTCTGAACAGTTGATGTTGAGGTGTGTCTGTTACTTAAACGTATCCTCTGCAGCAGAGGTAATTCTGCGTCTTCCTTTCCTGTGGCGGTCCTCATGAAAGCCAGTTTCATCAAATCAAATTGAAATCAAATCACATTTTATTTGTCACATGCGCCGAATCATAGCGCTTAATAGTTTTTGCGACTTCACTTGAAGAAACAAAGTTCTTTAAATGTTCCGGATTGACTGACCTTGATTTCTTAAAGTAATGATGGACTGTCATTTCTCTTTGCTTATTTGAGCTGTTCTTGCCATAATATGGATTTGGTATTTTACCAAATAAGGCTATATTCTGTATGCCACCCCTAGCTTGTCACAACACAACTGAGTGTATCAAACGCATTAAGAAGGAAAGAAATTCCACAAATGCACTTTTAAGAAGGCACACCTGTTAATTGAAATGCATTCCAGGTGACTACCCCATGAAGCTGGTTGAGAGAATGCCAAGAGTGTGCAAAGTTGTCATCAAGGCAAAGGGTGGCTACTTTGAAGAATCTCAAATATAAAATCTGTTTTGATTTGTTTAATACTTTTTTGGTTACTACATGATTCCATTCTACAATGTAGAAAATAGTACAAATAAAGATAAACCCTTGAATGTGTAGGTGTGCCCAAACTTTTGACTGGTGCTGCATATCTTCAGTCAACATCACAACATTCTTTTAAGTTTACAACTTCCCTGGTGTATGGGAGCTTGAATCACTCTACAACAATGTGAGATATTTCTCTGTGGGCTTTATTCACTCAACATACTGCTCTACTTTTGTCAAGGAATTTTGTAAAAATGTGACAGAAGGTTTCCAGGGTACTGGTACTGGCTTTTATAATCTGCCTCGTGAACCAGGTTTCCAGCCAACCTTTTAATGCGAGTAAAGTACATGTTGAATAAAAAATGTCAAGACAGGCCTGATGGAAACAGCAAATTTGTCGGTAAGCTTTCCAAATGTCAACACAACAAAATTTGGTAGGTGGAATCTTTTTGTGTCTGTAAAATGTATTACGCGAGAAATGGCGGTGGAAATGCATCTATGCTGAAATAGTGATATAATAACCATCATATCGAAGTAAACTTGGAGTCACACAATGATGTGTCATTCTCCCACTACAACTCAGGAAAACATACAGTTTAATAGGCTACAGATCCAAAAAGTTATGAATGATGAACTTCACAGGGCGGTGAAAGTGCACAGTGATGGCATTGATGCTCCTTTCCAATAAATGTTGAGGGTCTTATTCTGGTGACATGATGGTCGATGCTTGGCCGCCATTTGACAAATAAAAATAATATTGCTCTTATCCATAATAATGATCTCATCATGTAGGTAGCCTACACGCACTGTATCTGTGAGCTGTTGGCTAGAGGCAAGTGCCAAGACCAGAGTAAGCACATTTGCTATTTAACGCCACAGTTTTTGTAACAAAACTATTGGTAGAGTTGAGAATGCGATGAAAACACATTGAACTTTAGATTGTTGTTCGTTACTTTTTCGCTTAAGTTTTCATGTAACTTTTATGTGTACCATGTCATCACACACTGCTTTTTATCCGCAATAAGTCAGTTTGGTGGAACATACCACTGGTGAGAAAATTTGCATATTTTCTTTATGCAGATTTGAGAATATTTGCATGAAAATCTTGCACCAATTGGATGGAAACCTAGCTAGTGGCTTACACCTTTAACTCTAATCTGATACAATATTTCACTTTATAATCATGTAGATGGCTGCACCACCAGTGACATTGCTGAAGAATCAGCTTTCGTTATAGTAGGGCAAGGGTAGCCTATAAGGGTTTGTTCTTTAATCAGACTAAATGGAAAACAAGCAATTGTTATAGGAAAATAACTTAAATACGTGTCACTGGATCATCTCATCTCTTGTTCCGTGATGGGCATATAGCCTACATGATGTTTTTTTTTACTCACATCCAAAATAATAACAGGAGCTGGTTAATAATGTACAATAGCCTACATACATTGATAAAAATGGAATGTCCGTTCACTGTTTTGCTGCTCCCAAATTTGATCTTTTAATAATGATTAAGTTAATTTTATTTTATTGCAGGATAAAAAAAAAACAGCCTTCCTTGAGAGGAGGGAAGGGTATGCTTGATTTTTTAATCAAAAGAAACGAAATGTGGAAAAAATATACGTTTTTTAATGTTTCTAAATACGAGGTTCACAGGCATAAAAATCACATAGAGCCCCCGGAGTGTTAAGTAATTTGGTATTTTTCTTATTTGGTTCAGGTGACAGTCCAATTGCAAAACTATTTCTCCCTATTTTGCCATAGGTTAAAATCCATTCCATAAATCAAGTTGTCACATTTTTCTCTCCTTAGACTGCTCCGAGATTATATGTTTTTTTTATTTTGTCTGGGGCAGAAAATGTAAACATTAGGCTCCTTTTCATTGAGGTGAATTTGATCTGGACACACAGGGCCGGTTTCCCGGACACAGATTAAAGCAAGTCTTGGACTAAGAACCATTGTCAATGGAAAATCTCAATTTAAATAGCTTTTTAGTACAGGACTAAGATTTTCACAATCTAGCCACCACTAGCTGCTTATCACATTGGCCATTCCTTAATAATAATGACCAATAAATAACCATTGATTCATCATAAGAATCCTTTCTTTACACACACAGTAAGAGCAGTGTGATTTAAGTATAGAGTAAAGGTTGTTAAAGTGAGACTGCATCCCAAATGACACCCTATTCCCTATATATAGTTCACTACTTTTGACCAGAGACGGCTCTTTTGACCAGAGCCTGGTCAAAAGTAGTGCACTACAAAAGGAATAGGGTACCATTTGGGACACAGCCTGAGAGTCCTTAGACAATGAAGAATGTTGGTTGCTGTGTCACCCTTAGGGCAACCAGGGCAGGGAGGAGAAGGTATGGGGGAAGGAGCAGTAGAATCTCAGACCTTTGGTTCACCTGGCCTCTGTTTGTGTTTGCGTTGGTTCAGAGGAGACAAAAGGGAGTGGTCACCTGGTTTCGTAGCCAAAACAATAGAGCTGGGGACAAAGACATTAGGGTATAGTGGCTGTGTGTGTGTGTGTGGTGGGGGGGTCAGAGAGAGAAAGAGAGAAAACTAATAGCCTAATACCTATTTCTGCAACATAGTTGCCTATAGGCTATGTATGTATATATTGCCTGTATTTGAACTTAAAATAGGAAAGCGAAAATGTGTTGTCTGAGATATTGGTAGTCATACAGGTAAGTTCCGTTTTGAAATGGGTGGAGTTTAAGTTGCTATGGAGACTCATGATGTCACTGCTTGAGGGGCTCCGTTTTCATTTAGGTGTCTTTTGGAGTGGAAGGGTGAATGCCAGAACGCAAGAACTCACGCAAGAAAAAATAGTATTGTCCGAAGGCATGGCTCTTAGCCACTTATCTGAATTCTGCATGGAAATACAAATAATCACATTCTGACAAAGGCACGAGTAAACTTTCTCCGCAGTTTGATCAAAGGTAGGCTATTGTACAGTAGGTTATTCATTCTCTTTCATATGTTTTGTATGCATTTTCGAGTTCTTAGATCAGTTCGAACATGCATGTTATTCTTATTGAAACTTCCATTGTATGCGATTGCGATAGAATAGATGCATGAGCTCATTTTGCAATAGTTAGTTACATGATGATGTTATTTGATTTGAACCGCTGTGCATACGTGAATCCGGACAAGCAATGGAGGGCTATCAGGTGCTCCAACGGGGGCGGCATCGGATGCTGAAAAAGTTGGCGCTTCAGTTTAGTAACAAAGCAATAACATGCTACGGTAGTCATGTTGTTCTGCATTGGTGTTTCCCAACACCTTCATAATAACATCAAGAGAAGTTAGAGGGTCATAATTCGGGCTGATATTGAACTGGTATCAGTAAAGGCGCGCGAGTTGTACCGAGGTAAAATAAGTTTTATATTGGATATTCGGTTTTCTCCGTCAATAGCTATTGAACCAATGACGTATATAAACCCCGGATTGCTGATGCTATGTATTGGCCATTGAGAGACTTTGAAGCCACCTGTTGGCCATATTGGCTCTCCCTAGTTCGAGCAATCCTCCATTAGAATGAAGGGAATTTGTTGATGTAGTGAGGACAGCAACATTATTACTCTCCAAAAAAATACTTGAAAGAAAATGTTGTATATTTTAATGTTATTTTCTTTATGTTTAGCTCACGTTATATCAATTTTAAAGTATGCATTAAGGTGTCTGTAATAGAATAAATGTATCAGAAACTAAACTAAATGATTTTCTATAACTTCCTAAATATTTTTTACAAGTGAGGAGGAGTGCCAAGATTGATGCGCGGTGGTTCCAATACAGCGCCCCTTGTCAGTCATCCATTGAACCAAGCATGCCATGACTACGAGCATGTTCAATTCTAAACCCCACACAAAAAAAGCTGTAAAGCAAACGTATTTGTTTACATTTTGTTTATAAAATACTTTTTCTGCTAACCGATCCCTCTGTATAAATTTTAGTTTTTAATCCTGGTGCTGCGTTCCTGTGAGTTAATGTGCGGCGGCTAATTGTAAAACTAATAGGCTATGTGTTTGTAGATGAAAACTACAGCAGCCAAGGTGATAATGGCTGGGGTCATTTTTGCTTGTTTTTGCTGTTCTCCAAATAGCATTAATCCCAGATTTTAATCCCCGGATTTGGATTTCAATCTTCAATAGTCCTTAAACCAAGCTTGCCATCACTATGATAATTATATATTCTGCATCAAGGGTGGATAGAGAACAGTCCACATCTATTATTACACATTTTTTAAATATCGTTTTCATAATCACGGCACACTTGTTTAAGACCTATTGAAGATTGAGCACCCCCCCCCCCCCCTCAAAAAGGGAAAAAAATCCTAAATAGGAAATGTGTGTATTGTTCTCCATCCCTCCCTGATTCAGAATATAACATTTTCATAGTAATGGCACGCTTAGTTGAAAAGCTATTGCTGAGAGAAGACCGAATATCCAATATTAAACTAACTTCACCTTGGTGCAAATTCTAGGATATTTCATAATCTCTCTATATTCTTCTTTTTAAACCTCTATTCTGAATTACACGTTTGAACAATGTGCATTTCAGTGGCTGTTTTGATTCAAATATTTCCTGACCTGTCGAATATCTAGGGCTATCTTTATCGCGTTTGCAACAGAACCTTGCTCATCTCCATGTGTAGCCTACATTTGTGGACTCTTGTTGAATTTGGATGTCACACCATTGCAATATTTATTCTGCAAAAAAAATCTTGAGGTTGTGCAACTGTCAAATTGATTCGGTAGGCTACAGCTTTGACATGTCAACAAATGTGTGTGGTGCGCTTGTTTCTACTTACTAGTATTTCAGTTTATACTGAATCACTGGTGTTACATGATCCGAAATGTAAACAGGACGGCGCAATAAGGAAGACACTTTGCTTTGTCTCCCAGAGTTGTAGTGCATTACTTGTTACGTTTGCAAGGAACTGTTGTGGGTCATTCCGGGGTCGTGGTTCATTTGTTCTTTACCGTATGGAGCTTTTGGAGCACAAAGTCTTGTTTCTAGCGTCGCTTGTCTCACAGAGTTTTCTCATGGATGGAGTTCAAAGTCAATATATGCTAATGAGCAAATGGGAAGATCTGGTTTGAAGAGTGGTGTGGGTGGCTTGTTGTTATGGAAGATGAGGCAAGATGTTTTTTTGCCAGCAATTAGGCCTACTGTTAAAGGTTTGAAACAGGTGCTACTAAAGAAGACACTGAAGGATTGGCTTATTAGTCGTACACACAACTTTGTTATTTCATTTTTTTTTTTACACTATAAGGTTCTATCTTTATTTTTGTCTAAATGTAGTTATTGACAAAGCCTAGTTAGGTTCATTGATCTTTACCTATATACACCAATTCGTGTTAAGTTCAAATGAATACAAGGTAAAAAAAAATAGCTGACACCATTCAAACCAATGAGGGTTCGGCACTTTAAAGCCAATTATCTCAGAATCATCTTTTTGCAGATAGAACTTTATTGTCCCAAGCTCTCAAGCCAAAATTGAGCTAACCATGGCCGAATATCACCTAAAATATAAACACACGTCAAGGAACTTACAAATGAGGTTTGATTTTGTCAACAACGTGGACTGAACCCTCTCACCTGTCAACTATCACGTCAATAACTCTAGCCCACCGTTATTGTTGTTGTGATTAGCAGTGCAGACTAGAAGAAGCCCTAGGCACCAAGGCCATCCTCTCCCACGCTACTGTTTTCACACCGTCTTCCAGTCACTGGCCCTATCAAAACAGGAAGAACAACAACAGTGGCAGCAGTGCTAGATAGCAGCCACTTTGTAATCTCACTTTTGTAATCTCACTTTGAGTTGAGGTTTCACAGGGCTTTATTCAAGGTTAAACAGAGGTCGGGGAAGATGATATCTCTCTGTGCACAGTGGAAGTGGATGACTCCATACCGAATGACTCACGCTCTTTTACAATTTCCACCCCCCAAGTCTCTCTTTCTCTCACTCCCTGATCCCTCAACCCGTAACAAAACCAGCGACGTTTCATTTCCTTCTCTACTAATCATGCCTGTAAAGACCTGGATCACCCAAGGGAGATGAGATAGCTGCCCATGGCCCCGTCCTCTCTGCTGGGTATTGGATGAGCACGCACTGGAGCGCTTGATTGATCAAACCTCCTCTCCTCTCCCCTCCCACACACTCGCATGCACACACACACACATGGACACACACACACACCTTCCACGAGGGAGCTGAGCTGTGCCATGGCTTGCCTGGTCCTCAGTGTGAGGGATTACAGCCGCCATGTTAGGACAGCTATCTGCAGCTATGTGTACAGCCAGGCCACTTTACTCTACCTGATACATTGGATGGTTCAGGCAGTTGCAGGGTGAACACAGTTGCAGAGTGGACACAAAATTACTTGCACACAGTTGCAGGGTAGACACAATTGCAGGGTGGACACAAAATGACTTTTAAGGGTCTATCAAAGTCCAAAACGTGTATGCGTACGCACAGCAGTGTTCTAGAATATTGGACCGTTGGCTTTCGTTCGTACCTTTCGAATTCTCAGCGCAGCTTAAGCAATTTCTCCAACCTTCACGCCATTCAAGTGAATAGAAGACGCGGAAGACGTTGGCTGGGAATTTTGGGGAGGAGCGGACGGTGTTCTCAGAGCCTTGTAGCTATGTTACCATGGGCCGCCGTACTATCGCGGAATAATGCTTTAGACACAGTTGCGGGGGGACACATTACAGGGTGGACACAAAATGACTTGGACACAGTTGCATGGTGAACTAATTGGGAAGTAAGCCTCTCTATTCCTTACGGATTGTGTTTTTAGTGGCAAAATGAACACTGTGGACAGCCTCTTGGTAATCAACGTCTAGGCCTACTGGAGTAGCCAATGACATGTAATTACCATAATATAATACAAAAGTATTTGACAAAGTGAAATGCTGAAGAAAATACATATATTGAGAATTACACACCATAAAGCAGTTCATTGAGCTGTACATTTAAATAAAAAAACAGTGAAGAGAAGACTGGAAAGTTAGAAGAGCGAGTCTGAAGGGCATGGGTTGGATTCAAACCCATGTCAACTCTGGTATACACTGGGTACCAAACATTAGGGACACCTTACTAATATTGAGTTGCACCCCCTTCTGAACAGCCTCAATTCGACGGGGCGCGGAAGATGGAAGACGTCGAAAGCGTTCCACGGGGATGCTGGCCCACACTGACTCCAATGCTTCCAACAGTTGTGTCGCTGGATGTCCTTTGGGTGGTGGACCATTCTTGAAACATGGGGAAACTGTTGAGCGTGAAACACCCAGCAGAGTTGCAGTTATGACACAAACCGGTGTGCCTGGCACCTACTACTATACCCCGTTCAAAGGCACTTAAAAATGTTGCCTTGCCCACTCACCCTCTGAATGACACACCTAGAAAATTCATGTCTCAATTATCTCTTAAAAATCCTTCTTTAACCGGTCTCCTCCCCTTCATCTACACTGATTGAAGTGGATTTAACAAGTGACATCAATAAAGGATTATAGCTTTCACCTGGATTCACCTGGTCAGTGTATGTCATGGAAAGAGCAGGTGCTATTTGAGCAATATGGCACGAGGGGGTGTGGTATATGGCCAATATACCACGGCTAAGGGCTGTTCTCATGCACGACACAACGTGGAGTTCCTGGATACAGCCCGTAGCCATGGTTTATTGGCCATATACCACGAACACCCGACGTGCTTTATTGCTATTATAAACTGGTTACCAAAGTTATTAGAGCATTAAAAATAAATGTTATGTCATACCCGTGGTATACAGTCTGATATAACGTACCACTGCTGTCAGCCAATCAGCATTCAGGACTCGAACCACCCAGTTTATAATAATGTTTTGTATACTTAGTGTATGTGTGCTAGGGTATGTGGCACTAACCGCTAGATCACACGGGACACAGGCTGTACATTGTCTTTGGAAGCTCCATGGTTTATCAGCTGTCACGTTCAGAATCACAATCCATAAAACTCATTGAGTGACTCATATCAGCAGATCAAGTACAGTTGAAGTCGGAAGTTTACATACACTTAGGTTGGAGTCTTTAAAACTCGTTTGACAACCACGCCACACGTTTCTTGTTAACAAACAATAGTTCTGGCAAGTTGGTTAGGACATCTACTTTGTGCATGACACAAGACATTTTTCAAACAAATGTTTACAGACAGATTATTTAACTTATAATTCACTGTATCACAATTTCAGTGGGTCAGAAGTTTACATACACTAAGTTGACTGTGCCTTTAAACAGCTTGGAAAATTCCAGAAAATGATGTCATGGCTTTCGAAGCTTCTGATAGGCTAATTGGTATCATTTGAGTCAATTGGATGTGTACCTGTGGATGTATTTCAAGGCCTACCTTCAAACTCAGTGCCTTTTTTTCTTGATATCATGGGAAAATCAAAAGAAATCAGCCAAGTATCTATATCCACTGTAAAACGAGTCCTTTATTAACATAACCTGAAAGGCCGCTCAGCAAGGAAGAAGCCACTGCTCCAAAACAGTCATAAACAAGCCAGACTACGGTTTGCAACTGCACATGGGGACATGTCCTCTGGTCTGATGAAACAAAAATAGCACTAATGGCCATAATGACCATCGTTATGTTTGGAGGAAAAGGGGGATGCTTGCAAGCCGAAGAACACCATGTTGTGGGGAGCTTTGCTGCAGCAGGGACTGGTGCGCTTCACAAAACAGATGGCATCATGAGGAGGAAAATTATGTGGATATATTGAAGCAACATCAGTCAGGAAGTTAAAGCTTGGTTGCAAATGGGCCTTCCAAATGGATAATGACCCCAAGCATACTTCCAAAGTTGTGGCAAAATGGCTTAAGGACAACAAAGTCAAGGTATTGGAGTGGCCATCACAAAGCCCTGACCTCAATCCTATAGAAGATTTGTGGGCAGAACTGAAAAAGCGTGTGCAAGCAAGGAGGCCTACAAACCTGACTCAATTACACCAGCTCTGTCAGGAGGAATGGGCCAAAATTCACCCAACTTATTGTGAGAAGCTTGTGGAAGGCTACCTGAAACATTTGACCCAAGTTAAACAATTTAAAGGCAATGCTACCAAATACTAATTGAGTTTACGTAAACTTCTGACTCACTTGGAATGTGATGAAAGAAATAAAAGCTGAAAGAAATAATTATCTCTACTATTATTCTGACATTTCACATTCTTAAAATAAAGTGGTGATCCTAACTGACCTAAGACAGGGAATTTTTACTAGGATTAAATGTCAGGAATTGTGACAAACTGAGTTTAAATGTATTTGGCTAAGGTGTAAGGCTAAGGTGCTTCAACTGTATATCTTCTCCCTTCCGTCTGAGAATTTATTCAATGTTTGCAACATTTGTCCGATCCCTTGCATACCTCTCTCCCCAGGATGGTGGCCCAGCTACTCTGTTATTCCTTAACACCAAGGTCAGCTAGATAACAGTGGCACAGGGAGAAGCAACTCTCCCTCTCTGGCTGGAATTTGAGATCATCCACGGAGAGAGAGAAATACTGTCTCTGAACACATGCAGGAAAAAAGTTCCAGTGTGATTCATTTGATTTATTAATTCTTATTGTCAGAGTTGATAGTACTATATTACTATAGTTCTGTATTATATGTTAAATAACCTGAGGTGGTGTGGTGTAATGGTTTGGATTCTAGACCACTTCAAGAAGTCTTACACGATTGCAAGTCTACTATGCCGTTCTGCTATGTGCATTGTGATACTGAAATTATTATTAGAAGACGTTAAGTAAACATCGATGAATATGTCGATGGACTGTTTAAAAGGAATCATATTGGATGTATATTTTGACTTTCTCCCTTGGTTTCAAAGCTTGTGTTTCAAATGAGACAAGGTAATACATTCCTCCAAACCGTCCAACCGAGATACTGAGGTATTTTCGTAAAGTGCCACTTTGTCATGGCTCTTATTCCTGTGTGTCTGGATTCACACAATCACATCAGTGTAGCAGGCATCCGTCCAGACATCTGTTTTTAATCAGCCCCTCTGAGCAGTTTTGACGGCTGTCAGAACAGGAGGCGGGAGCTGAGGCCATTTAATGGTCTCTGCTCAGCTCCGCCAGCCACTCCTCCACAAGTGCCATTTTCAGATCCGAAAGGCTCTTCTGACTGAAACAAATGATGTCCGAGGGGCTTGGGGGGGTTAACGACAGGTATGAGTTCACCTGCCAGCCTAGGGGGTAGAGGGGTTAAAGTGGGGGGCTGGGGTTGGAGGTTGTTGGTGTGCAACCCCACGAATGAGGGGACAAGTGACCCATAGATTGGCGCCGGGGCTTAATCCTGAGGGACAGGGGGGACACGACGAGGGCTGGGGGTTAAGCCTCTTTGACAAAACCAGACCTGATCAGACCTGATAACACCCCCAGACAGACAACAACAGACATGCAAAGAAAATGCACCCGCCTCCCAAACGTTAAAAAGCTTTTCACAAGACCTTCCCCTTGTACTGTAAAATAAATTGCACACCCTCCCTCCTGATACAATTAACTCATGTTTACGACCACAAATAACAATAACTGTAGTGACCCTCTGTTTATAAACGTGGATATCGACTTTGTCACTTCAGCATGCTTTTGTGGCTCGGTCGATGCCACGCAGGGCTACGGGCCAGAAGGTTAAGTGTTCGCCGACCACCACAGATGAGCTAACTTTCCCTGCCTTGTTTATTACACTACGATCAGAGTCGGCTGCAGACAATGCTCAGGTAGAAATCTTTTTTTTTTTTTTTTTAAATGTTGATGCTAAATTTATAATTCTATAAAATCTACAGTATGCAATACATTTTTTATTTAACTAGGCAAGTCAGTTAAAAACGAATTCTTATTTACAATGACGGCCTACACCGGCCAAACCCGGACAGCGCTGGGCCAATTGTGCGCCACCCTATGAGACTCCCAATTGCGGCCGGTTGTGATACAGCCTGCTTACACCAGGACATGAACACTGACGATTTTGCTGTGCATAAACTGTCGAGAGTAGACCCACAACTGATCCAAATGCAATGAAATATTCAAATCATAGGGCTTTTGCGCCGGTATTCAAATGTTTTTTCTTTTTCACTGCAGTTTACAGCCTAGAGTAGAATTTTCTACTCACTTGAAGACAATAATGCAATTATTCATTGTGTTGTAGGCTAGTCTACGTAGGATCATTTGTATTGTCCCTAAACAAGATCAATAGGGGAACTTTTTGAGCTGCGTGTCTCATGTCTTCACTGTTCTTTGACGCGCAATGACGCACCTGCCCGCTCTGCTTATATTGAAAATTGGTTTGTGTGTGATATGATGCTAGGTAGCCTATTGCAGATATGGAGAAACTATCCACCTTACACTATTGTCACTGTGATTTGTGGATAGAAGGCACGATAGACAGTTAGACTGGTAGGCTATATTAACCTGTGGTATACAGTAGTTAGCATGCGGAAAAGCGTAGTGCATAAGGGAAGTACCAAAGCACCTTGATATACAGTAGGGGAGGCGCATGCAAGCAGATTAGGAGATTTGGCTAGTATGGAAGAAATTATATAGTAAAACCTGCAGAAGAGCAAATGTAAACCAGAGAAAAATGCACTACCCTCCCCTGTGCCCAATAAAACAACACACAACTCTATCCAAATCCCCCCAAAAATAACTTAGACAACCCTCACCTAGTTTGAACAACCCCCACCACAGTGAATTTCAAACGGTCCCTAAATCAGACTGGTTCAGCTAATCTTCATGTGTAGCAGGATTCTACGGAATGAGACACAACAGCTCTGTTTGCAGTGGCGTACATTCTTCAAAATGCTGGGTTGTTTGGATGACCCAACTGCTGATTGTCTGCCGTCACTAGCACGAAAACTAAATACAGGCACAGACTGTGTGTGGGAAAAGACTTGAGACTCTCTCCAATACAAAAGTTATGTGCATCCTTTCAAGCACACCCTTCTCATTAACCTGTGGTGAGTTATTCACAATTTTTGATGAGCAAATAAGGTTTTATATGTAAGATGGCTAAGTAAAGAGCAAAATTAATTTATTATTATTATTATTTGTGCCCTGGTCATATAAGAGCTCTTTGTCACTTCCCACGAGCCGGGTTGTGACAAACTTACACTCATTCTTATGTTTAATAAATGTATCGTATGGTGTGTGGCAGGCTTACAGTGATGGCAAAAAACATCATTTGAGAGTGCGCTGACCCTGGTGCTAGGGGAGGGTACGTAGCAGAATGTTTAAAGGGGTACGGGACTATAAAAAGTTTGGGAACCACTCCCATAGATGAATTGTGTAAACTTTTAATTATATTTGCTGACACCCTACAGTCAAATTTTGGCACCCTATACCCTTTGTAACAGTCCTGACCTATTTATGTTAGTTTTTATGTGTTTTTGGTCAGGGCATGTGTTTTGGGTGGGCAGTCTATGTTACCTGTTTCTATGTTGGTTTCGGTTTGCCTGGTATGGCTCTTGATTAGAGGCAGGTGGTTTGCATTTTCCTCTAATCAAGAGTCATATTTAGGTAGGGCATTATCACTGTGTGTTTGTGGGTGATTGTCTCCTGTGATGTCTTCGTCGTTGTCGATGTGTTTCACTTACGGGACTGTTTGGCTGTTCGTGTGTTTCGATGTAACGTTCCTGTCCGTGAGTTTACGTTTGTTATGTGAGTTTATGTTCAGGTTCCGTTCTACGTCGTTTGTTATTTTGTAAGTTTTGAAAGTGTTTGTTTTCGTTGTCATCGGTGTTCGTTATAAAATAAAGATGGCATATTTCCCAGACTCCGCATTTTTGGTCAGAAGATCCTTCTCTCCTCACCTCATCTGAGGATGAGGAAAGCGACAGCTATGACAGAATCACCCACCAAAATACAGAGACCAAGCGGTATGGGAAAAATGCTCGACGGAGCAACAAGGACTTTTGGACTTGGGAGGAGATCCTGTCTGGTAGAGGACCCTGGGCGCAAACTGGAGGAAATCGCTGCTCTCGTGAGAAGAGTGAGGCAGCCACAGCCCAGGAGCGCTGGTATGAGGAGGCAGCTAGGAGACGTGGATGGAAGCCGGAGATTCAAGCTCGTAACCGGAATTATGAGGGGACACGTCTTGCACGGAAGCCCGAAAAGCCCGTGAGTAACTCCCAAAAATTTCTTGGGGGGGGGCTAAGGGGTTGTGGGCCAAGGGCAGGTAGGAGACCTGCGCCCACTTCCCAGGCTAACCGTGGAGAGCGGGAGTACGGGCAGACACCGTGTTACGCAGTAGAGCGCACGGTGTCTCCTGTACGTGTGCATAGCCCAGTGCGGGTTATTCCACCTCCCCGCACTGGTAGGGCTAGATTGGGCATTGAGCCAGGTGTCATGAGGCCGGCTCAACGCGTCTGGTCTCCAGTGCGTCTCCTCGGGCCGGCATACATGGCACCTGCCTTACGCATGGTTTCCCCGGTTCGCCTGCATAGCCCAGTGCGGGCTATTCCACCTCGCCGCACTGGCAGGGCGACCGGGAGCATTCAACCAGGTAAGGTTGGGCAGGCTCAATGCTCAAGAGAGCCAGTACGCCTGCACGGTCCGGTATTTCCGGCGCCACCTCCCCGCCCCAGCCTAGTACCTACAGTGCCTATATTACGCACTAGGCTACCAGTGCATTTCCAGAGCCCTGTTCCTCCTCCACGCACTCTCCTTATAGTGCGTGTATCCAGTTCGGTGCCTCCAGTTCCGGCCCCACGCACTAAGCCACCTGTGCGTCTCCCAAGTCCTGTACACACTGTCACTTCTCCCCGTACTAGTCCTGAGGTGCGTGCCCTCAGCCAGGTGCCACCAGTGCCGGTACCACGCACCAGGTATAGAGTACGCTTTGAGAGTTCAGTGTGCCCTGTCTCTGCTCCCCGCACTAGTAGGAAGGTGCTTATCATTAGCACGGTGCCTCCAGTTCCGGCACCACGCACCAGGTCTACAGTGCGCCATATCCGGCCAGAGCCATCCGTCTCCCCAGCGCCATCTGAGCCATCCGTCTCCCCAGCGCCATCTGAGCCATCCGTCTCCCCAGCGCCATCTGAGCCATCTGTCTTCCCAGCGCCATCTGAGCCATCCGTCTTCCCAGCGCCATCTGAGCCATCCGTCTGCCAGGAGCCTGCAAAGCCGCCCGTCTGCCATGAGCCTGCAAAGCCGCCCGTCTGCCATGAGCCTACAGAGCCGTCAGCCAGACAGGAGCCGCTAGAGCCATCAGCCAGACAGGAGCCGCTAGAGCCGTCAGCCAGACAGGATCTGCCAGAGCCGCCAACCAGACAGGATCTGCCAGAGCCGCCAACCAGACAGGATCTGCCAGAGCCGCCAACCAGACAGGATCTGCCAGAGCCGCCAACCAGACAGGATCTGCCAGAGCCGCTAACCAGACAGGATCTGCCAGAGCCGTCAGTGAGCCATGAGCAGCCAGAGCCGTCAGTGAGCCATGAGCAGCCAGAGCCGTCAGTGAGCCATGAGCAGCCAGAGCCGTCAAAGAGCCATGAGCAGCCAGAGCCGTCAGTGAGCCATGAGCAGCCAGAGCCGTCAGAGAGCCATGAGCAGCCAGAGCTGTCAGAGCGCCATGAGCGTCGTGAGCCGTCAGCCTGCCATGAGCGTCGAGAGCAGTCAGCCTGCCATGAGCGTCGAGAGCCGTCAGCCTGCCATGAGCGTCGAGAGCCGTCAGCCTGCCATGAGCGTCGAGAGCCGTCAGCCTGCCATGAGCGTCGAGAGCCGTCAGCCTGCCATGAGCGTAGAGAGCCGTCAGTCTGCCATGAGCGTCGAGAGCCGTCAGCCAGCATGGACCTGCCAGAGCCGTCCAAACAGGACCTGCCAGAGTCCTTCAGCCGGGATCTGCCCCTTGTCCCGGTGTTGCCCCTTGTCCCGGTGCTGCCCCTTGTCCCGGTGCTGCCCCTTGTCCCGGTGCTGCCCCTTGTCCCGGTGCTGCCCCTTGTCCCGGTGCTGCCCCTTGTCCCGGTGCTGCCCCTTGTCCCGGTGCTGCCCCTTGTCCCGGTGCTGCCCCTTGTCCCGGTGCTGCCCCTTGTCCCGGTGCTGCCCCTTGTCCCGGTGCTGCCCCTTGTCCCGGTGCTGCCCCTTGTCCCGGTGCTGCCCCTTATTCCAGTGATGGTCCTTATCCTGGTGCTGCCCCTTGTTTTTGTGCTGCCCCTTGTCCCGGTGCTACCCCTTGTCCCGGTGCTGCCCCTTGTTCCGGTGCTAGCTGATTATTTAGGGGAAGGTAATGTTTGGGTGGTCAGTGGTAGGGGTAGACAGAAGAGGGGAGTGACTATGGTGGTATGGGGACAGCGTCCGGAACCGGAACCACCACCGTGGTCAACTGCCCACCCGGACCCTCCCCTGGACTTTGTGCTGGTGCGCCCGGCGTTCGCACCTTGGGGGGGGGGGTACTGTAACAGTCCTGACCTATTTATGTTAGTTTTTATGTGTTTTTGGTCAGGGCATGTGTTTTGGGTGGGCAGTCTATGTTACCTGTTTCTATGTTGGTTTCGGTTTGCCTGGTATGGCTCTTGATTAGAGGCAGGTGGTTTGCATTTTCCTCTAATCAAGAGTCATATTTAGGTAGGGCATTATCACTGTGTGTTTGTGGGTGATTGTCTCCTGTGATGTCTTCGTCGTTGTCGATGTGTTTCACTTACGGGACTGTTTGGCTGTTCGTGTGTTTCGATGTAACGTTCCTGTCCGTGAGTTTACGTTTGTTATGTGAGTTTATGTTCAGGTTCCGTTCTACGTCGTTTGTTATTTTGTAAGTTTTGAAAGTGTTTGTTTTCGTTGTCATCGGTGTTCGTTATAAAATAAAGATGGCATATTTCCCAGACTCCGCATTTTTGGTCAGAAGATCCTTCTCTCCTCACCTCATCTGAGGATGAGGAAAGCGACAGCTATGACACCCTTAATAATCCCGCCTCCTGAATCCAAGTGTTTGACATGGAAACGAGACCAATAACTTTCATGTAGAAGCAACAGTCATTTTTCATACTTTAGTCATCATACTTTGATCTGGTTTCATCCAAATATCATCCAATTTCATGATTTTGACTGTTCATGACTGAAATCCGTGATGGGCAGAACAGCACCACTCACCACCCCAGGCGGATTTGTTATTGTTTTTATTTTGAGGAAATGACCATCCAGCATCGTGGTAAAAAAAAGGGTTGTACATACTCTGCTGTTCTATCGCACGTGTGCAATGATGTTTGAGGGGAAAAAACTGTGTTTCTTTTTTGAAGTAACGTCTTTGTTTGTTTCTAATATCGCAAACGGACGTGGCAGTTTCACCGCTAAGGATTCAATATTTAACCGGCACCCTATTCCCTATATAGTGCACTACTTTTTTTGGGGGGGGGGGGCATTCCCCTACCTCCACCGTCTCCCTGCATCCCTTTGCTTGGACCACGCCCAACATCTGGACTCCACCTTGTGCCAAAGGTGCGTGGCTGACTAACTTCAAAGTACACCCAGTCAGGAGAGAGAAGGCACGCAGGATGATTTCACCACTGACAAACCCCTGGAAACTTGAAGAAGGTATTTTCATGGACGTTAGTTTTAAAATGCTTTATGGATGACATTGATGATATACTGTAAACCTGTATTGGATTTGACAGTGGTTGTGATGTGACATGATTTGAGATGTCTTAGAAGTCACAGAGAGACAGGATGGCTGTGCTTCTCCTAATAGTTGCCCTAGATCCTATTGTGTGTGCATTTAAAAGTATAAATCTCCGTAGATTTAATGCCAACTTTATAGTTCTCACTGTACGTGTTAGGATACATCATACATTTTGCCACTAAACGTCTTATTTTGTGGGGATTTTGTTTGCAGATTTTAATTTATATTCAGAATTGATCAAAGGGACAGCCAAAATTGATAAATGGGCCAGATCTGGCCTGCTTGCCACCTGTTGACTATCCCTGATATACTGTATAAAGGTGTGTACAGAGTTGCCTTGGAATCATGGCTTGTGAAACCGGTCGATGCACCTCACTGCAGGGAAAGAAGTTTTCCCTAAGCCTCTCTAGCAACACGGTTATTTGTTTACACTGTGTTTGAGTTCATATTTGTTTCCCATTCTCATATGGAATAAATCATGTTTTGGATGCTGGCTGAGCACCAGAATCAGTATCAGATGTCACTGGAGAAGGACTGTCTGTTGATAACAGGTTCTCTCAGCAGGTGTGTGTGTGAACGAGAGAGCTGAAGGTGTGTGTGTGTGTGTGTGTGTGTGCGCACTGGGATTACAGGAAATAAAAACAATAAGATAGATTTGGTTAAGTAATGTCAGACCTAATGAGATGTTCATTGTGTGACTAAGAGTGTGTTTCTGTGAATGTGTGTGTGTGTGTTCGTGCTGCTGTGTGTGTTTGTTCGTACCCTTTTACCCGCCCACCCCTCCCTTGGATCATTTGGTGTGGTTAGAGTAGAGGGGTATGAGTGGTTCCCAGTAAGCATTAATTAGACACATAATAATAATAATAATCATTTATTAAACTTCTATAGCACTTTTCATAGAATCTCAAGGTTCTTCAAGAGCAAAAAACTAAGCAAAATACAGTATCATGACAGGTTATCATGACAGGTTATCATGACAGGTTATCATGACAAGTCTTTGAATGCTACATCCTCTTAAGATGGTTTGGGTCTGTTCAAATCAAATGTTATTTATCACATACAAATGTAGCAGATCTTATTGCGGGTGTAGCGAAATGCTTGTGTTTCTAACAGTGCAGTAATATCTAACAATTCACAACAATACACACAATACACACAACCTAAAAGTCAAATAATAAATGTTAGGATGAGCAATGTCGGAGTGGCATAGACTAAAATACAGTAGAATAGAATACAGAATATACATATGAGACGAGTAAAGCAAAAATATGTAAACATTATTAAAATGACTAGTGTTCAATTATTAAAGTGGTCAGGGATTTCAAGTCTATGTATATGGGGCAGCAGCCTGTAAGGTGCAGAGTTACGTAACCAGGTGGAAGCTACCTAGTGATGGCTGTTTAACAGTCTGATGGCCTTGAGATAGAAGCTGTTTTTCAGTCTCTCGGTCCCAGCTTTGATGCACCTGTACTGACCTCGCCTTCTGCATGATAGCGAGGTGAACAGGCAGTGGCTCGGGTGGTTGTTGATCTTTTTGACCTTCCTGTGACATCGGGTGCTGTAGGTGTCCTGGAGGGCAGATAGTTTGCCCCCGGTGAAGCGTTGTGCAGACTGCACTACCCTCTGGAGAGCCTTGCGGTTGAGGGCGGTGCAGTTACCGTACCAGATGTTGATACAGCCCGACAGGATGCTCTCGATTGTGCATCTGTAAAAGTTTGTGAGTGTTTTAGGTGACAAGCAACATTTCTTCAGCCTCCTGAGGTTGAAGAGGCGCTGTTGCGCCTTCTTCACCACACTGTCTGTGTTGGTGGACCATTTCAGATCATCAGTGATGTGTACGCCAAGGAACTTGAAGCTTTCCACCTGCTCCACTGCGGTCCCGTCGATGTGGATAGGGGCCCGCTCCCTCTGCTGTTTCCTGAAGCCCACGAACAGCTCCTGTTGTTTTGACGATATTGAGTGAGAGGTTATTTTCCTGGCTGTTTCATGGCTTAAGCGGATTGAGCTGGTCAGAGGATGGCAGATGATGGTGATGCGGTCTGCTGATGATTTTGTAGAGGGCAAGTCGTATAGCCACTGGATTTCTCTTCTTCCACTCGGTGTAACACCCACTTGGGTGATGCCTCAGCAACTCTGGGCGCCAAAAAGCTCACCTGACAAAGTTCAGAATAGTAGCCAGTCGTCCTCAATATGAGACCTCTGCCTCGGTACTGCTGTGTCTCCCCTTACTCTCGAGCTTCAGGCGACTCCTCAAATGATGTTCTCAAAAGATCAGGAACTGGCACCCAGGTGAAAGAAAAAAGCTGGTATTGTGTCCAGATGCCTTTTTTCTAAACGTTATCCAGCTAGTTAGCCAAGCCAAAAAGATTTGACCTGTCAGTCAATCTGCAAATCCGTTGCTTAAAAACACCAGATATATCTTTTTTAACACTTACAAATCGCACAAATATGTACAATATTTACAGAGCTCTCTGCCTATGCATCCTCACTGCGCCATGGCAACCACGGAAACATAATATAACACCTTCATAATGGGGATCAGGCCCCTGCAATGTTTCTTCACTCTGAAGAAACTACAACTAGGTTCTGTCTCAAATGGCACCCTCTGGTCAAAAGTAGTGCACTATATAGGGAAAGGGGTGCCATTTGGGACGCATTCCTGGTGATTTATTCTCAGACGAGGCGTTAAATTAATTGCGAGAGAATGTGGGAAGTGTGATGCTAAGACGACTTTTCGTATTAGGCACGGCCAACAAATGTGTATTTAATCAGATATTGCTTAGCTAGCTAACCAAGCTAATATCTCACATTTCTCATCACCTTTTCCCCTGTCTTCACTCTGCTGTATTTTAATGTATAGGCCTAAAGATACAGTAATATGGAAATTACAGTTGATACATATTGGATTACGTTGTCCATGCAACAAACCCACAACCCTGGCGTGTGTGCTTATGTGCCCGCATATGATGTGTGCGTGTGTCTGTCTGTGTGTGTGTACCTGCATGTGTGTCTGCACATGTGTGTGTTTGACCTGAAAGAACAAGCAGCGCTGTGGGCGTGTGCTTGATAAGGCTTTCTTTGTTCTGAGAACTTCTGACTACAGGCTCCAAGCCATATTCCCATCTTCAGATTCATCAGAGAGGCTTATGGTTACACTGGCCAGGACACACTTTCTGGAGACTGGAGAAGTTCAGTTGAGGATGACAGGATTGAGTGTGTGTGTGTGTGCGTGCGGGTGTGGGTCCCCAATGAAAACTAGCAGGGCAGTTATTACGGGAAAGCCGGAAACGTCAGAAGGGATCATGTTGTGCTAATGTTATGACATTAAGGAGCAAGTCTGGACAGGACGTGATGCCAGAGCTCTGTCAGCAAATAGTTGGTGTGTGTGTGTGTGTGTGCATGCAAGTGTCTGTGTGGGTGCACGGAAAGTACAGTAATGAGTAAATTATCTACAAAGAACCTGTAAAACTCTGGCTTGCATAACCCCCAAGTTGCACGACAGTTACAAGCAGCAGTAAATAACAGTACCAGTTAAATGACCCTGCAGCGTGCAACGTATCCCCAGACTAACAACCTCGTATTATTTTGAACCTTTCTCCAGCCTTTCAGACATTTCTGTTCTCCTGTAACTTAAATACTGTGCAACATAATGGAAATGAACTTGCTAGTAAACTATGGTGAATTAGGGTTGGGCTGTGTCCAGATTTTCATATCCTCATACCGTCCTTCTCTCATCCCAGGATTTATGCTATTACCGGTTTAGTACATAAGGGGGCACCAAAAAAAATGCAAAAAACCCATTGGGCTTCTATTACCAGAATGCTAACAGAATTAGCACAAGTAATAGCACATTTCCGTGGAGGCTGCTAGCTAAATATGCTAATGAGCACAAACGAAAATAAACAAATTGCAAAGACGGGCAATCCAGCTCATAAAGTTATACATATATATGTAGGAGGTACCGTATGTCATTTTTGGTGAGTTTGGACATTTACAAGCGAATGTGAACGAGAGAAGTGCAAATGAACAAAGTTTTGACGAATGCTTGTCTGAAGGAAGACCAGTACTGGCTCTGGAGCAGCATGTGTACAAGCTGTGTCTGCGTGGAGTCTGGAGTCGCTAGGGCAACGGGCCTACCTGCTCTGCTCGGAGACGATTGGGGAAGAGCAGACGGGCCGAGAACGGAGAGGAGAAAAAAACGCAAGGAAATCAAAAGATAGCAGTGGCAGCTGTACCGATAAATCATCCAAAGGGCTTTGACTTCTCAAACATGGCAGAAAGCTAACACAATATGAGGCCCCGTCATTCAGCCATAACTACCAAGTTAAACTTAGGGGTCGCATTTATGCAGAATTATTCATTTTTCACACAGAAAAAAAAACTACACGCAGATCTAAAATGCTTCTTATTGTATTTTCTGCTCGGCATCAGACTAATTTGTGCTTCAGTTGCACTTCTCCACTCTAATGAGAATTCATGAACGGGCATTCTATAAGCAGACAGCGCTCTGACTGACGTGTAGCTACTTTTCTCAGTGTAGCCAGCCTACTTTTCTCCTGTAATATGCAAAATCAACTTTAAGCAAGACGCAAAAAATACCTTGATTTTTCGTTGTAAGCTTATTTGCTTGTTTGGCTGCCAGCCAAATAGCATTGTACTTCTGTTGTCATCTGATGAAAATGAATCTATTTTCTGCCAAATGTGGTGCACTAACGTATTTTCTGTGAAGGAAAACTATAGTTGCACGTCCCTGGTCACTCTATTGAAACAAAAAAAACTGTTGGACTTTCAAAATGAAACTGTCAATTCAAATCTGGACTCACCTGCTCCCGCTTTCTCCCGTGTTGTGCAATTTACAAACAAATACGTGACTGGCTCAACTGTTCTGGGGAACTATGGTAAGCTTCATAATGTAAAATAATGTGACAGTTGAAATGAAGAGCGCGATCTGCTTTAACATATTGCAAGTCGACTTTGCAGGTATTTATTTAAAAAGTAGCTACAAATATACAAATGTATTGAAAATTCATTAAATAGTTTCAAATGTCTTGGCAGTATTAAAAAAACATCCGTTGGCTATTTCCAGATACCCCAGTATTCGGTATATACCATAGTTGTGGTTAGGGTCTCTGTCTCATCCTGCCTGAGGAGTGACCAGGGGGGGAATGGGACCAGAAATCGGCCTGGAATTTTCCAAACACCGGCCCGTTTTTTCCCCCTCAAGGCCACGATTATTGGCCAAATAATGATCATTATGTGCAAACCACCAATTTTATACCGGCCCACTGGGCTAAAGATGGACCATCTGTCATTTGCTGGAACTGCTCCATGACAAGTCTGTTTCTGAGAGAGACTGATTAAGTTGTCAGTATTACCAGTGACAGGGACCCTGAGGGTTAGCCAGGCCGACCAGGCTGAGGTCTTATCTGTTCTGGAGACCGATGACATCTTTCTGTCTTCTTCCTTCCCTCAAGACCTGTTTCTATGAGATGGTAGGCTATAAAGATCAAAGGGAACTTTTCGGGGCTATTCATTTTAGCTGAAACACCCTGCCAAACTTGTAAATTGAATACTGCTCAGAGATAGATCTCTTCTCAGTGCACGAAGATACATCTTTCTTTGTTGCATAAGTCAGACGTTTTTACAGATGTGTGTTGATTTTGAGTAGTGTGTGTGTGTGTGTTTGTGTGTGTGTGTGTGTGCATGCACTTGCATACATGCGTGCACACTAGAGGTCAACCGATTAATCGGAATGGCCGATTTAATTAGGGCCGATTTTCAAGTTTTCATAACAATCGGAATTTGGTAATTTTGGACGCTGATTATTATTATATATTTTTTGCACCTTTATTTAACTAGGCAAGTCAGTTCAGAACACATTCTTATTTTCAATGACGGCCTAGGAACGGTGGGTAGTCCAACGCTCTAACCACCTGCCTCACGAGGAGCCTGCCTGTTACGCGAATGCAGTAAGAAGCCAAGGTAAGTTGCTAGCTAGCATTAAACTTATCTAATAAAAAACAATCAATCAATCATAAGCACTAGTTAACTACACATGGTTGATGATATTACTAGTTTATCTAGTGTGTCCTGCGTTGCATATAATCGATGCGGTGCGCATTCGCAAAAAAGGACTGTCGTTGCTCCAACGTGTACCTAACCATAAACATCAATGCCTTTCTTAAAATCAATACACAAGTATATATTTTTAAACCTGCATATTTAGCTAAAATTAATCCAGGTTAGCAGGCAATATTAACCAGGTGAAATTGTGTCATTTCTCTTGCGTTCATTGCACGCAGAGTCAGGGTATATGCAACAGTTTGGGCCGCCTGGCTCATTGCGAACTAATTTACCAGACTTTTACGTAATTATGACATAACATTGAAGGTTGTGCAATGTAACAGGAATATTTAGACTTATGGATGCCACCCGTTCGATAAAATATGGAAGGGTTCCGTATTTCACTGAAAGAATAATGTTTTGTTTTCGAGATGATAGTTTCCGGATTCGACCATATTAATGACCTAAGGCTCGCATTTCTGTGTGTTATTATGTTATAATTAAGTCTATGATTTGATAGAGCAGTCTGACTGAGCGATGGTAGGCACCAGCAGGCTCGTAAGCATTCATTCAAACAGCACTTTCGTGCGTTTTGCCAGCAGCTCTTCGCAATGCTTCAAGCATTGCGCTGTTTATGACTCTAGCCTATCAACTCCCGAGATTAGGCTGGTGTAACCGATGTGAGATGGCTAGCTAGTTAGCGGGGTGCACGCTAATAGCATTTCAAACGTCACTCGCTCTGAGACTTGGAGTAGTTGTTCCCCTTGCTCTGCATGGGTAACGCTGCTTTGAGGGTGGCTGTTGTCGAATGTGTTCCTGGTTCGAGCCCAGGTAGTGGCGAGGAGAGGGATGGAAGCTATACTGTTACACTGGCAATACTAAAGTGCCTATAAGAACATCAATAGTCAAAGGTATATGAAATATAAATCGTATAGAGAGAAATAGTCCTATAATTCCTATAATAACTACAACTTAAAACTTCTTACCTGGGAATATTGAAGACTCATGTTAAAAGGAACCACCAGCTTTCATATGTTCTCATGTTCTGAGCAAGGAACTTAAACGTTAGCTTTCTTACATGGCACATATTGCACTTTTACTTTCTTCTCCAACACTTTGTTTTTGCATTATTTAAACCAAATTTAACATGTTTCATTATTTATTTGAGGCTAAATTTATTTAATTGATGATTCATTCAGTATTGTTGTAATTGTCATAATTACAAATAAATGTTAAAAAAATCGTCCGGTTAATCGGTATCGGCTTTTTTGGTCCTCCAATAATCGGTATCGGTATCGGCGTTGAAAAATCACAATCGGTCGACCTCTAGTGCACACCCTTGTGTGTGTGTGTGTGTGTGTGTGTGTGTGTGTGATCCACTGTATGTCCTGGCTCTCCACATACACTTCCCTTGGCTGCTCTCCCCTGACACTGTGGTGGTGATAGGACTTTCATGTGAGTTTGTCCTGTGTTGACTTGGCTGCTGAGGGCTAGTCACCACCATCCATCTACATGGGAATAGAGCAGAACAGAACAGTCGGTCTACAATAACAGAGCAGGAAGTATGTGTTTGTGTGTGTGTTCAGTTCAGACCAGAGCAGGGGAGTTTCCACTAGACTAGGATTTGGAAAGCTCTGAATGAGGGTGATATTCACTGTGCTTTTAATTACTGTAAATATCATCGATTCTATATAATTCTATTACATGTCTTCTAACTAGGAGTTACATTTAAACTCTCATGTATATAATCAGGATTGTAGCTATGATGTTTGGGCACGTATGCCTCTAATGCATAGGTTGCGATTGAGATAGTAGGGATTCAGTATTTGTCGTAAGTTGACTGCTTGAATGGTAACCTATGACGGACAGTGCATGGATCGACACATAGGGCATGAAAACTTTCAGAATGTCAACATTCTGTACATTTCTAACTCTCCATAAGCATCTCTCGTAGGAGTGCGTTGTCTCCAAATCCTACTATGTTTGTTTGCTCAGGCTAATATGTTTTTTTTTTATAGGCTCTCAGTGCAGGCACACAGAGGTCGACGTGTTTGTCTGTTTTAGGTCCGCCTGAGTGAATGTAGTCGAATGGCTGGGCCAAATCAGTCGTTCAAATGTCAAAGTTGCCGAAAGAGATCAACACAGATCTGGGAAGGTCAACGAACCTGTTATTGTCATGTGGTCTCATATGGACTAAGAGTGCGTCTCACATGGCACCCTGTCCCATGCAAAGTCCACTACTTTTGACCAGGGCCCACTTATAGGGAATAGGGTACCATTTGGGACACAGTCCTACCTCTGATTGGAGGGATGTTCACACAGCTAACCCATTGTGAATGTAGCCACCGTCTCTGATTGGAGGGACGTTCACACAGCTAACCCATTGTGAAAGTAGCCACTATCTCTGGACTCGAGATCTTATGACTGCAGAAGGATAGAGGGACAAGCATAGTAAACAAAGTAGCTACTCAACCTCTGAATGCAACTACTGTATGTGCTGTACCCTGTTGGGACGTATTTACTGGCAGACATGTAAGGGTTAGGAATGTTATATTCCATCTGCTCTGTCTGTTTAGACTACGAGAAAGGAATAGCCGAGGGATTCGACATGCAGACATGTGCAGCCACAGTGCAAACCGCCTAAACACCACGCAGCAGCCTTTCTCTATAGAACGCGTGATTGGCTTTGATTGTTGATACTGTGAAGTTCGGCCCCTTTTAACGAACCAATTAGCCAGCCCTGTCCAGGCCAGGCAGGCACTCTGTCTAGAGGAGGTCATCTGAGGATTTGGATGTAGTGGGATTAAAGGTGGAATGTAGTAGGGAGGCGGACACCGCCGTAATGAATGGAAAGGGATAACAAGGGGATTCTGGTGTATAATGTTATTAACACTGGGTCAACGTCCCAAATGGCACCCTATTCCCCATGGTGCCCTGGCCAAAAGTATTGCACTATATAGGAAGTGGCGTTTGGTACGCAACCTGAGCTGCACTGTGCCCAAATGGAGCCATCTCTGAGATGATCTGGGAACTCAAACCACTGTCTTTAGAGTAGTGAGTCGTGCCATGGTGTGTTTGGTTGTGAACCATACAGTGTCTAACAGGTCTTGCATTCTTCCTGGTCAGGTCAAGTATTCAGCAAAACCTGTTGGGTTTACCATGTCTAGCTGAACGTCTGCCCTGTTGTAGCTGCATGGACCATGTAGACGTACAGATTGTGTGGCTCAGATTGGACAGGGTTAACACATAGATGTATAGTTAAAGGACTGTGTCTCTTCAGGTTGTACAAGGTTCAAGCTACAGATGTAGGATCTTAATTTGAGCCAGTTTGCTACAGCAGAAAAATAATCCTGCAGCAAAAGGATTAATGGACATTTTTGAAGAGGTTGATACATTTTTCGCTAGAGAAATCAAGTCTGAAATTTCAAAGTGGAAATGACAAACTTTAGAATCCTTTTTAAAGCTCAAATACACTACAAGTTTGCATTTTCTGCTGTGCAAGAAAATTCTTCGCAACAAAAGAGTGATCAATTTAAGATCCTACATCTGTAACTTGCTGCATTCGCCTCTCGGTACCTGGCTTCTGTGTTGCTGTTATCACTCGCCCGCCGCCCTGTGAGACTTCTGCTTCAGAAAGTAAACAGCTCAGGTACGCAAGCAATCTTTAATTATTTAATGTCACTGTAATTTTTCTGAAGAGGGACAAAGAAATGGCCAAAGTTCTCCTCTTCAGATCAGTGTTGGCATTGTTGGGTTGCCTTTATAACCAAGTTAGCCTGTTAGCTTAGTGGCTTGACGGCTACGTCTGCAGTGTTTATCTTTAGCGGCTGTAGAAAGATATTCCCACTTCCTCTCTCTCTACCAACGTAAATTGAGTGGGCGGGATTTAGTGCAAAGGCACACCTTGCCCAGAATGCCAGACCAGAGTAGCGTACGACCAACCCCCTTGTTTTCGTTCAAAGTGAAAACTAAAACACAAGAGGAGGGGGGACATAGGGACTGCCCACAACCAGTGGATTTCTGCTTTAAGTGAAAAGGCTTGCTGACATCACCAGTGTGGGGCCTCAACTTGATGAGCTTTTACACACTCTTTAATGTCTGAAAGAGGAGAAGTTTGGTAAGCAAAAATGTGTGTGTGTGTGTGTGCGTAAGAGTGAGGGTGATACACCAAAATAGACCTAGATATTAACTAGTCATGTCTTTGTTTCTAATTCAACTCATAAATAACGAATAGAGTATAATTCCTGGACCTTTTGGTTATGCGGGGGGAAAAATCGTGTTTTACAGTATGTGACATTTCTAAAACGTAATATGCTTTAAATGCCAGGGTGTTGTACTAATTTAGACTTTTCATCCAGTAGAATTCGCTGTACACTATTGAGAAAGAGAGTGGAGACTTGGTGTTTGACAACAGCTTATAATCAGCTGAGGGGATATGCTGTACCCAATGGAACCAATGGCGGAAATCAACGCAATTGCCCAATAGATGACAAATTCTCCGTAATTCCCAGCCTAGTATGCTGGTATTTGTTGCTTACTGCATTATTTTTTTTTACTAAACAGTACGTTCTAAATAGTATGTAGTACAATTAGTACACGGTATGCAGTTTAAGTCAGTAGTAGGCAAGCCAGATTTTGGACATTGCCATAGATCCTATTTCTGTCATTCTCTACACCAGCTGATGCTTTAAGCTGTCTTAAACAAATACTAGAAAACGTTACTTGTGAAGTTGCTTCTGTTTCGCAGAAATCAGTCCAGCCCCCTGGCAGGCATGACTATATTCTTCATGAATTGGCTGCCACAGCAAGTCTTTGATAGAAGCAGTGATTATTTTTAACTATCATAATTTAATTGAATCACCACGTCTTGGCACTGTACCGTACATCTGCTCGTCTGTCTGAAACCAAGACACACAATCTTAAAACAAAACGCATCATCGTGATGATGTGGCAGGGGACACTTTGCTTCTTGAAAGTCCAATATCTTGAAAACTTGACTGCTGACATGCACAACATTTTGGGACTGTATCAATAGTGGACTGCCGGAAAAAAACGATCAAAAGGTCATTTTTTAGTGGATTTTTCCTTTAATGTATATGTCAGGGCCAGATGTTTAGACAATCTTATGGAATGATTTGTTATATCTTAGCTTTTCGTCCATACGTTTTTTTGTGTGGAATATCTGATCATTTGTAAATGCAGAAAAGGTTCTTTGGCTTTATGAACCAAAATGTACCTGAATTGACACTTTAGAAAAGCAGTAGATGCAGTATACCCACCACTGGCACTGTGCACACGCGCACACAGACCTGACTTTTACCTTTGATGGCAGCACGTCGGACTGTTGTTCTGTGAATGATAGTAGTAGGATGTCCGGGATACAGGTCAGCTTTCCTGGAACAAAGAGTCAGAGTACACACATACCCACCCACCAACCCATCCACACACACACGCGCACGCATACGCACGCAAAGTAAAATGCTACTATAAAAAATCGAAATTGAGCTAAATCAGGAAAGAGCCAGTAAAACTCACGTATAGCAGCTAAACCAGTCGATGCTTACATTTGACGGAGCTCGAGTAATAAAGACATTCATTCAAAAAAGGAATGGATTCAATGTCATTCAGTATAACAACGCATCAGACATCAAACACCTTTATGTGCGGCAAAGCCCAATGGACACTACCTCGGGAAACCATTTTGGAAATAAAACGAGAACAATGGAGGAACTGCAACTCAAAGGCACGCCCGAGCATTTTTGTTTTATATACCTCGTGATTCATTCTTCTGTAAAGACTTTGAAGTCAGGTGAGAACAGAACATGTTCTCATGGAATAATATAGTAATTATATTCAATTACCTTGATATTGTAATAATATTCAGACTGAATGTGTTTGATTAATTTCTTCCCAAAGGTCATAATCATTTGCCTGGCCAAACGCTATGCCACGCCCATTGGACTTTAGCTTCTTTTCCGCAATGAGTCTGGATCTGAGTACATTCCCGACCCTCAACCGAATGCGAAGACATTCGCGGCCATCTGATTGGTCCAGAAACTGATGACTTGGGCCAGAGTGAGAACACATGTGGGTAAAGGGGCGGTTTGAAAATGTGGCATTGGCTTTGAGAGTCTGATTGGTTAGAGACGATCCAATCGCTGATGGTTTTGTTTTGTACATCGCCCCTCGTCACCACAAATGACTTCCATGATGGCAGTCTCAGACTAAAGTATTTATCGAAGGACAGAGCAGGGGAAGAATTTAGTGTGAGTAGTCGGGCTACATAATCCATGGATTTTCTAACTTTTTGGGGCCGTGGACCCCTTTTTTTTGATAGAAAACAACTCAAGTGAGATAAAAAAAATAGCATAAAATTAGTTTTACTATGACTTCGGCAGTGCATGGCCGGACGAACCAACTCTCGGGCCCTGGGAAGGAAAATGTTTCTGTAACGGTTGTTCTCCTCCTTTTCGTCCGAAGAGGAGGAGTTAGGGATTGGACCAAAGCGCAGCGTTGTGATATGATATTTATTAAAGTAAAGACGAAACACGAAAATACTTCAACAAACTACAAAACAAATAAACGAACGTAGACAGACCTGAACTAGAGAACTTACATATACACGAAGAACGCATGAACAGGTACAGACTACACAAACGAACGAACAAACGAAACAGTCCCGTGTGGTGCACAGACACGGAAGACAACCACCCACAAACAAACAGTGTGAACAGCCTACCTTTATATGGTTCTCAATCAGAGGAAACGTCAAACACCTGTCCCTGATTGAGAACCATATAAGGCTAATTACCACTGACCTAAACATAGAAACACAAAACATAGAATGCCCACCCCAACTCACGCCCTGACCAACTAAACACATACAAAAACAAGAGAAAACAGGTCAGGAACGTGACATAACCCCCCCCCCCTCAAGGTGCGAACTCCGGACGCACCACCAAAAGTCTAGGGGAGGGTCTGGGTGGGCATCTGTCCACGGTGGCGGCTCAGGCTCTGGGCGTGGTCCCCATCCCACCATAGTCAATCCCCGCTTTTTTAGCCTCCTCCCAATGACCACCCTCCAAATTAACCCCACTGGATTAAGGGGCAGCACCGGACTAAGGGGCAATACTGGAATGAGGGGCAATACTGGAATGAGGGGCAATACTGGAATGAGGGGCAATACTGGAATGAGGGGCAACACCGGAATGAGGGGCAACTCCGAAGTGAAGGGCAGCTCCGGACTGAGGGGCAGCTCCGGACTGGCTGACGGCTCTGGCTGGTCATGGCTGGGTGACGGCTCTGGCTGGTCATGGCTGGCTGACGGCTCTGGCTGGTCATGGCTGGCTGACGGCTCTGGCTGGTCATGGCTGGCTGACGGCTCTGGCTGATCCTGGCTGGCGGACGGCTCTGGCTGATCCTGGCTGACGAACGGCTCTGGATGATCCTGTCTGGCGGAAGGCTCTGGCTGATCCTGTCGGGCGGAAGGCTCTGGCTGATCCTGTCTGGCGGAAGGCTCTGGCTGCTCCTGTCTGGCGGAAGGCTCTAGCGGCTCCTGTCTGGCGGAAGGCTCTAGCGGCTCCTGTCTGGCGGACGGCTCTAGCGGCTCCTGTCTGGCGGACGGCTCTAGCGGCTCCTGTCTGGCGGACGGCTCTGAAGGCTCATGGCAGACGGGCGGCTTTGCAGGCTCAGTACAGACGGGCGGCTTTGAAGGCTCAGTACAGACGGGCAGTTCATGCGGCGCTTGGCAGACGGACAGTTCAGACGGCGTTGGACAGACGGGCAGTTCAGGCGCCGTTGGGCAGACGGGCAGTTCAGGCGCCGTTGGGCAGACGGGCAGTTCAGGCGCCGCTGGGCAGACGGCAGACTCTGGCCAGACACTGTAGGCCTGGTGCGTGGTACCGGAACTGGAGGTGCCGGGCTAAAGACACGTACCTTCAGGCTAGTGCGGGGAGCAGCAACAGGGCACACTGGACTCTCAAGGCGTTCTATAGGCCTGGTGCGTGGTACCGGCAATGGTGGTACCGGGCTGAGGGCACGCACATCAGGCCGAGTACGGGGAGAAGGAACAGTGCGTACAGGGCTCTGGAGACGCACAGGAGGCTTGATGCTTGGTGCCGGAACTGGAGGCACTGGGCTGGAGACACACACCATAGGGAGAGTGCGTGGAGGAGGAACAGGGCTCTGGAGACGCACTGGAAGCCTGGTGCGTGGTGTAGGCACTGGTGGTACTGGCCTGGAGCGGGGAGGTGGCGCCGGAAATACTGGACCGTGCAGGCGTACTGGCTCCCTTGAGCACTGAGTCTGCCCAACCTTACCTGGTTGTATGCTCCCCGTCGCCCGACCAGTGCGGGGAGGTGGAATAACCCGCACCGGGCTATGTAGGCGAACCGGGGACACCATGCGTAAGGCTGGTGCCATGTAAGCCGGCCCGAGGAGACGCAGTGGTGGCCAGATATGTAGAGCCGGCTTCATGGCACTTGGCTCAATGCTCAATCTGGCCCGGCCGATACGAGGAGCTGGTATGTACCGCACCGGGCTATGCACACGTACAGGAGACACCATGCGCTCTACTGCGTAACACGGTGTCTGCTCGTACTCTCGCTCTCCACGGTAAGTACAGGGAGTAGGCGCAGGTCTCCTACCTGACTTCGCCACTCTCCCTTTTAGCCCCCCCCAAGAAATTTTTGGGGTTTACTTTCGGGTTTCCAGCCACATCTCCTACCTGCCTCCTCATACCACCGATCCTGGGCTTTCGCTGACTCCATCGCCTCCCGAGAGCGGCGATTCTCTCCCACCTTAGCCCAGGGTCCTTCTCCATTCAATATTTCCTCCCAAGTCCACGAGTCCTGTTTTTTTGGCCGCTGTTGCTGGTTCCTCTCACGCTGCTTGATCCTTGTTTGGTGGGTGGTTCTGTAACGGTTGTTCTCCTCCTCTTCGTCCGAAGAGGAGGAGTAGGGATTGGACCAAAGCGCAGCGTTGTGATATGACATAATGATATTTATTAAAGTAAAGACGAAACACGAAAATACTTCAACAAACTACAAAACAAATAAACAAACGTAGACAGACCTGAACTAGAGAACTTACATATACACGAAGAACGCATGAACAGGTACAGACTACACAAACAAACAAACAAACGAAACAGTCCCGTGTGGTGCACAGACACAGACACGGAAGACAACCACCCACAAACAAACAGTGTGAACAGCCTACCTTTATATGGTTCTCAATCAGAGGAAACGTCAAACACCTGTCCCTGATTGAGAACCATATAAGGCTAATTACCACTGACCTAAACATAGAAACACAAAACATAGAATGCCCACCCCAACTCACGCCCTGACCAACTAAACACATACAAAAACAAGAGAAAACAGGTCAGGAACGTGACAGTTTCAGTTTTCAAGTGAATTATCTGCAATTCTACAAATTTTTCCATGAGGCAAAGAGAGAACTTGAATTATAGTGCATTTGTGTAAAAAATAAATAATATGTAAACACATTTTTAAAGTATCGAGTTGAAATTGATACTGTGGATACCAATATCCCTGTGAGCCTCCCAGGCCCATGTTTCCCAGGGTTAAGAACATACATTTTAGATGAATAATATTACATTGTATTATATTAAAATACTTATTAAAACTTATTCCACGGATCCCTTGGCCAAAATTAGTTTAATCTGTTGTTAGTAATGTTCATAAAAAAATGAAATGTAAAACATTTTTGGGGGAGATCTGTCCACAGACCCCCCGCAGTACCACTTTGAGAACCCTTGACAAAATCATCAACATTGAAGTACTTCAATAATTTTCTTTATATATATTTTTTCATTAATTTCACAGTAGCTTCTACATATCTTTACAAGTGAGAATTGTATTTGTGTCTGTATGACACTGGCTCACTTCTCAGTGCCTTGTATTTACACTTTTCATGTCTGTTGTGCAGTAAATTATCTACATATGATATGATACTCCGTGTTAAAATAGTAAGTGCACTATGGTTACCCTTGACTGTCGTAGCTAACTAAGCCACACAGAGTTATATGTGGAATTTAGGTCTATCCTCCCAGCCGTGACCGGGTCGATGTGTCTAACAGCAGGTAGGCGGTGGTAATCATAGGTTAAACCGTGGTTTTCACATCTGTAGCCATGACAGGAAGTGGTTTCAGCGGGAACAGGAAGTGGCTTTTTTCTGTGATAGAGGGGTGCCAAATGGAGCACCTGCCAGAGAGAGGGTGTGTGCGTCCGTGTGCGGATGCGTGTGTGTGTGTGTGTGTGTGTGTGTGTGTGTGTGTGTGTGCGGGGGAGGAAATAACCTGCTAAGCTCATCCGATGGACACCTTATCATTTGGCGTTAAGTGTGTAAACTCCCTTACCACTATCCCCAGAGAGGTGGTAGGTCTATCTTCCATTTTATCCACATAATTACAATCCCACTGAAGAGCCTTGATTGGCTCAAGCATCTCGACTCCATTCTGCTCAGCCTCAGTAAGTATTAAACCACGTGTCACATGTACTGTATACTGTATGACACTGCCTGGTTTTCAGAGTAACAGCCTCGTACTGTATCTACCTCAACATAATTGGGTGAACTCATAAATAATTACAATTCGGTTCAACTTACCGAGCATGCATCATGGTTTCGGATGACAAGTCAACTGAACCCGACCCGCCACGTGACACTCTCATCCTGGGCCATGCATATAAAGGACCTTAACTATCCCCTCAATATAGATGGAGTAAGTGTATTCTAATAGAGTTGGTGTTCCCAGTGCTCAGTCAGCGTGCCAAATTACACCCTATTCCCTATGTAGTGCACTACCCTTTGACCAGATATGGACAGAGGATGCTGCTGCTGTGTCAGGTGACCGGTCCCGACTGTGGTTTGTGACACCGAAGGTTACACGTCTTATCAACTCAACAATATCATACGGTGACTCAGCACAGAGCTAGTCTGGATAATACCGAGGGCGCTGGTGAGAAGAGTGATGACTATTCAAAACAATCACACAGCTATTTAAAGCAAGGGATTAGGCAGTTGTTATGTTGGATCTGCGGGAGAGCAGATACTGCACAGTACGGTATCATCTCGCTGAAAAACGAGATAATCTCACACATATTGGACACATGAGCATTTCCGATTGTGACCTTTTCTGTTCTGTTCACATTGCTGGGTTTCTTGATATGTTGGATGACCGTCTGCCTTTCCTCAATCTCTCCCCTTCCCTGCTTCTTCCTTCCTTTCTCTCTCTCTCTCTGTCTCTGTCTCTCTCTCTCTCTCTCTCTGTCTCTCTCTCTGTCTCTGTCTCTCTCTCTGTCTCTCTCTCTCTCTGTCTCTCTCTCTCTCTCTCTGTCTCTGTCTCTGTCTCTCTCTCTGTCTCTCTCTCTCTCTCTCTCTGTCTCTCTCTGTCTCTCTCTCTCTCTCTCTGTCTGTTTCTCTCTCTCTCTCTCTCTCTCTCTCTCTCTCTCTCTCTCTCTCTCTCTCTCTCTGTCTCTCTCTCTGTCTCTGTCTCTCTCTCTCTCTCTCTCTCTGTCTCTCTCTCTCTGTCTCTCTCTCTCTCTCTGTCTCGCTCTCTCTCTCTCTTCTCTCTCTCTTTCTCTCTTGTCTCTCTCTCTCTGTCTCTCTCTCTCTCTCCGTCTCTCTCTCTCTCTCTCTCTCTCTCTCCCTCTCTCTCTCTCTCTCTCTCTCTCTCTCTCTCTCTCTCTCTCTCTCTCTCTCTCTCTCTCTGTCTCTCATCAGTCATTACAGGGCATGTTGTCTTCTCTCCATTCTGAGCTTGACATTCAGAGGTACTTGCTGAAAATCCAATTGCCCCACACAGTTAGTCTGCCTTTTATCTTATCTGCATCATGACTTGGCGTGTGGCTCTGTCCGCATCACAACTAGCCTGTGTGTGTGTGTGTTGACCTCTCCTGCCCTCTCCACCTCCCCTCACCTGATCTGTGTACTCCTGCCAAAAACACTGTCCACATTAGTCAAAGGGCCGGGGGGGGGGGGATATCCAGCACACCCGAATTACTTCCCCACCGCCTCCCCAACACCCCACACTCACCATCACCTTTCCGAGTGCTTTGTGTGTGTGTTTATGCGTGTGCGTGTGCGCAATGACTGTGTAGTTAACCTGGCTGTGTGCGTGGAGCCATTAGCTTGATAAAGGGCTCTCTGTGTACTCTCCTCTCCATGTGAGTCACACTGTCAGCCTGGCACAGGTCACCCTACAACACCACCAAGATCCTCAATGAGCTCCACATTCTCTATTACTCTGCCAGGCCCACAGGACTGCCTGCTGGACTCATCGGTGGCTTTAATCACCCTCACCACACCCTTTCCCCTTGGTTGTTGTGCGAAGCTTGAAAAAGATCTCTGACCGGGAAAAAAAAATCTTGTGTGCTGGAGTTATTTGTGTTTTTTCTCTACAATGTCGATTTTGGGCCTGTAACTACCTGCACCATAGGCAAAAAAAAGCATGGTAGTGTGCGTATTAACCCTTCACTAAAGTTGTGTGAGGCTTGGCAAGAGAGAAACATGCATGATAAGGCTTAGGGGACCGCTTGTCTTGGTTTTTTTTTTAGCAGCAGCAACATGGAAAATCATAGTGTGAAAATACAGCAGGGAGTGTCTTATCATGCCTGGGCATGTGGCTCCGTCTGCATCCCAACTAACACGTGTGCGAGAATGTGTTTGCGCGTGTGTGCGTATGTTGACCTCTCCTGCCCTCTCCACCCCCCCTCACCTGATCTGTGTACTCCTGCCAAAAACACTGTCCACATTAGTCAAAGACCCGGGGGGGGGGGGGATATCCAGCACACCCAAATTACTGCCCCTCCCCCCTTGTTTTTTTGCAACTGTGAAAATCATAGTGTGTGCGCTTGTGTGAAATGTAGCAGGTGGTGTGAGTCTGTGTGTCTGCTATCTGTATTGATGCAAACAAATTACACTCAAATAGACTGGAATGCATGACTGGAAGTCCAAAAAATTACACTGGGGTTTTCACTGTGTTAACATTGTAGTTAAAAAGCTTCTCTTTCTCTTAAAGCTGCAATATGTAACTTTTTGGGCGACCTGACCAAATTCACATAGAAATTTTAGTTAGACATTCTCAATGAAAGCAAGGCTAAGAAGCGGCATATCTGTTCTAAGTGCACTATTTCTCTGCTTCCCGGTCTTTTACTTCCAGTTTTGTACATCAGCTTCGAACACCTTAAAAACACAGCGGTTTAGATGGTACAGTTTAGATGGAATGATTCTCTACGCTATGCATGCTTGTTTTGTCACATAAATTGAAATTAGGCAAACTATTATAATTTTAGCAACCAGGGAATGGCGGAGTGATTTCTGCATAATGCAGCTTTCGGGAAAAAAAGCATTAACACTATTGTGTGGTTGAGATGGCATTGTTGGTTGAAGAATTGTGCTTGCTGCACAGTGCTGTGGTGGTTTTGATGGACAAAAGTGTCCTCTAATAAATGTGTTTCAGTTTGTGTTCGTTTCCTATGTCGGGTTGCAATATTACGGTAAACTTTCAAAGTTACCAGAGTTTTCCCAACCCTGTTCCTGTGTATCACGACCCCTTCTAATTTACCCCCTTTCTCCTCTTCTCCCCTCCAGAGCAGAAGCCCTGCGCACGGCCCCAGCAGCTCCATTGTAGGGGAGCAGCCTGAGCACCTCTCCCTGGCCTCTCTGGAGTCTCTGGACACCATGTCAGAGGCTGATGCCCCCTCTGCCTTCACCAGAGGCAGCCGCTCCCGTGCCAGCCTGCCCGTAGTGCGCTCCACCAACCAGACCAGGGACCGCTCGCTAGGTAGGGGACCGCAACATGACCACACTGTGATTATGAGGCCGTTAACCACAACTAGACCAAGGACTGCTAGCTTTTTCTTAAAAACACACATACAAACACTCACACACACACAAACACACTTCACCCCCCACCCCCTTCCTCCTCGTCCTTTGCGTCGCCTGCTTGCTCCTAGCCTTAATTAGAATTCATTTCCTTAGCATAGTGAGATTACAGAATCCTCCAACAATATGCCATCCTGTTTAACACACACACAGACACACACACACAGACGCACACACACAGACGCACACACACAGACGCACACACTGTTATTGGCAGGATTAGAAATGGGGTTTGTTAACAGCGCAAAGGGCACTTCTTTTGCATCAATATGACAAACGCCTTCAGTTGTGCAGAGTTGTATTAATACGCTGCAGCGTAGCTTCTTCTAAGAGATAGTCATTTAACTTTGCTGAACCCAACAGAGAGAGAGTATGCTTCAACTCTCATCTCAACGTGTAATCGGCCTCTGGGCCTCACAGGATACGGCTTCTTAAAAAGCTTCTTTGAAAATTGTAAAGCAGAGGACACACATCTTAGTTGAATGTGACTTTAGGTTGACTCATTTCAATTTACTTCGAGTGCCTCTAAATGAATTGTTTACATTTGGGCAGCACACCCCTTTAACCAACAGGAAGTCATTTTGCATGCTGCTCTGTGCCAAAAGTGGGGTCTTGCTTTGGTTTGAGATGCTGAATTGCAGACATTGTACATAAACATCTACAAGAATATACTACTCCACACACAGGTGTGCACACATACACACACACACACACACACACACACACACACACACACACACACACACACACACACACACACACACACACACACACACACACACACACACACACACACACACACACACACACACACACACACACACACACACACACACACACACACACACACACACACACTTACCAGGAGAACGTGTTATGCCAGCAGAGTGGGTTATGGGGTAATGTAGGGGGTGGAGAAAAAAGGGCATATTACCCAGCATTCCTCTGGTGGCCCCCTGGTTGCTGATCTTGGGTCAGCTTTTCATTTCCCCCACTAATGGTTAAGGTTAGGATTGGGGGAGGGGAAGCTGATCCTAGATCTGTACCTTGGGGAAACTTCACCCCGGAACCTCCCCCACACACACAGTTGTGTCCCCAGAGACATCTGGTCTTCCTTAAGAGCCCTGTGCCAGTAGAAGTAGTGCCTTCAGTCAGAAGACTCCTTAGCACAAGACTGGAGTTACAGTAGCTGCCATCTTGAAATGACTCTATTCAAGTGAGTTTCTCTATTCTCTCTATGTTACTTATAGCTGATGTGTAGTAGTGCTACACCATATTTATACAGTAGTGTAGCAGTTGTTTTGGGAGGTCTGTTAGTTGTTTATTTATTGTTGTACTGTGTTTTATATTGTGGAAGAGAGGCAAATGCAGAATTCTATTTATGCTGCATTTGAAATTAACGTAATTGAAGGTGATTGGGTTCGATTTGGAGATGCATAAGAGCAGAGTCTGGAATAGGATCTGACTGTCATAAAACCTAGCAGCAAGCCCTGGAAACTAAGACTTCGTCCCAAATGTCACCCTGCTCCCTTTAGAGTGCACTACTTTTGACCAAGGCCCATAGGTCTCTGGTCAAAAGTAGTGCACTGTATAGGGAATAGGGTGCCATTTGGGCTGTAGACAAAGTACGTTCTCCCCTGACCATTTGCTGTGCGGCCACGCCATTTGGTTCTGATTTAGAGAGTGAAACCAGACGATCAGCGGCCACATACAGCCCTGCGATCCAACTCTGCGCTCGAATTTAGCCATCCAAAGTCTCAGGAGCTAATTAAAGTTTGGGTTTGAGGGAATTTTCCATTGCATGTATAATAGAATATGAAGCCAAGTGTGTGTTCCAAATGACACCCTATTCCTTATATAGTCACTATGGGCACTGGTAAAAAAAAAAAATTGTACACTATTGTGTGGTCCAGCGGTCTCAGCCGCTGACCTCAGCACACATGTATGCCAGAGTCGGCATGGGTCCGAATACTTCCCTTTGACTCGTCCTATTCTTTCTAACACTTCACTATCTCATCAGTCAAGCTCAAAAAAAACATTATATTTTTTTTCAGCCATTGAATAACACACGTCGTATTAGGAGGGTCTGCGTGGTCCTTCATCTTCATGAAAAGCCAGACTGCTAGTATAACAATACACAACGGAGGAGCGAGTTAGATCGCAAACAGACTTTGTTAAGTTGTTACAAGTCTATCCTAGTAGAGCCATAGATGTATGTGCCATAGAATGGCTCAGCACTTTTATTTCCTGCTTTTGTCCCTCCCTCTCTTTAAAACAGCCTGTAGGATCTTGTATTACATTACTGGAAACATGTAGCCGTTTTTTTACTGGTCCGCTCCTTTTATGGAGCCACTCCGTGTTAGGAAAAGCTCCTCTCTATCAGTACACTAGATAGTGACTGATCCTAAATGATACACAATGTGTACTGTATGTACCCTATTGTATACAGGAAGCTCTTATTTCATGTATAAGCTGCGTATCTGTTATAATACGTCAGATGACGAGGCTTTGACTAGAAAACAATATTCACAGGCTTCTTTATTTGTTACTGTCCCGTATGGACATATAACGTCTTTAAAGCCGTCAAGGCTCCGAGTCTTTTGAAAATGTATGTCTTTGTCTGTGGGCAAGGGTGTGTTGTTTGTGAGTGTGTAATGTATTTCATATGCTTTGGTGGAGTGCAGGACAGAAGCCACACCCAGAGTTCAGGAGTTCAGTGTCTTGTCTGTTGGATGCTTTGCTAATGCTCGCCCTTCCCACCCACAACACACAGCCACGTCCCTCTTCCTTCCCCATCCCACATCACCCTCATACAACCCACATGACTTACGAACTGCATAAGCACACGTACTGTATGCATCCGCCTGCATGCACACATACACACCGATGCTTATGGTTTTATGGGTCTTTAACTTTATCACCTTTCTCTAAATTCTCATTGTAAATATTGTAAAGAGATTATAGTTACTCACTGTAAATACGGTAAAGCTATTGTAGTTACTCATTGTAAATATAGGAATGATATTATAGTTACTCATTGTAAATACAGTAAAGATATTATAGTTACTCACTGTAAATACAGTAAAGATATTGTAGTTACTCATTGTAAATACGGTAAAGCTATTGTAGTTACTCATTGTAAATACAATAAAGATATTATAGTTGCTCATTGTAAATACAGTAAAGATATTGTAGTTACTCATTGTAAATATAATAAAGATAGTATAGTTACTCATTGTAAATACAGTAAAGATATATTATAGTTACTCATTGTAAATACAATAAAGATATTATAGTTGCTCATTGTAAATACAATAAAGATATTATAGTTGCTCATTGTAAATACAGTAAAGATATTGTAGTTACTCATTGTAAATATAATAAAGATAGTGTAGTTACTCATTGTAAATACAGTAAAGGTTTTGTAGTTACTATTTGTAAATATTGTAAAGATATTATAGTTACTCATTGTAAATATTGTAAAGATATTATAGTTACTCATTGTAAATACAGTAAAGATATTGTAGTTACTCATTGTAAATATAGTAAAGATATTATAGTTACTCATTGTAAATACAGTAAAGGTTTTGTAGTTACTATTTGTAAATATTGTAAAGATATTATAGTTACTTATTGTAAATATTGTACAGATATTATAGTTACTCATTGTAAATACAGTAAAGATATTGTAGTTACTCATTGTAAAAACAGTAAAGATTTTGTAGTTAGTATTTGTAAATATTGTAAAGATATTATAGTTGCTCATTTGTAAATACAGTAAAGATATTGTAGTTACTCATTGTAAAAACAGTAAAGGTAGTGTTTGTGGTGTATGTCGGACTGCACATAAGAGGACAGAACTGCACACGAGTTAGGTGGGCCACAGTACAGAAAGACAAGCACCATAGTACATAAATACACAACACTGGTGTGACACCTCTGTAGCTACATGGTTAAGAGCCACCAGATCATCATCAACCAGTCATTAACCCCTCAGTAACCCTCCATTAACCCCCTTTCCTTCCCTGTCTTCTCCCCAGGCGTGCTGTACCTGCAGTACGGAGACGAGACTAAGCAGATCCGGATGCCCAATGAGATCACCAGTGGAGACACCATCAGGGCTCTGTTTGTGAGTGCCTTTCCCCAGCAACTCACCATGAAGATGCTGGAGTCTCCCAGTGTGGCTGTTTATGTCAAAGACGACATGAGGAACATGTACTACGAGCTCACCGACGTCAGGTAAGTGGGTGTGTGTTTTTTTTTGTCCAGTACCTATGTGTATGTGGGTGTTTCGTCTCTATTTTCCCAGACTGGGTTATAGAGTAGGTTATTTGGGGGTTGCTTCCCAATGTGTCGTCTCAGTTTCAACCGTGTAAGATCCTCAGAGCTACCCAGCAGCCTTCCTCTCTCCCTTCTTTAAGTACTTCCTGTCTAAGGAGCTATCCCAGCACAGGAAGTGGCCCGGGCTGCAAGCAGCCTGCTATAGATCCTCTTCCTCCCCACTTTCCAGTCAACTCAATAGCTATGTGGATGAAAGGGCTCAGGATGTGGTGCTCTACAGTAGTGGAAGAACCTTTAGTTCCACCACCACCAAAACAAACCCAAACAACACCGTGTGTGAGTCCCAAATGGTGCCCTATTCCTATATAGTGCACTACTTTTGACCAGAGCCTTATCGGTTTGCCTATGGGCCCTGGTCAAAAGTAGTGCACTACATAGAAAATAGGTTGCCATCTGGGTCGCAACCAGTCTCCGAGCCTCTATTTCCTCTCATTTACACCCATGTGATGGTAGAAGAAAGTGGAAAGTTCAGCTGTGGCCGAATCCATTTGTTTTGACACGTTTCATCGCTGCTCAGTTGGCAGAACAAAAGGATCGGAAAATAACCTATAAACAGTCTTGTTTCTTCCAGAGCCTCAGATTTATAGTGAGTGAGTGAGGTATAGCCAACTTGGCCACATTCTGTGTGCGAGACTTAATGTCAGAAGAGTTGCAGGGTGTGTTAAGTGGTAGTGTCCCATGTGTTAAGCGGTGGTGTCTTCTCGTCTCTGTGCAGAAAGTGACTCTTGGCACATGTAGCTTTGTCATTAGCCTGGCCTTTTAAAAACACAATAAGTCGTCTCTGTTCTTTTGAGTTTTCCAGAGGGGTATGACTCATAAGACAACAATGACAAGGGTTTTCTTGCCCTCACGGTCATGCCCACACACAGTCACGTCACCAATCACCTTCACTCAGTTTGCCCACTTCCTGGTACATCATAAAATTCAACAATAGATATAAGTTACTGTTCAATACCCAGGGCAATGAATTGAAAGTGCATACAGGACCTGTTTTTACATTTAAAAAAATTATATTTAAATATTCATATTTCTGTAGAATACAAGCTTACAGCACACTGGGTGATTATACTCCATTTTGAACACAGGAGATTGGTGGCACCTTAATTAAGGAGGATGGGCTCATGGTAATGGCTGGAGCGCAATCAGTGGAATGGTATCAAATACAAATAAATATGGTTTCCATGTGTTTGATGCCATTCCATTAGCTCCGTTCCAGCCATTATTATGAACCGTCCTCCCCCCTGTGATTTTGAAGGCTCAAAGTGAAGAAAAAAAAACAAGTATTCTGGCTCTATCTCTATCTGTAGTGTTCTTGCGGCGGTGTGATGTGTACTTTGTGACTAGCTCTAACCTTTTTTTATCAGGGCTGTAAAAGTTATCACTGTGTTCATTCCTCGCCGGCTGGCTCAGTAGTAGACGGCACAGGAGCAATAATTGACACGGAAAAAACAAAGACCAGAAGAAGCTTTATTGATTTATTTGAGTGATCCTTTCCACTGTAACACCACTGGACACGTTTCGGGCCCACTGGACACGTTTCGGGCCTACTGGACACGTTTCGGGCCTACTGGACACGTTTCGACACAACACCAGGATGGCTCAGTACAGCAGACTGTGGACTGTGTACGACATAGCCATGTCAGAGTACACACCAATGTCTGGGTATAGGAGACCACTATCCAATAGTGATATATTCTGGCCTCCTCATTTCCCTCTGGATGTTTCTCCCTCCCCCCACAGGAATATCACGGATCACTCCTGCCTGAAGGTGTACCACAAGGACCCAGCACAGGCCTTCAGTCATGGCCCCAGACCCACCAATGTTGACACCAGGGTGAGTACTGACCCATCTGAGGAGCATCTAAACTGGGATACTGAACCAGGCGAGCCCCTGGTCTAACTTTAGGCTAGCAGGACATCTGGAGGGTTTACAGCAGGTAGAACCAGCTCTATCCCAGACCCAGACTTACTGTAGGGTAAACCTGTCAACAGATGACAGAGTGGTAGGGTTCAGTCTTCCTTATTACATTCCTGTCTGGGCAAAGAAAGATAGAGAGTCGAATTACTAAGTCCACACCTACTGTGGTGCTTGTGTAAAAAAGGTACATTATTTATGACAGGTATTATTATTTGCAACATGCCATCCGTTCCCACAGAAACAGCTCCAGTAGGGAATAGGCCAGTCTAGTTAGTCTAATGTACAAATAACACTGGCTATGGGGGCCCTACCCCTACCTCTCCCCCCTATCCTACCCTCTCTCTTAATAATCCCCTCTTCTTCTCCTAACCTTCTTTATTCACTCTCCTTCCCCTCATCTTCCCTCTATCCTCCCCTCCCTAAATTCTCTCCTGTCCTCCCTCTCATCCCTCCCTCTCAGCGTCTGGGTAGCGGAATGCCCCCCCCCCCCCTCCCCCCTGCCTCCCCCCGTCTTCCTTAATCTGTTTATGGGAGTCTTCTGTTCTCCGTGCCTAATTTCGGGTGGGATGGAGGGAGCCTTGTGTGTGCCTTAGTGCAGCTCGCCGAAAGGAATTGAACTCCATTCACAGGGCTGTTCTTTTCTTCTCCAAATCTCCTGCTAATCTCCCACAAGGCTGCTGCCTCCTGTTGGTTTCCTGCTGATGTAGCGGAACTAAAGCGCAAAGACCTCATTCCTTGTGTGTTCCTCCCCAAATCCTTTCTGGTCAGCTGACCCCTGTCCTCCCTAATCCTTTCCGATGCTTTATCTATCTAGCCGAGAGAAGTCTCCATGTGAGCAATATAGCTTTTTACCACCTGAGGAACATTTCCAAGGTGAGACTCATCCATGCTTTTATTACAAGCAGGCTTGACTACTGTAATGCTCTCCTGTTTGGTCTACCCAAGAAAGCCATTGGTCAACTGCAAAACATACAGAATGCTGCAGCACGGGTACTGACCAAGACCAGACGGAGAGCATATATTATACCGGTTTTAATGTCGCTGCACTGGCTGCCTGTGAGTTTTAGAATACATTAAGATTATTCTATTCGTTTTTTAAATCAGACATGCTTTTAAGTTATGTACCCAGTAGGTCCCTCAGGTCTTCTGACACTGACCTTTAAACTATCCCAAAGCCTAGGACCAAGAGGCATGGAGAGGCAGCATTTAGTTATAATGACCCCTGCCTCTGGAATAGCCTGCCAGAGAACCTGAGTGGGGCCGAAACTGTGGACATATTTAACCTGTCTAGGACTGTTCCACTGAAAAGGCAGAGCCGCGAAATTAAAAAAATATATATTTTTTAAATATTTAACTTTCACACATTAAAGTCCAATACAGCTAATGAAAGACACAGATCGTGTGAATCCAGCCAACATGTCCGATTTTTAAAATGTTTTACAGGGAAGACACAATATGTAAAGATATAAATCTATTAGCTAAACTCATTAGCATAAGACACCATCTTTTATTTGTCCACCAACACCAGTAGCTATCACCAGTTCGGCTAAACTAAGATATTGATAGCCACTAACCAAGAAAAAAACTCATCAGATGACAGTCTGATAACATATTTATGGTATAGGATAGGTTTTGTTAGAAAAATGTGCATATTTCAGGTAGATGGCATAGGTTACAATTGCACCCACCGTCACAAATGGACTAGAATAAATATATAGAGCAACGTGTTTACCCAATTACTAATCATCAAACATTTCGTAAAAATACACAGCATACACTAATCGAAAGACACAGATCTTGTGAATACAGACAATATTTAAGATTTTCTAAGTGTCTTACAGCGAAAACACAATAAATCGTTATATTAGCATACCACATATGCAAACGTTACCAGAGCATTGATTCTAGCCAAAGAGAGTGATAACGTAAACATCGCCAAAATATATTAATTTTTTCACTAACCTTCTCAGAATTCTTCAGATGACACTCCTGTAAAATCACATTACAACATACATATACAGTTTGTTCGAAAATGTGCATATTTAGCCACCAAAATCATGGTTAGACAATGACAAAAGTTGCCCAGCTGGTCAGACAATGTCGTGCGCCATATTAGACAGTGATCTAGTCGTATACATAAATACTCATAAACGTGACTAAAAAATATAGGGTGGACAGCGATTGATAGACAATTTAATTCTTAATACAATCGCTGATTTACATTTTTTAAATTATCCTTACTTTTCAATACAGTTTGCGCCAGGCACTGGTCTACGTCAAACAAGATGGCGTCCTAAGTGATTAACATTTCTCGACAGAAACACGATTTATCATAATAAATTGTTCCTACTTTGAGCTGTTCTTCCATCAGAATCTTGGGCAAAGAATCCTTTCTTGGGTCTAATCGTCTTTTGGTCGAAAGCTGTCCTCTTGCCATGTATAAATGCCCATTGCGTTCGGCATGAACTGGAACCATGCCCAGAGATTCACAGTGTCTCAGAAATAAATGTCCCAAAATCGCACTAAACGGAAATAAATTGCTATAAAACGGTTTAAATTAACTACCTTATGATGTTTTTAACTCCTATAACGAGTAGAAACATGACCGGAGAAATATAACTGGCTTCACTAGTGCTTGGTGCAGGTCGGTGTCCTCCGCGCGCCTGACGCAGCTGGAAAAGAGTTCCTACCTACACGTGTTTTTGTTTTATAGTGGCTGTGATTGGGCAATCGATACCATTCAAATCGTCATCACGTAAAGGCATCCAGGGGAAGACGTAAGCAGTGTCTGTATACTCATAGCAATAACAGTGGCCTTTTAACTGACTCCAGATCAGGGGCCAAAATGTGTGAAATCTGACTCCATGTCAGGGAAATTGCTGTAGAATGAGTTCTGTTCCACTCAGAGACAAAATTTCAACGGCTATAGAAACTAGAGACTGTTTTCTATCCAATAATAATAATAATATGCATATTGTACGATCAAGAATTTAGTAGGAAGCCGTTTCAAAAATTACACGATTTACATAAATAGTGACAACAGCACCCCCTAGCCTCAACAGGTTAAAAGAGATCTTCAAACACACCTTTTTAGCTTTGCTTTTCCTTAGGATGCTTTTTGTCCTCTTATGTTTGTTGTGTAGTAAATACTTCAGTTTTTATTTTCATTGTTTTTATAATTTATTTCCTGTGAAGCACATTGTGTTTCATTCCATGTCTGAAATGTGCTGTATAAATACAGCTTGATTTGATTTGGATTGCCATGCAGCACAGTGTGCACACGTACACACACACGCACGCACGCACACAATAATACTGAATATTATTGCAGTTATCACAGTGATTTTTTTCAATGAGCCCCCATCATCATGCATTGTGTCTTTCTAGAGAGATGGTAGCTTTGCTTTATGGGAAGTGGAGTGTGGGTTCAGATTCTACCGTGTTTGACTTTAGTACTGGACATCAGCGATAAATACAGTTATATTGAGTCTACTTTTATTTGATTCTCTCACTTATTTATGAAACTGTGCTTCGGTCTGTCTCTATAACCTATGAATACACTGCGCAGTATTTTATTGAAATGACTGGAACACGTAGGAAACAAAGGAGAAGCCACTAGTTCTAAAGCAACTACTGCATGCGTGGCATAAAACTCGAAGTTGATCGTTTAACACGGGGTAGGCTTATTTTATGAGCTGTGATATGAAACGTGAACACACACACACACACACACACACACACACACACTACATGGATACGTAACATAACGCAACCCAGAACAAATGAGCTGTCTTATCAGCTTAACATTCAGAAGCAATTTACACACACTCTTTTTCACATGACCACCAGACGACTCCAGGAGACCTACGGCGTTGTTTTTTACACACACACACACACACACACACACACACACACACACACACACACACACACACACACACACACACACACACACACACACGTTTGAGTTTATTTGTTCTGGTCAGGCACTGGTGTATGATTTAGGTAAAGTTGCATGTCTCTTTAAAGGCCAGGGTAACTGCTTTGTTGTTTTTTTTAAATCACAGATGATCTTGGTTTTTTAACACAGACCATATGAGTTAGGCTATGGACTTTGATCTCATCAGAGCCAGCCAATATGACACTGGCAATATTGACAAAGGCAATCTGGGATTCAAAAAGCAACAAAGCGGTTGTGTTCTTCTGGAATCAATGGCTTTATTTAAAAGTCCCAAAAATGGATGTACCAATCACAGATTGCCTCATTTAAAGACCTGCTCGTGAAGTGATACAGCTGTAATTGTGTATAATATTGTGAAAAGTAATGTGGATTTGTAGTGGCTGGTCTGCAAATACTTTCTCTGCTTCATTTGACAAATTAATGAAATTAGAGCCAGGAAAATGTTTTGCTATGACGGACAATTGTTTTTATGCAACTGAGATCTATGGGCATTGTTTTTCTCGCACGCACGCACGCACGCGAGCGAGCGAGCGCACCCCCCCAGCAGGTTCAAATAATAATAATAACAGTGGTTGTAGAGGGTGCAACAGGTCAGCACCTCAGGAGTAAATGTCAGTTGGCTTTTCATAGCCGAGCATTCAGAGTTAGGGACAGCAGGTGCGGTAGAGAGAGAGAGAGTTGAAAACAGCAGGTCCGGGACAAGGTAGCACGTCCGATGAACAGTTCAGGGTTCCATAGCCGCAGGCAGAACATTTGAAACTGGAGCAGCAGCACGACCAGGTGGAATGGGGACAGCAAGGAGTCATAAGGCCAGATAGTCCTGAGGCATGGTCCCAGGGTTCAGGTCCTCCGGGAGAGGGAGCGAGAGAGAATTAGAGGGAGCATACTTAAATTCACACAGGACACCGGATAAGACAGGAGAAATACTCCAGATATAATAGACTGACCCTAGGCCCCGACACATAAACTATTGCAGCATAAATACAGACCATATGACTTTACTCTCATCAGAGTCAATATGACACTGGCAGTATTGACAAGTGCAATCTGGGATTCAAACAGCAACAAATATTGTTCAAAAATGAATGGCTTTATTTAAAAGTCAAAAAGTTGATGTGCAGTTGAAGTCGGAAGTTTACATACACCTTAGCCAAATACATTTAAACTCGTTTTTCACAATTCCTGACATCCTTAATTCCCTTTCATAGGCCAGTTAGGATCACCACTTTTATTTTAAGGATGTGAAATGTCAGAATAATAGTAGAGAGAATGATTTATTTCAGCTTTTATTTCTTTCATCACATTCCCAGTGGGTCAGAAGTTTACATACACTCAATTAGTATTTGGTAGCATCGCCATTAAATTGTTTAACTTGGGTCAAACGTTTCGGGTAGCCTTCCACAAGCTTCCCACAATAAGTTGGGTGAATTTTGGCCCATTCCTCCTGACAGAGCTGGTGTAACTGAGTCAGGTTTGTAGGCCTCCTTGCTCACACATGCTTTTTCAGTTCTAACCCAGAAATTCTCTATAGAATTGAGGTCAGGGCTTTGTGATGGCCACTCCAATACCTTGACTTTGTTGTCCTTAAGCCATTTTGCCACAACTTTGGAAGTATGCTTGGGATCATTGTCCATTTAGAAGACCCATTTGCGACCAAGCTTTAACTTCCTGACTGATGTCTTGAGTTGTCGCTTCAATATATCCACATAATTTCCCCTCTTATGATGCCATCTATTTTGTGAACTGCAGCAAAGCACCCCCACGACATGATGCTGCCACGCCCGTGCTTCACGGTTGGGATGGTGTTCTTTGGCTTGCAAGCCTCCCCCTTTTTCCTCCAAACATAGCGATGTCATTATGGCCAAACAGTTCTATTTTTGTTTCATCAGACCAGGGGACACTTCTCCAAAAAGTACGATCTTTGTTCCCATGTGCAGTTGCAAACCGTAGTTTGTCTTTTTTATGGCGGTTTTGGAGCAGTGGCTTCATTCTTGCTGAGCGGCCTTTCAGGTTATGTCGATATAGGACTCGTTTTACTGTGGATATACATACTTTTGTACCCATTTCCTCCAGCATCTTCACAAGGTCCTTTGCTGTTGTTCTGGGATTGATTTGCACTTTTCGCACCAATGTACATTCATCTCTAGGAGACAGCATGTCCGGAGCGGTATGATGGCTGCGTGGTCCCATGGTGTTTATACTTGCGTACTATTGTTTGTACAGATGAACGTGGTACCGTCAGGCGTTTGGAAATTGCTCCAAAGGATGAACCAGACTTATGGGGGTCTACAAATTGTTTTCTGAGGTCTTGGCTGATTTCTTTTGATTTTCCCATGATGTCAAGCAAAGAGGCACTGAGTTTGAAGGTAGGCCTTGAAATACATCCACAGGTACACCTCCAATTGACTCAAATTATGTCAATTAGCCTATCAGAAGCTTCTAAAGCCATGATATCATTTTCTGGAATTTTTAAAGCTGTTTAAAGGCACGGTCAACTTAGTTTATGTAAACTTCTGACCCACTGGAATTGTGATACAGTGAATTATAAGTGAAATAATCTGTCTGTAAACAATTGTTGTAAGAATTACTTGTGTCATGTACAAAGTAGATGTCCTAACCGACTTGCCAAAACTATAGTTTGTTAACAAGAAATTTGTGGAGTGGTTGAAAATCGAGTTTTAATGACTCCAACCTAAGTGTATGTAAACTTCCGACTTCAACTGTACCAATCACAGATTGCCTCATTGAAGGACCTGCTCATGAAGTTATACAGCTATAATTGTGTATAGTATTCTGAAAACTAAAGTGGATTTGAAGTTGCTGGTCTTTAAATAGTTTCTCTGTTTGAATTTGACAAATGAAACAAATTAGTCCATTATTATTTTTTCTATGATATGCAAATGAGCCATTAGCTTATGGCAGGTTTCCCTTTAAATACAGACCGGGCAAAGTCATATACACACTTTAATGCTGAAGTGTCCACACACACACACTCACAAAGCAAATTTGCGATCATCATTTTTACACTTACAGTGTTAAATTGAACAGTTTCTTAGTAATTATATGTGATTTACTGAAATAGTGTTAAACTAACACTTTTCAAAGTATTGATAAACTAACACCCCAATAGTGTTGGGTCCCTAACACAATGGGCGTTACAAATTCAGAATTAAATTAACACTTTATTAGAGCTGATGCTCTTACACTTTCTCAGGCTTAGGGAATTAACACCTGTCGTGTTACAGTAACACATTTTTGGGTGATGTTTTAACACTGTAGGGTGTAAAATATTACTGTATTTGCATATTTATTTCCCAGGGTGCCTTTCAAGTGAATTTTAGAGGTACCATGACTGTGTTTTGATGGCTGTCAGTGAGTGTATAAGTGAATATTTTATCATAAAAGTAACGCTGATAACTAACTTTTTTTTTTTTACAATGTCATACTTCGAAAGTCTAGTTTTACCCTAACACACTGGTCTGAAACTCCTGGTTTGCAGGCCACATCGGCAAGTCGTATAATGCTGGCTTACAAAGTGTTATATAATTTCTTTTGGAATTAGGATAGCCAACGATTGAAACTTTTTAAATCACCCGCAATCTGCATTTAGAATGACTGCCAAGGTAGGGAATATTTTTATTCGATGAGGTTTAACGGCGGTTGGCATCCAACAAATGTTGCATTACCGCCACCTACTAGACTGAAGTATAAGTCCCTTATACTTTGCTTAAAATATATATATTTTAAATTAATCAACAAATGCCCTACCATCTAATCCTACACTAAAAAAATACCACCCTACTATTTAAATCTATTTAGTCCTACTTCGGGCCAACAGCCTGAAAGGATGGGACACCACCACGTAACACACCCGGTAACTCTTCTGACGTCAAGTCTCGCACACGCAAAAACCTCTCTGCAGCTGCTACCACAACCTCAATTTTCTGCGACTGACCTTCCATCCCTGCAGTACAGTTGATAAACATGGCTATAAATGCCTATAATCCAATCTTACTGTTGGTTTATCACTCTGTACTGGTACAGATCTACTACTCACACCACTCCTCCCAGGATCCCTTCCGTTTGAGCCATCTTCCTCTACTTTCGTCATATGCTGAGGCAGTGAAAACTTCTGCACTACTCTAACCCTGGAATCCTCAACCTGCCTCTCTCGCACTGGATATTTCTGATCCCCAGACCCATGGGTACCCCTACAATTAACACATACCACTACTTTCCCCAATGCTACACATTCCTTTGTCTCATGCCCTTCTGCACACCTAGGAACCTCCCTCCTACACACTGCTGACACATGCCGATAAGCTTGATTCCTGAAACAACGTAATGTATTCGGCACAAAAACGTATATCCTAACATCACTTTGTCGGGCAAAGACTCAACATCAAAACTCAAAAGAACATACAACGACTCTTCTGTTTCACCACTCACGCCGCCCAAACGACGAGCATCACAAACTCCGGGAATCTTCCGCTTCAGTTGGTCAACTTTCACATTTACCGCTACCCCAGTAATCACTCCTTTCAATGGCACCCTTTTCTTGAGGGCAAAACAACTCACATCTCTCGCCCCCATTCGTTTAACGCGGAGTGCCTGCTCCCTCTGACCAGAAACGAACAATTATCACAAGACCACTTCTGGTTACCTTCACTGATTCCACAGCACCCAACTCTGTTTTCACCCACCATGAATCCACAAATGGATCAGCCAAAAGGCAAGGGTCCACTTTTTCCAAAAACTTCACTCCTACTGTCACAGACTCATCTTTATCCTGACCCTCGGTGCAAGCCTTGGGCTCTGAGAACTTCACCACACCTACCAACTCAGATACTTCGCCCTCATTCACTTCCATTTCTCCTCCTGTCTTCGATCCGGCATACAGCTCACTCTGCTTACACGTTCTACCATTCTTCTTTAACATACCATCATTTAACAGCCATTTTAACCGACTCAAGCTCACCCTCTCCCCCCCCCCCTCGCTTAGACCTCCTCTGCCTCTCTTTTTCCTCTCCATTCCAAGTATACGTCTTCTTATGATAATACTGCACTTCTCCAGACATACATTTTGTTGTAGCCCTCTCAAGGGACGCTATTTAACCGGCTGTCAGAATCCGCGTACAATCAGCCGAACCCTGCGGGATGTAGCGCTCAACACTGCATCCCACTTGTAAAGCAGCTGCTTTTGTCTCGATGTTCTTCTATACCAATAGCTGCCGCAACGTTTTTCCATTTCAAACAAACGTGCTTCGGTCCACGGTCTTGTTTCCTCTTCCAGGGACCACATAGAGAAGATTGATAAAGAGACTACCTAAACCATCTGAACTGGCATAACCATCTCAATAACGGGTGAAATAAGTCCAAGCACTTACAAATTGGATTAGTTTAGAAACATGTAGGTCATTTGTCTTTGTGTAGCATAAGTTCAATTAATCAATCAATGTCTATTTAGAAACATAGATATTAAAACAAACGATTCTAAAAATGCAACCTGCAACAAAGCATGCAGGTGAAGAGGCCTCTCCCATGTCTTTTTCACTCAGAGTTAAAAAAAATAAAAAATAAAAATGTAACCTTTATTTAACTAGGCAAGTCAGTTAAGAACAAATTCTTATTTACAATGATGGCCTAGGAACAGTGGGTTAACTGCCTTGTTCAGGGGCAGAACGACCGATTTTTACCTTGTCAGCTCGGGGATTCGATCTAGCAACCTTTCAGTCACTAGTCCAACACTCTAACCACTAGGCTACCTGACGCCCCAGAGTTAATGGAAATTAGCTCAACACAGTCGTGTAACAACACCACCACCTGGTTAACACTTCATGTATTCACCGAAAATGACGACAATTTCAATCCCTCCCGAATCAACACACAGATATAAGACTCACAGCACTTTTTTATTTTAACACCCGCAAATTTGCGCGTGCACGCAAACACACAAGTGGCTTTATCCTTGACAGATGTGAAGCTGAGAGTGCAGATGTTTTTCTAAAACGATGCTCGAGACAAATAAGCCTTTCTGATGCCTCCTTGTGTTAGCCGGCTCTCTTAATTGTGAAGCCAAACACTGGCCTTCTAGGAAAAGAGCAAATACAGTAACCAAATGAGGCCTGCACCTGTTTAAACACAGTGTTTCGAGTGGTAGAACACTGCTGCGCGTCGCAGTAGGGCTATCCATTGTCCTGTCTTCTCGAAGAAATCAGTGAGATTGTATTTCTGCTATTGGTCTCCATTTGTTTTGTTTTCTTCTAAGAGATTGTTTCCAGATGTGTTGGGGGTTAACTAGATTAGTGGGGTTATTGAAGTTAGTGGTAGCCATGCTCATATGGTGACTACATGTGTGCAACAGTGATTAGTACACTGTAAAGGGGTTACCGTGAATTTTACAGTGGCTTACAGGCAGCTCAGTGGCAAGACAAATGGTGTATTTCATATTACAGTACACTGTCAAATAAATGCGGTATCGAAGCAAGTACAGTGTAATGACACACAGTACAATACTGTAAAATGTACTGTATTATACTGTAAAAAAGTGTATGCTACCGTAATCGGTGTGAATTCATTAATTAATTGATAGGTGGGGATTGTATTTCACTGTAATTTAAAAGGGATTGGTGCAAGCAGGATGGCTGCTAGGTAAAGTGTTTACAAACATTACAGAATGTTAATGAATGGTTGGTGTTTCATATCACTTGCACTTCTACTGGCCTTAACAAAGCCTTCCAAACTGGCAGTGACTACAGGGCAAAACAGACATGGTAAAATGCTCAACCAGTTAAGACTTGCTGCCGTTCCAATCTGTTCCCTATCCAATCTGTTCCCTATACATTTTAAATTGATGGGATAATATAACCACAGAGGAGTTAAATTGGTGCAGCGTTCTCACTCACAGGTGCAACAAATATAGCCTCTTTCAAGGCACACCTCAAAATATGTTAATGAGACAGAAATAACAATAACATGCACCACTAGTGGTTAAAAGGTTTTTGGCGCAAAAAAAAAATGTAATGTATTCTGTGGGGTGGAATTACAGTACCATTCGAAATACAGCAGTTCTTCCCCACCCACATCTTCCCACAATGCACCATCATTTACAGTATGCTGGAGTATAATACAAAAAATAACTGTATAATTTACAGTTTTCTGTTACAGTGTATGCTTCCATGCAGACCAGACAGGATGCTTAATTTACATCAGGGAATTTTAAGAGGTGACTGGAATAAAACACTTCCACTGTACATAAGCCATATATTCCTGACAGTCAAGTAGCCTATTAAATAGGCATCACCATTTTATTCTAGTCAAAAAAAAATCCTCTGTTGTTTGTAATGTTCTTACCAGACTCAGAAAGGTAATCTATCTAGTGTCATTATCAGAATACAGGGTAGGTATTAAAGTGGCCCTAGGTGTGCGCTATAATAGGTCAGAGCTGGGCAATGACTAGGGCTGCTTGTATAGGTGGTAACTCCATCCCTTCTATGTCAATAACTCAGTAGGAAGTCCCCCAAAAATAGGACACCTTTCCATTTCAGTACTTTCATGTCTTCATAGCTGGACATTGAGAAAGATGACAACATCATGGTGAGAAGGGTAATAACCTTCACATGCTAGCCTCAAACAATCCTCCTTCCTGCTTCGAGGTGTAACAAACAAGCCATTGTTCACTTCAGGTATGAGTCATAGGTTACATCTGTAGAAACCAAAACTAAATCTAGAAGGGGAATTGTTAAGATTCTAACATTCTCCACAAGGCTTATCAACGAGCATGCATTAGGAAAGATCCAGTATAAAATACATAAATCATGTTTAATGTTCCAGAAATGATTAAGTGCTTACTGAATGGTTCTTTCTAGAAGTCAACAGCAATGAGCAGCATAATAGGGAGGGTGTGACGTCTGATGTGTGTGTGTGTGAGGGGTGAAAAGAGACAAAAGCCTGAACAAAGACTCAGACTGGGCTGGATCCACAGCTAACAAAGACAAACTCACTCATTGGCTGATAAGTGAAAACACACCATCTTTATTTATATATTGTTCAAGAAAAATCCGTCCGGGAATATTCTATTCAAAGGCTATGGAACAACGTGTAATAGAGACTAATGGAAAGCGCAAGCTACTGAGTTCAAACACCTCGCTGTCAAAGTCAAATGTTTTCACATGTCTCCTCAATGTTAAAACGGTTTCTCTGATGCTTTAATGGGATTATTCTTTTCTTTGCCAAGGTGGACAAAGTACTACATACTTCGCACTAACAAAGAGAACGGCCCCAAGTAGTTGTATGAAGTCAAGCACAGCTGTTCTATGCAGTCTGTGATGGCTTGTAAATTGTACCTGAAGTAAGCAATTCCTTTCATCCTCTTGCAAGACCACTTTGCGTTTTCAATATCATGACCTTATAAGGCAGGCGTTCCAGGTTTGTCCGCAGACATATAAAACATTGCCTTTATTTAAAAAAATAAATAAACACATCCGAAGATGGCGACGAACAAGCAGTGAAATTGGGAACATTTGGTTTGAGTTTGGCTCATGTTGAACTTTTTAAAGACCTCAATCTATTTCTTTCCACTGCCTCCTTAAGGTTCTCATTAGAAGGACAGCAGGTCTGGGAGAGTCTCAGAAAGTCCGCTCAATCTAGTTTCATATGGGTACTACACCAGGCTATTAGAGTCTGGCACCAGGCCAGATACACACCCACAGGAATCAGGATTGGCTGAACATGAAAGAGTTCTGATGGCGAACTAGTGAGACATATTGTATCTCTATTGGTCTCCACTGGAGTCCTTGGGTGAGCAAATAGGGCTATTCATTGTTATGATGACAGTTCATGGGCAATATCTCTCTCTCTCTCTTATACAATGACTACCAGCTTGGCAAGGGCACATTTTAAACTGTCTGACTTCAGAGAGAACTCTTTGTGGTCATACGTAGGGCATCAAACAGCCACCATATGAAATCCTCTGAATGGTGGGTTTAGTGTTTAATCAAAGAGAGCAGGGAGATGAAAGTGGATTATTCAAGTATGAACAACAAAACACGTAGAGCGAGATCACAATAGTAGTCAAGTCAAAGAAAGTCCCTGTATACAAAACATCTCCAACAGCCGTCATTTTGCCCATGTGTATGTATTAGTACTGTACAGTAACCCCATGCTCCTGTAACGGAAACATCAAGTAATGTACGTAAAGTATGTGGAATCATTGTGTTGATTCAGATCAGATAATTAGATTGATGTTAGACTATTCATTTGCCTCCGAAGCAGGTGGCTGGCCACAAGAAACACTAAACCACAGCAGTAGTAGTGCATCCTGAAGAAATGAGCTCTCTCACACACAACGCTGACCATACATTCCTCTGTGTAAAGCTACACATACTCTCTGCCCTCCACTTTTAACTTTTAACTCCATAAATCAGAGAGCTGCTTCAGTCATGCCTTTCCTTTAACTCCGCTGTAGCTAAATGACGCTAGTTTCAAAATCCACAGGTACTCTGGGGTCCTTCATGGGTGGTCATTGCAGGCCAAGCTGCCTGTTTTTAAAAAAGCTGTGCCAGACAACGGAACCTGTTGTTAATTTACCAGCTACTTCTTTCCTGCCTTTAGGCACATAGTTGAAATCCTTCTCTCTGTGTTTTCACATGTGGGCTGTTTTTAAAGACCCCACTGTTATCAGCAACCAGGGGCAATTGAGCTCACAAGCTTGCATGAACCTTAAAGAAACACTCAACGTAATCTCCTAGTTTAAAAGAAATGGGAATATGCTGCCAAAATCCCAAAACCTTATCTTATCCCAAAATCTTGTTTTCATGTCAAATCTTATTTTAGAAGCCTGGGGGTATAGTCTATGTGGAGTGTCTGTGAAATGTTAGTAAAATATTGATAGGGGGGAAAGTATCCCTGTGGCCTTAACAAAACTTAAGATCAACATTTTTTCTCAACCTGAGAACGTGGTGATGCGATGTTCTTTTCTCAAAACATATGGTTGAAAACCATTTATAAAACAGGTTGTTTGGATTCTGGATGCTGAATGGTTGAGAGCAGGGAGTTATTCACAACAATCCCTGGGTAATGCCTGTCAACTAGTGCTGAGCGATTAACCAACATTTGTTTTTGTTTTTTGGGTTATTCAACAACTAATTGAGCGACGTCGATTCAATTACTTGAATTCCATTTAGTAAAAAAAAAATTACCGCCCAACGCGCTGTTTCTCTAGAGAGAAATCAAGTCAACTAAGTGGGACGCTGGACTGAAAGGAGTTGTAGTTTTCATTATGCAAATATTCAACCTAGTTCAGGTCAGAAGCGTGGTAATTAACTACAATGACCATAATCCACTGCGCCTGTGTTTTCTGGCTCGTACAGAGACAGATCAGAGGGGAAGAAGAATAGTGAGAGGTTTAAACGCAATGGGTTTATTTTGGACCTACATTTACCGTCTGCCTTCCCGCCTTTGGGACAATGACTTCCATTGTTAGGGCGGAGACGTGCATTTACTCCTGCTACGTTAGGTTCGATTCACATAGACCGCATAGACCGCATGACGGAGGAATCTACGTAAGACAATGACGAGAGGGACAGAGACAGTTTGTGAAAGTATGCCTTGTCTACTTTGAGGAACAACTCTGCATGCAGCATACTTAGGCAGGCTATATAGGATGACAGGCTCAGTAGGATGACTAAAGACAGTACCTTATGAGGAGTGCGTAAAGTTAGATGGTCTGGCTGGCTGACTGCTACTGCCTGGAGCAGAGATGACTTTAATGAAAAATAATAAAGTATTTAAATAAATATAATATAGTCAACTGAAATATTGTATTATTTCATTGTAATTTCCTATTTTTCCATATATATTTACCCAATGTAGACCTGACAGAGACCATGGAATATTTTTTATGTTTTGGCAATTGAATGTTCGCTATTTTTGGCTTTGGAATTTCCATTAAAAAGCTTTATAATCATTATAATGTGATTATTTTATAATGCATTTAAGGTTTAAAAAAAATGATAGAGCCAAAACCAAACCCATTTTGAGTTATCCACTGTCCCACAGCTTAGCCAGACAATTTATAAACTTAATCTCCCCTGGACAATAGTGTCTAGACATTATGTCCCAATGCTATTAGGCTAGCGTTTGGTTTGCAACAGCTGCCTGCCTCTCCGACCTGTGCGATAATGTTGCAGTGTTTTTCTACAACATGCCATGCTTACAGAAAAAACACATGATTTCACATGTGTAGTTTCATGTTATCACATGTTGCTTGTGATTTTGTGTTGGCTTTAGTTAGCTAGCTAGCAAAGGAGAAGTAGCTTGCCTGCATGGCAACCCTTTTTGCTTAGAACTTTTGTAATGGACAACCAGCTCATTTTCCTAGTTGGCCTTGACTACAGCGTTTGGTGGAAGGATGAAATAAAACAAATGTACTCATTGAAATAAAGTTTAATAAAAACATGTCATTCATATTATTTATTTTTTAATATGTTGATAACCATTTTATATAATAGGCGGAATCTACCTCACACCCAGAGCTGATTTGTAAAGGTGCTGGAGGCAAAGGCAAAACTGGAGAAACAGGAAAAAGTCTCTGCACACTTCCAGCCTACAGCGTTTGGTGGAAGGATGAAATAATTAAAATGTTTTTAATTTCGGTCAGTCGACCGTCATCAGAGCATATCTCCACAAACAAGAGTGGGACAGATAAGGCCACACAGTGAGCCAGAGGTAATTGCAGATATTGTAAATATAACACGCTTCACGTCGAGCCTTAGCACAGCCCCAGATGGGAGTTATTCACATGATAATCCCTGGTTTCTCATGCCTTATTGTCCTAACTGGGTTAGAGAGTAATGGTTTACATCCCAAATGGCACCCTATTCCCTACTTAGTGCACTACTTTTGACCAGAGCCTTATGGGCCTTTGTCAAATGTAGTACACTACATAGGAAATAGGGTTTTATTTGGGATGCTGACATGGTGCGTTTTGGGGTGACCTCGCACACATTTTTTAAATATATATATATAGAAACTCTCTAGCTCCTAGACATGCAAAGGGAGGTGTCATGGCCGACTACCTGAGGTCTGTGACACCTGATGTGCCAAGGTAAAGTTTTCGCTAGGTACAGCTCTAGGATCAGTTTCCCTTCCCCCACTCCTAACCTTAACCATTAGTGGCGCAACTTCACCCTCCATTGACACGCTACTGTGTTTGGTAAACATGGTTGACTAATGTCTAAAGTAGTAATAACATGATTTTGTTTTCCTCCAGATGCACAGAGAGATGATGTATGCCAGCAGAGATGGGCAGCACCCCCCCAGACACCCCTCTATGGGCCACCCTCCACACCACCCCATTCAGGGCTCCCTGTCCCCAACCACGGCCCACTCCGTACCCCCCTCGCCCTCCCGGATCCCCTTTGGCCCGCGCCCGGGGTCCATGCCCTGCAGCGCCACTATGCCCCGGGAGCGCATATCTAACGCCACACCTCCCGTGCGCTCCGTGTCGCCCTGCCCCAGCGCCATCCTGGAGAGGCGGGACGTCAAGCCTGATGAGGACATGAGCGGTAAGAGTCACAGCCTGGTGAGAGGGGGAGAGGGGCTTTACGCTGACCCGTACCTTCTCCACGAGGGGAGGATGGGCCACGGCCCTGCCCATGGAGGGCACCCTCCTCCTGGGGACATGGTGGACCACGGCAGCCTGGCTGGCTACCACCGCACCTCCATCCGGTCCACAGGCTCCTACAGCGGGCCCAGCCCCACCGAGGCCATGGAGCAACCCTCACTCTACCGCCAGAAGTCCAGGAAGTACGGAGACAGCCAGCTGCCAACGCTGGGCTCCAAGACCCCGCCCCCCTCCCCCCACAGGATGGCAGAAGTGAGGATGATTGACATCCATGGAGCCACGCCTCCTCATGGCGGCATTCCCCTGGAGCGCTCCTCGCCTGTTCGCCAGACCTTCAGGAAGGAGGAAGTGGTCAAAAGCAGGAGTAACATGGCATCTCCAGTTGTGCCGGACCTCCAGGGTCACGGCCCTATCCCTCCAGCCAACGACCCACAGACACGGTAAGCCAACCCGGGGGACCTGAGTCGGGACAGGTGGGGTAATGTGGGGTGGGGGTCAGTGAAAGGGTATGATACTGCATGGGAGCATGGATGACCTAACACTGCATTCCTGCACCATTCTAACTGTGACCGTGGGCTGCTCTGTGTTCATCTCAGCTCAGATTGTGTCTCATCATCACCACTGCATGTCAGAGACATCGTGGTCTGCCCTGTCTCTCACTCACACACACACACACACACACACACACACACACACACACACACACACACACACACACACACACACACACACACTCTGTGTGTCTGGCCCATCCTGTCAAGGTCATCACATTTAGCACAGTGGGCTATTATAACAATGTGTTATTGTTATGTATTGTCTTGTCTTATTGTGTCTTTCAGCTACACCAGTTAGGTATGTGTGTGACTAGCTCTATTTGTACGAGTAGCTTATTCCAGTTGAAGAGAGTTGGTGTACTCAGTGCCCCATAGTTGACAGAGCAAACCAAGCCACTGCAGTAATTGAATAGTGCCTCACTCCCCATATTCAGACGGTATATTATCATGTTATCTTGTGGTATTGTTGTTTTAATAACACACTGTCTGCATGCCCGTGTAGATGATCTAAACCGGCCCTCCGACAGTCATTTCTGAGGCTGGTTCTGGTTGCACTAAGAACAGAACACACAAACACAGGAGAGGACACGAGGGACATTCTCCAGCCATACAATCATATGTGGTTTCATTGGAATGCATTAGACCGGAGGGCTAGGAGGGTGAGGGGGCCGAGGGGTCTATGTGTGCACCGCTCAGGAAAACCAAAGAAAATATTGACCAGGTTGGTTGGATAAGACCTGGGCTTTCTGAAACAGCCAAATCAGGGGAACAGATCACTAGGACCACCTGCACGGTACAAACACCATGACGGCTACCGAATGGCACCCTATTCCCTTTATAGTGCACTACTTTTGAGCAGAGCCCCACGTTCCCCATTTTAAATGGCCCAGGAGTATAGGAAAGAAAGGGGGAAAGGTGTTTTAGTGAGAAGGTACTTCACATGTAAAACAAAAAGGGTATTTTAGATAATTTACTTTATAACTACAGAGTGGCCTTCAAGCAGGAGTTGTACTTACATGCACAAGGAGCATTCCAGTACCAGTCAAAAGTTTGGACACACCTACTCATTCAAGTGTTTTTCTTTATTTAGACAATGTTCTCCATTGTAGAGTAATAGTGCAGACATCAAAACTATGAAAGAACACACATGAAATCATGAAGTAACCCAACAACTGTTAAACAAATCCAAATATATATTTGAGATTCTTCAAATTAGCCTCCCTCTGCCCTGATGACAGCTTTGCACACTCTTGGCATTCTCTCAACCATGAAGTAGTCACCTGGAATGCATTTCAATTAACAGGTGTGCCTTGTTATTTAAAAGTTGGTGGAATTTTGTAATGATGCACTGAGAGTCGGGAAGCAAGTTCAGGGAGTGACTGTTTTAATAAATAAATGCAACTAAATACAAAACAATTAACACAAACAACGCACAGACATGACACTGGAACAGAAACAATAATGTCTCAGGAAAGAACCAAAGGGAGTGACATATATAGGGCAGGTAATCAAGAAGGTGATGGAGTCCAGCTGATGACGCGCAAGTGCGCGTAGCGATGGTGACAGGCGCGTGTCATAACGAGCATCATGATGACCTAGAGGCCTGAGATGGAGCACATGTGACACATTTCTTTCCTTCTTAATGCGTTTGAGCCAATCAGTTGGGTTTTGACAAGGCAGGGGTGGTTTACAGAATGTTGCCCTATTTGGTAAAAGACCAAGTCCATATTATGGCAAGAACAGCTCAAATAAACAAAGAAAAACGACAGTCCATCATTATTTTTAGACATGAAGGTCAATCCGGAAAATTTCAAGAACTTTGAAAGTTTGTTCAAGTGCAGTTGCATAAACCATCAAGCGCTATGGTGAAACTGGCTTTCATGAGAACCGCGACAGGAAAGGAAGACCCAGAGTTACCTTTGATGTAGAGGATAAGTTCATTAGAGTTAACTGCACCTCAGATTGCAGCCCGAATAAATGCTTCAGAGTTCAAGTAACAGACACATCTCACCTATTCAGAGGAGAGTGCGTGAATCAGGCCTTCATGGACGATTTGCTGCAAAGAAACCACTACTAAAGGACACCAATAAGAAGAGAGTTTGCTTGGGCCAAGAAACAGGAGCAATGGACATTAGACCGGTGGAAATCTGTCCTTTGGTCTGATGAGTCCAAATTTGAGATTTTTGGTTCTAACCGCTGAGTCTTTGTGAGACGCAGAGTAGGTGAACGGATGATCTCCACGTGTGTGGTTCACACAGTGAAGCATGGAGGAGGAGGTGTGATGGTGCTTTGCTGGTGACACTGTCAGTGATTTATTTAGAATTCAAGGCACACTTAACCAGCATGGCTACCACAGCATTCTGCAGCGATACGCCATCCCATCTGGTTTGCGCTTAGTGGGACTATCATTTGTTTTTCAACAGGACAATGACCCAAAACACACCCCCAGGCTGTGTAAGGGCTATTTGACCATGGAGAAATGGCGTGCTCCATCAGATGACCTGGCCTCCATAATCACCTGACCTCAACCCAATTGAGATGGTTTGGGATGAGTTGGACCGCAGAGTGAAGGAAAAGCAGCCAACAAGTGCTCAGCATGTGGGAACTCCTTCAAGACTGTTGGAAAAGCATTCCTTATGAAGCTGGTTGAGAGAGTGCCAAAAGTGTGCAAATCTGTCATCAAGGCAAAGGGTGGCTACTTTGAAGAATCAAATATAAAACACTTTTTTGGTTACTACATGATTACGTGTGTTATTTCATAGTTTTGATGTCTTCACTATTATTCTACAATGTAGAAAATAGCAAAAATAAAGAAAAACCCTTGAATGAGTAGGTGTATCGAAACCTTTGACTGGTACTGTAGGTACGGTGCTCTAGAACAGCTAAATAGGTACAAGAAGACTACATTTCAGTGCCCGAGGAGACATAGCTAACTGTCTGTTTCTCTACAGTACATTGTCTGGGGGCAGTACAGTCGGGATCACAGTAATTTCTCTTGTCCTCATCTAGCCCCTTAAGCGCCCCCTTTCTCCTTCCTCCTGTGCCCTTACATAAGTGGTGACAAGAAAACACAGTGCTTCTCTATGTCTAAGCCTCACTGGTCACCAAGCAATCACCAAGCATAAAGATCCTTCTTCACCCGTTTTTGGTTTTCTCCGCATTGCCGGCGTAATCTCTCATCCAGGCACAGGCCACGAGTGGCACAGTCTCTTGTTTTATTCCACAATGTGCACCCTAAGGTCCAACTCATCTCCAACCTCTGGGCTAAATCTACTAGACAGCCCTTGTCTTGTTTTTAGAAATTCAGGCTAGCCCACTTGTTTTTCTAGACTATTCCAGGCAGACTCCAGGTGGGCAAAGCAGACATGTTATTAGACCATGTTAGCTGGAATATATTGTTTATTTGTGCCTGAATCGAGAATTCACTGCCGTAGCACGGTAGTTTGACAGCTTGGAACACTTACAGTTATTGCTTTAACAGTGTGTTTAACTGTTGTTTATATAGCAGAAACCCCATCTACTTGACAAATCAATAAATTATTCATTAAGATATTCATAAATATTCTAAGATAGAAAATATTCTCCAAATCCTGTACTTGACCCACTCTGTTTTAATGTTATATCGCTAATTTGATCGCTAAGCAAACACGTCTGGCATGAAAAAGATTCCGGTAGTATTTAGGAAGTAACTCCCAACTTAAGAAGTAACTCCTAACTTAAATATTAGAAATGCCACCTTTAACGCCTAGTTAGCCCCAGTGTTAAAAGCTTGATTTTCTGATGTTTCCTGCAGACAGCGAATGAAGGCTATGGAGCAACAGATTGCCAGCTTGACTGGTCTTGTTCAGCATGCACTTTTAAAGTCCCCAAACACTAGTGGCACCAACGAGGCTCTCAGGTAAGCAAGAAGATGAAGAAGGGAGGCAGCGTGGGACATTGAGTTCTCAGAGATAAGCGCAGGTTACCCCAGCAAATGTGGACAAAAATAATAACAGATAAACTAGCTCTCAATTTTACCAGCCTAGGTGAACATTGTCGAGGGGAAATAGTGTGGACGAGGGGTCTGATATTGACTGGCTGCAGTTATCTTTGCATTTCAACCTACTCTGTGGAGATCTTGTGCTACTGTGTTTGCTTGAGTTTCCAATCATCAATCTCAATGTGGGCACCGTGATTGGAATGAAAATGGGATGGCTTACTATGGGAACAGACTGCTCCAAACAGTCATCATGTTAACCTGTCCGTCTATGTCAGTCTGTCCAACCATACTGTATGGCTGTCTGTACGTCTACAATGCTTTTACTAATATATGTCAACCCTAACTCCAGGACAGTTCCCATGGTTTTGCATTAATTCTCTTCTATTGTGATTCAACAGAATTAATGTCTCTTTCTCTCTGTGTGTGCGTAGTGAACGACCCATGAAGACATCAAGGCAAGCGTCTCCGGTTCATAGTGCACCCAGTGCAGGTCAGGAGGACCATTATTACCCTTCTGCATGTATCCCATTATGGTTTGCGTCCCAAATAGCACCATATTCACTATATAGTTCACTACTTTTGACTAAAGCCCTATGGGCCCTGGCCAAAAGTAGTGTACTATATAGGGAATAGGGTTCTAGTTGGGACGCATCCATGATCTACTTAGAGGTACAGTTCTCTGTTGCACATCCCTCAAGTTTCCCCCCAGGATGCATTGCATAGACAAGTCTCTTAATGTCACTCAACACAGTCTGCCATATGCTCTCCCCTACTGCCCCACTAAAACACCCAGTCAGTCAGACAGGCGTCTTTGCTCTTCGCCGACTCATATTCCCCTCAAATCCTCTCTCGTCATACACTCTAGGCAGGGGAGGGAGGCAAAAAAGCTACTAACTGAATATGTGCTGCTCAAAGCATTAATTAAAACAAGGGAGATGTATTATTTCTCGATCCCGCCAAGATGATTCAATCTTGTCTAGCTAGCGGTCAGGGTAGATGAGAGTTCGATAAGAGAAATGCAATCTCGAGGGCGGCGGGAATGAAAACAGAGCGGTATTTATGCGGCTGCTGCCAAAGCAACTCCTCACATCTTTGGGTTTCTTCTTCTTCTCCTTCTTCTTACAGGTTTCCCTTTGCGTATTGTTCCCATTCATGATATACAGAACATGAAGAATTGACTATGGCTCATAATTCTGATTCCTCAAATATTTCCTTGTTGTTACTTCATAAGCTGTCCCCATCACAAGAGCATCCTCTCGGTCTCCAAACAGTGGATGAATCCTAAATGGCACACTATTCCCTGTATGGTGCACTATTTTTGACCATATAAAGGGGTGCCATTTGGGACACAGACAGTGTGACACACATGAGCAGCATTCATTCAAACCTGCACTTCAGGTCTGTGCAGCTGTCATTCACTAGGAGAGGACTATGTGGTGAATGTTGGAGGGGGATTACAAAGTGACAATAGCACTGTGTTCTCTAGCCCCACTGCAGGGCTCTACTATGGTTGTGTCCCAATTGGCACCAAGTTCCCATTATAGTGCACTACTTTTGATGGGCCCCGGTCAGAAGTACTGCACTACATAGGGAATAGGGTAACATTTGGGATGCAGGCCTTGTGGAAGTAGTGCTCTCTCGCTCGCTCTTTCGCTCTCGCTCTCTCTCATTCACTCAGAACATTCTACTCTCTCATTGTTCTGACACTTTGCAGGGACTTGTTCTCTTCCGCTAAGGGACTTGAGTGGCTTAGTGACACTGTGCTACTCCCACCTGTTGACAACAAGCGCCCCAGAGACAGAACTCAACCTCAGGGTCAGGTTTCAAAGGTCATAGGTCATACTACTCCATTCTGAATGGGAGAAACAGTGTAATTGAATTCAACTTCAGTTACTGTCAATACAGACTGCAGTTGGCATGGCTTGTCAAGAGTCATTCTGTCGTCAGTCTCCAAAGCCAGAGGACATTACGTCTGGTGGTTGTTTTCGACAGCAGACAAACCCGTCTCCTGTCTCTTCTTTCTCACAATGATTGCATCCCAAATTGCTCCCTATACAGTACACTACTTTTGACCAGAGTTTGATGGGGCCTGGTCAAAAGTAGTGCACTACATAGGGCATAGGGTTCCATTTGGGATGTAGTCATGGTGAGGTTGGCGGTTGGCAGTCTATTTCAGTCTGCACTGCCAATGTAAGTACCCGTGTGCTCCTGTGGGCAGCGGGGGAGACGCCTAGGGAAGCACAGGCCCTCATTACTTAACATTAGGAATATTAAATCAGGAACCAACGCAGCTGTGGAGAATGTGTTTGGAAATGAGCAAGGCGAGTGCTGGGCTGTGGCCAGGCCAATGCCTCACAGAGGTTGCATCTCAAATGGCACCCTATTCCCTATATAGTGCACCACTTTGTATTGCCACCTTCTCTATGGGCCTTGGTCATAAGTAGTGCACTACATAGGGAATAGGGTAGTATTTGGGACGCACACAGACACAAGGCAGAACGTGAAAAGGAGGGGAGAAAACATTAATACATTACACCACCCATTCAAATCTCAGAGGAGACATTTTACTTTTTACGTGCATGTGCACTTTTGACTGTGGGGTATTTCATTTGCAGTAAATAAGGGAGTTATGTATTGCGTGTGTAACTGATGTGAAATGGCTAGCTAGTTAGCGGTGGTGCGCGCTAATAGCCTTTCAAACAGTGACGTCACTCTCTTTGAGACCTTGAAGTAGTGGTTCCCCTTGCTCTGCAAGGGCCACGGCTTTTGTGGAGCGATGGGTAACGATGCTTCGTGGGTGACTGTTGTTGATGTGTGCAGAGGGTCCCTGGTTCGCGCACGGGTCAGGGCGACGGACTAAAGTTAAACTGTTACACGTGCTTCCTCCAAAATGTGTAGGGTTTCCATCACATTGTGAAAGGGATTTATGTAATTGTGAATGAACCTCTACAGCATAGCCTACAATATGAATAATTAAATGCTATGGATTCATGTTTTCCCATTTTTTATTTATTTATTGTACACAATCAGTTTTTATACAGCTAGATAAAGCATGTTTGTGGCAAGTGAGCCCTCTAGCCAAATCTATATTTTCTTTCCAGTGTTGTTATCACAAGTGAGGAACTGACTAGCTTGTGGTGGTTTTAAATGTGGCTATTTGATTTGATCTTATTCAGGAGGTTCCCCTGTCCTGGCACCCAAAAGTGCCACGCCACCCTCTGAAAGTGGCTCCACCCCCATACTCCCAGGCTCCACCCCCTTCCAGACTAACCTGCTCCAGTGCAAGAAGAACGTCTCGGAACTTCGGCTGCAGCTCCATCAGATGAGACAGCTGCAGGTAACGCTACCAGTGCTGTGTCTAGAAGTAAGATTATGTTTCCCCTAGACGCTGATCTTGGGTCAGTTTAGCATTTTCCCCACTTATGGTTAAGGTTAGGATTGGGGGAGGGAAAGCTGATCCTAGACCTGTACCGAGGGGAAACATCACCCAGGGAGCCCCTATCTACTGTTATTGGTTATCAATTTGATATCAGCTGTCACGCGTTGCTTCCCAGCCATTCAACTACTGTCTATCAGCTACTTTTCAACCCCTTCTATCTGTATTGGCTAAGAAACACAAAACTCAGCGTGTGTGTGTGTGTGTGTTACCTAGCTCCAGAACCAGGAGGCTCTGCGTGTGCAGCTGAAGCGGGCTGAGCAGGAGATCAGTTTGAAACTGGCGGAGGCGATGAGACGCCTGGAGGACCCGGTCCAAAGACAGAGAGTCCTGGTGGAGGAGGACAGACACAAGTACCTGGGCTTGGAGGAGAGGGTGTTCAACCAACTAGGGTAAGAGTGAGTGGGGGGGCAGTGTAGCAACTCATGTAGGTCCCTCCCTGTTTCGGCCCGTTTCGTTTGGTTGCTAGGGAATACGACCCAGGTGTTACTGACTAACTACAAGTACACACCTTCCAAACATAGCTCACAGTACCCGGCAGGCCATGTCTATCTCTCATTCAAGCCCAGAAATCACTGAAGTATAGGACCAGGCAGCCTGGGCATGCAATTATTCACAGCATACTCTTAATTTAATTCACTCGTCGTGGTTTGCCAATCGGGAACGGTAATTGAATCCTTTTAATTCTGATATTTAACAGGCAAGGTCATAGCACTGCCTGGGTAGAAAGCGGTAAACATATGCTCCGATAAACATCACGATAGGAGCATTTCCTGAACGTTGGTTTTTCTGGGTTAATCAGGCAGGCGCAGGGCGCTGGATTCAGCTGTGTTTTCCTTGGCGCCGTGCCAGGTCTTACTCAGCAAAGGCCTGCCGTAGTGTTTTTAAATATGGCTCGTTAATGAGCTCTGTTTGGCTGAAGCGCTGCGTGCGTGACAAGGAATGTGGTGTGAAAAGACGTAGCCTTCTCCTCCGGATAGAAACTCAATTTAATACAACCTGGGAGAGTGTCTGCTGAGGGTTCTAAAAATAACTCTGAGAGGAAGTGAGGCGACAAACGACCAAGGTTTATCACTGTTACAACTACTGCAGCAATCCAAGGGTCCATAACATGAGGATATTGCTAACATGGAGGATGTCAAAGGAAGGTCAGTGAAGATGTCGTGTATTGTGTCATTTTTTCACAAATGTCAGTAGGCCCTACAGGATATTCCATGGTTTTAAGCACGTGCATTTCCTGCATTTCCAATCCTAGGCTCGATTAAATCACTCCAGAAACGGACTGGTCATAGGGAAGATCGGGGGAAATGCCCGGATGGGCTGGTCCATCTTTAGCACAGTGGGTTGGCCTTAAGTGGGGCTTTTTGTGCAGAATGATCATTGTTTGGCTAATAATGGGGGCCTCGAGGAAAAAACGTTTTCCTGTTTGGGGACCAATTTGTGTGTGTGTGGGGGGGGGGGGGTTCTGGTCCCAGTCTGTCCCTGGTCACTCCTATTTATTTCCAGTCAGTTCCGTTTACCAGTCATCATAAGCCCGTCAAAGAGGCTAGATCTGAGCCAGCTGTCAGCACTAAGCCAGTGATCCTACTGCCCTTGAGCAATAGAGAAAGATGAGAGAGAGTTGAGTGCCCATGAAGCCTCCTCAAATAGATGATCCCTGGGACATCACAAGTGTTTGTCAAGCTATCTTTAGAAGTGTATTTTAATGCCGCGACACTTTATAGACTCACACTCTACTTTCTGAACTAATGTAGCTCTTTTTCGACGAAAGAACAGCCCCCCCCCCCCCCGTCAGCTCTTCAGTTGAACTTTTCCATAGTCATCACCAAGAGTCCTTGACATAAGAGGGCTGCGACGTCAGTGGTTATTGTCTTCTTCACTCCCTATCGAGAGCAACTTTACAGAAAGTTTACGGGTTCTCAAGGGAAGTTGGTCACAACAACAACAACAACAACAACAAAAAGTCACCATTTAGTTCTCTCATGCAGTTCAGAATAGCACACGGTGTTATCATCCACCCAGCACATTTCCCCTTGGAGTTGACTTCTCAGGATCCCATGGATACAGTGCATCAAACCGATAGGATCCTATGTAAGGAAGCGGTCGCACAAATAAACCCAGTTTCCATGTGAACACAGTTGAGGTTTTGGCAAGTAACCCAATCCAGTCGGAGCGGACTCACGTAGAGGAAGTGCAGCGTGGTCCGACTGAAGGCAACTTTGGTTATTAAGGTTAAAGGGCTGACTTTCCTACCGCCCAGATTTCTTGTTTGTTTTTGTTTTAAATACAACATTGTTTGATTTGATCAACAACAAAAAATGTATGTCTCTGTCTTTTCACTTGTCATTCAGTTCCCTCAGACTGGAGCTCCCTCTGTGCCCGTAAGATTTCAATTAGTATTGTCTGCCCCCTAGTGTCGAAATGGAGGCAGTGTTTCAGGTGACACTTCTCAAGTCTGATCTCTTAGCATCTCTAGTATGTCAGGGATTTGACGGTGCCGCCGTATCTCGTTTGGTAGCAATGGAGACGAAATTATTAAAATGTTTGAATGGATTTATGTAGAGCTGAGTTAGAGGGAAACCCACTTCATCCACCACCAATGTGTGGCAACCGTTTATGGCACAAACCTCACCACACATCAGTTACATCAGTTACACATCAGTTAATGGTGGAGAGGTGAGGAGTGATCAGAAATGATGCCAATTAGGAATGGAGGTGAGCTGGTGGTTTTGAATGTCCTCTCTGTCTGTGTGTGTAGGGAGCTGGAGCTGTATGTGGACACTCTGAAGAGGGAGACCGGCTCGGTGGGAGCTCACAGAGCTGTGACACTGAAACATGTGGAGGAAGGGGCCGTTAGCCTCAGGAGAGTGGGAGAATCTCTGGCAGGACTCAAAGGTAAGACTGCAGTACAGTATAGCCTACTTTTAAGACCCATACAGTACCTTAGATGATGTGCGTTGCCATGGATTCCATAGGTTTCTGTGTGCTAGGGTTTTCAGTTACAGGTGAGAAGTCCGATAATATAATTTATTAATTTATACTGAACAAAAATCTAAATGCAACATGTAAAGTGCTGGTTGCATGTTTCATGAGCTGAAATAAAAGATCCCACAATTCTTCTGTACGCACAAAAAGTTTCTCTCTCTAACATTTTGTGCACAAACTTGTTTACATCGCTGTTAGTAAAGTGTAGCCTTTGTCAAGATAATCCACCCACTTGACAGGTGTGGCATATCAACAAGCTGATTAAACGGCATGATCATTACACAGGTGCACCTTGTGCTGTGGACAATAAAAGTCCACTCTAAAATGTGCAGTTTTGTCACACACCACAATGCCACAAACATGTTGCATTTATATTTTTGTTCAGTATAATAACATTTGGGTAACATAATGCTACAACTGGAAAACATATATTTTTTGAAAGAAAATTTCCTTTTGTGTCCAAAATGAGAATAAACTTCTCATTTTGCTGCTGACGCAGCACACTAATAAAGTTGTCCTCCAATGAAGGTTGGTGAAATGAATAGAAAACATAAAACTGAAACATGGTATTTCCTGTGTGTTTTCTCAGGGGAGTTTCCGTCACTGCAGACTAGGATGCGTGCGGTGCTGAGGGTGGAGGTGGAGGCTGTGAAGTTCCTCAAGGAGGAGCCCCACAAACTGGACAGCATGCTGAAGCGAGTCAAGAGCCTCACAGAGACACTCAGTAGCCTGAGGAGGTACATGAACCAGGGAGGGACCGGAAGTGTGCACTTGTTCACTCCCCCTCATGCATTTAAAAGCATTTTATTGTTGCAAGCATGGCTGGGGGTTCTCTTCACCATATTCCTCACCCCAGTCCATTCTTTTTAAATCCATGAGAGGGAGTGTACAAGTACCCACTTCAAAAAGAAGGGTAGAGACTCAAATCAAATTTGCACTGAATACAACAGGTGAAATGCTTACTTACAAGCCCTTAACCAACAATACAGTTAAGAAAATGCCTTATTTTTTAAAGTAAGAGATAAGAATAACAAATAATTAAAGAGCACTAGTAAATAACAATAGTGGGGCTATATACAGGGGGTACCGGTTCAGAGTCAATGTCACCGGTGTCGAGGTAATATGTACATGTAGGTAGAGTTATTAAAGTGACTATGCATAGATAATAACAGAGAGTAGCAGCAGCGTATAGAGATACTTAAAACATGAACATAACAAGTGGCTGGAGTCTTTGACAATTTCTTTTCTGATACCGCCTGGTAAAGAGGTCCTGGGTGGCAGGAAGCTTAGCCCCGGTGATGTACTGGGCCGTACGCACTACCCTCTGTAGTGCCTTGCGGTCGGAGGCCGAGCAGTTGCCATACCAGGCAGTAATGCAACCTGTCAGGATGCTCTCGATGGTGCAGCTGTAAAACCTTTTGAGGATCTGAGGACCCATGCCAAATCTTTTCAGTCTCATGAGGGGGAATAGGTTTTGTCGTGCCCTCTTCACTACTGTCTTGGTGTGCTTGGACCATGTTAATTTGTTGGTGATGTGGACGCCAAGGAACTTGAAGCTCTCAACCTGCTCCACTACAGCCCCGTCGATGAGAATGGGGGAATCGAGGGAGTGAGAGGTTAAAAGAGAGACAGAGGGAGTGGATGGAAAACAGAAGCTTTCAGAGAAGTCAGACAGTGGGGAACATGACTATAGTGTAAGGGACACTAACAGTTGATTATGCTGGCGAGGCGTTGGCTCTGATCCCATCCGATGGGTCATGCGGAATGGACAGAGGTGGCGTCCATCTTAATTTAGCTCTCCATTGAACCGATAAGTTAATTAATTTGGGCGCAACACTGCTCCCTGCGGCATTCCATTTCCATATAAACATCTGTCAAAGACACTCTGCTCTGTGGGTCGTCAACACTTTTTCCAAGGGTGCGCCACACAACGCAGCCAAACTAATCTACATTACCTCGTCCCGTCAGTGCATTTCTCTCCCCGCACTTCAGAGATGATTACACTCACTTTGATGCTGGGTTTGGGCCAAATTCACTTGGGAGGTTTATTGTGTTTTCAGGCTAAAGAAGCTTGGATGGTGCAGTAGTTCAAATTCCAAAGTTCTGTATGCACTGTTCTATGTTATGAGGTTAGGAGATTTGAAGCATGTTTTCATGGGAGCATGTCCTCATAGCTACAGTATGTGTTTAACCTTACTGGGATACAATTGAGATTAACTAGTGCTTGGCTGCTGGTGGTCAGTTTACGGGGGGGGGGGGGGTATATTTTCAGAAATCCTGGTTGGAATATTCCAGGAGGGAATAAGCACAAAATACAGAATCCTCCAAGCAGAATTTAACCTGATTTTTATAAATCTAATAGTAAGTCTATCCTGCCCTCTATGACCTACAGATGTGCTACAGAGGGTCTGCTGAAGGGATCTGACCCTGCTATGTGTGCCTCATTGAAACCAACCCCAGCTGAGAGCGGCCCAGTCACCACCACCACCACAGTGGACTCCGACCCCCCAGTGGAGCCTCCAGCTTCCCCCTCGGCCCTCCCCGAGCCCCAGAGCTCCTCCATCAGGTCTGAGGTGGTCATGCCCTCCTCCCCCATGGTCATCCACCACGTCCAGAGTGCTCCGGTCCACATGCAGCAGTCCCAGCAGTCTGCAGCCCTGCTGGTCCAGCCCAGCCCACCCACGACCCCCACCCACAGCCAGGGCCGGGACTCCCCCAGCTCAGCCAAGGGTTCCACTGGCACCACCTCGGCCTCAAACTCCAACCCCTCCAGCCAGGGGGGAAGCCCTGCCCAGCAGAAGAAAACCCCTGCTGCCCACCTAGAGCTGGCGACCCAGGCTCCGGTCAATAACGGCAGCAGCGGGACAGGGAACCTCTTAATCGAGGAGATTCACACCAAGAGCAAAAACAGGGCCATGTCTATAGAGGTAAGCCCTATGGACGTCATTCTGCACTTCAGTCCTCAGTCTATGATATAACATTTCCCCTATGGGTTATTATTTATCTTCCCTCCACTGCTGTCTCCTCTATCTCTCCCCCCTCACTCTCCCTCAATCCCTCCCCTCTCTTTCTCTCTCTCTCTCTCTCTCTCTCTCTCTCTCTCTCTCAAATCACCCCCCTCCCTCCCTCCACAGGTGGCAGAGAAGGAGTGGGAGGAACGGAGGCAGAACATAGGCCACTACAATGGGAGGGAGTTTGAGAGGATCCTAAATGAGGCCCAGGCCAACATGATGAAGGGCATTCCCAGTCTGGATGTGCCGAGTGAGGGGGATACCTCTACAGCACCCTCTGCTGCCCTGGAGGAGCCAACCCCAGGCAAGGGTCTTTTCTACAGCTTTAGCTCCTACTATATTCCACTACTACAAAAAAAATATTTTGGACAGGTTTTTTGAAGCAAGTAAACCATTTTCCTTCAGGAAAATTACCCATTGTAGTTGTCATGTAGCCCTCATTGTTGACCTTATGTGTGTGTTTGTCTATTACAGAAGGGACTCAGCCTGAGCTCAGCTCAGCGAAACCAGCCATAGCCAAGCCTGCTGGTCCTGAGAAACTCCCCAAGTCGGTGCTAGAGAAGCCCACCACCACCAAGCCTACCGCTGCTGCAGACAAAGTGGGCAAAGTCAGCTTGGAGAAGGCCATCAAGTCCCCTCCCCCTCCACCACCCAGAAAGACCTTTCCCACCTCCAGCTCTGGAATGACCACCACACGGTCTGGTGAGGTGGTTTACACCAGCAGGAAGGAGTCTGCCTCGGGACAGGTCAGTCTGCCGTGTAGTTAGGCTGCAGGGTAGTCTGCGGTCAACTAGCTCTGGTTCAGGGGGTTACACTCGGCTTGCTGACACTGAGCCTTCAGCACGTAACGCCCTGGACCAGAGCGAATGGCAAACCATAGACATCGTTTCTACTTGGGTGGGACAGACCTGACCTTAAAACAACGTGGGGAGAGGGGATAAAGTCTAAGGACAGTTAATCAAGCAATCTGAGAACCTTATAATTGATATTGGGAACGGCCCATGCTGAACTCTTGTGGTAAATAATATTGATGCTAGAATTCGAGTCATATTAAATGTTTTAACCCCCTCCCCCATTCCTGTCCGCCCAGGAGGGAGATGAGGCTGAGGTCCCACCACAAGCCCCAGCTAGCCAGTCCAAACCCACCAAAGTCCCGCCGGAGACCAAGCCCTCCACCCCTCCCCCCATTGCGGCCTCAGCCAACCACGAGGAGGAGGAGGAGGACGAGGGAGACAAAATCATGGCAGAGCTCCAGGTGAGAATCATACCGTACATCCAACAGCTCCTGTACATTTACCACCACACACACACACACACGTCATACTTAAGCAATAATGCCCGACGCAACGTGGGGTGCCTGGACACAACCCTTAGCCGTGGTATATTGGCCATATATCACAAACCCCCGAGGTGCCTTATTGCGATTATAAACTAGTTACCAATGTAATTAGAACAGTAAAAATACATGTTTTGTCATACCCATGGTATACGGGTCTGATATACCACGGCTGAGAGCCAATCAGCAATCAGGGCGCGAACCACACAGTTTATAATATACAATAATGATCACATAGAACCACCGGGAAACACATCCACATACACACTGATGATGGTTGTGAGGAGGTTGAATGTGCCGTCTCTCTCCTTGACTCTGGGAGTGGGTCCTATATCTCTTCTTTTTGTGGTGGCTGGGTTACCTTCACTTGGCAGAGGATGGACACAGTCATTTACAAAAGCAGAATTAACCATGGCCTTACCCTTAGATAGTTTAACCATTCGGTAACCACAGCACTAGGTTAATAGTATCCGAGTAGTATCAGACCAGCACCAAGCAGAAGAATGTTCTCCACTTAACTGCCTGGTACTGTAGGTGTTTTTAATAGACTATCACCTCACATATGGTAGGTAAAGTATAGGTAGGCTCTAGCCCTCAGGGCCCTAAACCCTAATCCCCTGACCTATCTTCAATCCCCAGGTGTTCCAGAAGTGCACAGTTAAGGATGTAGGGGTGAAAAGTAGTGTGCTAGAGACACACCCTACTCGAGTTGAGCCCCAGATCAGAGAGCTAAGACCTGGGGCCTTATTGCCCCTCAAAGAGAAAAAGGTAAAGGATGTGGCGTCGTTTAGCCGTCCGTCTAACTGCCTGCTTCTGCCCACTACGTGACGCCGACTAACGATTGCCTTAACCTTCTCTGTGCCTTTCACACTTCCCTGCTTCTGCCTCAGTCAAGAGATCTGTACTGTAACAACTCCACTACCCAAAATCCCTTCTGTTTCTGACTTATTCTCTTTTTCCCTTTTTGATTTCAATGGAACTCATGGCTTGGACTTGTTTTTCTCTGATTAAGTCTGCAGAAAATGTCTGGGAAAGTTTGTGTGCATCCAACAAATGAATGATGTCTTGTTGCTACTGGTAATTGATTGCATTATGTTTGCCTTGACTGATCCAACCAATAAAATAATCCTTGAATCTTGAATCCAGACGTAATCGAATGGTCTTGTCCGTTTTCTTTGGAATAACTGCCCTTTATTCAAATAATAATAATTTGCTTATAGACTTTGCTATATGAAATTACTTTGAGTTGATTGGCTATTGAGGAGAACCAGGTTTTATTACTTAGTACCTAGGTGACAGACTTGTTTTTGCAGACTTGGTTTACTTTTGGTCACTTTGACCACTTTGCCCTTTGACCTTTTTTCTTTACTTGCCTTATTTCTTGGGAACAATACCTTACTATTTCTCTAAATCTCTATAGAACTGTAACTTGATCTGCTAATTCATTTCAATACCCAAAGATATGCCTACTGTGGTTGTTGTCCACAGGAGAAAAGTATGTGTATTAGATTACAGTCACACAGTAAACTACAGTGTGGATGTGTCCCATATATGGAACCCTATTAGCTATATAGTGCACTACTTTTGACCAGAGCCCTGTTTGCCTTGGTGAAAAGTAGTGCACTACAGGGTACCATTTGGGAGGTACACTGGATCGTATGCTCCTCACTCAGAAACCTCACTCGGAAACCGCGCCACACGAGACATTGTACATGGACTGTATGAGAGATCCAGTTATTCCGTGGGTCAGAGTTGATCTCTTCCTTGAAAAGCCAATGTTCAGCGCACACATCAGTAATGGATTTCGTCACGTTATTCCCACATACGCATTTTCAGTCATGCAACATTGCATTCCACTCACCACATGGGAATGACTGAAAAAACATTCTTGTAGCACCAACAACAGCGAGGATACATATAAAAGATGATGCAACACTGAACATTAGCTAGTCTGTGGATAGAACGAGTGTCCGTCTATACTCCAGATTAGAATAGTAGTTAGTTAACTCTAATTCCTTAGTAAAAGGGGCAATCTGGGATTGGTACATCCATTTTTTGGACTTTTTTGGATAGACTACTTTGCTGTTTGAATCCCAAATTGTCCCTTAAAAGCTTTTGACATAATCCATTCCCTTATCCATTAACTACATTCCATCTCCCAATATCCATAACATACCATAACCATTCACTTGTGCCTGCATGAGTTATCCTATAAGGCATCTAGCAATACTTGTAAACAAACACGTTGTAAACACGAAGGACTGAAACATGCTGACGTTTCCGGATCGACGTCTTATCTTCTCGATCTTGAAACACATACTATAGTACCACAAATCAAAAGATGCCTTATAGGAGGGTTGTTGCCCAATGCAGTGTTAAGACTGTGGATGTAAATACCTATGTGATACCAATGTACCATGCAATCCACGGTGTCTTCAACCTTGTTTCAATTGGCACTTTAAAAATCAGGGCCAAATTCGATCTGTGCCCACTGAGACCTGCCTTGAATTGAAATGTCAATGGAAACGAGGCTTTGGAGTGCAGTTGCACCATACAGTGCACCCATAGAGTGCGGTTTCGCAATAATGCTGTCCCTTAATTCACAAACTGTCCTAGCAGAGCTCGGAGAAAACTCGGGAGGATAAACATCCCAACGCGGATGAAAACGGGAACACCACCTCTCTTCGTCAAGGTCCAGGGGTACGAATACCATATTTTGACCGCTAAAACGTAATAGTAAAAATCTCAGGGCATTTATTAAGCTAAGAATAGTCTTGACCTACAACGTTTCAAACGTGCCTTGATATGTTTCAACATGTCAGGTTCCACAGCATATGATATGGGCCTTATGATAGTCATTCGCATGCCTTATATGTCATGATATACAGTATGTTCCCATAGTGATAGGTTTGTCATGTGGTATAGTGTTGTGGTTTTAGCTTTTAGCATGGAGTGTTGTGGTTTTTAATATAAATTCTCTCCTCCTTTCTTTGCCGTATGCAGGTCATATACTACGTCACTGGGCAGATTTCCAAAGAGCAGCTGCCACCCCCGGCCACAATGGAGGAGGCTCCGGAACACAGAGGCAACCCAACACTATCCCCCTCACAGGTGTCAAATGTGAATGCTAATGACAATTCCCCAAGCCAGCAGCCACAACCGAAACCCCAGCAGTTAGGGCCACCTGTATCTCCCAAGCCTCTGTTCTTGAATGGCCCCAGCCCTCTGTCTCAGAAACAGGTGGTGACCTCAGAGTCATTGAAGACCCGCCCAGGAGTGGTGAAAGGGGTTCTGAAAAACCCAGCGACCACCACTGTAGATAAGCTTCAGATAAGCACAGTCAAGAGGATAGAGACCTCAGTCTCCTCAGTCGTCCAGGAGTCCAGCATTCCCTTTAGTAAGAGTGTTGTGTTGCCCGCTGCATTGCCTGAAGTCCCTCCACCAACCACCATAAGAGAGGCTCCTAATGCAGTGATGTCTCCCCCAGAGAAGGCTCTTAGTGAGGCCACTGATCAGCCCAGACCCTGGTATGAGGAGGTGGATGAGGAGGCCAGCCTGAGCCCTGACCTCCCTGGTGAGGAAGCCCCTCCTCCCCCAGACAACATTGCCTTCATGATCACCAACAGCAAGGTCCAGGCCCTGTCCTGTGGGGAGTACCAGGAGCTGGTCAACGCCAAACGGGGCATCCAGACCGTGACCGTGTGTGGGGGACCTGGGAAACGGGAGATGACCAACACCACCCCGGGCGGCTCGGCAGGGTCACAGGACAATGGCTTCAACAACAAGAAGCCGGTCATCATCATCTTCGACCAGCCCATGGACATCCGCTCGGCCTACAAGCGCCTGTCCACGGTGTTCGAGTGCGAGGAGGAGCTGGAGAGCATGCTGGCCGCAGAGCGCATCGAGGAGGAGGACGAGGAGACGGAGGAGACAGAGAGGAGCAGTGGTGGACTGCAGGTAAAGGTCCAGGCCCCCAGCGGTGCTCTTAGCTCTACCAGTAGTAGCTTGTCGCGCTCTTCCTCCTCGACTTCGGAGCTCGCCGAGTTGTCCGGTGATGGCAAGCCGGACGGGAAGAAGAAGTTTACGTTCAAGTTTCCGAAGAAGCAGCTGGCCGCTCTGTCGCAGGCCATCCGCACGGGCACCAAGACGGGCAAGAAGACGCTGCAGGTGGTGGTGTACGAGGACGAGGAGGAGTCGGACGGCACAGTCCGACAGCACAAGGAGGCCAAGAGATTTGAGATCCAAAGTCGCTCCAAATCATCTGCTGCCCCAGCAAACAAGACGCCCAAGGCCCCAGCTGCAGCCGTTGTAAGGAGGGAGCACTCGGATTCCAAAGGCAGGACGGACAAGATCCGGAAGAGCACCTACAAGACCCTGGACAGCCTGGAGCAGACCATCAAACAGCTAGAGACGACCATCAGTGAGATGGGCCCAGCAACGCACCACCAGGAGAAACCAGTGAGGAGTGCAGCCAGCGTGGAGCCCCATGCTGGGTGTGTCTTGAGTGGGGAGAATGGAGGCTTGAAGAGGTCCTTATCACTCCCTTCCAAGAGTTCACTCCTCAAGGTCCCCAAGCCCAGCAAGGCCTCCTCTCAGAGGAAGAAGACCAAACCTCAGCTCCTTCCCCGGCCAGCCGTCATCCCCACCGCCACTGTCACCCCCGTCACCAGCCAACAGGTCTCTTTCTAAGCTCTTGTCAATCGGGAGGTTTGGGCCCTCTTTTTAGTCGTCCCTCCCTCCCTTCACTCCATCCTAACCACTGGGTTTACCTTACAACTGGGTTTACCAACCAACCACTTATTAACTCACTCCCCAGGTGTTTTGGAAATGTCAGAGCCCCTCTCTGTTGGTTTCTCCCTCTGTGTGATCATGGTCCAACATGATTGGGGAGTGGCATTTTCAATGGGTCCCTCCTCCTGTCTCTCCTTCAATTGGCTGCTCAAACTCTAACTGGGGCTTCAGCCAGTAGTAGACTCTTAATCACACAATGACACTCAATGTTGATTACACTGTCTTTTTGGTTTCTTGAAACTGTTGTTCTTGGATTGCATGAACTGTAGGGTTATACATTTTGGTATAGGCTACTACGGTACAGGGGGTGCATGTGCTCTTACCGGTGTTATTAAGGTTAACTGTGAGGGTAGTCTTGAATGAACAGTTTTCTGACCTGTCAGTGTCTTGTTTTCAACAGTTTCTCATACCTCCAATATGGTGTTCTGTTTTTATTTTTTCTTTCTTTTATTTTCTTTCTTGTTTTGTTTCGTTTGGATCCTCTTGCAGAACGCAACCAGTGTCGCTTCCCCTACTAGTCGGATGCCAGTGCCCCTGTCTGCGAAGTCCAGGCAGTCGCCAGGGACTACTACTGACAAAGCAGGAAAACAGCAAAAGCTACAGGACAGCACTCAGAGGCAGTTTCGACAGGTAGTTTTACTATAGGGCTTTACCAGACACCATAGGGACTAGAGGGAACACACCTGTATAGTGAACACAGGACATAGAAAACAAGAGGCCTGTGCTAAGCGATAAAAATATATTTAAACAACCAAAGCTGTGAGATTTCAAGTGTTTCGTTTAAATGGGATTGAGGTGACCATTTTGGCTTCTGTTGGTGTTTTCTCTCGATCTACTCTGACTGAAAGGCATGTTTGACTCTTGACTGTTACCCCCATAACATCATTGTACTGTATGCTTGTGCATGGTCCACACTGCTCATGGCGGCTTTTGCTGTGTTGGTGACATGAAAAAAAAAAGTAAAGAGAAAGACAAGACAGATATACCCTGTCATTGACTGAGTTCTCCATCACATCGCGTTTCCATCACAGCTGAGTTCCTAAACAGTGTTGTCAACCAACCCCCGGATGCTTTACTAAACTGATACTTCCGATTGGCCACGCTCCCTCCTACCCTCAATGCACCTCTACTAAACCCAAGCAGCCTACCCGATACGCTCCTTTCTTTTCACAATGCACAGTTACTAAAGAACACTTTAATATCCCTCCCTCCTACACTGGTGGAACCATCCGGATTGCTGCGTTCACCGAATGCAACGATAAGGCTGGTTCCACCCGGCTACCTTCCTCCCTTCTCTTGATGCTCCTCTACCACCCATCTCTCTTCCTTGTAGTAGCAGTCAATGCAAATATTTGCCCCTACTGCTCCCGATATGCACTTGTATGTTTTCCACCCTCAAAAATCTCTCTTCTTTTATCTAACATACTCCACCTTTTCTCCCCAACCAAGATGCATCTCTGGTTTTGCCCTCCTCTCAGTTGTTGTCTCGGCGTCTCAGAAAGCTTGACAATCACTCGAACACACAGGCAGCACCTAGAGATGCCCCCACCCCTATCTCCAACCCCCCTCCCTTTATCCCTCCTTCCATCCTTTCAATCTTTTCTTTACCCTTTTTTAATGAATAGTGTTTCTCTCAGTTACTGTGCCTCAAGTAACCCAGTAAACATAGACTGTAGCTAGTTTGAGACGTTTTGTGTGTCTATTAGTTATCTTAGTAGTAATAGGTTTGTTTGTGTGATTGTTTAATGTCTGTAACTTTAGTGAAGTCAATGTTGTCTTGCATTTTTTTTTACATTTGTTACCTTCCCTTTTTGACAACCAGTCTTTGTTCTGGCATCTCTGTTTGCAGGCTAACGGAAGCGCTAAAAGAGCGGGGGGGGATCATAAAACTACTTCCCCTACTTTACCTGCCTCTAAAATCCCAGCTTTTTATCCTAGCTCTGGTAAAGGCAGCACCTCCCAGACTGCTCCAAACTCAGATGCTACTAACCCTATTAACCTTTCCTCCTCCTCCAACTCCTCCTCTTCCTCCCCCCACACCACCAAGTCCTCCATCCCATCCCCTCACGCCCCCCGCCACCCTGGCTCGGCCCTCTCCACCTTCTCCCACATCCCCTCGCTCTCTAACGGTTCCTCCCTCAAACTCCCCACACCCTCTCACACCGGTAAAGCTCTCTCGTTCTCCTCGCAGACTCAAAACGGTCGAGCACCCTCCTCCTCCTCCTCCCCCTCCCCTCTGTCGCCCACCCCATTGGGCCCGGGTGTGAAGAGCATCCGCACCATACACACCCCCAGCTTCACCAGCTACAGGCCCCAGAACGGCAGCAGCGGCAAATCCTGCATCCCAACCGCCACAGCAGCCAAGGACTCCACTTAGCTCCTATACAGTAGCCCCGTTGGGGTTACTACTCTCAATCTCGTTATTCATGTTTTTGTGGTTGTTTATTGGTTTGTATTTTATTGTTGTAAAAAGCTTAATGGATGCACTTCCCCCCACCATTCATATTTCAATTTGATTTGACACACGCATACTCACACCGATGCTTTGACTTCGTTTTTAAGTTGCATTTTCCATTGGCTAAACTTGAACCCTGATTTAAAAAAAAAAAAGGCGTATTAGAGTACTGAGTAAATAGTTTTAAAAAGAAAAAGAAAAGTGATATAGTTTTACTGCTTCGTAGGTTATGTGGAAGCTTTCGCTTTCTCAATTCTCTACTAAAAACGGTATTGAAAATATATTTTTCTTACAATATATAAGAATGGAAAAAAATATGAAGTTGATGTACAATCACTATGACCATGTGAAATATTGTGTTTTATTTTTGAAAACCAGAGACTGGATAACCATAGTATATTTTGCTCTTACATTATTTCTTATGTTGCCCAACATTGAGCATAGCCCTAGTAAATGCCTTTTATGAATGCATACTGTACCGTATGTATAAAGACGTTTACAGTGAAACTACATTGACTTCTATTTTGTTAAGAATATCATGCACTGCCAATTTATTTTACGGAGATTCCCTAAAAAATTTAAGGAGGTTTATGAGATATATTTTGGGTCTTTCTGTAGTTATTGTGCCTATTTGCCAAAGTTGTTGTTCTGACATTGCCTGACTGTATTACTGTAACCATGACATACCAAGTGAGAACTCTTATGACACACTCGAGGTGTGACGGCTCAAGTCTTTACCTTCGAACAGCTTTACTGGAGGTCTCTTAAGTTCATGTTTATTGATGTCTAAATGTACACAGTTACTAAAACACAAAAGTCATCGAAGAACTGTTCTACCACGTGTACATAAACGCTTCTAATAAGAACTTTTAGTAGTTTTGTTAACATACCAAAGTTGATTTGTATGCATGCCTTTAAGATGCTTTAGGAGAGGGAAAGAAGAATTATGTTTGCACAGATAGATTTTGTAAATATTTTGGTTTCTCTCTCATTTTTGTAAAGCTTTAAACCATTCTACATAAAAAGCAATGTGATCAAGAAAGGAAAAATTGTGTTGTAACAAAAACAATAAAGGTCTGCATGCTTGTAATGCATTTGAGGACGTTTCTACTCACTTTTAGTTTCTCTCCTGTTTCGCTCTCAAGCCTGTACACAGTTCCGATGTACCAAGCAGAACTGAATGATGTACAATCTGTTTCAGTGAGTGGTCATGTCACATAATGGCAGCGTTCCAGGCTGACTGTGTTCCAGATGCACGCCAGATCTCACAATGCCTGGATAGGTGTTCATCATATCAGTCAACCGCATCATATGATATAGCAATCGGATGCTTGACTGCGGTTGATGAAATGGCACAAAACCAAGTGGATGCAATGCAGTTGGCCTGGAACGTGACCAATGCTTTGAGGGTGTGAAAACTGTGTAGGAGGAGAGGCAAATTAACCTTTGCGAATACATCTAAGAGTAGGAACAACAGAACCACTCTTACCTCAGTCTGCAACCTGTCTGTAATTAATTGATCATGAGCATTACTCCTTGAAGGCAAAAGAGCCTACTGGTAAGTATATTATTAGAAGTGGTTATTTACTATTTAAGTTGATTATTTACTATTTAAATATGATGTGACTCATGTATAATAATGTCCTATTTCAAATGAAAGTTATGAAAGTGAAGTTGTTTTAAAGTTCAAGTTTAAAAGGGGAGACCTGCAGTTGATAAATCCCAGTTTGGACTTGATTATAACTTGGGTATTATGATATTTACCCATTTGATTCTTGAAGAATATAACTTAGAAATGCTTCATGAGCTTAGTTCAACTCTCTTAGCTTGGTCAGAACCCAAAATACTCAATTGTTTTGGAGACAATGTAATTACATACAAACGTTAAAATGTGGTTAAAGAGTAATTGCCCCTAAAAAAAGCAACTTCTTGTTTTGAAAATGACATATGTGGCATCGATATGAGTCCGAAACATGTATTCTGGTGTCAAATTTGACTACAAAGAGTAAACAGGATCATTTTTTTAATCATAAACAGTCTCTTCCAAAACTGAGATAATAGGAATGAAGGGCTGTGTACCGTAACAGATTTTCAAGGGTTGGGCTTATTTTAATCCTCCCTACAGCTGGCAACACCCAAGTAATCATTCATTCAGAGCGCAGCTGCACGTGACCTGATTTTAATTTGACCTAACTTGCTCACAACTTTTTCACAGACTATATGAAATAATGACCTCTTCCTAAATATTTGGTTCAAATGATTCATTTTGTGTCTGGTTTCCAAGAAACAATGGTGACTCAACTTACCCCACTCTCACCTAAAATGCTTTTTGTCAATTGTATACACCTGGAGAAATTCACTTTTATTTATCGGCTAGCACTCATAATAGAATAAGATAGGATTAACTTTAATGTCCCCAAGGAGAAATAGTATTCGACGCACAGTACTGCTGTGTACAAAAATAGACACTGCTTATTACACACTTAACATACATTGCACGTTATCTCTGTCATACACAGTGTACATATCTCGTATCGCTCAAATTACCACAATTTCAAATAGTTCCTCTCATAGTTCTCATGTAGTTCTCTACAGATAACCACCCTATTCTGTTTTTGAAACGGTTGGATCTGTGTGCGTGACAGGAAGGCTATATTTGCTACAGGAAGGCTATATTTCCTATGTACCTCTTGTTGATGCTAAAAAAAAAGTCACTAGAGTTATGTCCCAAATGGCACCCTATTCCCCATAGGCTTCTGGTCAGAAGTAGTGCACTGCATAGCAATGGGGTGCCATATGAGATACACAGGCTTGGGTTATATGATACAATGTAGACTTCAAATGAAACCACAGTTATGTGTAACAACAGAGTCACTCACAACTCACTAGTACACACTAAAAACCTTTTTTTTTAAGGTTCTATATTGAACCATTAAAAAAGGCTCCATATATCACCAAAAAAGGGTTCCACTATGGCTACAACCCTTTTTGGGGCAAAATAAAATGTTTTTTATGGTTCTTTGAACTTTTTATGGATAATGGTTCTGTAAAGAACATTTCTCAATCTCTAATAATGTTCTTTGTAGAACCACACAGGGTTTTTTATTCTGGTTAAATAGTCATATTGTTAAAGTTCCATAGGTTTTAGAATTGTGTTAATTAACAAGTTGAAACAGGTGTGCTAGCTCTGGTCCCTGAGAGAATTGAGTCCTACTGGCTCAGTCATCTGTTCTCAATTGACATAAGGCCATTTGTGAGTGTTTCACAAGACACAATCACTGGCCATGGTCATATATAACATGTAATAGCGTAAAACAACAGATTTGATGGAATGACACTCACTTATGGTTGCTCAAAAAAATGTGTGCTCAAATTACGCCCCCAAAATATTCAAACGAGCCGCTGACCCTGCATTTAACCAAAATGGGAAAGAATCCTTTTTTTTTTACTGCAAAGAACCATTGAAGGGCTCACAGGGTTCTTTTGGTCAGTATGGTTCCATGTAGAACCATCAACCTTCCCAAAGGACCCTTGAGGAAGCCAATGTTTTTTGTGTACAACTGCAGGGATCCCTCAATATCAGATCCTGCGCTGTTATCATGTCGACTATAGTGTCTTTTCTTTTTGTGTCTTTGCTATGTTCTATAGGCTAAGAGACAACAGAATAATGATGAACTACACTGAGGAAGTGAGACATGGCTTTCACACCAAAGGTTCCCACCATGAGAACATCCTGTTTGCTAGCTTTTACATCCTGGTCTTTGTGGTCGCCGTGCCTGGCAACATTTTGGCACTGTGGGTGTTCTGTCGTCAGGCTGACACCTCACCCTCCAAGCTCTTTCTAAAACACCTGGCCATAGCAGATGTCTCCTACGTGCTGATCTTGCCCATGCGGATGGTCTACCACTTCTCAGACAGCCGCTGGCCCTTTGGAGAGGTCCCCTGTCGCCTGGCGGGGTTTCTCTTCTACCTCAACATGTACTGCAGTCTTTACTTCATGACCTGCATCAGCCTGGACCGCCTCTTGGCCCTGGTCCTACCGCTCAAATCACGGTCAATGAGGAAGGCTTCATATGCCCGAGTGGTCGTGGTGATCGTGTGGGTCACAGTGACCGTGTCTATGGCTCCCTTGCTATTCTCCGAAAAACAGACGACGATTCAGGTTGACAACACAACCGTGGTCATGTGTAACCAGCTGTACTTGGAAAAGACTTCTCCCAAAGCACTGGTGTCAACCATGGTGGCGTTTATTATTCCTCTGGTCACTATAGGGGTCTCCTATATATTAATCCTATTGAAGCTGAGGGGCATCAAGCAACAGGAGGGAAGCTTGATCAGAGACAAGGCTATCAGGATGATCATTCTCATCATGGTGAACTTCCTGGTTGCTTTTGTGCCCTATCACTTGAACCGTTTTATCTACATTGAGAGACACACTCATAGCGACATGGAAACTGCGTCCATTGAGGCTCTGGCACTAGCCAACCGAGTCACTTCCGCACTAACCTGTCTGAGTGGAGCTTTGGATCCTATTATGTACTTTTTTTTGGCAAGGACTTATCAAAGTATACTGCTGCAGCTGTTCTGTAGAGACAGAAGAGCGGAACAGCCAACCACAACCTGATCTAGGATCAGGTCCCGCGGTACATCTTTTTTTTTTTTTTAAGGCTAAACTGATCCAAGATCAGCACTCCTCCTGCTCTGAGACCAGTACAAGTGTATGCTTGCAGTGATTCAATGACTATTTCATATTACAATGGCAATGTACAATGTTGAATCCTACAGTATGATCTCATTGTGGTGTTGTGCAATAAAGGCTACATGCAAATATATTATTAAAAAGAATGGTTGGTAGGCCTATGGCCCTGTATGAATATTAATGTTATTTCTAGGTTGTTTTACCATTGCTGTTATTGTATGCATATAATTATTGTATAGTGTAGGCATATTGTATGCCTATTATTAAACTTTTTGGCTTAATTAATAAACAAAATGTTATTTTTCATATACACGTGTTTAGCAGATGTTATTGCAAGTGTCGCGAAATGGTTGTGATTCTAGATCCAACAGTGCAGTAATATCTAACAATTTCACAAAAATACACACAGATCTAAAGTAAAGGAATTAAGAATATATAAATATTTGGACGAGCAATGTCAGTGGCATAGACTAAGATACAGTAGAATAGGATAGAATACAGTATATACATACGAGATGAGTAATGCAAAATATGTAAACATTATTAAAGTGACTAGTGTTCCATTTGTAAAGTGGCCAGTGATTCCAAGTCTATGGGCAGCCGCCTCTAATGTGCTAGTGATGGTTATTTAACAGTCTGATGGCCTTGAGATAGAAGCTGTTTTTTAGTCTCTCGGTCCCAGCGTTGATGCATCTGTACTGACCTCGCCTTCTGGATGATAGCGAGGTGAACAGGCAGTGGCTCGGGTGGTTGTTGTCCTTGATGATCTTTTTGGCCTTCCTGTGACATCGGGTGCTGTAGGTGTCCTGGAGGGCAGGTAGTTTGCCTCCGGTGATGCGTTGGGCAGACCGCACCACTCTCTGGAGAGCCCTGCGGTTGCGGGCGGTGCAGTTTCCGTACCAGGCGGTGATACAGCCCAAGAGGATGCTCTCAATTGTGCATCTGTAAAAGTTTGTGAGGGTTTTAGGTGCCAAGCCAAATTTCTTCAGCCTCCTGAGGTTGAAGCAGAGGTGATATGATCCTTGACCAGTCTCTCAAAGCGCTTCATGATGACAGAAGAGAGTGCTACAGGGCGAAAGTAATTTAGTTCAGTTACCTTTGCTTTCTTGGGTACCGGAACAATGGTGGACATATTGAAGTATGTAGGAACAACAAGAGATTGAATATGTCCGTAAACACTCCGGCCAGCTGGTCTGCGCATGCTCTGAGGACGCGGCTAGGGATGTCGTCTGGGTCAATTTATTACGTTCTTCCAAATAGTAAAAGTGTGTATTACCATCACATAAAAATATGCCAGAAAACTGTATTCCTTCCGAATGAACAGCCTCCCTAATGTATCCACCCAGTGAGCCTGAGCAGAAGCCTGCGGTATTTCTGTGTTTGGGATACAGCCCTGAGATTTTTGGGGGGGTGAATCGCAAATTACTTTGACTTCGGTGAGGACCCGTAGGGAGGATATCTTGTTACCAGGGCAGCCAGGAAGAAGCTACGCCACGGGGATAGCTATGTGTGAGTATTTATTGGACTCCTTTCGAAAAAGCAATCGGAATCCTTCAATATGATAGCCAACTATTCGAAATATAGCTAGGTCAATATAGCTAAATAGTATTGCTATCTAACGTTAGCTAGGTAACGTTACGTGCCATAGGCAGTCCATTATGTCTGTGCAAGCCAGTCACATCTGGCTCCATCTCCGTCTCACCCGTTCTTGCCATACCAGGTAATGTTAGGCTACCGTTAGCTAGCTAACGAGATGTCGAATGTTACCTAGTATCATTAAAACTGATGTAATTAACGTTAATGCTATGTTAAAGCTACGTTATACAGATGTTAGCTATAACATTTGGACTCAAATGTCACATACTAAAAATAGGTCGTGACCAGAAGCGAAGTTGCAGCGCGAGATGTTGTTGTGCCCTGGACCAGAGTTAAAATCAATGCAAACGTAAATATTGTCACATTCACTGGCAAGCGGTTTCTATTTTTGTTGTTGTTGCTACATTTGGTCACGTGCGTTATCGGTTACTATAATATATCCCCCACCATATGCATTCATTATCCCTTTATTTATTGGGTTGTTAGCGAGTTTGCTAAGACATACTCGTTGGGTCCTCACTCCTCCGCTTGCGTGTTGCAGCCAATGACATGCCAATCACTGGCTTCATCCCTAGGAGCAGCAATGACCATCTGGAAGGTTTAGTTCAGTAAAGGCCACTGTGGAGTGCCTGGTCCAGAGCCACCAGCACCATGGGTACAGCCTCCTCCCTGGTGAGCCCAGGGGAGGTGATAGAGGATGCGTATGGGGGCGAGGGTGGGGAGGCCTGTGAGATACCTGTGGAGGTCAAACCTAAAGCCCGCCTCCTGAGGAGCTCCTTTCGCCGAGGGCCCAGGGTGATTGGAGCCAGCTTCAAATCTACAGGCTCTGTGGACCTGGAGTACACCGCCGAATACGAACGGCTCCGCAAGGAGTATGAGATTTTCCGGGTCAGCAAGAACAATGAGATTACCTCCATGCAGAAGAAGGAGGCCAAGCTGGACGAGGAGAACAAGAGGCTGAGAGCTGAGCTGCAGGTGAGAGCAGGGCCACTGTTTAAAAAGGGGTTGACAGTTAGTACGAAAAAGTATGAAAATGTATGCACTCTACTGTAAGTCGCTCTGGATAATACCGTCTGCTAAATGACTAAAATGTGATGTAATTGTATCCTCTGTCCATAATGCCTCATCTTATTCATTCTGATCTAAAATGCACGACTGATCCTAGATTAGCGTCTAAGATTCCCCTGTTCTGAGATTCTTTGTGAATACAGGCCCAGAACTTTTACAATGAATGGGGCCAGGTAGGTAGACAATAGCCTGTCTTTTGATTTCCTCTGTCAAGAGTCCAGTTCAGGGGCCATGTATCAAGCGTCTCATAATAAGAGTGCTGATCTAGGATCAGGTCTTCCCTGGCCATGTCATCTTATTGTACTACTGGTCACTAACAGTGATGATCGACATGTTTCTTCCAGGCTCTGCAGAAGACCTACCAAAAGATCCTGAGAGAGAAGGAGAGTGCCCTGGAGGCTAAGTACCAAGCCATGGAGAGAGCCGCCACCTTTGAGCACGACAGGGACAAAGTCAAACGGCAGTTTAAGGTATCCCCAATAGCTAGCTGTTACTCCCAGGCAAACACACAGTAGGGCACATAATAGAGAGTAGGGTGTAACCATACCCTAGTGTGATGTTCCATCTGGGATTTGAACCGGCAACCTTCTGATCTCAAGTCAGCTACTTAACCTACGGCTCATCATTATGAAACCATAACATTCTCCTCTGTGGCTTGGCTAGTCTAGCGGTAATGCCGTAGCATCCAGCACACATGTCTACGGTGTCGGTGTAACAGTATAACTTTACGTCGTCCCCTCGCCCCGACACGGGCGTGAACCAGGGACCCTCTGCACACATCAACAACTGACACCCACGAAGCGTCGTTAGCCATCGCTCCACAAAAGCCGCGGCCCTTGCAGAGCAAGGGGAAACCCTACTTAAGTCTCAGAGCAAGTGACGTAACTGATAGAAATGCTACTAGCGCGTACCCGCTAACTAGCTAGCCATTTCACATCCGTTACACTCACCCCACTTTCAACCTCCTCCTTTTCCGCAGCAACCAGTGATCCGGGTCACGGCACCAATGTAACAGTATAACTTTACGTCGTCCCCTCGCCCCGACACGGGCGCGAACCAGGGACCCTCTGCACACATCAACAACTGACACCCACGAAGCGTCGTTAGCCATCGCTCCACAAAAGCCGCGGCCCTTGCAGAGCAAGGGGAAACCCTACTTAAGTCTCAGAGCAAGTGACGTAACTGATTGAAATGCTACTAGCGCGTACCCGCTAACTAGCTAGCCATTTCACATCCGTTACATCGGCATAGATTCAAATCCGGCCTACTGCTCTTTGACTCAACCTCTCTCTTTCTTTCCCCACTATCGCTCTCTATCTGTTCAAGAAAATTGTTAAATACCTTAACATATATATTTAAAAATGTAAAAAAGTATCTTCTCTAAATGTCAGATCTTCCGGGAGACCAAAGAGAAGGAGATCCAGGACCTGCTGCGAGCCAAGAGGGACTTGGAGGCCAAGCTACAGCAGCTGCAGGCTCAGGGCATCATGGTGTACGACCCGGACGACTCGGATGACGATGACAACCGCACCACTGTCACAGGTAAAGGACAAAACAGATTGTGCCGACGAACGGTTAAAAGCAGCGGGTGTCATTCCCCCCCCCCATTTCCCATAAATTCTACATGTTGAATCACCACCGTTCGTCACAGGGGATCTACTGAGCACAGCCGGCGTTGGTTATATCTTTAAGGCCACCCTCCATCTCACACATACAGAGCCCCATAGGAATGAATATGGCAATTCCAGTATTTCAATGCAGTCAAATGGAGAAACGAATAGTGCAATTAAAGTATTTAAAAATCCAGATTTGACCAAAATTGCTTAACAGTTGACTTAAAACCAAGTAACGCTTCACAATCATTTCAATTCCTCAAACATCAGTTACTCAAAAAGCTGACGCAGTCGTCTGCAATTTGCTTGTCTCAAGCTGCAGGGACTCCATGTGATTACTGGGGTGGTGGAGTGCTGGGCAGTGAGCCCTCTATGGGCAGCATGATGCAACTGCAGCAGACCTTCAGAGGACCAGAGTTTGCCCACAGCTTGTGCGACGTGGAGGGCCCGTTTGCCAATGTCAGCAGAGGTAAGCAAGGGTTTGATCTTTACAAATTTGTATGTATTTGAGCCTTGGTGTCTCAGCTGGTTATATACTGTATGTGTTTTGTGTATATAAATGTGTTCTTGAGAGGGCGTAAAGCTATTGTTTAGGCCACTCCACACACAACTGGTACAGAATCTTAGCGACTATGTGGTCATGCGGTATATGTGTATATATGTGGTATATCTCTCTGGTCACCCCCAAAGCTAATTCCTCCTTTGGCCACCTCTCCTTCCAGTTCTCTGCTGCCAATGACTGGAACGAACTACAAAAATCTCTGAAACTGGAAACACTAATCTCCCTCACTTGCTTTAAGCACCAGCTGTTAGAGCAGCTCACAGATTACTGCACCTGTACATAGCCCATCTATAATTTAGCCCAAACAACTACCACTTCCCCTACTGTATTTATTTATTTATTTTACTCCTTTGCACCCCATTATTTCTATTTCTACTTTGCACATTCTTCCACTGCAAATCTACCATTCCAGTGTTTTACTTGCTATATTGTATTTACTTCGCCACCATGGCCTTTTTTTGCCTTTACCTCCCTTATCTCACCTCATTTGCTCACATTGTATATAGACTTATTTTTCTACTGTATTATTGACTGTATGTTTGTTTTACTCCATGTGTAACTGTGTTGTTGTATGTGTCGAACTGCTTTGCTTTATCTTGGCCAGGTCGCAATTGTAAATGATAACTTGTTCTCAACTTGCCTACCTGGTTAAATAAAGGTGAAATAAAATAAATAAAAAATGCACTTGGAACACAAGTTAGCGCTATCGGCCATTTTGTGTTCAAGTGGGTTAATTGTTACAAGCTTGTTGAAAAGTAATTGGCAGAGGGGGTGTCTGTGTTGTGTGAGTGTGTGTTCGTCCATCTGTCCGTGTGTGTGTGTGTGTGTGTGTGTGTGTGTGTGTGTGTGTGTGTGTGTGTGTGTGTGTGTGTGTGTGTGTGTGTGTGTGTGTGTGTGTGTGTGTCTTTCAGATGACTGGGATGCTGCTGTGGCCAGTCTGCTGCAGGTATCTCCTCACGTGTCCCAGGCGTTATGGAGCAACACGGTGCGCTGCTACCTGATCTCTACCCAGGAGACACAGGCTGAGCTGGACATCTTCACCCAGGTACTGGTACACCAGGGATTGAAATTAAAGGGATAGTTCACTCAAATGTTTTCAGGTGACCTATCCCTTTAAGGATTTGGGGTACTGGCCAGCTCGACTAGTAGACCTGCTTGGAATTCTACTAGCCAAGGTTCCAAAATCTGTGTCATGTTCTCACATTTTCTACTAGCCGTGTCTGAAAAGTACTAGCGTCTACCGCGCTAGCTTAATTTACTTCCCGACAATGAATTCACCCTTAAGTACTTTTCATCTGGCTATATAACACATCTCTCTTCACTTCTCTCTCTTTCTTTCTCTTCCTGTCTCCTTTCCTTCCCAGAGCTACTCTCCTAAGCTGCGGAGTCTGTGTGAGGGGCTGGGCCATTTCTACCTGAACATCTGTTTCCCTGAGGAGAGTGCAGCCTCCTATGCACTGGAACGCAGACAGGAGATGGAGAGGAGCTCTGTGTGTGTGCTCCTCCTTAAATCCTCCATCACTAGGTCAGTGATTCCCTATATAACTACAGTTTGACCACGTACTGCTGACAACGTCATGAAACAATGCGCCCGCTTCAATGGGGCAGAAGGCAGTGTGTTGTGATTCTGGATGGCCAGATAGCTAGCAACAATGACAAGACGCTGCCGTGTGGGGAATCGCAGGTGGCTCGTTTCAGCTCGTTTTGTCTTGTTCTTGATAACATATCAGTCAAAACACCTAAAAACAGACGTCACAACAATGCTAATATGGCTGCAATTTGCTAGCTAGCTAACCTGCAACTGTATTGATGTATTTTATAGACAACAATTGCTCAATTTAAATAAATATTGGAGTCAAAATATAGTTTACATGCTGTCAACAATCTAAGCCAACCCCGTCTATTTTGACCCATAGTTGCCCGCACTTCGGTGTTGTTGCTAAGCAACCAACCCATCCATGGGCCCAATGGGCCCTGGTCAAAAGTAGTGCCCTGTATAGGGAATAGGGTGCCAATTGGGACACAGGCAGGGCAACCGCTTGAGTTTCTCTGTGGCTCCCTCTCTTCTGCACTACCAGGTTAAAGGCATGTGAAGTGCTGCCGTTATAGGCTATAACATGTTGTAACATGTTCTAACAGGTTATAGTGTGTTACTCTGTGTGTGTGTAGTTGTGTGTTGGAGGATGCGGAGGAGGCCTTTGTGAAGAACCCAGACGGTCATCCCCTGGTACTCTACCTCAGGACTGTGGAGGCCCACCCTCTCAGCGGCCCCACCAGACAACTGCTGGAGCGGGTCAACGCCGCAGACAAGGCAGCCAAAGTCAAGGTAGCCAATGGCATACGGATGTGGTCTGCGTGGTCCAGCGCTTAGTATACCAGAGTCGACATGAGTTAGAATCCAACCCATTGCTTTTCTGCCTTGCAATTCCTCTTACCTTTTACTCTCTCCTCTTCACTGGCCTATGTCAATAATGAAGTCAATAGAACAAATTTAACTTTGCGTATCGCAAACACAAAATTTAGCAATTAGGGTTGTGCCTTGCTCGAGAGCATCCTGACCAGTTGCATCACCGCCTGGTATGGCAACTGCTCGGCATCTGACCGTAAGGCGCTACAGAGGGTAGTGCGTACGGCCCAGTACATCACTGGGGCCAACCTTCCTGACATCCAGGACCTTTATACTAGGCGGTGTCAGAGGAAGGCCCAAAACATTTTCAAATACTTTTACACTGCTGCTACTCGCTGTTTATTATCTATACATAGTCACTTTACAAATTACCTCAACTAACCTGTACCCTCGCACATTGACTCGGTACCGGTACACGCTGTACATAGCCTCGTTATTGTTGTGTAATTATCTTGTTACTTTCAGAAAACATATATTTTTAAAAATGTATTAAACATTTCCTGAACTCTATTTATTGAACTGCATTGTTGGTTAAGGGCTTGTAAGTAAGCATTTCGCGGTAAGGTACCTACACCTGTTGTATTCGGCACATGTGACAGATCAAATTTGATTTGCCCAAGGGGACATTGACAGATTTTTCACCTAGTCAGCTCGGGGATTCGAACCAGCGCCCTTTCGGTTACTGGCCAAACAGTTTTAAACGCTAGGCTACCTTCTGCCCCAACACCTGAAAATCTTGAGCTGAGTATGCCAGTTCCAGATATTCACATGTTATATATCATATATTAAATATATGATATTCATTCCACTATGTATACATACATATACAGAGGGGTAGAATAAGGAGCTGGCTTACTGGGTGTTGTGTTTGTGATATGCAAAGATTGATTTGTTCTATTGGCAGAAATTGTCGTATTGTGTTTTATGGCAATATCAGAATTGAAGATTCCATGGTGTATGAATGTCCTATAGCCTGGCTATTATACTACTGTGCCACTTCCAATAGGTAGTGGACCATGGTGGCTCCCCAGAGGAAGGAGCGTCTATGATCTATACTCAGCTGGAGAAAGTAATCAAACAGGTAGGCCTACAAACCCTATGGGGCCAGGTCAAAAGTAGTGCACTATACTAGATACACTCTTAGGTGGAAAAAAAATAACCTGAATAACCCTTTTTAGTTCTAGGTAGAACCTTTTTGGTTCCAGGTAGCCCTTTTGGGTTTCATGTAAAACCCTTTCCACAGAAAGTTCTACATGGAACCCGAAAGGTAGAAACCTGGAACCCAAAAGGGTTCTCCTATGGGGACAGCAGAAGAACCCTTTTGGAACCCTTTTTTCTAAGAGTGTAGTGTACCTTTGTCTCTCTCCCTCCCTCTCTGTCAGGAACTGCTGGGTTTGGAGGGCAGCGACGTGGACGGTAAGGATTCGGGGATAGACGAGGGGCGCGAGGAGGATTTGGGGGACGTGCTGTGGGACCTGCATGATGAGCAGGAGCAGATCGAGGCCTATCAGCAAGCCTGCAGCGCCGCAGCTCAACTGGGCTTCCAGAAAGTGGGGCTCTTGCTCTCTGTCTCTACCTCTTTCTCTCTAGCTCAGTAGGAAGGCATGATTTTATTTATAGGATTTTGTGACTAAAGGGTTATATTATTCGTTGTTGAATTTGCATATCATCATCACAGTTTCTCCTCTCTACTGAACATGCTCTATTTTGAAAACTTTGGAATGCATTACCAGTGGACAAATCAACAAAATACTAAAATATACGTTTTTGAGTAAACTATCCCTTTAAGGTGAAATATTCCAAATGATGACTAGCAGTGATAAAGTGTAATAGATGAGTATTAACTTTAGTAATAACGGTTGCTTGTGTGGGCGAGAGGAGCTTCTGCATGACGGGTGATGTCATGCTCTGTCCTCAGTACATAGATCGTCTGAATGACATGGTGGCAGCCCCTCCTCCCACCCCTCCACTGCTGGTATCAGGGGGACCCGGCTCTGGGAAGTCTCTCCTACTGTCCAAATGGTAAGAGCTCAGCCATTATCCATTTTCAAAACGATCTTTTACATTATTTGACCTTAAGCGTTAATAACCAATCAACTCAATTCTTCCTCCAGGATTGAGTTGCAGCAGAAGCACTCCCCCAACACGTTGTTCCTGTACCATTTTGTGGGGCGACCTCTTTCCACCAGCTCTGAGCCTGTACTCATTATTAAACGCCTCACTGTCAAGCTGCTGCAGCATTTCTGGTCCATCTCTGGGTTATCCATGGACCCCTCCAAGATCCTAGAGGAGTTCCCTCGCTGGCTAGAGAGACTGTCTTCCAGACACCAAGGCAACATCATCATCATCATCGACTCCATTGACCAGATACAGGTACTAGGCTACTGCCACAGTAAGACCGTAGAGAGACGAACGCGTCAGGGAATGGAGGTCGTTCGGGAAACACTGAAATGTCTGTAACTTTGAAATTCACAATTTTTTTTTTTTTACGCCTCAAAATTTATAGAAAATATTGATTGTGTGTTTACACTGGTTTTCAAATCATTTAGCCAGATTCTGTAAATAGGATGTGTTTTTAGCAACATGTAATTAACATTTACTGCACATAGAATGTAGCCAGATGTCCCTGTTTTGATATTATCAGTTAACAGGTCAGTTTTTTACTCTTGAGGTTTGTATCTTTGATATTATGCTGTATTTTCCCTCAGCAAGCAGAGAGGCACATGAAGTGGCTGATTGACCCCCTGCCGGTCAACGTCAGAGTGGTGGTGTCTGTCAACGTGGAGACCTGTCCCCAGGCCTGGAGGTAGAGTACACAACTTGGCAGTTAGTCCATACAAAATCACTCCAGATCAGTACTATGTCAACATATGTAATGCCTATGCATTGCTAATGTAGTGCCTAAGTAATGCCTGGAAGAAGGGTACTTTAGGGTCTTGTAAGGGTCTTTAACACACACACAGGGCCTTTCAACCAGACTGCGCCTGTACAGATTAATTTTGTATCGCTCAGAAAGATGGCAGGAATATAAGCATTTGTGATTTCAGACTTTTTTGTTATGATACTTATGTATAATGTAATAGATATGTATTGTGTGGCCTATATAGGCCCAATGCCTATGTAGTGCCTATGTATTTTGGGGTATGGTATATAGTTCCTATGTAATTCCTACGTATTGTGGCCTAATAGGGGTTGTGTGATATGACTGTTGTTTCCCAGACTGTGGCCCACCCTCCACCTGGACCCCCTGAACCCCAGAGAGGTGAAGAGTGTCATCAACACTGAGTGCCTGGCAGCTGACGTCAAACTCACTAAAGACCAGGCGGGTGTCAAACTGATATCACTTTGTTATTACTGGAAGTTCAGTGTAAAAAAAGGCCAAATCACCTTTTAAGTAACGTACATCAAACCAAATAATTGAGTTTATTTGACCATGCAATTTTCAACAGGCACCGCTTGCCCCCATCACTCCCATTACATTTTTAGCTAGCGGTGTTTAAAATTAGCGGAAGTTTGTAGTGGCTGTTTCAAAAGAATCAAACCATTGCTTACAGTTTCTTCTGGTCCATGGACTCCTTTCCGGGTGGGGAACCATCTAACATCAATTAATAAAATACTGAACTTCCCCTTTAACTCCATGACGAGAAGATGTGTGTGTGTGTCAAACAGTGGCTGTGTGTCTGTCCGTTCAACAGGATAAGAAACTGGAGAGACACTGTCGCTCTGCATCCACATGTAATGCCCTGTATGTCACCCTGCTAGCCAAGATGATCACCAAGTGAGTAAACTGTGTGTGTGTGTGTGCGTGTGTGTGTGTGTGGTATTGTCTATAGATGTGTTGCGTTGTGTCCCAGCTGTAGGTGTGCCTGGTCGTTGGAAAGGACTCTAGAGCAGTGTCTGCTGTGTCAGGACACCATGTCTCTGTACAGCTTGGGCCTCAAGGTGGTGTTAGATTCTCTCAGCACAGACGGGGAGAGACACGTCATGAGAGAGGTAAGGGACCATCCCGATCCTTCACCACTACAGATGTAGGATCTTCATTTGCATCAGCAGGAAAATAATCCTGCAGTAACAGGAAATGTGAATTATTATTTGGACTATAATCAATGGACATTTTTGTAGGGGTTGATACATTTTTTGTTAGGGCAAATCTAGTCTGAAATTTCTGTAGAAATTACAAACTTTAGAAGCCTTTTTGAAACTCAAATACACTACAGGTTTGCATTTCCTGCCGTGCAGGAAAATTCTCAGCAACATTGTCGCATTTCAAGGCCCCCCCAGTGGCGCAGCGGTCTAAGGCACTAAATTGCAGTGCTTGATGTATCACTACAGACCTGGGTTCGGTCCCAGGCTGTGTCACAATCGGCCCGTGACCGGTAGTCCCATAGGGAGGTGCACAATTTGCCCAGCGCTGTCCGGGTTAGGGGAGGGTTTGGCTGGGGGGCTTTACTTGGCTCATCACGCTCTAGTGACTCCTTGTGGCGGGCTGGGTGCCTGCAGGCTGACTCCGGTTGTCAGTTGAACAGTGTTTCCTCCGACACATTGGTGCTTCTGGGTTAAGCGGGCGGGTGTTAAGGAGCGCGGTTTGGAGGACGCATGACTCAACTTCCGCCTCTCCCGAGCCCGTTGGAGAGTTGCAGCGATGAGACAAGATTGTAATTGGATATGGCAAAATTGGGGCGAAAAGAGGGGGGGGGGGGGGGGAGAAAAAAAAGTACATGGTCAAAAGTAGTGCACTATATAGGGAATAGGATGCCATTTGGGATGAAGACCAGAGCCTAAAATGTACTTTTTGGTCCACCCACCAACGTGGCTGGTAAAATAGACATTGTTACCCGCTAATACCTTAACCTAACTGCATTTGGAAGGTGGTGGGACATTCTGTTGTACCACTAACCACCAGAATAGTTTCACATGCCTTTTATTTAGAATGTGACATCAAGGGCTTTCCGAAGAATGTTGAAGCTGGTTATCTGTTCTGCTTTCCTTCGTGTGTGTGTGTGTGTGTGTGTGTGTGTGTGTGTGTGTGTGTGTGTGTGTGTGTGTGTGTGTGTGTGTGTGTGTGTGTGTGTGTGTGTGTGTGTGTGTTGATTCCCTCCCTCAGATGCTGTGTCTGGTGTGTGCCAGTCATAACGGTGTGAGTGAGTCTGAGGTGCTGGCCGTGTTTCCAGACCTGGGCCTGCCTGTCCTCTCCTCCCTCCTCTACACCCTACAGAGACTCTGTATTGTAGGCCTGGGCTGTGGACTCATCAGGTTCCAGCACCTACAGGTTAGCTTTCGGTCTCCCCTACAGACACCGTAGGATGAGAGCATTGAAATCCCCCTGTTTAGTCCACTGGCAGCAGTTTTTGCGCATGAAGTGTTTATGTCCCGTGTGTGTAATAGTCTCTCCATCTCTGAAACTCAATGATGTTCAATGTAAGTGAGAGGCTTCACACGGGCTTTCTGTTGACACCGTCTCTGTGCTTTAGGCTGCGGAGGCCGTCCGGCTGGAGTTTATGGATGGAGGGACCTGCTCTCCTGCCTACAGAGAGAAGCTCATCCACTACTTCAGTCAGCAACTCAGGTCTGGCCAACCGCTAGTAACATGACCAGCATCATGTTATGTTATAGAATTAATATTAGCAATCGTGTCTAGACTTCATCTTTGACGACACAGTAAGTGTTGGTGTGTGTGTGTGTGTGTGTGTGTGTGTGTGTGTGTGTGTGTGTGTGTGTGTGTGTGTGTGTGTGTGTGTGTGTGTGTGTGTGTGTGTGTGTGTGTGTGTGTGTGTGTGTGTGTGTGTGTGTGTTTGTGTGTGTGTGTTCAGTCAGGACAGGGTGACGTGGCGGGTGGCAGACGAGCTGCCCTGGCTACTCCAGCAGCAGGAGGACAGGGCCAAGCTGCAGCTCAGCCTCCTTAACCTCTTTGTCTCCCAGAACCTCTACAAGAGGTCAGACTTCTATATCACAATGAGACTGTTTGCCATTCTACTGTTACTTTCTATGTCTTTTGGTTTTTGACTTTGTCTGGGGAGTAGTATATTCTCCTATGGGTTTTTTTGCATTTGTATCGGTGATTGATCTGTGCACAGAATTCGCCTTGATTCAAATGTGCAATAGTGAGATAAACAGGAACCGTAGACATCAATTAAAGTTCTGATATGTCGGTTGGTGTTCCTAGGGGCCATTTCTCTGAGCTGCTGGCCTACTGGCAGTATGTGGGCAAAGACAAGAGCTCCATGGCCACTGAGTACTTTGACTCTCTGAAGCACTATGAGAAGAGCTGTGAGAGTGAGGACAGCATGATCAGGCTGGGCAACCTGTATGAGACACTGGGTCGCTTCCTCAAAGACTTGGGCCTGCTCAGTCAGGTATGTGCGTAGAAAGTGGGTAGTAAAATGGCCGCCAGTCCACCCAGTACAGACCCATTGATTTGAAATGGGGATTTCTGTTCTATGGGTACGCGACAATATTCAGACCCCCTTGACTTTTTCCACATTTATTTACGTTACAGCCTTATTCTAAAATGGATTAAAAAAAATAAAAAAAAAATCCCCCTCATCAATCTACACACAATACCCCATAATGACAATGCAAAAACAGGTTTTTAGAAATTTTTGCAAATCTATTCAAAATAAAAAAACATATCAAATGTACATAAGTATTCAGACCCTTTACTCAGTACTTTGTTGAAGCACCTTTGGCAGCAATTACTGCCTCAAATCTTCATGGGTATGACACTACAAGCTTGGCTGCACAGCTATTTTCAGATCTCTCCAGAGATGTTCGATCAAGGTTCAAGTCGACACTGGTTGCGCCACTCAAAAACATTCGGAGACTTGTCCCGAAGCCGTGTGCTTATGGTCATTGCCTTGTTGGAAGGTGAATCTTTGCCCCAGTCTGAGTTCCTGAGCGCTCTGTAGCAGGTTTTCATCAAGGATCTCTCTGTACTTTGCGCCGTTCATCTTTCCCTCGATCCTGACTAGTCTCCCAGTCCCTGCCGCTGAAAAACATCCTCACAGCATGATGCTGCCACCACCATGCTTCACCGTAGGGATGGTGCCAGGTTTCCTCCAGACCTGACGCTTGGCATTCAGGCCAAAGAGTTCAATCTTTGTTTCATCTTTTTTTTATCATGGTCCTTTGGGTCCTTTGAGTGCCTTTTGGCTAACTCCAAGTTGGCTGTCATGTGCCTTTTTACTGAGGAGTGGCTTCCATTTGGCCACTCTACCATAAAGGCCTGATTGGTGGAGTGCTGCAGAGATGGTTGTCCTTCTGGAAGGTTCTCCCATCTCCACAGAGGAACTCGCGAGCTCTGTCAGAGTGTGAGGGAAAAAAATATTTAATACATTTTAGAGTAAGGCCGTAACGTAACAAAATGTGGAAAAAGGGAAGCGGTCTGAATACTTTCCGAAATACACTGTATGTTGTCATGCTGTCGACGTACTACATGATAAACGTGTCCGTCCGTCCATCCATCCATGTTTCTCCAGGCGGTAGCTCCCTTACAAAGATCTCTGGAGATCCGGGAGACAGCCCTGGACCCGGACCACCCCAGTGTTGCCCTGTCCCTACACCAGCTGGCTGGGGTTTATGTCCAGTGGAGGAAGTATGGCAATGCAGAGCAGTTCTACAAGCAGGCCCTGGAGATCAGTGAGAACGCCTACGGCTCAGACCACGCCTGTGTCGCGCGCGAACTGGACTCCCTGGCCATGCTCTACCAGAAACAGAACAAGTGAGTGAGTGAGTGAGTGAGTGAGTGAGTGAGTGAGTGAGTGAGTGAGAAGGGAGGTGTGTGGGTGGGTCTGTTTCAAGTAAAGTTGCTTTGTGATTGATGGGTCATCTGTTAACAGGTATGAGCAAGCTGAAAAATTGAGGAAGAGGTCTGTGAGGATTCGCCAAAAGACTGCCCGCCAGAAAGGCCATATGGTGAGGACACATTAGTATGGTTGGTTGTCCCTCCTGCTTTATGGCTTTTTGTGTGTGTGTGTGCGTGTGTGCGTGCGCGTGCGTTAATTAAGGATTGGATCACTTTAAAAAAAAAAATATCGCCTAAAATGACACATCTAATGCATACATATTGCATACGCGTCTCTCTCTGCAAATAGGCTTTAGTGTGTGTGTCCGTGTGTAATTGTGTGTAATGTGTATACATTAATAGTGAATTGACTGTGTCTCTATCTCTGCAGTATGGCTTCACTCTGCTGCGTCGGCGGGCCCTCCAGTTAGAGGAGCTGACTCTGGGTAAAGACACAGCAGATTGTGCCAAGACCTTCAACGAGCTGGGAGTCCTCTACTACCTCCAGAACAACCTGGAGTGAGTCAGTCCTTACACATCTACACGTTGTGTAGCTGTTAGCGATGATGCTAAGGATGACCTAAGGATACAAAGTAGTCTACACCTACCAGGCAGAGTGATATCATGATTATTTGCATCAATCCAGTGGCCATTTGTTTTGCAACTTTGCAATCACATGAGCGCTAGAGACATATCGATAGATAACCAAACAATGGTCTCTTGCTGGTGCTCATTTACATTAAAGGGCAACTACTCCCCAAAATCCCAAATTATTAGATTTTTCCCAGACCTCAAAAGTGGTTTAAACATGGTTGTGGACTTAAAACATCAAATTTGGTTGTTTTCCGAACAACGGAAACCAGGAAAAACAAAAAGTAGCAAATCAAATTTAGGAAAAAACTCTATGGAATCAGGCAAAAAATATCACAGATTTATATGGCCCTAAATATGGGACCCGTGAAATATGATGCCTCTGCATGGCATTTAGCATTAAAGGAAATATTTTGGTATTTGTTTCATTAGTCCATTGTTAATATAGTTCCAAAATACAGAAATCTGGCCCATATGATGCATTTTTTATCATATGTGACCGACCGCCTCGATTCGGTCATATGTAGTAATATTTTAAATTGTGTGGTTTTTTTTTTTTACATTGGATAAAAGTACAGACTCAGAGCTAGGAAATTGTATATCATACACTGCATTTGAGGAACAATGGGAAAGTAATTCTGCTTTGAAAGTTGATCAACTTGTAACCCCACTTTTGAGAAAAAGGTCCTTGAATGTTTTGGTACAGCTACTGGCGAGCTCTTCTTTGTCTACACCCATTCAGCATCGTTCACACCCTCTTAAGCCTACCCATTCAGCATCATTCACACTCTCTTAAGCCTTAGCCCCACCCATCTCTTTAAGGATTCACATGTGAGGCCATATGCTAAACAGAGGGAGTACGGTACTGTAGTAAACAACCAAATATTTAAAGACTAAAAGTGGTAAAAATAGTAGCCTACAATAGGGAAAAACTCCAGGTAAAAATACAGTTTATATAGTCCTTGGCCTATTCTGTATCCTAATCTAACTTTTGTGCAGGTCATGTTGTTCTTCACATTACCACATGCACAGGATACAGAAGGTGTAAACGATACAGTGAAATGGTTGCTTGCATATTTACATAATAGCAAACTCAAAAATAGAAAGTGTCCAGATAAATATATTGTGTAAATATTTTATAATTATTAGATGATGCTTACCCAGACACTAGGGGTGTGCCAAGTAGTCGACACAAAATGAGTGTCGTAACGGATATGGGCAATTTTCTGGATACGATTATGACCCGAGTATTTTTTTGTAATTATCTGTGATCGGTTGCCAGCACGCATATTTCTCGTGTCAGTCAGAGTTTCTAAAACATATTGTACTGTCTTTGAGTCAGTCATGTGCGTGGTCTAAATAACTCAACTGGCTAGTTTGCCTGTCTGTAAAGAGAAGGGCGGGCTGTACATTGATCCTGCTGCTCTGATTGGATAGAGTGAAGCCGTATTTCTCTGTCCACTCGCTTCATCGTTTACCCGATCACTTTTCCTTGCATGTTTTCGGTCTGCTCATTTAGATTGCTAGCATGGCAATGACGTTTACTGTCAAGGTGCATAATATCTAACAAGTGGGGCACGGGTAGTAAAAATAGATGAAACGCTAATGCACATTCTGACTGAGTAACAGCAAACTTGGCTGCCGACTGCAAACTGAGCACTCACTAACACACACACACACCCAGCCATCCGCTCGCTGCTCCTAATCTGCCGCTTTTTTTGCAGTGAGAATGTGCAGGGAGTTATTTTGCAAAGCTCTATTGACGCATATTAAAACATTTCTGTTTTTTCTGATCACAAGTATCATCCGATGACTATCAACTGTCAATTTACGGATACAATTAGGAATACGAGTATGGCCATGTCGGCACAACCCTACCAGACACACTTGTCTAAATTGATGGGTCATGTGAAAGAAATGCTATAACCACCCCCCAGCCACATCCAACTAGGTTCAATGTTAGCTGTCTAGCTAACATTAGGCTATAACTAGCAATGCAAATGATTTTCTGAGATACAAATAATATTACTAGATCATACACCTAATGTTAGTGAGCCAGCAAGCTAACGTTCGCTAGCTAGCTAACAGTACGCTTTAACTTGCAATGAAAACAACAACAACAACAAATTTTGACAAAATTAGAAATGTGTAATATCGGAAAATGTAGCTAGACTCTTGACCGTATACATGGATGAACGCTTTTCGACAGACTAGAACCCTTTTAACTCCGTTTTGTTTGTAAAGCTAAGGACAACTCAGAGTATGCTGTTCTTTTCTTCTGAAATAGACTACATTTTCTTCATATCATGCTTCTTTAGATCTGTCTAAAATAAATAATGGATTTATTGTGAAGGTGTAGGCTATATTACATGGATTTATTATGCTTTTTAAAATGGCTTGTAGGCTCTGTTTGGAAGCTGCTAAATGTGTTTATGTTCATTAACGGTCAATTACCGAGAGACCGACAGTTATTTGCTTGACAATCACCGTCTGACAAAATTTTGTGACCGCCACAGCCCTAATCTCAGCCAATCATTGCTAATGTGAAGGTTCCTGGCTTTTTCCGTGGCTAAACCAACAAATGTATTTGTATTTACAGATGTCATACAAGTTTGTTATTAAGGCACATGAATGTTCCAGAAGGCATTTCTGACAAAAATACTCATTTTGAAGTAGTGATGTGCGACATACGCCTAGCTTCCTGAAACAGGTCACATATGATGCTGCGTTTTGCATCATATGATGCCAAATGCATCATGCGGGCCAGATTTCTGTATTTTGAAAGGCACGTAACTTGATTGCTGACATGAAACAAATTTTGGGACTTTATCAACAATGAACTAATGAAACAAATACCAAAATATATTTTTTGGGGTGGCGTTGTTCTTTAAGGAGATGTATTGGGGGTAAGGCCCTGCCTTAGACTGGCGTACAGTACGTACGGGTTTATGCCCTAATGCGTTGTTCTGGCTTACGCAAGGCTTAATTACTAATTAACCTTTTCAAACCCTCCACTTTACAGCTGTTGTTATATTTGATTGCCAAATGAAAGAAGGTAAAGTTTAACCAATGCTTTTCAATTTTTTTTTTTTTTTTTATGTATTTCACTAGCTAGCTACTCTAACCACACTAGAAACGTTTTTAAAGTATTTTAACGATTTCAAATAGTATTTGAACCGAGGCCTCTCTCTGTGTCCAGGGCGTCCAAAGTGTTCCTGACTCGTTCTCTGGAGATGCGTCAGCGTGTGTTGGGGCCGGACCACCCTGACTGTGCCCAGTCCCTCAACAACTTGGCGGCCCTACACACTGAGAGGAGAGAGTACGAGACTGCAGAGGACATGTACGAAAGAGCCCTGGACATCCGGAAGAGAGCCTTGTCCCCTGACCACCCCTCCCTGGCCTACACCCTGAAACACCTGGCAATGCTCTACAAACGCAGGGTGAGTTTAAGAGATGTGTCTAGCAAAGCCACCACGGGGCTGTTGAACAGACCCTATAAAGCGTTAAAACGAAGAGTAAGTTATACATTAAAGCAGTGGGATTCGAAGTCGGGATTGTAACCCTTGGGGGGGGTGTTGTGTCCTTATTTTTAGATTTGGGGTGGGGTTGTGAGAAATTCTTGCCAAAAAAATGGGTTCCCCAGAAATTCTGCTGGAAAAAATGGGGTCCCCACTGAAATTGTTTAAAGTATACATTCAAATGCATTTAGTCCACTCCAGATATAAGATTAACCGTCCCATGTCTGGTAACTGTATGTGCATTGCTGTTTGAAAGTTAACCTAGAGATCTTGAATTCTTGTTCCTCACTCGCCTCAAATTCTATTCGCTTGTAGCTTGTGTGTAATCCTGATTCGCGAGGCTGACAGGGAAGATGTTTGTGTTGTCCAGGGAAAGCTGGAGAAGGCTGTTCCTCTGTATGAGCTCGCTCTGGACATCAGGGAGAAGAGTTTTGGACCTAAACACCCCAGTGTGGCCACAGCATTGGTTAACCTGGCTGTACTCTACTGCCACCTGGTGAGAGGACCAACACTTCTAACAGTAAACTGCGTAACAGACCTGTGTTCAAATACTTGAAAAATCCTTTCAAATACTTTTAAGCGTTTGCTTGAGTCTGCCTGGAGTGCCAGAAGGGCGGGATTTGCAGTTTTGACTTTTTCTATTGGTTTATTAAGCTAGGCAAGCTCAAACAGGCACAAATAACGTTATTGATTGTTGTTTTATGTATTTGAAACCCAGATCTTTAGTGTACTACACAGAAAATTCTCCAGTGTTAAATCAACACTGAGTGTGACATTTAACACTGTTCCAGTGTCTATACGGGTCCACACTTTTCAGTGTTAAATTAACACACTGCCTACAATAAAGCTTTATTTGCATATTTCCCAGGTTGCTTTCCTTTTTCAAGTAATTTGTACAGTCTTTGCCAAATGTTTTGAGAATGACACAAATATTAATTTTCACAAAGTCTGCTGCTTCGGTTTGTATGATGGCAATTTGCACATACTCCAGAATGGTATGAAGAGTGATCAGATTAATTGCAAAGTCCCTCTTTGCCATGCAAATGAACTGAATCCCCAAAAAACATTTCCACAGCATTTCAGCCCTGCCACAAAAGGACCAGCTGACATCATGTCAGTGATTCTCTCGTTAACACAGGTGTGAGTGTTGATGAGGACAAGGCTGGAGATCACTCTGTCATACTGATTGAGTTCGAATAACAGCCTGGAAGCTTCAAAAGGAGGGTGGTGCTTGGAATCATGTTCTTCCTCTGTCAACCATGGTTACCTGCAAGGAAACACGTGCCGTCATCATTGCTTTGCACAAAAAGGGCTTCACAGGCAAGGATATTGCTGCCAGTAAGATTGCACCTAAATCAACCATTTATCGGATCATCAAGAACTACAAGGAGAGCGGCTCAATTGTTGTGAAGAAAGCTTCAGGGCGTCCAGCAAGCGCCAGGACCGTCTCCTAAAGTTGATTCAGTTGCGGGATCGGGGCACCACCAGTACAGAGCTTGTTCAGGAATGGCAGCAGGCAGATGTGAGTGCATCTGCACACACAGTGAGGCGAAGACTTTTGGAGGATGGCCTGGTGTCAAGAAGGGCAGCAAAGAAGCCACTTCTCTCCAGGAAAAACATCAGGGACAGACTGATATTCTGCAAAAGGTACAGGGATTGGACTGCTGAGGACTGGGGTAAAGTAATTTTCTCTGATGAATCCCCTTTCCGATTGTTTGGGGTATCTAGAAAAAGGCTTGTCCGGAGAAGACAAGGTGAGCGCTACCATCAGTCCTGTGTCATGCCAACAGTAAAGCATCCTGAGACCATTCATGATGGGGTTGATTCTCAGCCAAGGGAGTGGGCTCACTCTCAATTTTGCCTAAGAACACAGCCATGAATAAAGAATGGTACCAACACATCCTCCGAGAGCAACTTCTCCCAACCGTCAAGGAACAGTTTGGTGACGAACAATGCCTTTTCCTGCATGATGGAGCACTTTGCCATAAGGAAGTGGCTCGGGGAACAAAACATCGATATTTTGGGTCCATGGCCAGGAAACTCCCCAGACCTTAATCCCATTGAGAACTTGTGGTCAATCCTCAGAGGCGGGTGGACAAACAAAAACCCACAAATTCTGACAAACTCCAAGCATTGATTATGCAAGAATGGGCTGCCATCAGTCAGGATGTGGCCCAGAAGTTAATTGACAGCATGCCAGGGCGGATTGCAGAGGTCTTGAAAAAGAAGAGTCAACACTGCAAATATTGACTCTTTGCATCAACTTCATGTAATTGTCAATAAAAGCCTTTGACACTTATGAAATGCTTGTAGTTATACTTCAGTATTCCATAGTAACATCTGACAAAAATATTTTAAGACTGAATCAGCGAACTTTGTGGAAATTAATATTTGTTTCATTCTCAAAACTTTTGGCCACGACTGTAGAGTTACCACTCATGACTGTATTTGTTAGTGACAGATACATGGGCCTTTTATCAATGAGATTTTCTCACCTCCTGCGTTGTCTCGTGCCTAATTTGAAAAAGATCAAAGTTAATCGAGGAGAGTCGGCGAGGAGAGTGAATGTGGATGGAAATGCGCTTGCTTGAAATGAGACTTCCCTTTTCCAATCACGCGTCATTAGGCAAATGATGTTTACAGGGGTGGATCCTAAAATGAATGTGTAAAATGATCAAATTAAGTTAGTTGTGTAACACATTTGATAGATTAAACAATAAGTAGCATATTGTCTTTAAACGTGTGCATGTTCTTCTCCTTTGACAAAACGAAAGCTGACTCGAAGGGGGTGTGGCAGATTTCAAAGTCTTCCGCGGTAGGACACACATGAGTATCCTTGATGAAAGGTGGCTATCGAGGAGGGGAAGCACTCTTCGATTTGCCTACTAACGAATTGACACACTCCTCGTCCACTCAACCACTTGTTGTGTTTTCCGGGTCACGGAGGAGAGAGTACGGAGGGCAGTGTTTTGCCCAAACGAGAAAGCCCCATGGTTGTTGCATTCATCCATTCTCAGTCCTGTGGCCTTCACCAAGTGAGATCCTAATTGAATATGTTATCATAAAAATGTGATTATTTAAGATAATACCCTAATACAGTGGCCTGAAACTCATGGTTTACAGACTACATCAGGCCTGCAAGTCACATGATACTGGCTTGTAAAGTGATGTGTTCAACATTTGGAATTTTTATTTATCTGCAACCTGCATTCAGAATGACTTCCAGGGTTGGAAAGACTAAAATATGAGACTACCTCTGAAACAACCATTTCAGTAATGGGTGCAATAAGTCCAAGTAACAGGTTGGGTTTGTTTAGAAAAATGCATATTACATATATTTGAGTAGCATAAGATGAATTAATCAATGTACATGCAGAAACATAGATATTGAAACAAACATTCTAAAAATCTATCTGCAATACAGCATGCTGGGAAATATAATGATGTGCGTGGTTTTGTTTCAACGTTGGTTATTAACACCAAGACTGGGGTTCTTTTACACCAATGAGTGTTAATTTAACACCTGAATCAACACTAGCTAACACTGGCCAGTTTGCTTTGTAAGGAAAGATGGGAACTGCTGGAAAGCATATAGCGGCATATGGTTTGATTTGAATAGATTTTCCATCTTAATTAGCTTTCAAGACTGACTGTCTCTCCTTGCAGACTCTGTCTGGACATTTGCTTAAGTACTTATGTGATATCTGTGATGTGTCTGAGTGTGTTATTGTGTTTGGCAGAAGAAGCACAGTGAAGCGCTGCCCCTGTATGAACAGGCTCTCAGAGTGTATGAGGACAGTCTGGGATGCTCACACCCACGTGTCGGAGAGACGCTGAAGAACCTAGCTGTACTCAGGTGAGTACACACCACACAAGCATACTGTGTGAACACATACACACACACACACACACATATGGAGCCGTCCCAGACACATAAACACCTTCTCTATTATTTTATGTGCTTTAGAGGTCTCTGGAACTCACCCAGCATCACACAAACACACTCAAAAAAGACACATCACAATTTTAACTCGTATTTGTATTGATATAAAATAGACAGTATCCAAACTGACTATACTTACCAATCCTATATTTTCTATTTCATCTTATCTCACTTCTACTTCTACAAAATAAATCAGTGATTTACAGGAAGCCCATCTCTACAGCCAACCTCAACACTGCCGGAATGGCTTCCAATTTCTCCATCTCTTCATCAGAAAAGACTTGTAAAACTCCCTCCTCACTTTCCTGTAGAACTCCACATTGCGCCTCATCTCCATGTGCTTGTGGAACAGACAGCGTTTCTCCTGCTCAGTCAGGTGCTGGTTGTGGTAGCGGACGCTGGCAATGTTTAGGGAGTGGGATTTCTAGTACCACTCACAATGCAAGATCTCTGAGAAACTCGGGATGACCTGACCTAAAGTCACATACAAAAGCAATTATATATGTACCTAAATGTATTTTAAACATGGGAGAGAAAAAAAATATTATAATGAAACAAATTCTGGTAAGAATACAGTATTTGATTTTTACCATTTGATGATGGGATTTGAAGGTCTTGCAGGAAGATGCTGATGACCCTGTGCAATCAATGGTTGGGACTGGTTATATTGCTGGGTGTGGAAGCTCATTAAAAGTAAACTCAGCAAAAAAAAGAAACATCCCTTTTTCAGGACCCTGTCTTTCAAAAATAATTCGTAAAAATCCAAATAACTTCACAGATCTTCATTGTAAAGGATTTAAACACTGTTTCCCATGCTTGTTCAATGAACCATAAACAATTAATGAACATGCACCTGTGGAACAGTCGTTAAGACACTAACAGCTTACAGACGGTAGGCAATTAAGGTCACAGTTAGGAATACTTAGGACACTAAAGAGGCCTTTCTACTGACTCTGAAAAACACCAAAAGAAAGATGCCCAGGTTCACTGCTCATCTGTCTGAACGTGCCTTAGGCATGCTGCAAGGAGGCATGAGGACTGCAGATGTGGCCAGGGCAATAAATTGCAATGTCCGTACTGTGAGACGCCTAAGACAGCGCTACAGGGAGACAGGACGGACAGCTGATCATCCTCGCAATGGCAGACCACGTGTAACAAAACCTGCACAGGATCGGTACATCCGAACGTCACACCTGCAGGACAGGTACAGGATGGCAACAACAACTGCCCGAGTTACACCAGGAACGTACAATCCCTCCATCAGTGCTCAGACTGTCCGCAATAGGCTGAGAGGGGCTGGCCTGAGGGCTTGTAGGCCTGTTGTAAGGCAGGTCCTCGCCAGACATCACTGGCAACAACGTCGCCTATGGGCACAAACCCACCGTCACTGGACCAGACAGGACTGACAAAAAGTGCTCTTCACTGACGAGTCGCGGTTTTGTCTCGCCAGGGGTGATGGTCGGATTCGCGTTTATCGTCGAAGGAATGAGCGTTACACCGAGGCCTGTACTCTGGAGCGGGATCGATTTGGAAGTGGAGGGTCCATCATGGTTTGGGGCGGTGTGTCACAGCATCGCCGGACTGAGCTTGTTGTCATTGCAGTGCAATGCTGTGCTTTACAGGGAAGACATCCTCCTCCCTCATGTGGTACTGTTCCTGCAGGCTCATCCTGACATGACCCTCCAGCATGACAATGCCACCAGCCATACTGCTTGTTCTGTGCATGATTTCCTGCAAGACAGGAATGTCAGTGTTCTGCCAAGGCCAGCGAAGAGCCCGGATCTCAATCCCATTGAGCACGTCTGGGACCTGTTGGATCGGAGGGTGAGGGCTAGGGCCATTCGCCCCCAGAAATGTCCGGGAACTTGCAGGTGCCTTGGTGGGGTAACATCTCACAGCAAGAACTGGCAAATCTGGTGCAGTACATGAGGAAGAGATGCACTGCAGTGCTTAATGCAGCTGGTGGCCACACCAGACACTGACTGTTCCTTTTGATTTTGACCCCCCCTTTGTTCAGGGACATATTATTCCATTTCTGTTAGTCACATGTCTGTGAAACTTGTTCAGTTTATGTCTCAGTTGTTGGGTCTTATGTTCATACAAATATTTACACATGTTAAGTTTGCTGAAAATAAACGCAGTTGACAGTGAGAGGACGTTTCTTTTTTTGCTGAGTTTATAATATTAGATAGCCGAAGCAAGTCGCACATCGAGTCTTGGGGTTGTCGCCACGAAAGCTGAGTTCCAAATCAAGATTGGTGTTTTTCAACCAAACATTCTAACATTTGAAATTCTACTAAAGTTGCTCTTGTGACATCATCATATACAAATGAAATTGTATTCTTATGAATAAAGTCACCATGGCAAAGAAATAGAATGGGTTTCAAATCAACACTGTTGCTCTTATCAACCAAACATTCTAATTTCCTACATTCTACCAACTTTTCTTTGTTTGATTTTGTAATTTGATATGATTTTACAAGGGAATTGTCATGACATTGAAAAATAGTGAAACATACACACACTCACCATCTTATTGTGAATACACATATACAGTGCTATACTAGTTTTATTTTCATCCCCATATCTCTTTATGAACCCTGTAATGTTATATTTCTCTCTCTCTTCTGTCCATCATTCTGCCTTCCCTCCTCTCTCTCTATCTCCCCCAGCTATGAGGAGGGGGACTTTGAGAAAGCAGCAGAACTCTACAAGCGAGCCATGGAGATCAAAGAGGCGGAGCCGTCTCTGGTGTGTGGGAAGGCCCCGTCTCGGCACTCGTCCAGTGGGGACACGTTTAGCCTACGAGGGCCCGCCCCTCTCCCACATGCCCCCAGGTGATCCCTCCATCTATCTCCTCACCCCTGGGGGACCTAGAACACTGGGGCTCTTTCCCAATTTGTCTTCCCTCGATTCCACGTGTGACCTGTCCTCATCTCCTTATAGAAATGCATGGGTGGAGAAGGTCCAAGAGTAGGGACCTTGGATCTTCTCCAACAATGTTCTTTGAGAAGATGGTGAGATAGGGTCCGGGGAATCACGGAAAGAGAATTCCAATAGAGCCAGGGTCCACAATCTGCATTCCTGAGAAGAACGTCCATGGAACTCTCAATGGTTCTTTATGCTGCTTTGAGACGGAACAGTGTTGTAATGTCACCTGTTAAGTGTACTGTAGCTAACTTCCTTCATGAAAATATGAAGTATGCTTTATTTAATGTCTGTTAAATGGCTGTATTGTGTGTTTTTTTTTTTAAAGATATTAATGTAATCATGTATTATTATGAAAGAATGGGAAATGATGTCAACACCGCCCTTGTCAGGGCCTGAAACTCAGGTTAAGAAGGTTTTTTTATTCTATATTTACGAATGTTTCCAAATTTCAATAGCTCACTGTTAGTACCTATGGAAGTGTATAACTGTTGAAATTACATTTTGAATTTGATAATTGGATAATGATTCATCAACTTCAGTCGCACTGGATAAGGGTGTCTGCTAAATGGCCAAAATGGAAATTCCTACAGCTGTACACTTTCATAACTATTGTATGCATGCTCATATAAAAACACATTTTGGAGCTGTATTGTTACAGAATGCTGTGCCGGTTATGCAATCAGTGCCAAGTCTTCGTGCAGTAATAGATATTTTATTCATGTAAACTATGACATATGCCTGTTTCAAGATGGAACCTTGATCTCATGCCATGGTGCAAATCAATAATTGTATATCACTGAGCAGTTTTAAATGTATTTACCTCACGTAAAGTATTTATGCAAGTAAGATAATGGGTTTCAAACCCATGCCATCAGTTTTTCAGAACTCTGCCCTATTGCAGAGGTTCTGACGTATTAGATCTCTCACCACACAATTTCACTGAGGTGTATTCACTAGACCTCAAATGGAAGAAAACGGACCGAAGCGGTGAGGAACTACCCCAATAAAAAACATTTTGCTACTTTGTGCACTAATGAATAAGTTGAGCCTTCATTGTCTGTGTGAATGTACATGAAGCCAAAGTTGATGTAAGGTACCAAAACCCTGTCATGTGCCAAACATATACTCTAAGTGCATTGTCTAACTGTGTACTCATGTCATTGTGTACGATTCTGTAAATGAAATACCATAAACTAATCAAATGTATTCCGGCTAATAAATACTTTATTGAAACAAGGTGTGCACAGAGTCAGTCAATACAGTTTCAGCAGAGACCGTTTCGGGTTATAGGTATATCAGTTTAAAGAGCTGAGAGCATGACATGGAGCAGCAGTGGTCCATCGCACCACCACAACAATGAATGCAGAGCCCACTCGTTTTTCGTCACGGTATGGACCAGAGCTAGACAGGGCGCAGATAGGTCATGCGAAGAAATGTTGGGCCTCATTCAAAATGTTTTAGAAGGTGGGAAATGCATTAACAATCCAGTTTAATTCATTAATAAGCATTCTATACAGTAGTAGTAGTTGATCAGAGGCTTAGGGTGTCGTTCAAGCTGTAGCATTAGATTGTGATAGAAACGTTAAGGTAATTTCCAATTGAGCCAACATTTACTGTGATCGCCATCTCCACTAACGTGGCAATATCGCCTTTCAATTTAAATCACGCTGTAATGTTGAACTTCGGCAATATTCAATTGCTGAGTGTTACAACAATCTTTCCTCTCAGTCAACAGTTGACACAAGCATAATTCATCAGACCGATAACATCTGTATGTACCAGGTCCATTACAACAAAACGAGAATTACATACGATTTAGGGTCAGAATAGGTTTTCAACTACCAGTTTGTGCTCTCCGATGCTGAAATTCAAAATGGAAATTTCGACAGCTATATGCTTCCATACTGAATGGGCGTACACTAGTAAATTCCTACCCTTGGGGAATATGAAGATAATTCTCAACAGCAGCACTTAAGGTCATTAACCATGCATTGCATTCGCTTTGTCAAAAGAGCAAAAGTACTTGCATTAAGGAGTATTGATACTGTAGTAAGGTTAGAGGGTAAGAGAAAAACTTGGCTCCATTTTAGAACATGGAGAGACAGTAAGATACAGCATACCTCCTGCAATGGAGCTTTGCGTGGTGTCTGCTTAGTTATTAAAAAGGTGGTACACAGCAAAATTCTCCAGTGTTAAATCAACAGTCTTAACTGTAACTATTCCAGTGTCTATACGGGTCCACACTTTCCAGTGTTAAATTAACACACTGGTCACTGTAAAGCCTTAACTCCTTCAATACTAGAAATGTTACACAAAAAAATATCAACACTAGGCAACACTGGCCAATTTGCTGTGTAGGTTCACTGTGATGTTGCTGAGATAAGCGATGCATGACGATAATAACGACGGATTGTCCGGTCCTAGTTACAGCTTCCTCATCCGAGCCATCAGCTCCTCTAGACTCTGTTCCGTTTCCTCCACCGTCTCCTCTTCTGATGTCCCCGTCTCCTGCAAAAGAAGACAAAGGGCATTATTAGTCTAACCTTCCTTGAGATGCCTTATTGGAGCAGTGTTTAGCAGGCGTGGCTCGAAGACCCCGGGTTCGAGACCAACAAGGAGCGTTGCATTGTCGCCGTTCGTTAACAAATCGCTACGACAATATAGTCTTCTTGTAAGGTTTGCCTGGTACTGACCTTGTCAGGGATGGTGTAGGCCACAGTGATGCCCTCTGGGAGGTCAGGGACTGGGCCGGAGGCGGCCTGGAGTTCCTCGTCTGTCTGCTCCGACACAAGCTCAATACCTAACAGAGCAAAACCATAGGTCAGTAATGGTAGCTAGACAGGATCACTTACTATGGACAACACATTTAGGCAACGTCAACGCTCTAGCTAACTCACCCCAGTCGTTCTCCTCGTGAACCACCACCTCCTCCACCGCCTGCTCTACAACCTTTTTCGGCCGCTCTGCCTCTTTTTTCTTTGGGCCACAAAGCACAAACACACACAACTGCATTACAACTGTACCAGGTCATGTACATCCCCTCACACAGCCCAGGTCATGATATATGAGAGAGAAGAGAGGAGAAAGTGAGAAGAGAAAGATGGAAAGAAAGGGCCTCCTTGGTCAGTCACCTTATAGTCGTCCTGCTGTTTCCTGCAGTAGCGGTCATCGCACGTGGGGTTGGCCTTCATGGCCATAGTGGGGAAGAAGTCCTGCATAGCGTTGTAGCCCAGGTAGTGACTGACTGTGCCAAACTTCAACAGGTACCTGAGGACCACAACCCACAGTTAGAATACCTTCATAGGAAACCCTGTTATGGGCATTTGTGAATTGTGGGCTATGATCAGGGTCATATTCATTAGGGCGCATCGTAGCAAAACGCTTCACACCAGAAAAACCAAGTGTTTCTTATTTTGACAAGTTCAGGTAGTCCCTCCCGGCTTCAATACGTTGTATTCCGTTTGGTGCCTAATGAATATGACCCAGGGCTCATTTACAAACGAATGTCACTCATATCTTACTTGAGGACGTTTTGGACCAGGATCCCTGCCACCACGCCCATGGTGGTGGGTAGGCTGGCAGCGCACACCCCGTCCCTCTTCAGGGTCTTCTCATCAATGTTGGCCGCCACCACCAGGGGAGGAGCACACTGTCACATGGAGAAGGAAGTAAGTGCATTGCACGGCATTGGCAACTCACCCAACAGGGCCATGTTCAGAGGATGCAACATCACAGAACGTTCAAGATAGAAATGTAGCGTGTAGGACAGACGTCCAGAACGTTTCGTCACTGAATACACCCCCAGGTGATCAATTTCAACTCCATGTCATCAACTCATGTCAACTATGGCAATCAAAGCTTGTGTTTTGGGTGAGTTTACAGACATCAATTTATATGGAGTAGAGAACAATATTGCTTAGGAAACTGGCAGAACAAAAAAACATACGTTTAGGCATAGGGTGTATGGGAAGGGTGTATAGGGGTGAAAATTAATTAAGGTCAGGGTTAAGGTTTGGAACAAGGTTTGGGTTATGGTTAGGAATAGCGTCAGTGAATTAAGGTACGGGTTATGGAAAGGCATAAAAGTTAACATTGGGTTAGCGTAACGCCATCTGCCGCAATTCATTTTCTGACACTGTCTATTGCCTATAAAGCAAGTGCATGTTGTGACGTACTGCGAAGCAGGCCGTCTCCCCGGGGATGATGAGCTGGATATGTCCGGACACGGCGTTCTCACTAACACCCGACTCCATCCAGATCTGACTCAGCTCGTTACACGCCTAGGCAGCAAGAAGATGACCAACATACATCATCTGATCTACACCAACTCAATAATGTGTGTTTTATAGTCAGGGAATGAGGGATATAGGTTAGTACTGACTGTGTTGATGGCCATCCGGGCCTCAAAGTTGTCCACACAGCCCAGGACCAGGTCCACAGCCTTTCCATCTTGAAGTGCCCCATGACTGAGACAACACAGAGAGTACTTAAGAACAGGAGAGCATACAGACTGACCTTGTAGTGAACGTGTGGATATTATTTTACGTTATTTGTAATGTAGGCTACCGAGTAGCCTCCCCCCCCAAAAAAAAGACGTGTTAAACAAATCAAAATATATTGTATTTGTTTAACACTATTTTGGTTACTACATGATTCCATATGTGTTATTTCATAGTTTATGTCTTCACTGTTATTCTACAATGTAGAAAATAGTACAAATGAGTAGGTGTCCAAACTTCAGACTTGTACTGTGCCTCTAGATGCTGAAACTTTAACCAATGTAACCCCCTTTCTAGATTATTTTACGTGATTTTAAGTGTTTATTTCAGAGTTGTCCTCATCATGTACATTACTGTATCCAATGTCATACTGTTACGCAATTATGTTATCTAATGAACTTGAGAGTCAGAAAACAGAGAAAACACTCATGCCGTATGGAACAGCACAGTGGAGCAATTCAATACTGAAACCACTCTGTACAAATGACCACACGAGCAGTATGGCACTTAGGAGAGGACAGCACTTCTCACCTTATGCGATCCATGAAATGTGCAAAATTGTCCATGGTGGTGATGTTATAGTTGTGGGTCTCAAACTGCACATCTGGGTTGATAGTCCTGTTAACATAATTGTTTAATATGCCAGCACCTTATATATCATATAAAACAAAGTAAATATCTGGGGTATCACTCATGGGGTGTGTTCAGCAGAACACAACCCCCCCCCACCCCCCCCCCACCAGGTAACTGTACCTGAGTGTGTGTTCCGCTGCCTCTACTTTGCTGAGACCAGCCTGGTGAGGCTGGAAGAAAAGCCTGTTCATATTGGCCAGCTCCACTTTGTCATAGTCAAACAGGATGAGCTGTACAAAGAGGAGGCGCGGCGCGTAAGGCAGAATGACACAATGCATGTCGCATTGATGGACATTGTCCATCGGAAGCATCAGGTAGAAAGGAATGATATGTTGATGTAGTAATGTGAAGTTTGTATTACCTTACCAATGCCACATCTTGTGAGCATTTCTGCAGTCACACTTCCAACTCCTCCAACACCCACCACGGCTACAGTGAACGTCCGGATTTTCTGTTTAACAGTAGGATAGAAACACATGCCATGTCATTGTCATATAAGATCTATATAGAGTTTTAAAATTCTGGATATCCAGGAATCCTGCAACAGGGATTTCTTCAAAGCCTGGCAATATTGGTGAAATACTGGAATTGGGTAACATTTGTGTGTATCAGATAACAATAGAATGTAATATATTACCTCATAATCTTCAACAATGCCCATTCGCTTCAAAGCCATCAGACGACTGTAAGGTAAGAAAATGTTGAGGTAAACAGTTTACACCATATGGGACGTGCCGGCCCTTTTTCTGGGGTGTCAACCAGATCAGGTAGCTAGTCTTATGTATTTATTATCACAAATTACTCCATTCGCGGCCGTTAGATTTTGACAGTTTAACATAGCTAGCTACCTGTAAGGGTTTGAGTCCACTACTTCAGCACTCATTTTGTCGATCCTTGGTCTGTGATGAGGATGGTTGTTGTCAGCAGGTTCCTCGGCACACATCGCCGTACATCGCTTTTGCTTACACTTGATCAACTCATTCTCCAGCTCTCTCACTCGTAGCTTCAGTTCTTCGACTGAGGTCATGTTTCTACAAGGAATAAGGCACACTAACTTCTCCGTTGTTCAAATGTAAAATGCCTAGATTGCAAAGCCTTAACAATTAAAGAAAGATTACAAGCGATGGATGACAACTAGTACACGTCTACACAGCTCGAATCAGCTGTCAGCCTGAGTTTCTGTAAATTATGTCCGGGCGGAAACAATCTGCGGTGAGTAAATTAGTTCCTAGTATACACGATCTCTACGGCATCTGTAAATTCTACCATCACTCAAGTGCGGGCCTTCAGCAAATAATGTGCTTTTACAGATCTGTGAAATGAGCTCAGTCGCTCTTGCGGTGACGGTTTACAGAAAACGTAAAACATCTGACTTGCGTTTGATCTGTAAATGCACTGATACTCACCTATGTCGACTGAAACGAAACAAAATATCTATGTTGTATTAATTGTACCTTTGCTTTTACAAATGACTCATCCACACTGAATTATGGAAGACCAAACATCTCCTGTTCGTGAACAGCACATGTTCAACATTGTCAATCTTCAGCGACAATGTTGGAAAGACATAAGGAGTGTCCAACAATGACAAGCTCACTGTCAGACAATGCAGGTAAATTCAACTTTTCGCATTTGTGAGTCACGGTCCAAGTGTTGGTGTCTGATAATTTCAGTGTTGGACAGTTTAAAAAAAATATTTTTCATTTATTTAACTAGGGAAGTCAGTTAAGAACACAATCTTAATTTTAACGACGGCCTAGGAAGAGTGTGTTAACAGAACGACAGATTTTTACCTTGTCAGCTCGGGGATTTGATCTTGCAACCTTTCAGGTTACTAGTCCAATGCTCTAACCACTGGCTACCTGCCGCCGCAGTCCAACCCCACTTTTCCGGTGGAGGCTCCTCAGGGGAGGACCATCCTCCTTAGTGAATTTCATTTTAAAAAGTAAATTGTAAAACATTTAAAGCGTTATGTTTTTTAGATTAAACTATACTAAATATAATCACGTCACCAAATAACTGATTAAAACACTATTTTGCAAAGGTCTACAGTAGCCTCAACAGCACTCTGTAGCGAGCACCATTGTGTAGCAAAGGACAGCTAACTTCCGTTCTCTGGGTACATCGACTTCAATACAAAACCTAGGAGGCTCATGGTTTTCACACCCCTTCCATAGACTTACATAGTGATTATGACAACTTCTGGAGGATGTCCTCCAGCCTATCAGCTGTTTCAGCATGAATTTACATGTTGTCCACCCAATCAAAGAATCAGAGAATTATCGGCTACTGAAAGCGTAAGCTACAGTTAGCTAGCATTGCAGTATATAAAATGTGTAATTGACTCAGAGATAGAAAGACAATAGTTGAACAGTTTTGGACAAATTCATTTCTCTCTAAATGAAGGAGAAGCTAGAGAGAGAGATTTTGTATTGTTTTTTCACTTTCAGTTTCACTTACTTAGCTAGCAAATGCAGCTAGCTTGTTTAGCCTACTGAAACAGCCTTCACAAACAGAGGTGTGCTATGTTAGCTAGCTGGCTATGACTTTCCAACACAACACTGGAACTCTTCCAAGTCAAGGTAAGCTTTTGGTATTACAAATTTATTGCCACCGGGGCCTGACGGTGTAACTGCTTACTGACTGTACACTGTAACGTTACTGCATGATTGTAGTGGGTTTACTAACACATTAGTTATATTATCTATGCTGACAATGACATTACTTTAGCTGATATGGTGACAACGATGTAGGCTGTGTGTAGCGGTTTGGCTTGGATTATTTTATTTTTTTGCCTGGTCACATACAGCTGATGTGTTGTGCATTGAAGTCCACAAGTCAAGGGACGAGGTGAGAGGAGGAGAGCACATAGATGTGACAAGCAGTACAAGTGGCTGCTATGAAAGTGACCTGTGTTTACGTGTGATCAGGGGTAAGGAAGGCCCTGAAAATTGGACTCCAGTCACCCAAGTCATAGACTATTCTTTCTGCTACCGCACAGCAAGCGGTACCGGAGCGCCAAGTCTAGGTCCAAAAGGCTCCTTAACAGCTTCCACCTCCAAGCCATAAGACTGCTGAACAATTAATCAAATGGTTATTTACATTGACACCCCCCCTTGTTTTTACACTACTGCTACTCGCTGTTTATTATCTATTTATTATTTGTTATCTGTCTATTATTTAGTCACTTTACCCCTACCTACATGTGTAAATTACCTCGATTAACCTTTACCTCTGCATATTGACTCGGTATCGGCACCCGCTCTATATAGCCAGTGGTGTAAAGTACTTAAGTAAAAATACTTTAAACGACTACTTAAGGTGTTTTGGGGGGTATCTGTACTTGACTATTTACAGTACCAGTTAAAAGTTTGGGCACACCTACTAATTTTTTTGTATTTTTAACATTGTAGAATAATAGTGAAGACATAAAAACTGAAACAACACATATAGAATCATGTAGTTACCAAAAACGTGTTAAACAAATCAAAATATAATTTATATTTGAGATTCTTCAAAGTAGCCACCCTTTGCCTTAATGACAGCTTTACACACTCTTGGCATCCACCACGGGCCAGCCAATGGCAGACCTGCACTACTTCCTGATACCCAACTATTGGCCCAGTAGCCTCAGCGTCCTCAACAGCATGGGCAGCCTGAAGGGTGTGGAGGGTATAACCTCTGAACTCTTACATCTGACACTGTTAGAAATGCTGAAGGCAGGGTCAGCTTCTGATCTCTAAATCCTAAGTGAAAAGTCCCACTCCAGCAATTTTTTTTACTTTTACCATTGAAAAACTGCATTCTAAGTATAAATACAGTAAGGTACACACACGCTAAGCTTACCGTATGCTTCCCAGTCAGAACAGTTTGCGCATATATTATTACTACATTTTGAGACGTTTTTGTTCATTCTGGTCTTTGGCAGTTCGCACACACAAAATGTTTTCTTGAGGCAAGTCGAAGACTTCGGCCACTGAAGTCTATGTCCTTTCGTCTGTGATTGGTCAACAGTACTACTAGTAGTAGGAGTGGGAACATTTGTTGTCATTCAGCGAGAGACGAATAGTTTTCATGCACATTTTTTTCACTTGAGAAATACTTAATCAAACATCTTAGCTACTGTAGATGTAAAATTGCGCGACTAAGACCTCCTCGTCAAAATGAATGACAGATTTCTTGATTTCTAAGATTCATTCGGACTATTTTGAGCAAGTGTTTCTGCCTATGTTGTTGCTACGGTGGCTCAAGAGGGACAAACAACAGTAATATTGCCCTTTTTTCCCTCATTTGTCAAGCAAACGGCTTTTGGGAGTATGAGAGCAAAGACGGTCGCTTCGCCTAGCCGAGGTCTGATAGAAGCTAACCGAACCTATGTATGCGGACGCCTTAAGTTTCCAATGTCTGTATTTCTCTCTCAATGGCCAGGTGTACCCACTCCTGAGGAGCTGATCTCCATCTACTGCCGGGGGATGCCATCCTCTGCCTCAGCTCAACTTCTACCTGGCCCTCTCTGTCTTTAAGATGGCAGGGAACGCTCAGGTTAGTCTCTCTCTTTCACACACACACAAGCATGCACACAGAGTGCATTTAAGGAGTCTATAATTACTCCCCATAGAGCTGTGTGATAAGATGCACCTTTTCACTGACGTTAGATAGACTGCCGTAAATGAAGGAACACATAAACACACTGTAGCAGTTTCTCTATCTCCCAGCTTGTCATCTCTTTGGGGCTGTTCAGCTGAAGAGGCAGCTAATGAGCTCAAACTATTCCCAGGTCCACATTCTCATCTAATTAAATCTCATCAAGAAACACACACACACACACACTTTTTTCTCCTGTCTGCTTTCATTATCTTTCGTCTGTACCTGAACACGGCAAACCAAAGCAGACTCCTGGAGTGTGTTCTGTAAAGATTCAAAACGTGTTTTTTTTTCATCAATCTGCAAACTTTTTTCCCCCTCATCAATCTGCGTTGGCTTTCATCTATCTCTGAGCCCCGGTTGAAAATAGACACCATTGGCATTTTCCCTCTTTCATGCTGATGGGAAAATCAGGATTATCATCAATTCAGGAGGATCACAAATGGATCACAGCGGATCATAAATTGTGATTTTTCTCGCTTTATTCTGTTTGTCATTCCGACTCTCTCTTTCTCAATCTATCTTTCTCTCTCTGATTTAGGGCATCTATGTCCGCCACCTCCTGGGCAATGCCAGTGCTCCGAATGCTGCCCAGTTTGGCCAGAGTGTGGAGCCGTTGGCCCAGGTTGGGATGCAGATTGCAGAAAGGTATTTTGGTTCACGTGATACGAAAACTACACCCTATCATCGCATTATTGTGTGTGTGTGTGTGTGTGTGTGTGTGTGTGTGTGTGTGTGTGTGTGTGTGTGTGTGTGTGTGTGTGTGTGTGTGTGTGTGTGTGTGTGTGTGTGTGTGTGTGTGTGTGTGTGTGTGTGTGTGTGTGTGTGTGTGTGTGTGTGTGTGTGTGTGTGTGTGTGTGTGTGTGTGTGTGTGTGTGTGTGTGTTGCGAGTCTGTTTGTGTGTAGCCGTTCCAGATCTGTCCCTGCAGATGCCAGACTGTTTCTCCAGATGGCTAAAGGTCAGGCCCATGCTCCATTAGGTCACAGAGTTCATGAGACAGCACCCGCTTCCTTCTCAGCAGGTAGTGGTGTAAAGTACTTAAGTAAAAAATACTTTAAAGTACTACTTAAGTAGTTTTTTGCGGTATCTGTACTATTTCTTTACAGTTTATATTTTTGACTACTTTTACTTCACTACGTTCCTAAAGAAAATAATGTACTTTTCACTCCATACATTTTTGCTGACACCCAAAATACTCATTACATTTTGACAGGAAAATGGTCCAATTCACACACTTATCAAGAGAACATCCCTGGTCATCCCTACTGCCTCTGACCTAGTGGACTTACTAAACACAAATGCTTTGTTTGTAAATTATGTCTGTGTTGGGAGTGTGCCCCTGGCTATCTGTAAATTAACAAAAACATTTGTGCCGTATGGTTTGCTTAATATAAGCAATTTGAAATTATTTATACTTTTACTTTTGATACGTACACTACCGTTCAAAAGTTTGGAGTCACTTAGAAATGTCCTTGTTTTTGAAAGAAAAGCAATTTTTTTGTCCATTAAAATAACATCAAATTGATCAGAAATACAGTGTAGACTTTGCTAATGTTGTAAATGACTATTGTAGCTGGAAACGGCATAGGCGTACAGAGGCCCATTATCAGCAACCATTACTCTTGTGTTCAAATGGCACGTTGTATTAGCTAATCCATGTTTATCATTTTAAAAGGCTAATTGATCATTAGAAAACCCTTTTGCAATTATGTTAGAACAGCTGAAAACTGTTGTTCTGATTAAAGGAGCAATAACCTGGTTATCAAGGGAACATCCCTGGTCATCCCTACTGCCTCTGATCTGGCGGACTCACTAAACACAAATGCTTCGTTTGTAAATTATGAGTGTTGGAGAGTGCCCCTGGCTACCCATAAAGAAAAAAGAAAATGATGCTGTCTGGTTTGCTTTATATAAGAAATTTGAAATTATTCATATTTTTACTTTTGATACTTAAGTATATTTTAGCAATTACTTTTGCTTTTGATACTTAAGTATATTTAAACCAAATACTTTTAGACTTTTTCTCAAGTAGTATTTTACTGGGTGAGTTTCACTTTTAATTGAGTCATTTTCTATTAAGGTATCTTTACTCTTACTATTAGTATGAAAATTGGGTACTTTTTCCACCACTACGTATTTTTAAACTTGTATGGGATCCGTAAATATGAATAAAAATGTAAAATTATGAGCCTAGTTTAGCAAAGGAGAAAGCACTGAGCTATTTAGGGAGAAAGGCAGGATCTATGATTAGCTGAGATAATGAAGGGGCTGGATATGCTGAGAGATGAGTCCTTTTTTAATCCTTTTTTGATTGGTCTGTCATGTCACAGGCTTCTGTCTTTAACAGAATTGGGGCTTCCCTGGTCAGTATATAGATTATCTTTAGTACCACATTTAAAAAAAAATATATATATAGTAAATTGGCAACTGCAAAAGTGTTGCTACAGCTCCAGGGCTGCGTGGTAAACCGTATTTTAAAATATACTGGTATTGATGCACGAACCGGTTTGGATTTTTACTTTATCGTATTTCAATGTTTGGTTTGTTAAATGTAATATAAATGGGATAACTGAGTGATGAAACTCGAAAAAATTATGGCAATCCTCCATTTTTACCGCCAGTATGAGACTTAACAGTTGAGAACTGCTAATTTGCTAGTTGCTTTTTTGAAAATGTGTCGCTAGAGCAGTCTGAATACTCGCTAAATATAGCGAGAATGTTTGGGTGCGCACACATACTTTTTTTGCCATGAATCTGGCCTGTGAGGTAGTGCTGGTGCCAAAAGCACCCTAGAAATCGGCACAATGCTACTTGTGGAGAAAATAAGAATTGCCATTGAATCCATTGAAAATACATGGTCATAAACCACGTTTCCATCCCAAAAACTATCTGCGAGTAAAGTCATACCAGTATAAAAAAAAAATATTGTTTGCTCGACATGGTATGATGTGTAAAATTAATCATGCTTGAAATGGCGGTGGAAACACCTTTTATGAGCAAAAGTTGATATAATAACCATCATATGGAATAAACTTAAAGTCAAGGGATGATATGGTGTGTGGTCCTTCCAACCATGCAGTTTATTAGGCTACAGATGAAATAAGTTATGATGGGTGGTGAAAGTGCACGGTGATGAGCTTGAGGCTCCGTTCCAATAAATATCGAGGGTCTTATTCTGGTGACATGATGATCGATGCTTTATTGCCATTTGACAAATATAAATATTCTCGCTCTTAACCATAATAATCATGTAGACTCCCCTACCCGCACAGCCTACCCGCACTGTATCTGCAAGCTGTTGGCTAGAGCGCATATGTCAAGACCAGAGTAGGCACATTATAAATGTAACCCAACAGCTTTTATGTGGTACAGTGTGGAAATGATAACAAATGAGTGAAGGAAATGCAGAGTAATTTTTGGTTGAAGTTTGATTGAACAATATAGAACAATCAGCAGAGAGAAAGCCCTATTAAAACCACTTAGAATGCATTTGTTTCCACCCTAGAGTCATGCACTACTTATTAAGCATATTTAGAACTATTATTCAAAAACATAAAATACCTTCAATAATTAGAAAAATATTGTGATGTGATATTTCGGCCATATCGCCCAGCCCTGTACAGCTCTCAAAAGCATTGCTGCCCTGGATTTAGCTGGTGCTATCGATAAAGATCAGTGGGAGTTTAAGTAGAACAATTACTTTCAGGAGGACAATGCCATGATGACTCATGCGTTTCCATGTGAATTCATAAGATGGCAAAGGCTTAAGAGGGTGTGAACGACACTGAATGGGCGCAACGGAATGAGGGAGCTCTTCTAGAAGAGCTCTCTAGAAACTGAAAATCTTTCTTGGGCATTTGTCCTACTTGTCTCTTAGTGAGCTAACACGTTTGTCAAATTTCAAAGAAGCATAACTTTCCCATGTTTCCTCCAACTGCAATGTATGATATACCATTTTGAAGCTCTGAGTCTGTACAAATCTTGAACATGCCCACAAACAGCCTCAATTAAATCGGGGCATGGACTCAACAAGGTGTCGAAAGCGTTCCACAGGGATGCTGGCACATGTTGACTCCAGTGCTTTCCACAGTTGTGTCAAGTTGGCTGGATGTCCTTTGGGTGGTGGACCATTCTTGATACAGACGGGAAACTGTTAAGCGTGAAAAACCCAGCAGCGTAGCAGTTCTTGACACACGCAGGTGTTCCTAATGTTTTGTACACTCTGTGTATATAGATATATTAATGCATGGCTCTAGGGTAGAGAGTGTACCGGTCATACAGAAATAGCATTAGATATGTCCACGGAGCAGGGGCTGGAGCCACTCTCTCTTCTGCTGCTTAATACCACACATGTATGTGGAGGACCTCCATGCTTCCCATCTCTACAGAGGCAAACGCAACCATAGACCTAGGAAGTATCCAATGACACCATCACATCACAAATATATTTTGCAACTGGTAACATAACAACCAGAAAATGTTGTAACTCCTCATAACAGAATAATTCATATGAAACATGATTACCAGTATGGTGTATTAGACCTGCCACGAGCAGCGCGAGCTTCCTTTTTTTTGTGAGAGTGAAGTGAGTTCGGAAAAACAGCAAGTATACATCTTGGAAGTCGTTTTCACATACAAACTTTATATGTCCGAACTCCAAATCAAATACACATCACACAAATAAAATGGACGTTGTTGTAGAACGTTTATGTTGATTGGCGATGTTCTGCATTGTGTCTATGTAAACAGGGTCATTAGGGAAATCATTCTTCTTGCAGAATATTGAGAATGAACCATTTTCCTTCGTGACCCAATTACAGAGAAATAGAGTGCGTCAAATGGCACTAGGTAGGGGATGTGACGCGGTCATAGTCATTCAATGATGTCAGAAGGGATGGTAGTGAGCATGAGGGTTGCCTTGTGTTCTTGCAAACACAGATGTAGTTTTGGTCCACAAAATGAGTCCTTTTTAAAATTTTAAATGTTGCGTCCCTTCTGATATTGTAAGTAGAAATTGTGCACGAATATGACACGTTAAAAGCCTGTTATATGAAAGGAAGTCGTTTTTTCATATTGACCACATGCAAAATTCAATCAAATCGATTTTATTTATATGAACAAAGACTTGCTAGAGCGCTACAATTCGTCATTTTGACATGTCCCTCTGTGGCTTCTAGGAAGATTTTAACCCACTTAACCCCAACATTTCTCCTTTGTTGCTTTGACTCATTTCTGAATTGTGTTATTAATTCCATGAGATTAGTGATTCATTTTAAGGTTACAAAAAACAACCTGTTCCTCATTTTAAGGTCACCCCTGTTTCATAATAGCCAAGTGATAGTGTAAAAGCAGGTGAGCTGGTTTTTCTGCTTTTGGCAATTTTTTTGGTGTTTTGTGGTGGAAAACTGAGTGGGTCGAGCATAACATGTCAACTCTGTTACCCATAGATAGACAGCCTAGAAATGTTTTAACAATATAAATTGCATTCAATTGCCCCTCCCTGTTGCACACAGCAAACTTCCAATATAACAATAACATCGCGTGTACCCTTCAGAGGGACCAAGACCATTACATCATCCACGGCAGGAAGTGGTGGCGAGCAGTGGTGCGTAAACCTACATGTTTATTTCACTAACTTACGCCACCTTGTTTTTAATTATGTTTTGATTTATAACTCCAACAGGAGACTGGGAAAGCGGGAAAGCCTATCGATTCACTTATACCAAAATAGACCATTAACACGCTTAAATGAGTCACTAATGAGAAGGGGGGGAAAAGTCTAATTAAATGTCTCCCAGCTTGAAGCGCTCGCTTTATCTCTCTCTTTTTTCCCTCTTTCTCGCTCTCTCTCTCTCTCTCTCTCTACGTTGCATGGGTGGAAAAATCTGAAAGGCCTGTAAAGTAAACTGACTCCTCCCGTGCCATTTCAACAATGCTCTAAGAGCCTGAGAGCAACTACTACCCAAAGCAGGGCTTATTTTCATCGATCTACCCAAACAGACTTGAGTTAAATCAGAGTGGGAACACCCTCTGAGCCCACATGAGTCATAGAACAGGCAAACACTGACAGGACCATGCTAAACATTGAGTCTCGTGAACTTAAAAATGCCCTTTAAAGACAGCGTGACTGTGTTTAAATACTTGTTTATTTCATACGTTGACTCCGTTTCAAGTTTTATTCGTCGTATGTACGGGATACGCATGATATACATCGTCCATCAAAATGCTTAGATGCAGGTTCCTGCTCGACGATGCAACAACAATTAGAAATAATAAAAGATAAGAATACGAACATAAAGTAAATTGCTCAGTAGAATAGAATAAAGATGTTTGCATAAGTATAATACAGGAAGGCACAATTTGTATATCGTTTGTGGTTTTAGAGGGTTTCTTTTGGGGATCTTTGACAAAGTTACGGACACCCGTGACTCATGGGCAGTATTTCCACTCATTACCTAATGTTTGTTTTTATTCAGTTTCATTTTGAATTGGATAACATGAGATTTACGGGCTGTCGCTGTCATGACTTTTAGTCACCTGGTGATTGTCATCCAAATAACTGCCTGTTGTTGTTGTTGTGCATCTCCAGTTTCCACGGATTGCCTACAAGCCACTGATGAGGACCTTGGAACATCTACAAGTCTAATAAATCCATCTAATATAGCCTACACCATCACAATAAATCCATTATTTATATGAAGAGAATGTAGCCTATTCCAGAAGAACAGAATAGCATATTCTGAGTCGTCCTTATGTTAGGCCATGACTGGGTTTATAAGAATGCACGTTTCACTAGGCTGTGTTCCAGGGGTCTTGGGCCTAAACGGCTACGTTTGGAGTGATTTGGCCACTTTAGTTGTGATACAAATCTTATCAGAACAATATAGGTCTGAGGGCGAGGCTACACAAAGCCTGTGACTATGATTTGAAAGTCGCAAAAAAAATATGCACTGTTTCTTGCCTTAGACTGCACACGCTTGACATCATTCACAAGTGATACTATTCTCACCCATCAAACTATTCACAATGTCATCTTGTCTACATATACTTAATAAAATACAGTATGTGTGAAATTAGTTTTGATTTAGAATTGGCCATTATAATGTGATCCGTATGCACTTGAATAGCGAACGGAGGACGTTTTTCCCACCGTTTATTTCAGCCACTCCTATTGTAAAGCGAAAGAAGGTGCCTAATATTAGGAAAGTTGAGAAATAAATATAGTAGGCCTAGCCTATAGAAGGCTGAAGGGATCTTCCTCTTTTTGATAGTCCTTCAAAACTCTGTTTTCTCACGCAATTGCATAGCCTATAGAAATGTAGCGCAACGTCGGTTTATAGAAACACTTTCATTCCATGGATGAACTATCTATGAGAAGCTGGCTCTCGCTGCGCAACAGGTGATCCTATTGTGCTCACACTGAATTCCAGGGCTGTCAGCGTGATTAGAGGGACAATAGAGCGCTGAGCGCCGGTGATTAGCGACTGGCCGATAGCAAGTTTGGTAAGCTACTAATGACCGTCAGTGGCATCAGCTCAGTTTTGGAGAAGCCAAAAGAGTGGCACTGCATCTCAGTGCTCGAGGCGTCACTATAGACACCCTGATTCGATTCCAGGCTGGATCACAACCGACCGTGATTGGGAGTACCATAGGGTGGTGCGCAATTGAACAGCGTCGTCCGGATTTGGCCGGAATAGAAGAACTAATCATTTGTTCATAGAAGAACTAATCATTTGTTATTAATCTTGTCAATAGGGGGGCGCTGTTTTCACTTTGAAAAAAATCGTGCCCAAATTAAACTGCCTCGTACTCTATTCTAGATCATACAATATGCATATTACTATTACTATTGGATAGAAAACACTCAAGTTTCTAAAACTGTTTGAATTATATCTGTGAGTAAAACAGAACTCATTTGGCAGCAAACTTCCAGGCAGGAAGTGAAAAATCTGAAAACGATGCTCTGTTCTAGGGCCTGCCTATTCAATTGCCTAATATTTATCGATATGCATGCACTTCATACGCCTTCCACTAGATGTCAACAGGCAGTGGAAGGTGAAATGGGGTGTCTAGCTTGATCTGAGGTCAAACAAGAGCCTTTGGTGTGGGAGGTCAGGAATTTCCTTTGTCTACCAAGGCGCGAGGCGGAGCTCGACATTGGCTTCTGAAAAGCGTTCGGTATACACGGCTAATATCTCCGGCTCTGTTTTTATTTGATACATATTAGAAAAACATCATAAAGTAGGTTTTTTTCAACCGAGTTTCATCAGTTTATTCAATGTTTAATGGGACTTTTGGAGTTTTCCGTTCTTTGCGTCGAGAGAAGATGGGCATGTTCGCGCCACATGGCTAGCTAAGGTTGCTAATTCGACAGAAGAAATGGACATTCTAAAACCAAACAACGATTTATCCTCGACCTAGGACTCCTTGTACAAGATTCTGATGGAAGCTCAACAAAAGTAAGAACAATTTGTTATTGATGTTATTTCGTATTTCTGTGGAAAATGTTGATTCCTATTCTCTGCCGTTTTGGCGGGCGCTGTCTTGCAATAACGCAAGCTGTTTGTTATGGGAAAGTTATTTTTAAAAATCTAACACGCCGGTTGCATTAAGAACCAGTGTATCTTTCATTTGCCATACAACAAGTATTTTTATGTAAAGTTTATGATGAGTTCTTTGGTCAGATTAGGTGAGTGTTCAAACTAGCTCCGGACATTCTGGTGAATCGATGCTACATATTCACAATGTATAACCACGGTTTGCAGCTCTAAATATGCACATTTTCGAACAAAGCATAAGTGTATTGTATAACCTGATGTTATAAGACTGATGATCTGATGAAGTTGGTCAAGGTTAGTGATTAATTTTATATCTTTTGCTGGTTTTTGCGAATGCTATCTATGCGGTGAATAAATGTGGTTGTGTGTTTGGCTATTGTGGTAAGCTAATAAAATGCTATATTGTGTTTTCGCTGTAAAACACTTAAAAAATCGGAAATATTAGCTGGATTCACAAGATGTTTATCTTTCATTTGCTGTACACCATGTATTTTTCATAAATGTTTTAAGAGTATTTAGGTATTTCACGTTGCTCTCTAATTATTCTGGCTGCTTTGGTGATATTTTTGATGGTAGCTGTAATGTAAAACTATGATTTTTACCTCAAATATGCACATTTACAAACAAAACATACATTTATTGTATAACATGTTATAAGACTGTCATCTGATGAAGTTGTTTCTTGGTTAGTGACAAATTATATCTCTATTTGGTCTGTTTTGTGATAGCTACCTATGCGGTAGAAAAATGGTGAAAATATGCGGTTGAGTCTTTGGCTATTGTGGTTAGCTAATAGAAATACATATTGTAAAATATTTTAAAAATCGGAAATAATGGCTGGATTCACAAGATGTTTATCTTTCATTTGCTGTATTGGCCTTGCGATTTCATGATATTTATATGCTATTATTTACTTGTGGCGCTATGCTAGGCTATGCTAGTCAGCTTTTACTGATGAGGATGCTCCCGGATCCGGGATGGATGTTAAGTAGAGGTTAACTGACTTACCTAGTTAAATATGGAATTTGACTGCGGTCACTCCAGACTGCCGGTGTGGCGGTAATACGTTCACCCTAATAGCCCTGTGGGTTGCAGTTGTCATTGTGGTGTGACAACAGAGAAACATCAACATCGAATTGCTGCTTCAGTGTAGTGAAGGAAAAAAACTAACCTGTTGTAAAACGTTAGATCAAATAAGTTTCATTTATTTTTGGACTTCCCTTTTCCCTGTCACCCCATAACTTTTGTTGTGTTTGTGTATGCATGCCTGTAGATGTTGCTAACAGACGTTCTCAGTCACTGTCCGATTTAGGACATTCCAGATGTTCCTTGACTCACAAAATGTGGTTTGAGGCCTTTTTCATAACAACATTTCTACATGGCATTGAACATTGGCCTGTTGTATTCCGTATCGGCACGGAATTTATCCTTAACCCTTTCAAGACTGTCTAAAGCTAGCGTATGTTGTCTTTCAATAATTCAATCTGAGAGGAGTTTAATATTTATGGTCCTGTGTGGCTCCTTTTCATAGAGCACATCGTCTGCATCGTGGGTTCAATTCCTGCTGGGGCCACCCATATGTAAATGAATGCATGCACTACTGTAAGTCGCCAGCAGCATACCAGCATACCACCCTGCATACCACTGCTGGCTTGCTTCTGAAGCTAAGCAGGGTTGGTCCTGGTCAGTCCCTGGATGGGAGACCAGATGCTGCTGGAAGTGGTGTTGGAGGGCCAGTAGGAGGCACTCTTTCCTCTGGTCTAAAAAAAATATCCCAATGCCCCAGGGCAGTGATTGGGGACATTGCCCTGTGTAGGGTGCCGTCTTTCGGATGGGACGTTAAACGGGTGTCCTGACTCTCTGAGGTCATTAAAGATCCCATGGCACTTATCGTAAGAGTAGGGGTGTTAACCCCGGTGTCCTGGCTAAATTCCCAATCTGACCCTCAAAACCATCATGGTCCCTTAATAATCCCCAGTTTACAATTGGCTCATTCATCCCCCTCCTCTCCCCTGTAACTATTCCCCAGGTCGTTGCTGCAAATGAGAACGTGTTCTCAGTCAACTTACCTGGTAAAATAACGGTAAATAAATAAATAAATAAAAGGGTCTGCTAAATTACATTTTATATTATGTTGCCCACATATCTGTGATTCATCAGTACATTCTGTGCATTTTATCACACAACCTTGCCTTGTTTTCCGGTTGCTTCTAATGGCAGAAACAATATAGTCTCCCCAAATGATCTATTTAGTCATTCATATCTAATGTGTATCAGACTGTGAAACACTGCTTGCGTACCAAATGGCAGTGCATTCCAAAATGGCACCCTAGTCCGTAGATAGTGCACTACTTTTGACCAGAGCCCTATTGGCCCTACTGAAAAGTAGTGCACTATATTATATCGGGAATAAGGTGCCATTTGGAATACAGGCATTATGGAATGCCTCACAAGCTGACAACATCAAAATGACTGTGTATGTAAGGGGTTTCTAAATCCAAGGACGGAAGGGTAGTGGTCTGAATGTATAACAAATACATCATTATTCTGGAAACTAGTGGTTTTCCAGCTTTATGGGATTTCCAGCTTTGGCAGTCAATCAGAGAAGGAATATTATGCAATTAGTAATTTTGGGCTCCCATTTGGCACAGCGGTCTAAGGCACTGCATCTCAGTGCTAGAAGCATCAGGCTGTATCACAACCGGCCGTGATCGGTAGTCGTATAGGGCGCACAATTAGCCCAGCGTCGTCCAGGTTAGGGTTTGGCCGGGGTAGGCCGTCATTGTAAATAAGAATTTGTTCTTACTGATTTGCCTACTTAAATAAAGGTAAAATAAAAGAAATTACAAATGGGTGATTTAAGAGATCCCAATCGCTTACCAAGAGTGTAATTTCTGTATTAGAATATAAGTGGGTATACTTTACACAACATGTAGCATAGAGATTGCCTTGCATTTGGTAGATATTCAAACAATCTATTATAGCTGCTAATTTCTTGTTATTATACAAGAGTGAGGAAATGCATTTAACTAAGTAAACGAAGTGTGAGGTGACGTCTTGTACTTGTGAGTCATTAAAGTGATCATGCCCGAGAAGCCAGTGTTTGGAGGATTATTGGCACGGCTGTTGTCGTTGAGGGCCGGCAAACCGTGCCAATATATCCTCCAAACACCGTCTTCTAGGATATTATCACGTTTATACCGGATACCAACATATTCAAATAATGATTGACATATTTTCATTAAAAACGTTATTTTTATGAATTTATTCATACTATTTCATCCTTCCACAAGATATAGTCCCAACAAAAATCTAGGTTTGCTACCCAAGCCGGCTGGTCGTTCGTTCTATTGGTTCGGTTGCCAGAGACGAGACCCAGTTGTTCAGTCTTTTTGTTTTGTAATAGTCTATCGTTCTAAATGTTCCATTGCCATACTGTCTGGCAACGTTCTTATCCCTTGCCTGCTAGCTAGCCAACTACGGCTAACTTATAGTCACGTCAAAAAGTGCAGCCAGAATAACATTCAAGTAGCTGCATTTGCATTTGTTTAAGCTGTTTACTAGTGACATTTATTTGGATACATCCATAACAATAAAATAATGAGGCGAGAGTTCACCAAGCATAGAAAATGTGGTCTCTCGTTAGGACACTGTTGTTCAGAGGAGCTAGCCAACAACACAGCTAACACAGTCACTTCAAACTGAAGCTGGAAAGACTGCTAACTAGCTGAGCTTCATATTGTTTGACTTTTTTTCAATCAACATTTTCTTTGCATATATCCATAAAAATGATGCCAGCTGATTCATGACTGGTTGAGAAACGCTGTCTGTCTCGTCCCAACTCCCAACACATTCATTACTATAGGACAGCTTGAATATTGAAACAATGTTGCAAATGTCAGACAGACAGACAGACAGCAGGGCTGTTGAAAACTAAATGTTAGTCTAAAAGAAATGTGAGATAATGTCTAGATGCTTTTTATAGTGGTGATCAAGTTTATAAATTGCTGGGCTGATGAGACAGTGGATTGCACAGTCAGATGTAATGGAGAAAATAGGCATTTTAACATCATAGCTTTAGCCGGTGGTAACTTGTGGAATAGACACCTGCTGGAATATGCTTTTATGCAATCAGCATTCAGGATTAGACCCACGTCATGTGTAGAAGTGGCAGTTGGCACATATTCACTTGGTTTAGGCATATCATTTACAATCACATGATGACACTCATACCCTGCCAGCACATGACTATATGAGTCATCGGCTTCAGACGCTGTGATTGCCAATGATATGATTCTGGGAAGTGGAAGTCCAAATTTGTTTTGCAAGGAGATTTTCTTCAGTAACTACTTTCCTCATTACTGTATGTTAGTGTTGTTCCTGAGAAGTGCAGATAACTGCCAAAATAAAGGAAACACCATAATTGTCACGATCGTCTTGAGGATAATGAGTGGACCAAGGCGCAGCGTGTGGAAAATACATCTCTTTTATTTGAGACGAGTGAAACACGAAACGAACACTTATAACAAAACGAAGCAAAACAGCAAACAACCGTGAAGCTACAAAAGTAAGTGCAATACAAAGCTACAAACGTTCTACATAGACAATTACCCACCAAACCCAATGCCTATTGCTGCCTTAAATATGGTTCTCAATCAGAGACAATGAACCACAGCTGCCTCTAATTGAGAACCAATCTAGGCAGCCATAAACATACAAAACCCCTAGACAAGACCCTGACCCATTTAACCTACAAACCCCTAGACAATCCAAAAACACATAGGTCAGGGTGTGACATGGGGAATCTAACTAAAATAATAAAGAAAACAAAGAATACTAAGGCCAGGGCGTGACAGTACCCCCCCCCCCCCCCCCCCCAAAGGTGCGGACTCCGGCCGAAAAACCTAACACAGGAGGGGAGGGTCCGGGGTGGGCCTTCCTATGGCGGCGGCTCGGGTGCGGGACGTGACCCCCACTCCACCATTGTCAATACCAGCTTTGGTGTCTCTGGTAGATCCTGGCTGCTCATGGCTGGCGGTAGGCTCTAGCTGCTCATGGCTGGCTGGCGACTCTGGCTGCTCATGGCTGGCTGGCTGCTCATGGCTGGCTGGCGACTATGGCTGGCTGGCGACTCTGGCTGCTCATGGCTGGCTGGCGACTCTGGCTGCTCATGGCTGGCTGGCGACTCTGGCTGCTCATGGCCGGCTGGCGACTCTGTGCCTTTAAACAGCTTGGAAAATTCCATGAAAATGATGTCATGGCTTTAGAAGCTTCTGATATGCTAATTGACATAGTTTGAGTACCTGTGGATATATTTTAAAGCCTACCTCCAAACTCAAGTGCCTCTTTGCTTGACATCATGAGAAAATCTAAAGAAATCAGCCAAGACCTCAGAAAAACAATTGTAGACCTCCACAAGTCTGGTTTATCCTTGGGAGCAAATTCCAAACGCGTGAAGGTACCACATTCATCTGTACAAACATATTACGCAAGTATTAACACCATGGGACCACACAGCCGTCATACCACTCAGGAAGGAGACGCGTTCTGTCTCCTAGAGATTAATGTACTTTAGTGCGAAAAGTGCAAATCAATCCCAGAACAACAGCAAAGGACCTTGTGAAGATGCTGCAGGAAACACGTACAAAAGTATCTATATCCACAGTAAAGCAAGTCCTATATCGACATAACCTGAAAGGCCGCTCAACAAGGAAGAATCTACTGCTCCAAAACCGCCATAGAAAAGCCTGACTACGGTTTGCAACTGCACATGGGGACAAAGATTGTACTTTTTGAGAAATGTCCTCTGGTCTGATGAAACAAAAATAGAACTGTTTGACTATAATGATCATCGTTATGTTTGGAGTGAAAAGGGGGAGGCTTGCAAGCCGAAGAACACCATCCCAACTGTGAAGCACAGGGGTGGCAACATCATGTTGTGGGGGTGCTTTGCTGCAGGAGGGACTGGTGCACTTCACATAATAGATGGCATCATGAGGCAGGAAAATGATGTGGATATATTGAATCAACATCTCAAGACATCAGTCAGGAAGTTAAAGCTTGGTTGCAAATGGGTCTTCCAAATGGACAGTGACCCCAAGCATACTTCCAAAGTTGTGGCAAAATGGCTTAAGGACATCAAAGTTAATGTATTTGAGTGGCTATCACAAAAAAACTCAATCCTATAGAACATTTGTGGGCAGAACTGAAAAAGTGTGTGTGAGCATGGAGGCCTACAAACCTGACTCAGTTACAACAGCTCTGTCAGGAGGAATGGGACAAAATTCACCCAACTTATTGTGGGAAGCTTGTGGAAGGCTACCTGAAACGTTTGACCCAAGTTAAACAATTTAAAGGCAATGCTACCAAATACTAATTGAGTGTATGTAAACTTCTGACCCACTGGTAATGTGATGAAAGAAATAAAAGCTGAAATAAATCATTCTCTCTACTATTATTCTGACATTTCACATTCTTAAAATAAAGTGGTGATCCTAACTGACCAAAGACAGGGAGTTTTTACTAGGATTAAATGTCAGGAATTGTGAAAAACTGAGTTTAAATGTATTTGGCTAAGGTGTATGTAAACTTCCGACTTCAACTGTAGATATAATATTTGACCAAAACATAACATTGCTTATATTTCTATACAATGACGTGTTTGCGTGGGAATACTTGGGAACAGATTTCCAAAATTTAAATCACTTGGAGCTGATTTCATGGTGTTTTTACAGTCTTTTATGACCACAAATGAAAATGCTCAGAACTTGGGGGCCAAATAAAACTACCCCTGGGCCGAATTCAGCCCGCCTGCTGCCAGATGGGGGACCCTGATGTAGGCTGTGCGTAGCGGTTAGTGGTTATTATATGAAGGTTTGGCTTAGAAAGGTGAGAGGAGGAGAGTGCATAGATGCAAGAAGGAATTACACAACAAGCAAAATGTTCATGCTGTTTATATGTGGCTGCTATGAAAGTGAACTGTGTGCGTGTAATCAGGGGTGTATTCATTCTGCCGATTCTGTTGAAAAAAAGGTTTCTTAAATGGAAGCAAACGGAACGAAACGGGGATAAACATACCTGAATTTGTCCAATAGAAACTCTCGTTTGCAACTGGTCTAATTATTACACCCTATATCAACTAGATGCAGGCAAGAGTGTGCAAGGCACTGTTGAATGTGTCACTGTCTGTCACCTTGATTACTGAAATTTTACTCTCGACCTGTGCACCTACTTTGTAAACTTTAATTTAGTGGCTAGGTTGTAGCAACCTCATGATGGGTATAGGGAAAATGTGAGTGTCATGTAGTTGCTCAAACCTATCGATGTTACATTGAGCTGGGTGAATGGAATATGAATGACAGTCATCCAATGTGCTGTAATAGAAATAAGGCCATGCTCATTAAAAAAAGATTGTCCTCCCTTATCTTAAACGTCACCAACCGTCACTCGTCTTGAGTCAATAAGTAATCAACCCCTTTGTTATGGCAAGCTTAAATACGTTATAAAAATAAAAGGAATAAAAATCTGCTTGACGAGTCACGTAATAAGTTGCATTGACTCACTCTGTGTGTAATAATGGCAGTTAACACGATTTTTTTAATGACTACCCCACAGACAACATGGTCTGTAAGGTCCCTCAGTTGTGGAGTGAATTTCAAGCACAGATTCCATAAAGACCAGGGAGTTTTCCATTGCCTCAAAAAGGGCACCTATTGGTAGATGGGTAAAAATAAAAAAGCAGACACTGAATAACCCTTTGAGCATGGTGAAGTTATTAATTATGCTTTGGATGGTGTATCGATACACCCAGTCACAACAAAGATACAGGCGTCCTTCCCAACTTTATTGCCGGAGAGGAAGGAAACCGCTAAGGGATTTCACCATGAGGCCAATGGTGATTTTAAAACAATTACAGAGTTTAATGGCTGTCATAGGAGAAAACTGAGGATGGATCAACAACATTGTAGACCACAATACTAACCTAAATGACAGAGTGAAAAGACGGTTTGCAATAAGGCACTAAAGTAATACTGCAAAAAATGTGGCAAAGAAAATAACTTTATGTCCTGAATACAAAGCATTATGTTTGGGGCAAATCCAAAACAACACATCACTGAGTGCCACTCTTCATACAGTGCTTTCGGAAAGTATTCAGACCCCTTGACTTTTTCAAAATGTTGTTACGTTACAGCCTTATTCTAAAATGGATTAAATCGGTTTTTCCCTCATCAATCTATACGCAATACCCCATAATGACAAGGTAAAAACAGGTTTCTGGACATTTTTGCCAATGTATTAAAAATAAAAAACTGAAATATAACATTTACATAAGTATTCATTCCCTTTGCTCAGTACTTTGAAGCAACTTTGGTAGTGATTACAGCCTCAAGTCTTCTTCGGTATGACGCTACAAGCTTGGCACACCTGTATTTGGGGAGTTTCTCCCATTTATTTTCTGCAGATCCTCTCAAGCTCTGTCAGGTTGGATGGAGAGTGTTGCTGCACAGCTATTTTCATGTCTCTCCAGAGATTTTTGGTCGGGTTCAAGTCCGGGCTCTGGCTGGGCCACTCAAGGACATTCAGAGACGTGTCCCGAAGCCACTCCTGCGTTGTCTTGGCTGTGTGCTTAGGGCCATTGTCCTGTTGGAAGGTGAACCTTCGCCCGAGTCTGAGGTCCATTGCATTCTGGAGCAGGTTTTCATGGTCTGAGAGTCCTTTAGGTGCCTTTTGGCAAACTCCAAGTGGCCTGTCATGTGCCTTTTACTGAGGAGTGGCTTCCATCTGGCTACTCTACATTAAAGGCCTGATTGGTGGAGTGCTGCAGAGATGGATGTCCTTCTGGAAGGTTCTCCCATCTCCACAGAGGAACTCTGGAGCTCTGTCAGAGTAACTATCGGCTTCTCGGTCACCTCCCTGAGCAAGGCCCTTCTCCGGGCGGCCAGCTCTAGGAAGAGTCTTGGTGGTTCCAAACTTCTTCTATTTAAGAATGTTAGAGGCCACTGTGTTCTTGGGGACCTTCAATGCTGCAGAAATGTTTTGGTACCCTTCCCCAGGTCTGTGCCTCGACACAATCCTGTCTCGGACCTCTACAAACATTTCCTTCAACCTCATGGCTTGGTTTTTGCACTGACATGCACTGTCAACTGTGGGATTTTATGTAGACAGGTGTGTGTGTGTGTGTGTGTGTGTGTGTGTGTGTGTGTGTGTGTGTGTGTGTGTGTGTGTGTGTGTGTGTGTGTGTGTGTGTGTGTGTGTGTGTGTGTGTGTGTGTGTGTGTGTGTGTGTGTGTGTGTGTGTGTGTGTGTGCCTTTCCAAATAATGTCCAATCAATTGAATTTACCACAGGTGGACTCCAATCAAGTTGTAGAAACATCTCAGGGATGATCAATGGAAACAGGATGTACCTGAGCTCAATTTCAATTCTCATAGCAAAGGGTCTGAATACTTATGTACGTAAGGTATTTCTGTTTTATGGTGTATTGTGTGTAGATTGATTTGTTTTTATTTAATACATTTTTGAATAAGGCTGTAACGTAAAGAAATTTGGAAAAAGGGAAGGGGTCTGAATACTTTCCGAATGCGCTGTATTTTCAAGGATGGTAGTGGCTGCATCATGTAATGGGTATGCTTGTCATCAGCAAGAACTAAGGAGTTTTTTGTTGTTGTTGATAAAAATAAACAGAATAGAGTTAAGCACAAGCAAAATCCTAGAGGAAAACTTGGTTCATTCTGTTTTCCAACAGACACTGGGAGACAAATGTGCCATTCAGCAGGACAATAACCTATTGTCCTGTTTTATTTGTCATCAATGTTTAAACATTACAGAGTATTTTGTGTCGATTGTTGGGGAAAAAAGAAGAGAAATCCATTTTAATCCCAATTTATAACACAACAAAATGTGGGGGAAAAGTAAAGGGGTGTGAATACTTTCTGAAGGCACCGATTCTACAAGTGTCTGGAACGCTATTGTAGGGATGCGACATCATTCTTCCACAAGAAATTCCATAATTTGGTGTTTTGGTGATGGTGGAGGAAAACGCTGTCTCAGACTCCGCTCCAGAATCTCTCATAAGTATTCAATTGAGTTGAGATCTGGTGACTGAGACACAAACACACACACACACACACCCTTTAAACCCCCTATGCTCCTTTGAGACCCCTCTTTCAAAGTGATTGAGATCTCTTCTTCTAGCCATGGAAGCCAAAATAATGGGAGAGGTGCTGACTAACAGAATAGTGACTTTCTTTTTTACCCATTCAATTATTACGAGCATATGCAGTATAGAGTGTGTGACCACTTGTTCCTGTAACATGATTCAATATGAAATTTGCATCATAATAATGTCCAGATATAGGCCTACCATTTACAGATAATCCCTGCATTTATATTCCTCCCACTTGCATAGAAGATGGGGGGGGGGGGGGGGGGGGGGGTTGGAACAGTCCTCAGTTTCTCTGCTGTTTTTGATTTGAGTAATCGACAGGATGTTCCCACATGAGATGTTTGTTTTCTCTCTTGTGTATCATGACAGCCACAGTGTCATTAGAAGTGTATGTGTGTATGTGTGTGTGTGTGTGTGTGTGTGTGTGTGTGTGTGTGTGTGTGTGTGTGTGCAGCGATGGAGCTTTTAGCCATAACACAGTCCCAGGGGTGGGGTAATTTACTCCCAGACCCATGGTGAGCCTCTTATCTGGAGGCTACGTTGACCACACACACGTCTTCCATTATCACAATACTCTATCTGGATGACTTTGGGAGCAGACCTTATCTGAGATGTACACCGTCTGGGCTCCCGACTCCATGTGAGTCTGGACATGTATTCAAATGCAGGCTGAACTGGGTTTATTGAAACATAGGTCCTGTGATGAGATATCATGAATGACGACTACGTGGCGCCGAATGGCTGTTTTCTGTCGTTTTCCTCTCGCTCATTCGCAGACGATATGGAAGTGGTTGAGCTCTTTGCCGTTTGGAAGCTCTGCTTAGGAAACAATACTTTAATGCCACTCAACAGCCTGGTTTTGCTTCAGAGCTTCAGAGCTCAACTATTGTGCTCTTATCCTGGCTTGTATTGTACTTTTAGGCCTCTCCATGAGATGTATAGAGTAGGGAACATGACAGTAGATAGCAAAGTAGAAAGCAGTAACGACAGAATATGAGAGTGGGACCGAATAGAACAACGAAGGACGACGAGATGGATGAAGAAAGAGATCAAGTTAAAGGAGAAGTTGATCTTAGTGTGGAATAAACATTGTAGATGCGTATAGTATAGATAGGTACATTTATAGACAAGTCTGTTTACCTACACACACAGGTGTAGCTCTAACCACACACTTGACGGTTTAAGGTGTAGTCTGCAACTCTTGCTCACCTGACACGCCCTTAATCGTTTCATCTTAATATCGGAGAACCTATCACATTTAACTAGTCAGCCAAGCCAAATCGCACCGAGCAGGTTCTCGGTATGAGGCTTACACCTAACGACACTGCCTCGGTAGAGTGATTCGATAATCAGGCTGACCTTCGGCATTGTTGTCAAAAGTGCTCGTCGGGAGCCTGCAGACAGGCCAAAAATCATCTAGTCTCTAGCCAGCTTTCAGGTTAAAGACCCAAATGTATAGCCTCGTCTTGTGCCTCACATTTGAAGTCTGAAGCTGATTACACTGATGCACCATTCACTTCCCATTCCCCTCAGCAACCAATCGGTCATTCTAAGTGATTTGGGAGACAGTGGAGGAGTTGAGGGTATTGCTGTGTGAAGAGACTGTGATTCACTCTTTTGTCCTGAGTTTATCCCTCCACAACCAACCACACACTTAACTGATGTGTTTACCCACCAATCCCAACATATGTGCATCCCAAATGGCACCCTAATCCTTATATAGTGCACTTCTTTTGACCAGGGCCCTGGTTAAAAGTAGTGCACTCTATAGGGAATATGGTGCCATTTGAGGCACAGCCCAGTCATTACAGAGGAGAGGATATGACTAAAAGGTTCTGTAAGAGAATAGGAGGTAAACACTGAGGACATTAGCTAGGATTTTTATGATCTATGGCCTATCTATGGTGGCTCCAGTTCTGGGGAATTTTTTCCACTTTAAGACGATCCTCTGAGTGACTCATTCCTGTGGAAAAAGCTTTTCATTGAGACACTGTTTAACTCTCTCTACCACACAATGCATCTCACTATGCTTTTGGGGGCCCGATGTTTGTTATTCATGGCATACATTTAGCTCGTTTAATTTCGTTTTATATTCGCCATTCATTTTGTCAAAGGACTTCAATCCGATGTGATGTGTACGATCGATTTCAAAGAGTTTAAGATAAAAGTCCTCTTTTTGAAGATGAGTTTTAAAGGAAGAGGATAAATGGCCATACTGAAATGGTTCACCACTGTTCTATGGATTGCACTCAACATCAAACCCCTGTTGCACTTTTTAAGTCCAGCTTATTTAAACGGAAGGAACATGAGAGGACCGGCAGGGTAATTTAAATGCTGGAATCCCCTTCATGGGGATGCGTCCCAAATGGCACCCCATAGGGCTATGGTAAAAGAAAGTAGTGCACTATGTAGGGAATAGGGTTCCATTTGCGATGCAGCCTCAAAACAGATCCCCGCTGGTTGTGTAGTGTCTTCCTGCCTGTAGTGTCTTCCTGCCTGTGTGGTGGCCGGATGGAAGCCCTCTCTCTCCTCTCCCTGTCGACTTCTCACTCTTTGTTTTGCGGAGCTCTCTGGCTTTTCTCCCTGGCAACCCGCTGCTCAATCAGACTGCCTGCTTTCTTTTCTCTCAAAGCCACAGAATACATTGGGATCAGATGCTTCTGGTCTGTAGGCGCCATGTGCTGTGTGAGATTGAATAGGATATGATGAGAGTTGTAAGAGCATGAGCTTGAGCCATTCCTTCTGATTTTGAGATTTATTTCAGATGGATGTCATATACAGGAAATAATAATGGGGGGGTTACATAAAAACAACTTGTTTTATTTACAAAAGCTTATGCAATACTAAAGATTGACTAGATACTAAATAATACATTATTCAACTATACAAATACAGACATTCATCTAGATATCAAGTTACTTAACAGTTATTTATGTATAGCACAGGCTTCTAGTAATACTGGTACAGAGCAACTGCTTAAGGGGCGATCTGTGATTGGTACACATTCATTTTTGGACCTTGAAAATTGATGATAGCCAATTATTCATGAAGAATCTAACTTATAAATGCCTCATGAGCTTAATTCAACTGTCTTACCGAATCAGAACCCCAAAATATACGCTTGATGGACTGCTTTGTTGCTGATTGAATCCCAGATTGCCCCTAGAAAATCCAGTAGAAGTGTTTGCGCAGTAGCCCTTTTTGGTTACCATGATAAGACTTCTGAGTTTTTAGACATGTTAGATGGTGAAGGTGCTGGTGTCCTCGTCCTCCGAGACAGAGTGTGAGTGTGTGTGCCCAGCGGAATTGTGTGTATTGAGCGAGATCTCCACCGCCGGCTCCTCGTTGCCGTGGCGACCACCGCGCATTCTCCCCCCGAGGCGCTGCCCTAGGCTCTTGGCGACCCTGAGGACGTATCCTCTGAAGGAGGAGCCTATGAAGGTGTAGAGCATTGGGTTGATGCAGCAGTGTGTGAGCGCCAGGCTCTCCGTCACCTGGAGAGCCTGGTCCAGACCTTTACTGAGGTCACAGTCGGTCACCAGGCCGTAGATGACGTCCAGCGTCCGCCACAGCTTCACCAGGTTGTAGGGCAGCTGGGTGAACAGGAACACCCCCACCACGGTCAGCAGCACCCGCAGGGCCCGCCACCTCTTCTCCCTGCGCACCCCGGCTCCGGCCCTAACCAGCGCCCGGGCCACCCAGCAGTAACACACCACCATTACCAGGAAAGGCAGCAGGAAGCTCAGCAGCACCTCCAGCAGCTCCAAGGCAGCCTTGGCCGATCGGGCCATGCTGCTGGGGTAGATGGCTGTGCAAGCCAGCCCGTGGGATGTGTTCTTCACCGTGAAGAACACCATGTCAGGCAGGCCCAAGCAAATAGCTGTGGTCCACACAACGGCACACACTAATATCCATTGACTCCTGGCCCGCGGGCCACTCCCAGCCCGGCCTCCAGCATTGTGTGCCAGTGCCCGATATCGGTCCACGCTAACACAGGCTAGCAGCAGCATACCGCAGCTGAAGTTGGTGGTGTAGAGGAAGGAGGTGAGCTTGCAGGCGGCCACGTCGATCCGCCAGCCGTGCACGGCATCAGCCGCCCAGAAGGGCAGCGTGAAGAGGAGGAGTAAATCAGCCACAGCGAGATTCAGGATGCACACGTCCGTCAAGGTCCGCAGTCGCCGCGGCAACGCGTACACCATCACGACTAAGGTGTTGCCCGCCACGCCCACCACCAGGGCCAAGGCATAGACCACGGGCAGGAAGAGACGGCCGAAGGAACGCACCTCGGCTTTGTCGCACACCGAGTGGTAGTCGTCGTAGTCGTCACTGTCGTTGGAGCTGGTGTTCCCAAAGTTGTAGTCCTCTTCATCCATCTCCATCCTCTCTGTTCTCTGAGAAGTAAGGGAATAAAGGAACATGGTATGTTACGAATGACGTCAAGTCAGTTTAGTCTATGCTGCTGCATTGTGTTAACTTAAAAGAGATCTGTTGACAAGATCACTTTTTTTCTGTTCTAGACAGGACTTGTTGGATGAAATGATTATTCTCTTTCACATAATTTGGACAGAATGTATCAAATAATATCAAATATGTATTTTATCAGAATGCGTCTATTAGGAGAGAGCTAGAGAATGGCCATCCATCTGAAAGTTGTAATGCACTTACAGCCAATAACAGCATGGCGATCCAAGTTGTCAACAACTATCTGTTCCTATTATTCCCCCCCCCCCCCCCCCCCCCTCACTGCTTTTTGTCCCCCTTTTTGACCCGTAGGGGTTGTTTGGATGATGTGTGTAGAATTTGCAGCCAATGCTTGACAGGGTGAGGAGTGGGTGTGTGTGTATATGCATACCGTTACGTGCGTGTGAAATAGAGCTGAAGCGACACCGACCGTACCGATGACTTATCGCAGGCATTTTGCCGATATCGTTCATTATGATAAGTAGCCTATAGTAGAGAAATGTGAATTTTGAAATTAAATAAGTTCGCTAATATGGGTGATTTGTTAATGGGCCAATTAAAAAATATATAAACTACTGATCAAAAGTTTTAGAACACCTACTCATTCAAGGGTTTTTCTTTATTTTTACTATTTACTATTTTCAAATTGAGATGGTTTGGGATGAGTCGGACTGCAGAGTGACGGAAAAGCATATGTGGGAACTCCTTCAAGACTGTTGGAAAAGCATTCCAGGTGAAGCTGGTTGAGAGAATGCCAAGAGTGTGCAAAGCTGTCATCAAGACAAAGGGTGGCTATTTGAAGAATCTCAAAAATAAAATATATTTTGATTTGTTTAACACTTTGTTGGTAACTACAAGATTCCATAATGTGTTATTTCATAGTTTTGATGTCTTCACTATTAAGAAAAACTCTTGAATGAGTAGGTGTTCTAAAACTTTTGATCAGTAGTGTATATTTTTTTATTTATCGTTTATGGGGTGGCAGGTAGCCTAGTGGTTAGAGCATTGGGCCAGTAACTGAAAGGTTGCTGGATCGAATCCCTGAGCTGACAAGGTCAAATTCTGTTGTTCTACCCCTGAACAAGGCAGTTAACCCACTGTTCACTGGTAGGCTGTCAATGTAAATAATAATTTGTTCTTAACTGACTTGCCTAGGTAATTTCTTTTAAACTAGGCAAGTCAGTTAAGAACAAATTATTATTTACAATGACGGCCTACCCTGCCCAAACCCTAACGACTTGTGCCCCGCCCTGTGGCACTCACAATCACAGCCGGTTGTGATACAGCCTGGAATTGAACCAGGGTCTGTAGTGACGCCTCTAGCACTGAGACGCAGTGCCTTAAATCGCTGCGCCACTCTGGATAATACAAAAGACTGTGGGGCACATTAATGTTACAAACTTCTATTCATCGTTATCGCATCAATTCAGAAAATTTATCGCGATATGGATTTTTGTCCATATCAGCCAGCTCTACTATGAACAATAAGCTCCCTCTCGTTAGGAATATCTCACTTGATTTCTCGCATAAAACCTTTCAGTTGGAACTGCTTGCACACCAGTACGCCCAACACAACAATATTCCTTTCCCTCTGGAAAAGGTGACTATCCCTGAAAAATCGGATGAATCTTTCTTGAAACACTCTGGGCAGTTTCCTAGACACAGATTGAGCCTAGCCCTGGATTGAGGTTCTCCATCATCCATTCTTTTTTAGTTCAGGACTAGGCTTAATCTGTGTCTTGGAAACTGCCCCACAATGTTCTGTACATTCATATCTGTTTAGTCTTGAGATGTTACCTCGTCTCTGAACATCTATTCTATCTTTGAACCAGTGTGTAAACTCAGTACTTATCAGGCTGATGGTGTGGATGGGCCAGATGTTTAGTATTGCTCTAGTAGAAGCCAGAGAGAGATTTCTCAAGGTGATTGCATTCCCTTACTGCAGATGTAGATAGCGTGACAGTAGAGCTCTGAAGATTAGATCCATACACCAGTGCGTGTGCTTTTGTGTGTGTGTGTGGGCGCGCGTGTGTGTGTGTGTGTGGTGTGTGTTATCACAGATCACAGTGTGTGAGGATGTGCCCAGACAGACAACCCCTTAAGGACCATGCTGTTCCCAAATAATATGAAGTAGAGAATGGCCATCCATCTGAAAGTTGTAATGCACGTACAGCCAATAACAGCATGACGATCCAAGTTGTCAACAACTATCTGTTCCTGTTATCGCCCCCCTCCTCACTGCTTTTTGTCCCTCTTTCTGACCCGTAGGGGTTGTTCGGATGTTGTGTGTAGATTTTGTAGCCAACGCTTGACAGGGTGAGTGTGCGAGCGTATATGCATAGCGATAACCGAAAATGAACGACACCGACCATACCGATCACTTAGCGCAGTCATTTTGCTGATATCGTTCATTATGATAAGTAGTCTATACTAGAGAAATGTGAAGTTTGAAATGAAATAAGTTCGCTAACATGGGTGATTTGTTAATGGGACAATTGATGGCTACAGCCCTCAAAATACTAGTAGTAGTTTAAATGATAATAAAAAAAACTGTGGGGCACATTAATGTTAAACTTCTATTTATTGTTACAGCATCAATTCAGGCAATTTATCGCCATATGGATTTTTGTCCATATCAGGCAGCTCTACTGTGAACAATAAGCTCCCTCTCGCATAAAACCTTTCAGTTGGAACTGCTTGCACACCAGTACGCCCAACACAACAATTTTCCTTTCCGTCTGGAGAAAGTGACTATCCCTGAAAAATCTTTCCCAGACACAGATTGAGCCAAGCCCTGGACTAATAAAAACTTTCAATGGAGGTTCTCCATCGTCCATTCTTTTTAGTTCAGGACTAGGCTTAATCTGTGTGTGGGGAAACTGCCCCACAATGTTCTGTGCAGTCATATCTCAACCTGTGGTGTAAAGTACTTAAGTAAAAAAAACTTCAAAGTACTACCTAAGTAGTATTTTGGGGTATCTGTTCTTTACTATTTATAATTTTGACTACTTTTACTTCACTACATTCCTAAATAAAAGTATGTACTTTTTACTCCATTCATTTTCCTTGACACCCAAAAGTACTAGTTATAATTTGAATGCTTAGCAGGACAGGAAAATGGTCCAATTCACACACGTATCAAGAGAACATCCCTGGTCATCCTTACTGCCTCTGATCTGGTGGACTCACTAAATATAAAGGTTTCCTTTCTAAATTACGTCTGAGTGTTGGGAGTGTGCCCCTGGCTGTCAAAAAAAAGTTATCAAAAAGGAAGTTGTGCAGTCTTACCTTTACCTTTACTCAAGTATGACAAATGAGTACTTTTCCCACCACTGTACTTCAGTACTTAAGTCAAATCTAAGTAAGTACTTAAGTAAAATCTGATACTTTTAGACTTTTACTCTAGTATTTTACTGGGTTACTTTCACTTTTACTTGAGTCAGTTTATATTAAGGTATCTTTACTTTTACTCAAGTATGACAATTGAGTACTTTTCCCACCTCTGATCTCAACCCGGCACAGCCAGAAGAGGATTGGCCACCCCTCAGAGCCTGGTTCCTCTCTTGGTTTCTTCCTAGGTTCCTGCCTTTCTAGGGAGTTTTTCTTAGCCACTGTGCTTCTACATCTACATTGCTTGCTGTTTGGGGTTTTAGGCTGGGTTTCTGTAAGGCACTTTGTGACATTGGCTGATGTACAAGGGCTTTATAAATAAATTTGATTGATTGATAGTCTTGAGATGTTAGAATAGATTTTCCGAGACGCTTATCAAGGTGTTTTCATTCCCTTACTGCAGATGTAAATATGTAGATAGTGTGACAGTAGAGCTCTGAAGATTAGATCCATACACGTGTGTGTGTGTGTGTGTGTGTGTGTGTGTGTGTGTGTGTGTGTGTGTGTGTGTGTGTGTGTGTGTGTGTGTGTGTGTGTGTGTGTGTGTGTGTGTGTGTGTGTGTGTGTGTGCACGTGTGCATTTGTGTGTTATCACAGTTGGTAAGGACATGCCTAGAGAGAGAACTCCATCATGACTCTGATGTTCCTTATTCAGACTGACTCATTGTGCTGACCCTGCCAGGAAATACCAGAAACTCTGTTTGGGTTCAATGTGAGGTAAGTGTATGACTTCAAATGATCGTCACTTGTGTGGATCTGTGAATGATTCTCTGATAACTGGGCAAAAAGCCCATGGTTGTTTCTAAGAGAAAGTGTGTATCACATGTGTTTGGTATGACAGGCGCTTTAACGTTCAACAGATAATTACTACAGGTGATGCTTCTCTGTCTTTGCCGCCTCAGTTCAATAACGTACGGTAGGTTTTTAGGAGAGCTCCCAGGTCTATGACGTTATCCAACGACGTGCTGCTAGCCAGAGACAGAGACGAGAAGCTGTCGGTGTTCCTACAAAATATCTTGTCTCATGTCCAAATATCTCCAATATCTCAAATATTCAGCTGAAGTGTCCCCAGCTGTTTTACTGAGTGAGTTCTCTGTCAGAGATTTAAGGCCAAAAACACATTCGTATTCCATCTCTCGTTAACTACGAGATATTGAGCCATGAGAAATAAATGATGAGAAAACCATCAATAACACATTTTTTAGCGCAGATGTTCTGCCAGACTGAAAATACCAACATTTCAGAGATGATAGGAGACAGAGAAGCTGAGAAAATTGTACTGACATTATGTGATATGTGCATTATGTCTTGTCACTTCATATAGTATATACAGTATGTTAATCATTATTACTTCAGCATAATTATCAGGTTAGGCTAAATCGTAAACACAGAGGACTTTGAACTTTAAAAGTCCTTACAATCACTGTTCAGACAATTGAACTACTGAACGCATGAGTCATTGTCTTTCTAGAAATGTCACTCCCCTCACTAGAATCATAAACGGTAAAAGCTAGGCAATTGAGGGAACAAGGAAACAGACGTAGGATTCTGTTTATCCTCACATAGGCTATAAATACTTTGAACAACTTTCAAGTAATTCAATGTGAAAGGATTTGTTTCAACTTTCAATTTTGACAATGAAACTGTCAATAGAGGAGCCAATCGAGTCTTACCCTTGGTGTCTTCGTGTGGATGTGGGAGATGTGGAAATGTTGACAGAGGAGACATCCAGTGGTATGGCGATTTCTAAACAAGTATGGGGCTACTCTTAGTTTGTCTCAGCCCATTTCTTAACTATATTGCTCCACCTCTATTCCCTACAATGACCCAACACAGTCTGAAAACACCTCTCTCTCTCTCTCTCTCTCTCTGTGTGTGTGTGTGTGTGTGTGTGTGTGTGTGTGTGTGTGTGTGTGTGTGTGTGTGTGTGTGTGTGTGTGTGTGTGTGTGTGTGTGTGTGTGTGTGTGTGTGTGTGTGTGTGTGTGTGTGTGTGTGTGTGTGTGTGTGTGTGTGTGTGTGTGTGTGTGTGTGTGTGTGTGTGTGTGTGTGTGTGTGTGTGTGTGTGTGAGAAAGCTAAAGGCTCACCCTTCAGTGTTAGATAAGAAATCAGTACGAAAGGGCTGTGGTCTCCTGGTGTGCGTGTGTATACACCATCATTGAGAAGAGTGATATTTTGACCTCAGTACTGACATGTGTCAGTCTCCAGATGTTATGACATCTGTGTAGCAGCAGTGACACACACCATGCGAAGGTATGTTTAGAGGTATAATTGCCGATTTAAAAAAAATTATATGACAATTATCAATTTACATTTGAAGGTCTTTTGTATATATAAATGTTTTCTTTTTGGGATATAAAATGGCTCTTTATTGCCCATTTATTGACAGGAGAGCTAATTACCTGTGGGCAGCTCTCCCCTCTCTTCACAGGACGCCTGTCAAATCTGAGATGAAAAGAGAAGCGACAAACATCTTAAAATGCCACGAATTGGTATCAGCTGAACCTCTGGGATTTGTTTGAGTTCGGCTGTTAAAGACCACCACGCTTCTGTTTATCGAGGTGTTGGGATTAGCTAATTGCTTTCTGCCCGTTGCAAAGATTATTTGAGAAAATGGGCTTCAAAACACTCCTCCTTCTCCCTGGTGACGTTCTGTTGATGTTTGTTTTAATTCTGGGTGCTGTGTGAGCATGTAAGGACTTGTTTAGAACTTGCCACCAGGGCTCACCCTCTGCTCTCCTCTAACCTTGCTCATATAAATCATTTATATAAGTGTCACACACACATCATGAAACCCCAGGTTTCCCCTGGGAAAACAGGCTTTCCTAGAAAAACCTCAGGATTGGGCCAGGTGTGACCAGGTGTGTGTTTGTGTATGTACATCGTTACACTTTTATGCTCTCACTAAATTGTAAAATCTTGTAAAGTATCTGTCTAGCACAGGGGAATTTTTATGGTGCGTGTGTGTGTGTGTGTACTTTTGCCATTCCAGGCATATTCTCAAGTTGAAGTTTCTCAAGCTGATGGAGTCTCATGCTCTTGTCTGTTGGGAATAGCACACTTTTTTTGTTCAGTACACACCTGACTATTCATTTTGCCACAGCAATTGCTCCATTTCAAAGTGTAAGCTGGATGCATTTAAAATAATCGAATAAATAAATTCGCTATAACGTCAGCAGCAGAACGGAATGTACATGCTCAATATGATTAGGGGGGGAAAGTATTTTGTAATGGTAATCTGGTGTCCATATGTCGGTGACTCCACATCATTCACCGGGTATAGGGGAAGGTCACCAGAGCAAGACCGTAAACAGGAAACCAGGCTTCGGGTCACCTCTCATCCGCTCGCCTCCCTCGCCCTAGGGGCTCTCTTGGACCGCTGCGTTCCAGAGTCGACCCCCATCCCACTCCACTCCTGAGACATTTCCATATTGTTTTGGCCCCAAGTTTTTCCTAACCATGTGATCTGACCAGGAAAAACTCCAGGTCCTAGTTATAGGATCATACGGTCTGGAGTCTTCCTGGTCAGAGCCACACAGTAATGTTACATTTACCATTACACATTACACAGCATTATACTTATAATACCGTCTATTTTGTTTGTACTCATTTTATCGGCCCCCTGAGCTGAGGTTTCCCCTAGGTACAGATCTAGGATCAGCGTCCCCTCAAACAATCCTAACCTTAACCATTGTTGGGGGAAATGCAAAACTGACCCAAGATCAGCATCGAGGGGCACCTTCACACTACACCCATACTTAGTTATTTCATCATTCACTGTATGAGGAAGGATAGATATCTCCCTCTAGTGGCTGTTTTTCATCTCATCAGTGTTTCTATTGACTTCACTGTAATACTAGATCAGTGAAGCCATATTTACTCTGCCATAATAAGCATTCGACATATCTTCACTATCAATAACACACTCACACCAGCTAAACCATGGTAGGAGAGTTTGTGTCGTTTGTAAGAGAAACAAGACAAAGGATCAAAGGGGAAACTGAAAAGTTTCAAATATAGCATGTACTGGACTGATGTGGTTTCAGCTGCGATTACTTATAGGGTGTGTCCCAAATGGCACCCTTTTCCCTATATATTTCACTGCTTGTTACCCTGGTTAAAAGCAGTGCACTAAATAGAGAATAGGATGGCATTTGGGACACATCTTTACTTTATCTGTCTGTCAATAGCTCCATCCACCCTCTGCAGAAGGGCCACTAAGTGTGTGTGTGTGTGCATTGAGCGTGCGTGTCCAGTCCACCATACTCAAATAATCAAGGTTGTATATTCTGAGAGTGTGAAAAGGTTTGCTTCCTGGTTAATAATATGTCCAGAGTCCAGACAGCCCAAGCTGAGAATAAACCATCTCTGTTGGTTTAGGGCCACTCCTATACACTCTTAGCAAAAAAGAAAGGTGCTATCTAGAACCTTAAAAGGGTTCTTCGGCTGTCCCCATAGGAGAACCATTTGAAGAAGCATTTTTGATTCCAGGTAGAACCATTTTTGGTTCCAGGTAGAACCCTTTTGGGTTCCATATAGAACCCTTTCTACAGAGGGTTTGACATGGAAGCCAATCGGGTTCCACTACCTTGAACCAAAAAGTGTTCTACCTGGAACCAATAAAGGTTCTCCTATGTGGACAGCCGAATAACCCTTTTGGAACCCTTTTTCTAAGAGTGAGAGATGTGGAGGAGTTTATTGTTTTAATGTTTCTGACTGTTCCTCCAGGTGCTAGTAACCCAAACTGCAAGGTGGCCACCGTGATGTGCAAGAGCAGGTCAAATAATGATGAAAACGGGTAGGTTACACAGCCTTTGTCACAAACAATGTCCGGAGTCCATTGGAGTTTGGGGTACATATCTCTTCGTATCGTGGGGCGTATTTATGTCATGGGAAATAGTTTGAGCATTCAGTAACAATAACCTACTGGTGAAAGTATTTTTTTTTGGGATTCGTTATGTTCCACACTGTTTCTGTCTGTCTGGACTCTTTTCAGACATGCTCCTGCTGGGATAAAAGTCTAATAGACTGAGAAATAATACTTTGTTTGTTGTTTGGTTTTGTATTCTGGGTCCAAAGCCCTGGGTCCTGTGTAGTTAGAAGCAAGTCACTCGTCTAATTGGGGTATACTTTGATACGTTTAAGTCCCGCTGAGAAGACTCTAGACAGAAGTGTGCGTGCGTGAGTACGTGCCTTTTTTCCCTCCAACTAAGACCTCCAAGTGATTTATCGCCACTGGGCACACACTGGCTGAATCAACAAAATGACGTTAAACCAACGTGGAATGTACTTTGTACTGACGTCAGTGCCCAGTGGGTCTGCCTCGCTAAAACACCACCCACTCTGTGGTATTCAAACTGCCATTTATGACTTTCCAAATTCAATACGCACTCCTCTCCCACTGCCAACCAGCCTCCGCTGGCCTACAGCTCTCCATTTATGTCCAGTCCGAGATTTTGCCTTGAATGAAAAATAATGTGTTCCTGTCACCTGTGGAACAAGAGTTTTTTTTTTGGGGGGGGGGGGGGGGGGGGGGGGTTGAACTTGGCAGAGGAAAAGGTTCTGTGGCTCAGAGACCTTGGTGTGGCTGTGAGGTCTATATTGTTTTAGCAGAGCAGTTGACATACGGTTCTCTTTCAGTCGTTGAAGATGATGATGTGTAGAATGCTGTCTGTCTTTGTATTTCAGCGATCCACAGTTAACTGCAAGGCTAAGATGTGGCCAGGATTTGCACATGAAAGAGAGAGAGAGCAAGACGGCAAGTTAGAAGGATATAAATTCTAACCTCCCCACAGTTCACATTTTCCCAATTTCTCCATGGCACCCTATTCCCAGTATAGTGCACTACTTTTGATCAGAGTCCTATAGGCCCTGGTCAAAAGTAGTGCACTAGCCTATATAGGTAATAGTGTGCTGTTTGAGAATTAGACCATGTGTCCCTTACCAGGGTTCAGACCTTGTTCTCCTCCAGGTGGTCTGTTTCTCCTTCTCCTCTCTGGAAAGTAGAGGCAGGTTCCTAGCTCTCCCTTTCTCCCTCCGCCTAGTTACTGGAAAATATGAATCGTCTCTGCCTAGGTGTGTTGCCCAAACAGTGCACAGCAAAATCCAGCGCCACCGCCTAGTAACCTTTGGTGATATACTTTTCTTCCAATAAAAAAAAAAAAATGTTTGTCTTAGATGTTCTTGATGAATAGTCTGTCATTTCCACTACCGTGTTTACTATGATAAGCCAGCTGGCGTGAGATGGGGGAAGTTTATAGCAACATTATCATCAGTTAACTGGATGTATCAACCCCACCCTTGTTTTCAGACATTACCAGATGGTAAGTCTCTCAGATTTTGGTTGCTACAGCAGCACAACTGAAAGACTCTTCCACACCTAGCTCCTGTTGGTAACCGCAGGACTGAAGAGAAAGTGGAAGGGAAAACGAGAGGGAGAGGGAGAGGGAGAGGGAGAGGGAGAGGGAGAGGGAAGGAAGGAAGGAAGGAAGGAAGGAAGGAAGGAAGGAAGGAAGGAAGGAAGGAAGGAAGGAATTTTCCATCAGGCTCAATTAGTCCTGGGACAGAGTGCAGGCTGTAATCAAACCCAGCTTTGTAAGGTGGTTTGGTCTACTCACTTCACCCTCTACCCATCTGTAGCGCCCACCTAGGTGATGCCACAGTGGCCATTTTGTACCCGGTAGCTCATCACACACCAGCTCTTCAACTTAATATTTCATAGCCATAACGGACGTTTCACCTCTCCCTTCTTCCTGTAAGTCTCTGGCTTTATTAAGATTGAGGGCTTGCCATCTCCCTATACCACTACAGCTGCCCTCTCTCCTGTCCTGCTCTGCTCTCTTCTCTGACAGCAGTGTCTGCCTCCCAGCCGTTAACCACCTTGGCATCAGAGAAACGGAATGAAAGAAAGCGCTAACTTTAGCCACCGCTTGCTAAAAGTAAATTGATGCGGTGGGCGGTGCTTGTCAGTGTGGCTGCTTAACCTCACAAGACAACAACAAAGCACCGTGCATCCTCGTGGATGGAGTGAGATTCATAATGGTTGTGGGCTATCGCAGCTGTACAAAGTCTGAGGGATAGTACCAAGTTCAACTCTGGCTCAGCATCAGTAGCACCACACATCAGTCCCATCTCCATGTCTCTCAGATGTGTTGTTCAGCTGAAGTGCTGCTCCCTCATTTCTCTATGCCGGCAGCTCATTTTAATATACAAGATCGATCTCTCCTGTCCATGAATATTCCCTTCTTAATAAATCTGTGGCTGAGTCCCAAATGGCACCCTATTCCCTATATAGTGCACCAATATTTTCCCGGACCATATTGAGGAATCAGAACAGGCATCAGGTCATATTCGGCAGTATTTCCTGTCTTTAATGTAGTCCTATGGCAGAGTCTGGGCCAATAGCAGTGACTCAGCGTGAATCCTTTATTTTAGTGACAGCCAATGGGATTAACTCCTTTAAATGCCACCCGCTGTGTCCCAAATGGCATCATATTCCCTACATAGTAAACTACTTTTGACCAGGGCATAGGACTACTGTAGTTTTGACCAGGGCATAGGACTACTGTAGGATTAGGGCTCTGGTCTAAAGTAGTGCACAACATAGGGAAAAGGGTGCCATTTAGGATGCAGACACTGTCAGATCTGTCAGCATTGGAGCTGAGATAAACTTAATAGTGCTCAATACTCTACCGTGTCAAGTTTATCTTCAAATGTTTACGATTGCAGCCCGCCATTTAGCTAGCGCTAAGCTTGCGAAGGGACAGTGATTGGGAATTGAATAGTGCTCAATACCCTGGCATAGGCAGCTTCTCTATCTATTTATAAAATGTTTATGGTCACAAATTTGTGTTTAGCAGCACTAAGATGATAAAAAAAAAAAAAAAATGACGTATTGAGTGTATGAAATTAGGATTTATGCCGTGCTATAAGATTATCATAGGAGTTAAGGCTCTCAGCTCTGTCATTGCCAAGTAATATACACTGCTCAAAAAAATAAAGGGAACACAAACAACACAATGTAACTCCAAGTCAATCACACTTCTGTGAAATCAAACTGTCCACTGAGGAAGCAACACTGATTGACAATAAATTTCACATGCTGTTGTGCAAATGGAATAGACAACAGGTGGAAATTATAGGCAATTAGCAAGACACCCCCAATAAAGGAGTGGTTCTGCAGGTGGTGACCACAGACCAATTCTCAGTTCCTATGCTTCCTGGCTGATGTTTTGGTCACTTTTGAATGCTGGCGGTGCTTTCACTCTAGCGCACATATGTCAGAGTCAAGGCCCGCGGGCCACATCCGGCCCGCGAGAAGGTTTTTTACGGCGCCTGGGATGATCTTGATTTATTATTAGAACCGGCCCGCAGACCGCAGCAAGCCGGCAGCCCGCAGATCTTTTACACGCACCAATACTACATTTCCCACAATGCAACGGTGACGCACCGAGCAGTAGGCTGCTTCATTTCAATATTTATTGGCACAGCAGTCGTCAGCATCACAGTAAAATTAACTTTCAGATACCCATCAAAAATGGCAAAACGGAAGGTGGACACTGAGAACCGGGGGTTTCAAACAAGGTGGGAGTCGGAGTATATGTTCACGGAGGTAGCTGGAAAACCTGTGTGTCTTCTGTGTGGAGAAAGTGTGGCGGTACTGAAAGAGTATAATCTGAGACGACATTATGAAACGAAACACGCGGACAAAAACAAGAATATGGACATGGAACAAAGGCTACAAAAGGCAGAGGAATTAAAACGAGGCCTCAAATCTCGACAGGCTCTGTTCAAAAAAGCCAAATCACAAGGCCAGGCTGCTGTCAAGGCCAGTTTTATTTTGGCAGAAGAGATCGCTAAATCAGCCCGGCCATTTACGGAGGGGGATTTCATCAAAAACTGCATGATTAAAGTTTGTGACGAAGTTTGCCCAGAAAAAAGGCAACTCTTTTTAAATGTGAGTCTGAGCAGAAACACCATTGCCGAGAGAGTAGACCAGTTGTCCATCAATCTAAAAGAGCAGCTTGTGAAAAAGGGAAAAGATTTCATTGCATATTCCTTGGCTGTGGATGAGAGCACCGACATTTCTGACATTGCCCAGTTGTCAATTTTCATCCGCGGAGTGGACTCCAGCCTAAGCGTGACAGAGGAGTTTTTGGCTTTACGTCCTATGCATGGCACAACTACGGGGCATGATTTGTATGAAGAGGTGTCAAGATGTGTAAATGAGATGGAGCTGCCTTGGGAAAAACTTGTGGGTTTGACAACCGACGGAGCACCTGCGATGTGTGGACACAGGAGCGGACTGGTGGCGAAGATACGGGAAAAGATGCAAGAGGAAAACGCGACAGGTGAGCTGACAGCTTATCATTGTATCATACACCAGGAAGCGTTGTGCGGTAAAGCCTTGAAAATGGAGCATGTAATGAGCATCATCACGCGCACAGTTAACTTTATCAGAGCCAAAGGTTTGAATCACCGCCAGTTCAAGGCATTTCTGACGGAGTTAGAAACGGAGCATGGTGATTTGCCTTATCACACAGAGGTGCGATGGCTAAGCCAGGGAAAGGTGCTTCAAAGATGTTTCGAGCTTCGTGAGGAGATTTGTCTGTTCTTGGACAGCAAAGGGAAAGACACAACACAACTCCGAGACGAAATGTTTCTGTGTGAAATGGCTTTTCTGTGTGACATTACGAGTCATCTGAATGCAATGAACTTGCAGCTGCAGGGTCGGGATCATGTCATCTCTGATATGTACAGTACAGTGAAGGCATTTAAAACCAAACTGACTCTGTGGGAGACGCAGATGCGGAAAGAAAATTTGAGCCACTTTCCCAGCTGCCAGACCATGAAAGAGAAGCTCTCTACCAGTGCGTTCCCGAGCGCACAGTTGGCTGATAAAATAGGTATGCTTGCCGCTGACTTTCGACGCCGATTTGCTGACTTTGAAGCACAAAAAAGCAGGTTGGAACTGCTCGGTAACCCATTTGCTGTTGACGTGGAAAGCTCACCACCAAACCACCAAATGGAGTTGATTGACCTCCAATGCAATGATGCACTGAGGGCAAAATATGCGGCAGTGGGTGCTGCGGAGTTCGCCCGTTTCCTCCCCGACACAATGCCCCAGCTGCGCATCCAGGCTGCTCAAACGTTGTCTATGTTTGGCAGCACATACCTGTGTGAACAACTGTTTTCTTTGATGAACCTGAACAAAACATCACACAGAAGTCGACTTACTGCTGAACACCTCCACTCAATTCTGAGGATTTCCTCAGCTCAGAGCCTTACCCCGAACATTGATGAACTTGTGGAAAAGATGGGACACCACCAAGTATCACCCTCAACCTCAAACAAGTGAACATTACTGTGCAATCACATATTTAGAGTTTTTACTCAGTTCAAGTTTAAAAGTTAAAGTTTAATATTTGTTTTCACTGCATGTTACTTCTCCTTAAACAAAGTGTTGTTTTTGATTAATAGATTTTTGCACTTTATTTTATTGTATTTCAATCCAATTATATTTTAAAAATATTTCAGTTGAGTGGATGATAGAAAATTGCTATTATTGTTTTTTTCTTTGAAGTAAATTTAGCCCACTTTTGCTAAAATAGAAAATATAGGCTACTGATGGTGCCTTGAATACCGGTTTCTTTCATTTAATGTTCATGTTATGGGGATTTTTATATAAAGGAAATTTGTCTTTTGTGTCTGTTGAAAATTAAAGATTACTGACAGAGCCATAAGAAAATATTGCTTTATTTATCTGATCATATTGGAATATATTTGTTAGGTTTTCAGTAGGTTCAATTAGGTTCACTAGACTATATGCGTCATTTAAAAAATTTTCAATGAACATTCGAACAGTCCGGCCCTCGGCTTGTAGCTAAATTTTTTATTTGGCCCTCCGTCCATTTGACTTTGACACCCCTGCTCTAGCGGTAGCATGAGACGGAATCTACAACCCACACAAGTGGCTCAGGTAGTGCAGCTCATCCAGGATGGCACATCAATGCGAGCTGTGGCAAGAAGGTTTGCTGTGTCTGTCAGCGTAGTGTCCAGAGCATGGAGGCGCTACCAGGAGACAGGCCAGTACATCAGGAGACGTGGACGAGGCCGTAGAAGGGCAACAACCCAGCAGCAGGACCGCTACCTCCGCCTTTGTGCAAGGAGGAGCACTGCCAGAGCCCTGCAAAATGACCTCCAGCAGGCCACAAATGTGCATGTGTCTGCTCAAACAGTCAAAACAGACTCCATGAGGGTGGTATGAGGGCCCGACGTCCACAGGTGGGGGTTGTGCTTACAGCCCAACACCGTGCAGGATGTTTGGCATTTGCCAGAGAACACCAAGATTGGCAAATTCACCACTGGCGCCCTGTGCTCTTCACAGATGAAAGCAGGTTCACACGCACATGTGACAGACGTGACAGAGTCTGGAGACGCCGTGGAGAACGTTCTGCTGACGGCAAAATCCACCAGCATGACCGGTTTGGCGGTGGGTCAGTCATGGTGTGGGGTGGCATTTCTTTGTGGGGCCGCACAGCCCTCCATGTGCTCGCCAGAGGTAGCCTGACTGCCATTAGGTACTGAGATGAGATCCTCAGACCCCTTGTGAGACCATATGCTGGTGCGGTTGGCCCTGGGTTCCTCCTAATGCAAGACAATGCTAGACCTCATGTGGCTGGAGTGTGTCAGCAGTTCCTGCAAGAGGAAGGCATTGATGCTATGGACTGGCCCGCCCGTTCCCCAGACCTGAATCCAATTGAGCACATCTGGGACATCATGTCTCGCTCCATCCACCAACACCACGTTGCACCACAGACTGTCCAGGAGTCCAGGACCTCATCAGGAGCATGCCCAGGCGTTGTAGGGAGGTCATACAGGCACGTGGAGGCCACACACACTACTGAGCCTCATTTTGACTTGTTTTAAGGACATTACATCAAAGTTGGATCAGCCTGTAATGTGGTTTACCACTTTAATTTTGAGTGTGACACCAAATCCAGACCTCCATGGGTTGATAAATTTGATTTCCATTGTGTGATTTCGTTTTCAGCACATTCAACTATGTAAAGAAAAAAGTATTTAATAAGAATATTTCATTCATACAGATCTAGGATGTGTTATTTTAGTGTTCCCTTTATTTCTTTGTTAAATGTTGTTGCATTTGGAACCACAGGATGTTTGAGTTGCTCAGCCAGTGCAGACAAGCACAGCAACTGTATAACTAGAGAAACCATAATAAGTCATTATTGGATAATATATTTGATAAAATGTCATTTAAAATGAGGGAAACACGTTGCTTGATAAACAGCTTTATTACTGACTCCTAGAGGTCCAATTGAGTTACTGTCAAAAAACGTTTCATGAGCATTTTATGAGCTGTACGTTGTGAGTCTGTATGTCTGCTAATCTGTCTATTTTGTTGTCTGTCTGAATGTCTCTCTGAATGAATGTCTGATCTATTTACTGTGCTGTGTATCTCTGTCCCAGGAGGTGGTGGCCCACTGGAAACAGAGTGTGGCCTGGCCATAGATTAGTCTCTCCTGCTGACCCTGCATTCTGCTCACACCCTGGATACGCTGGGCAGCAGGACCGCCGGGAAACAGCTAACACACCCCTAATTAGCAGAACAAACCGTGTAATTGTCTCCCAAATTGTCTCCCAAACTGTTACGTGACACTACTAAATAGACTGGTATATATATACTGGTGCCCCGTGTATATAGACAAGACTCATTATGTATTATTACTTTTATTATTACATTTTGTACTCTTCTATTATTTCTCTATTTTCTTTCTCTCTGTATTGTTGGGAAGGGCCCGTAACTAAGCATTTCACTGTTAGTCTACACCTGTTGTTTACGAAGCATGTGACGAGTCAATTTTTTATTTCATTGATTTGAAACTAAATGTAATATCGCCTAAAGACTGTGCCTGTTTGAAACAGACCCCCTCGGTATGTAAATGTGTGTCTGAAACCGTCAGAAAATGTCAATGAATTGTGAATATGAATTACAGCCTTCTGCTTCCTGCTTGGAAAGGTCAGTCTGACATGGCTCTCTCGTGTCACTTGTTTAGTTGTCACCGGCATACACAGATGCTTTCATATCTGTCACACACACACGCAGGCACGCACCAATGCATGCACTCTCTCATACACACACACACACACACACTAGGTTGTATTCCCAGCTAGCCTATCCCTATCTGAACTCGAAACCAAACCACGGAGCGAGTCAAAGGAGTCATCCACAGTATCTCTATAATGGGACTCTATGATTGACATGTTATCAGCCTCTGGTGGCATGAGAGCTGCACTGAGGTACCCTGACAGGAGAGGTGATGATAAGGTGAATGGAGGATAGAGGAGATGGATGGATGATGGACCCGAGGGTAGATGAGTACATGGGTGCATCCCAAAATGGCACCCTATTCCGTACATGGTGCACTACTTTTGACCAGAGCCCTATGGGTCCAGATCAAAAGTAGTGCACTATAATAGGGAATAGGATGCCATTTGGGATGCACTCCGTGAGGTGAGTGAGGGAGCAAGGGAAGGGAATGGGCAGCCAACGTCTGATCTAATAAGGGGGAGAAGGGAGACAGCAGAGAGGGGGTATGTGTCAGAATAATTATGACAGCGTGACCGGTGTCTGAGGTCAGACGGACTGAGGAGACACTGCAGAAATACAGAGCAGATCAGCTTTCCCCTCGGTTGTCGCTCACATCTCCGATCATATCACATCTCCTCACTGCCATGATACTGTAGGGTTGGACAAATAGTAGCTCTGGTCCAGGGGTTACGTGCAGTTTGCTGACACTGAGAAGGTTCAGCTTCAGGAATCTGCACGTAACACCCTGGATCAGAGCTAGACAAGTAATGTAGTAGTTATACTACTAATGTGATCAAGGCAATGGAATGCTAGGAAATACATTGGCCTTTCCTGATAAGGTTTCAGTACCACGTACAGTCATCAGGAGTTGAAATATCTTGGAATGGCTGTGCAAATGGAACAGGAGTATAACCTGAAGCCTATTCACCACTGTGTGTGTGCGCGCGTGCGCATTTGAGTGTAAAGTCCAAGTGTGTGACTATGTTTTTCTGTCGTAACTATCCCGCCACTCCAATGCCTGTGTTCTATCAGGCCCATGGCATGGGAGATTTACCCACAATGCCGAGTCCTGCGGGGCTGTGAGTAGAGCTCCGCTAGCGCTCGGCTCCACACCTGATGTCCTGCTGGGAGCTGTCACAGCAGCACACACACACCACCGTCAGTATAAAGAGTTATGACAGGAGTGGTGTCCCGGAATACCTTGCTTCCAGGACACCACTTAGTAAAACTGCTGTTTCTGAGAAATGGGAGACGTCCTCCAGGCACAAATACATCCCATGGGTGGATGATCAAAGCCCTGGACAACACTGAACGGTCCCCCAGCCAGGGTCATCCTGAGACCTGTGGCCCACCTGGGTTGCTTCCCAGGTGGAACCCTATTCCCTATGCAGGGCTCTACGCTGACCTTTTTTTACGTGTGCGCCTGAGTTGAACAATGTAGGCGCACACAAAGAAATTTTGGAGCACAATGAAAATGTTTTGACCTATTAAAGCTAGAATCTTTCATTTGTCTAGGCGTAATGGTGCTTCTAAATTATACAATCCCAGGTAGCGAAATATGGTCGCCTTGTTCGCCCTGCTATGTAGTGCACCTATTCCCTATGTAGTGCACCTTTTCCCTATGTAGGGCACCCATTCCCTATATAGTACACCTATTCCCTATCTAGTGCACCTATTCCCTATGTAGTGCACCTATTTTCTATGTAGGGCACCTATTCCCTATGTAGTGCACCTATTCTCTATGTAGTGCACCTATTCCCTATGTAGTACACCTATTCCCTTTGTAGTGCACTCCTTTTGACCAGAACTCTGTCTGTCACTCTCCCTATGTAGTGCACTTTGTAGGGAATAGGGTGCCATTTGGACGGCAAACCTTCCTCACTGCCAAATCTTCACTTCCTGTTTCTCTCTGCAGGAGCTGGATACGGATAAATAACATTAATAATGTACAGAGAACAGTGAAAATGCTAAGTGGATATACATAATACATGAACTTATTATTTTGGCTTTGGAGCTATTAAGAGAATGTTTTCTCTTGTCTGAAAAGCATAACAATGGTAACATCAATGCTTCTTCGTGGGGCTTTGATCATAGAAGGAGGGGACTGACATAAATCCTGCTGAGACTGAGGATGTCCAAATATGGACACTGTAAAGGATGGCTGGATTAGGCTCGCTACTTTATTTAGGTAGCACAAACCTTCCTGTTAATTTCCTAATCATTGTATTTTCCGTAGATCGCCATGATTAAGGTGGTTGCTGCCATGTTGGTGTGTAAGGTGGTGGACTGCATCATCCAGGAATATGGGCATGCGGGTGTATCTGGAGACTTCCCCCTTCCTCTGAAAGTGTTCAGACCCCTTCACGTTTTCCTGATTTTGTTAAGTTACAGCCTTATTCTAAAATTGATTAAATCGTTTTTTTCCATTCATCAATCTACACATCATGACAAAGCAAAAACAGATTTCTTTGACATTTTTGCAAATGTATAAAAAAAAACTGAAATATCACATTTACATAAGCATTCAGACCCTTTACTCAGTACTTTGTTGGAGCATCTTTTTCTGTGGTTACAGCCTCAAGTCTTCTTGGCACACCTGTATTTGGAGGGTTTCTCTCATTCTTCTCTGCAGATCCTCTCAAACTCTGTCACGTTGGATGGGGAGCGTTGCTGCACAGCTATTTTCAGGTCTCTCCAGAGATGTTAGATCGAGTTCAAGTCTTTGTGTACCTTCGCCCCAGTCTGCGGACCTGAGTGCTCTGGAGTAGATTTTCATCAAGGATCTCTGTACTTTGCTCCGTTCATCTTTCCCTCGATCCTGACTAGTCTCCTAGTCCCTGTCGCTGAAAAACATCCCCACAGCATGATGGTGCCACCACCACCATGCTTCACCGTAGCGATGGTTCCATGTCTCCTACAGATGTGACGTTTGGCATTCAGGCCAAAGAGTTCAATGTTGGTTTCATCAGATCAGAGAATCTTGTTTCTCAAGCAAGCTGTCATGTGCCTTTTACTTAGGAGTGGCTTCTGTCTGGCCACTCTACCATAAAGGCCTAATTGGTGGAGTGCTTCTGGAAGGTTCTCCCATCTCCACAGAGGAACTCGCGAGCTCTGTCAGAGTGACCATCAGATTCTTGGTCACCTCCCTGACCGAGGCCCTTCTCCCCCGATTGCTCAGTATGGCCGGGTGGCCAGCTCTAGGAAGAATGTTGGTGGTTACAAACTTCTTCCATTTAAGAATGATGGAGGTAACTGTTCTTGGGGACCTTCAATGCTGCAGACATTTTTTGGTACCCTTGTGCCTCTACACAATCCTGTCTCTGAGCTCTATGGACAATTCCTTCAACCTCATTGCTTGCTTTTTGCTCTGACATGCACCTTATATAGACAGGTGTGGGGCATCAATTTAATTTACCACAGGTGGACGCCAATCAAGTTGTAGAAACATCTCAAGGATGATCAATGAAAACAGGATGCACCTGAGCTCTATTTCGAGTCTCAAAGCAAAGGGTCTGAATACTTTTCTAAATTAGGTATTTCTATTTTTTATTTAAAAAAATATGTACAAATATTTTTCACATTGTCAATATGGGGTATTGCGTGTAGATTGCTGAGGATTTTCTTTTAAAAATGCATTTTAGAATAAGGCTGTAACGAAACAATGTGGAAAAAGTCAAGGGGTCTGAATACTTTCTGAAGGCACTAAATAGCTTTCATTTAAGTAGTCTTATTTTTTAACTGGTGTGACTGCTTTGTTGTTTTTGGAATCACGGATTGCCCCTTTAAACAACATTATTTTTGATAGATCAGATAGATTTTTAGAATCATTCAAAGCTAACTTGATCTATGTTCATTTAGCAATAAACTGGTGAAATGTCCTCATGACATTGCCAGTGTTTGTTTTGATCCAGACCCTGACAGTCGTTGCTGCGGTGCCACACATTACCTTGTCACAAATGACCTGTCGTCTCGCCCGCTCACAGACAAACGCTGTCAGATGGAAAAATGCTTTCTCACAACGTCGACAGGCAGGCAGGCCGCTGAGCATCAGCCGCACGGACAGTGACAGACAGGTAGCCGCTCAGAGATGCAAATGAGGACGCAGAATGGGGAAAACACAGGGAAATGGTTTTGCATATCAATTATCAATGTATTTAGTAGCTACGTTGAAGTGAGCTTTACTGAAAGGTGCGTGTTTCAAATGCAAACTACAGTTCTAGTTTGCATTTATTTGTCAGAAGACACATTTAACTTTGATCTGACAGTAGACTAATACGGCTCCTTTCTATCTTCACGTATACTGGTGTTTTGTTCCAGTCTGTAGCTGGGGCAGATGTTACACTGAAGCTGGCATGTACCTCCTGCTAACATTGTGAAGCATTTATACAAGGTCTGACAATTGCCATTAGAAAAGCTGAGGTACACTCTCTCTCTCCTCTCTTATCTCTCTATATTAGATGCCACTTACCCAGACACACTTGTCTAAATTGATGGGTCATGTGAAAAAAAATGTTATAACCCCCAGATGACCAGGGATGTTCTCTTGATAAGTGTGTGAATTGGACAATTTTCCTGTCAAAATATAACGAGTACTTTTGGGTGTCACGGAAAATGTATGAAGTAAAAAGTACATTATTCTCTTTACGAATGTAGTGAAGTAAAAGTTGCCAAACATATAAATAGTGAAGTTAATGTACAGATACCACAAAAAACGACTTAACTAAAAATACTTTAAAGTACTACTTAAGTACTTTACACCACTGCCCAAATGCCTTCACACCAGTACATTAGCATACTTTATATACTGTTACACATGCACTTATCACATAGTATTCCATACACAAGTTAAGGCCATGCAACCTGAGTTGAAACCTGAGTGAGGTACACATGTACAGTACATAAACAGATGCCTGCACCATATATTTATGTGGTGGACACTTGATACAGTCACATGATATTGTTGTGGTAGGTCACAAAATCATGTTACGACTACACATATCAATATTCATTTTTATATATCAGTATCTTGCTAAGTGGATGGTCTTTACAGAAGGTGTAAACGGTACAGCCAAATGGTTACTTAAATCGTAGTGATATCAGAAATAGATAGTGTCAATATAAATAAAATGTACAGTATGTACACGGACAATATCAATAACGATATCAGTGATAGACGAGGTAGTTATATGCATACAATCAGGGGAAAGTGTCTGAACAGTAGAGAGAGAAATGTTAGGAGAGAGTAATTTGAATAGAGGCACTGCAGATGCTGATGACTGGTCCGTCCGAACCACACATGAACAAGGGAATCTATATTCGGAGAGCCTGTTTCTGTCCTTGACTTTGGGGCAGGGCATGTGATGTCCAAAGCCTCTTCGCCTCAAAACTCCCTTATCTTCTCAAAAAGATACGTTTGTCTAGCTGTGTCTAGTCCAGGTGGTGCTTGTACAGGCAGAACATCTATGGGAGGAAGGACGTCAGCGTTGCGCAGCAGCTGAAACCTGGTCCCGACTGAGTCAGAACGCTCCTTGGCGACAACAACACCACGCTCCAGAGCATCGAAGCTGTAAAACAGGAAATATTTGGTGTATATCTATCCATCTATGTTCTTAATCAGTATAAAGGAGTAAATATTGCTTACTTGTTGAGCAAAATCAAAGCTGTAATGCATCTTGATGTCTGTGCTTGCTGGTTCAGTTAGTGGCCCCCAGAGACAACTGCAGGTCTTGACACAGTCAGCAACCATCTTCTGGTAGACAGAGTGCTCACTCTGAACAAGCAGGAGATGCTGCTCTTGCCTCTTCAGCTTGGCTGACTTAACAGCTTCTGGCAGATTGGCAGATCTGAAGACCTGATAGTTGTTCCTCTGGCACTGCCAGCACAGGTCTGTCCTAGGCTTAGTGCTTGATGTGGGGCAGCAATTTTCTCCACAGATTCCTGAAGGAAGTCAGCCCGACTACACGTACCTCTGGAAAATACAGGGGAAATGTGAGCTCAATAAAAGTAGTGCCAATCATGTTGGAGGTCAATAAAATAATAAAAATGTGTTTATGCTTTCCATACCAAGTGTTATCATTGATTCCTTGTAGAGACGCCACACTACTGCTTTTGTCACATGCGATGGCAGCAGCTTTCCAAAGTGTCTGTGTCCTGATAATACTATTGCATTAACCTCTGCGTAGTTGAGGAAGTTCACCACTCGCAGCAAGTCCTTATGCTTCACGTGTAACCAGCCAGCTTTAACTTGGGGTCTTTTGTTTAGACATGTAATGTTAGCTAGATAAAAAAATGAACTAAAATCCCAATCCAAAGAGTAACTTTAGCGAGCCAGCCATCGAACATCCGCTAACGTTAGCTTGCTAACAGCAAGCTTTAACTTGGGGTCTTTTGTTTTAGATTTGTAACGTTTTTACCTAAATCAGGGATTTCTTCATCGTCTGATTCATTTTCAGAGTCAGAGAGAGTCAGCATGGCACGATCACTCTCAAGAAAGTGGTCCATCACAACTTCTTCCCACTGACCTTTGTTGATTGCGCCTGATCAATTCAGGGAAGCAATGTTATTGAGAGCAGTTGCAACATATTTGCAGTTCTCCATGGCTAACGTTATAACTTTCAAAACAATTGCAGTAGAAAGGATTATCTACGCATTACGAGCAGCTCATTTTATAGACACAATGCAACACCGCAGACCAATCCAAACTCATCTCTCGGCATGTCCAGCCCACTCATTATCTTAGCCATTCATGGCTAGCGGGAAGGTTGCTGTCTTTCTCCGTGGCTAAACCAACTATGCCCGTAATTTAACAATTTTACTATTTACAAATGACTTACAAGTTTGATATTAAGGCACATGAAAGTTCACATGTTTGAGAAGGCATTTTCAAAATGCTCTCCTGTGAAGTTGTGACTTGCGACATATGCCTAGTTTCCTGAATCGGGTCATACATTTGGCAGGAGGTTAAGAAGTGCATCTCAGTTTCCACCTCATTTTGTGGGCAGTGTACACATAGCCTGTCTTCTCTTGGGAGCCAGGTCTGCTTTCGGTTGCCTTTCTCAATAGCAAGGCTATGCTCAATGAGTCTGTACATAGTCAAAGATTTCCTTAATTTTGGGTCAGTCACAGTGGTCAGCTATTCTGCCACTGTATACTCTCTGTTTAGGGGCAGATACCTCTCTGTTTAGGAGCCAAATAGCTTTTCTCTCTCTCTCTCTCTCTCTCTCTCTCTCTCTCTCTCTCTCTCTCTCTCTCTCTCTCTCTCTCTCTCTCTCTCTCTCTCTCTCTACAGGGTCTCTCTCTCTCTCTCTCTCTCTCTACAGGGTCTCTCTCTCTCCAACCATACACTGTTTTATTACCTATTAGGAGGACGGTTTTCTGATCCGTGTCAGACTTTTCATAACCAAACCACGTCCATGCGACCGAAGTAGCCCCTCTTTTAGATACGGTATCTGTGCTCTGTCGCGTTCACTCTCCATGTTTGTTTGTGTTGCAAATTTCCTTGCACACAGAAAAATATTGCCGTAAAGAGTGTGATTTGCGACACAACGAAATAAACGATTGAGCATAATATGAAACGATAGATGTTTTTCTATCATCACACGATATATATCGCCCAGCCCTACCACTAAGCAAGGGGCACCACCAAGCAAGTGGCACCATGAAGACCAAGGAGCTCTCCAAACAGGTCAGGAAAGTTGTGGAAAAGTACAGGTGTGGCCAGAAAAAAACATTGCTTAAATTAAAAAACGAGGAAACACGTTTGGTGTTCGCCAAAAGGCATGTGGGAGACTCCCCAAACATATGGAAGAAGGTACTCTGGTCAGATGAGACTAAAATGTAGCTTTTTGGCCATCAAGGAAAACGCTATGTCTGGCGCAAACCCAACACCTCTCATCACCCCAAGGACATAATCCCTCATGCTGTGGGGATGTTTTTCAACGGCAGGGACTAGGAAACTGGTCAGAATTGAAGGAATGATGGATGGCGCTAAATACAGGGAAATTCTTAGAGGGAAACCTATTTCAGTCTTCCAGAGATTTGAGACTGTTTCACGGCCGTTGAAAGAGCGTACAATCTCCCTTTATTTAAAATGACGCCAACAAGAACAATAAACAATACAAAACAACCGTGAAGCTTAAGGGCTATAATGCCACAAACAAAGACAACTACCCACAATGAAAGGAGGGAAAAAGGGCTACCTAAGTATGGTTCCCAATCAGAGACAACGATAGACAGCTGTCCCTGATTGAGAACCATACCCGGCCAAAACATATAAACACAAAATCATAGAAAACAAAACATAGAATGCCCACCCCAAATCACACCCTGACCAAACCAAATAGAGACATAAAAAGGCTCTCTAAGGTAAGGGCGTGACAGACTGGGACGGATGTTCACCTTCCAGCAGGTTAATGACCCTAAGCACTCTGCTAAAGCGACACTCGAGTGGTTTAAGGGGAAACATTTAAATGTCTTGGAATGGCCTAGTCAAAGCCCAGACCTCAATCAAATGAGAATCTGTGGTATGACTTAAAGATTGCTGTACACCAGCGGAACCCATCCAACTTGAAGGAGCTGGAGCAGTTTTGCCTTGAAGAATGGGCAAAAATCCCAATGGCTAGATGTGCCAAGCGTATAGAGACATACCCCAAGAGACTTGCAGCTGTAATTTCTGCAAAAGGTGGCTCTACAAAGTATTGACTTTGGGGGGGTGAATAGTAATGCACGCTCAAGTTTTCAGTTTTTTTGTCTTATTTGTTGTTTGTTTCACAATAAAAATATATTTTGCATCTTCAAAGTGGTAGGCATGTTGTGTAAATCAAATGATACAAACCCCCCAAAAATAAATTTTTATTCCAGGTTGTAAGGCAACAAAATAGAAAAAAATGCCAAGGTAGGTGAATACTTTCGCGAGCCACTGTAGATCTTCAAATCAAGCTTTATTTATACAGCACATTTCAGACATGGAGTGCAACGCAATGTGCTTCACAGGAAAAAAAAACAAAAAAACTATGAAAATGAAAATATTTAGTACACAACAACATAAGATGAAAACAAAAGGACAAAAACTGAACGACTAAAAAGCTAAGGGAAAGCTAAGCTAAAAATATGCGAAGTTTTGAGTCATCCAAGTATTTAAATCACTGACACAGTCTAACAACTTATCCGTGGAGCTAAAATCCTCTGGTGACACACAGTAATGTAAAGTTGTTTATCGTCTGCATAGCAGTGCAAATCAATGCTGTGCTTTCTGATAACACTGCCAAGAGGTAATAGAAAACTGAACGGTACCAGACCCAAAATCTAACCTTCTGGAACGCCACGCGATATGTATTTTCTCTGAGTTATGTTCACCAATGGTGACAAAAAAACTCTTGACCGATTTTTAAATAGGTCCTTAACCAATTTAGAACTGGACCGGAGAGGCCAACCCACCTCTCCAGTCTGTCCAGAAGGACATCATGGTCGACAGTGTCGAATGCAGCACTTCAATCCAAGAGAACAAGGACATAGAGCTGTTTGGCATCTGTGTTGGTTGTAAGATCATTTACCACTTTAACTAAGGCTGTCTCTGTGCTGTGGTGGGCACGAAAATCTGATTGAGATTTTTCTAAAATACAGTTGGCACTTAAAAAATAATTGAATTGCTAAGAATCTAGATGAATTTTCTTCAGAAGGGTTTTCACCATACCAGTTTTTAGTGCAGTGGGGAAAGTGCAGGAAGTGATTAACAATAGCTTTCACACAGATATGCAATTAAAAACTGTTTTGAAGAAGATGGTGGGGATAGGATCGAGAAGGCAGGTTAGAAGGCTTAAGTTGCGGTATCACTTTCCTGAGCATGTCTGTGTCAACCAGGGAACATAAATCCATAGTGACTCTGCGTGGTAGGCTAGAGCACAAATCATCAAACTTCTCATCAGGTCTTGCTTGACTGATACCCAGCTTCATCTTATCTCTGAAATATGCCACGAACTCATCACATTTGGATTCACATGCATTTGATGGGGTAGGATTTATCAGGCCAGCAGTGGTCAAGAAGGGAACTCTCTCATTTTTCTGATTAATAGTGATCAAGTTAGAAAAATAAGCCCGTCTGGCATTTCTAATTGCCTTGTTATAAATGCCAAGTTGCTCTCTCAGAATATCATAATGGACCTGCAACTTTGACTTTCTCCACTTCCGCTCTTGCCTTTCTGCAATCCTCTTTAATTGATTACTTTCCTCACTCATCCAAAGGGGCTATGCTTTTGGATTTGGCCTTTTTCAACTTTACTGGAGCAATGCCATCAATGGCTGCCCTTAATTTGCTGTTAAAGATGTCAACTAAATCATCCTGCACATTAGGTGTTCACTCCACTCCAGTGTGTCTCCATGGCAGCCATTACGGCCTTTTTCAACTATACAGAGATAGTACAGTGAGATGAACTATACAGTAAGATTTACATATCTAGAACATGATCATGATTAAGGGTTACCTTTACATTCCTAGCGTGCTCTCTAACGCTTCAACGGCACAGATTGAATAGAGCCATAACTCTTGCTCTGCCTTAATGTGATCGTGAGAGGAATAATGTACTATGATGTGAAGATCTGTCAGAACAAGTGTTATGTCTACTGGACTACAGATAACAAAATGGGTATCATGTTTGTTGGTTAAATAAAAAATTAAGAATTGTACCCGCTTTTTCTAACTGGTTGTAACGATCTTCTTCATCTGAGGAACAGGAAAGATCGGACCAAAACGCACCGTGGTAAGTGTCCATGTTAATTTATTATAACTTAACACGAAAATACAAAATAACAAAGTGAATGTAAGAAACGAAAATCGAAACAGTCCTGTCAGGTGCAGCAACACAAAACAGGAAACAACTACCCACAAACCACAGGTGGGAAAAGGCTACCTAAGTATGGTGCTCAATTAGAGACAACGATAGACAGCTGCCTCTGATTGGGAACCATACCAGGCCAAACACATAGAAATAGAAAACAAAGGAAAAAAACATAGAATGCCCACCCCAATTCACGCTCTGACCAAACCAAAATAGAGACATAAAAAAGGAACTATGGTCAGGGCGTGACACTGGTCTCAATTTCAATCTTGAAACACTGTTCATCTGATGACCGGGGGTCAGCCTGCAGGCACCCAGCCCGCCACAAGGAGTCGCTAGAGTGCGATGAGCCAAGTAAAGCACCCCCGGACAAACCCTCCCCTAACCTGGACGACGCTGGGCCAATTGTGCGTCGTCCTATGGGAGTCCCATAGGACGACATTTCGTGGCACAGCCCGGAAATGAACCCAGGTCTGTAGTAACGCTTCTAGCGCTACGATACAGTGCCTTAGACCACTCTGCCACTCGGGAGGCCACAATTGTGTCATTTGATAAGCATTAAGAATGATTTATAATGCCTTAATATGCTGTAACTCGTAAAATTATGTAAATAAATACTTTGATATCATTGTTTGAATTCCTCCGTATTGTTGCAAGGACTCCTTCACTTGCTTTTTTTCACAATACAAATGTTTATGTATTTAATTACCTTGTGGCTATAGTGCCAGGGATTGACTGAAACAACTCCACCTGAGACAGGCTGTCCTAATATAGACACCGTAGACTTGGACCTCACCTTGGATCCCTGTTGATACAGTATGGCCCTGGAATAAACAACCCTCCGTTCTGACAGGGCGTTCACGGAGTCGTTTTTCTGGGAAGAGAAAAACAGAGTCATTTTTCCACATTTTCTTAGATTACAGCCTTATTCTAAAATGTACTAAATCGTATTTTGTCCTCGTCAATGTACACACAATACCCCATAATGACAAAGCAAAAACCTGTTTTTAGACATTTTACATTTATTAAACGAAAGTATTACATTTACATACAGCACCAGTCAAAAGTTTGGACACACTTACTCATTAAAGTTTTTTTTTTAAACTATGTTCTACTTTGTAGAATAATAGTGAAGACATCAAAACTATGAATTAACACATATTGAATCATGTAGTAACCAAAAAAGTGTTAAACAAATCCAAATGTATTTTAGATTTTCGATTCTTCAAAGTAGCCAGCCTTTGCTTTGATGACAACTTTGCACACTCCTAGCATTCTCAGGATCTTGGTCTCCCTTCTTCCCCGATTGCTCAGTTTGGCCAGGCGGCCAACTCTAGGAAGAGTCTTGGTGGTTTTAAACTTCTTCCATTTTAGAATGATAAAGACCACTGTGTTCTTGGGGACCTTCAATGCTGCTGAAATGTTTTGGTTCCCTTCCCCAGATCTGTGCCTTGACACAATCCAGTCTTGTACCTCTATGGACAATTCCTTCGATGGCTTGGATTTTGCTCTGACATGCACTGTCAACTGTGGGACCTTACAGGCATGTGCCCTTCCAAATCATGTCCAATCAATTGAATTTATCAAGGAAGATCAATGGAAACAGGATGCACCTGAGCTCAATTTTGAGTCTCATAGCAAAGGGTCTGAATATTTATGTAAATAAGGTATTTGTTTTTTGTTTTTAATACATTTGCAAATATGTATAAAACCTGTTTTTGCCTTGTCATTATGAGGTATTGTGTGTAGATTGCTGAGGATTGTTTAAAAAAAAATCTATTTTAGAATAAGGCTGTAACGTAACAAAATGTGGAAAAAGTCAAGGGGTCTGAATACTTTCCGCAGGCACTGTAAAGTACATGAGTGGCCTGCAAAGACACTCAAACTCACCATTAGTGAATGCAATGCCATGAGCTTCCTAGCTCTGGCTAAATAAATTCAAAAGAAACATTTTTTTTCTAAACAAATGAACTATGACTTCTGAAACAGATGGCGTAGACAGTCTAACATTATGATTTCTTTCCCATTATCAACTGGTCCAACGCCTTTTAATTTGACAGAATAGCTGGGCTCTCAACCCAAAGATTTGACTGCAAGTTTAGACTCTGCACATGGTTCACACCGCGCTGGGCATTCACTGCCTGCAGCCCAAATGGCACCCTATTCCTTACATAGTGCGCTACTTTTGACAGGGGCCCATGGTACTAACCATGGGCCCTGGTTTCCAAAAGCATCTTAAAAGACTAAGTTCATCGTTCAAACCATATGGTTCTAACGATGAACTTAGCCATTAAGATGGTGAAAAGTAGTGCACTATGTAGGGGATATGGTGCCATTTGGGATACAGGCACTGCCTTTAGCTCAGCCATCTGTAATTGGGGCTCAGTGACATTTCCCCCCCTAATCCACAATTTCTGAATTAACTTCTGGAAGTTACACAGTTCCCGTTGTGTGGGAATTGAAGGTGTTGTACTTGGCAACAGAGAGGGAGAGCTGGAGCAGTGAAATGTTCTAGTCCATTTGTCAAGGTGGAGTCCGACTCTGTCATAGACTAAACAGAAAATAAACAGTGCTGGCTAGAAACGGCAGCCCTCTGTAGCCTTATGTTGCGGAAAGTTCTCATGAAGTATTCTCATACATGTTTACTTTATTTAAACCTGATAATATGCACAGTTGCCAAAGAATCACCATCGACCAACAACAACAAAAACTATAATAAAAGAGAATATTTAAGGGGTTCTCAAAAGTATTGTATGTATACTTGTCCTCAGGGATGTGTTTCCATTATATATATATATTACATTATTGTTAAATTGAAGAAATGACGTAAAACCAATATGTTTACAAAGAGAAGAAGATATAAAGTACAGTTTATGAACTATTGAAGCAGTAGGGCTTTCCGCAAAGTCCCTTGTTTAATGAAATGTTGATGAACAAACAATTCTCTTGGTCTGTTTCTTCTTCTGTGGGCTCCTCTTGCGCCTTTGTCCCTGGTGAAAGAATCAAACATTTAGATTAGATTAGAGTGACAAATCAGATGGAGGTGAATTTAACACAACAGGTTTGAAACTTTTTTTGTGTGTTAGCGGTTTTTAACTATTTTGTATGAACTCTGCATTCTTAACATGCTTGCAAGCAGAATTTCTCTCTGGTCACAAAAAAAGTGATTGATTGGTTGACTCAGGTTCGGGGTGAGGGATACTTGGAGGGGGACATTGGCCTCACCAAGGGTTCAGGTTTGTTTGGGACGTCCATAGCAGAGTACGCTCCTGGTCGTCCTCTTGGCTTCCCTTTCTTCTTCTCCTTCTCCGTACTCCTCCGTACTCTGGTTACCTGGAAGAACAACAACATGATGTAAGACTTCCATGATACAATGTTGAATGCAAGTCGACTAAGTATCGCTAAGATAGCATCTCCATAACTCCTGCTGAAACTTAGGCTGTCCTAATATGGACAGCGTACATATATTTTATTTTATTAAACCTTTATTTGACTAGGCAAGTCAGTTAAGAACAAACTCTTATTTACAATGATGGCCTACCCCGACCAAACCCTAACCCGAACGAGGCTGGGCCAATTGTACGCCGCACTATGGGACTCCCAATCACGGGCGGTTGTGATACAGCCTGGAATCGAACCAGGGTCTGTAGTGATGCCTCTAGCACTGAGACGCAGTGCCTTAGACCGCTGCGCCACTCGGGAGCCCATATCTCATGTCAGCAGTGTGTTTGAGAATCTCACGAAACAAAAATGTCTGATATTAACTATAGACTGGTATCACGTGATGGTCTGCTCCTGGGTTGTCATGGCGATGTTGTATACCTGTATGGCGGCGCTGGGTTTGTTGTTGCTGAGCAGAGAAAAAGATCCCACTCTGGATTTAGGCTTGTTCTTCTTCTTGGTCCCAGACTGGCCCAAGTGTCTCCTGGCCCGCTCTGTCTGGAGGAACAACATTCCCGGGGGGATCATTTAGAAACTAAAAGTGGCCCGGCTACTGTACGTTACACAGGAGTCTGTTGAAGGGAGGACGGCTCATAATAATGGCTGGAATGGATAAATAGAACGGTATCAAACACATGGAAACCACGTCTTTGATGTGTTTAATGCGGTTCCATTTATTCCGTCTCAGACTTTACAATGAGCCCTTCCTATTTAAAATGACACTAGCCCCCACTGTAGCATACCAAGTGCTTCACGAAAACAACTCGGGATAAGAAACTACAGTACACCATCCATCGCATTCTTTCTTATGCCGCTGTTTTTAAGGGATCACAAAAATTACAACACAACAGCCCATTGGCTCATTTGAGACCTCTCCCTCTGTTCGTCTCCCTCCCTGTCTCCAGCGTTACCTGAACTTGGATGAGTGTGTTGGGGAAGCCCTTCGTCGAGAAGGACCCAGGAATGCTGGAGTGCTTCCCCAACTCTTTCTTCTGTCTGTCCAACGGCACGGCCGACGGTATGTTGTCATCTTTCCACTTCTATTCAGAAATAAATGAGGCATTGTCGATGAACGTGGAGCCAGCACTGTGGCTTCAGCAATACAATAGTGTTGTATAACTACAGTATGTACAATGTTGTATAACTACAGCTGTAAATGTACAGCAAAATATTTACAGTTAGCTACTGTAATTCTATATTACAGTACTTTAAAGAGCAATGCATTATGGGGAGGGGCTCATTGGCGTTCCGTTACACTGCTGTAAAATTATATTCTTTATTTTACGATACAATGTTACAGTAAAGTACTGTATTACCTGTTTTGCTGTGTATTTATAGCAGCATACTGTGAAATATGGTGCATTTTGGGAAAATGTTGTGGATGAAGAAAGACTCTGGCTTATTAACATATTTAGAAGCATGCCTTGTACGTGGCTATATTTGTTGCATCCGCTAGTGAGAATGCTGTACCAATTAAACTGATATGTGGTAGTAGTGCCCAAACAACTAATGTGTATAGGGGACAGATCAGAGTAGCAGCAAGTCTTAAACCTTTACTGGTTGAGTGTTTTGCCAAGTCATTTTGGTCTATTTTGCCCTGTAATCATGACTTGTTTGGAAGCCATTGTTTCGGCCTTTAGAAGTGCAAGTGATATAAAATGCTTAAATATTCATAAATATGCTGTAAAATCCAAATACCTAGCAGGCAACCTGCTTGCACCAATGTAATTAGTGAAATACCAATATTACAATTACAGTAGAATATACTTATTTAGTCTACAGCAGGCAAATGTTACTGTGTTGTACTGTATGATTGCTCTGATATTACAGTAACTTAAAAGAAGCTGGTGGCGAGTTATTGTGAATATTACAGTAACAAACGTGGCACTAGCAAGAGATGGACAAGGATACTTCAAAAGGTATCTTGTTACAAATACACAATACCTTGAAGACCAATGTATTCTTATTTACAACAACTTTCTCAGTAACGGTTACATAAACCTTTTACTTGCTATGACATATTTTTTTATCAACATTAGTTTAATGCACTGACTGTAAGTCCCTCTGGACAAGAGTGTTTGCTAAATGACCAATGTCAATTTAAAAATGAACACTTGCAAAGCACACTGCTGGACATTATGTAGTTATGCGGGCCACTTGCAAGTTTATACCAAATGTATGTATTCTTATTAAACTGTTACAAAATCCATGAATTGTACTTCAGGCCAGTTAAATACAAAATAGATATTTAAACTATTCAAATACTCATATTAAATACATGTAATAGAAATACTGCCAATCGTTGGCAGTAGCTGCCTGCACTGTACATCTGCAACAGTTTACTAACCACTGTGCTTCCAGTAAGGCACTGTCAATTCTAGAATGACAGCATGTTGCTGTAGTCAGGTGTTACGGTAATATACTGTAAATTTGTGTTTCAGTAAAGGTCCTGTAAATTTACAGTAATTTACTGTCTTCTGTGCTGCCAGTATTGCACCGTACATTTACCGCGACCTACTGGATACTGAGCAGTAATTTACTGTAAAAATTACTGGACATTTTTCTTACAGTGTATAGTTAAATTAGGCTAATTGGTTGTGTTGTTTTGTTTTTCAGTTGTAAGCAGCAGGATTTATATAAATGTCTTACACCAAGTACAGAGTGTGCCCCAAGTCGTCCTCTCTGTTGGGCAAAAGAAAAATGTAAATAATGAATTAATGCAATTTGGGAGAAAATAAATGCCTTCAATAAATGTTATTGTGTAAGTGTGTGTGTGTGTGTGTCTATGTGTCCGTGTGTGTGTGTGTGTGTGTGTGTGTGTGTGTGTGCCTGCAACTGTGTTGGTAAAGAAGTATATAGTCCTATATCCTGTCTTATACACAGATGTCTGAGCAACTTTGGTGAATCTATATTTAATATCAATATTCAATATTGTGGGACAAGCGTTTTAGTTGCATTGATCTTAGTGTCTTGTTGGAATCATATTCCTCCTGGGGAGTTACCATACAGCGATATGTCTTGCATGCACAAACCCAGAGTGGAAAGTAATCCAGTACAAGGTCTTAGTCCTCTGTGACAGAGAGCAGACTGTAGTAGGATGTATTTGTCGGGAGGGAGGCTCGTATACCTGTGGCTTTGTCTGGGTATGGGTCTCTCTTGGAGCAGATGGAATCAGCCGCAGAAGCCCGTCATTCTGAAGGAGAAGATCATTTTAACAACATGTATTCTTTATTCCACTTACGTAATAATAACACCTCGAACCCACTCATATGCAATTACTAAACAATTACTAAATTGATATGTTACAACATGTTTTTATGTCGTTACTTGCAGAATTACATTCTTATTAGAAAGGTATAACAGTAACTTAATGTAAAGTGTTACCATCGGTTAATTGAGACAATTCATACACCATATCCTGACAGGATGAGTAAGGGAAAACAGTGACCATATTGTAGGAGTTCAGAACACAGTGGCCTCCATCATTCTTACATGGATGAAATTTGGAACCATCAAGACTCTAACAGAGTTTCAGAGCTCCTCTATGGAGAGGGGAGAACCTTCCGGAAGGACAACCTTCTCTGCAGCACTCCACCAATCAGGCCTTTATGGTAGAGAGGCCAGACGGAAGCCACTCTTTAGTAGAAGGCACATGACAGCCCAACAGGACAACGACCCTAAGCACACAGCCAAGACAACACTTTGGGACAAGTCTCTGAATGTCCTTGAGTGGCCCAGCCAGAGCCCGGACTTGAACCTGATCTAACATCTCTGGAGAGACCTAAAAATAGCTGTTCAGCGATGCTCCCCTTCCAAACTGATAGAGCTTGAGAGGATCTGCAGAGAAGAATGGGTGAAACTCCCCAAATACAGATGTGCCAAGCTTGTGGTGTCATACCCAAGAAGACTTGAGGCTGTAATCTTCAACAAAGTATTTGCAAACATTTCTAAAAACCTGTTTTTACTTTCTCATTATGGGGTATTTGGTGTAAATTGATGATGAATAAAATCAATTTAATCAATTTTAAAATAAGTCTGTAACGTAACAAAATGTGGAAAAAGTAAAGAGGCCTGAATACTTTCCGAATGCACTGTATCTCGCCCTGAAGCATATTCTGTTGTCCTAATATAGTATACAATACTTTGTACAAAGGTCAGTACATGCCCTGTATCCACTTCACACTCAGTGCACAAAGTGTGCTCTTCAGGGTCACATATCCCTCATTACATTGAGGTGCCCTGCTCCTTTTTTTAAATCTATTTTTAAAACTTTCTGTATAGTCCATTTTGTTCTGTGCTAGTTGTTGACGAGCACCATGAATTAACCCGGTAATGTATTATATTCCATTATCCACATTCACAATGACCTTGGTGGGAAAAAGGACAGGCAAATAAACTTTTTCAAAGAATAGATTTCTTCAAAAATGCTGCCTAAGGCAACTGGGAGTCCAACCACATCTGAAGTTTAAATAATTGCACATACTGTAATAGTGTAATTACACACAAAACACATCAAACCTATTTTTACCACACGGTAAAGAATACTTGACTCAGTCTTCCATGTTGTTGGTGAAAATCCTCTTTTGAAATGCTGCATCTTTCTTTTTTTAAATGTATTTAACCTTTATTTTATCAGGGAGGTATACTGAGACCAATGTCTCTTTTACAAATGAGAATTACAGAAATGACAGAAATTAACACATCAAAATGCAATGAGAAAGAAAATCTTTCATACATCTGCTGTATGTATTGGCCAGATGAAAGTAACTGCGTTGGACAGAACATGGGGAGTGTCCACAAAGAATGTCGACCGCAAATATGCAGCTCAAACAGCTATGTGGCCACATTAAAAGTCTGAGAGTTTGTTCCATTGAGGGTAATAGAATAGGTTACAATGAAACTTTGTTTCTGACTAAAATAAGTGTATGTTTCCAGGTTACTGGAATGTTTAACTCTATTTAAATCCATGCATGTGTTCCATCCAAAATATGACATGCTCAGCCACCATACCACTGTGTCTCACACACACACATGCACACACACTTTCAAAAAAATGCTGGATTGTTTGGTTGACCCAACTGCTAGGTTGCAGGAATTGGGTCACTTAGTTGGGTTGTTTTCTTTAAAAAACTGCTGGGTTATTGATGCTGGGTGCTGGGTTATTCAGATATGCCCCAGCGTGTCAGCTCAGAAGACTAGAGGCATGGCTTAGAAAGGGCGTGGCTTTCAGATAGTTCTTTTTGGCAACCAGTGAGAGTAAATGTAATTGCAGCTCATCTGTTCTGTTGTTATCACATGTTAAGGTTGAACACTAACACCTTTGAAGCTTTTAATGAGGCGTACACAAGTGTATGAGTTCCTCAAGAGTCCCAGTGTTGGGATATGTAAATAAAAGATCTCTCAACATTGTATCTCAATGTTGGGATATGTAAATAAAAGATATTATGAAATTTGCAGTGTAAAACGTAACATGATGAACAGGAATGATATGTACTCTTCCAGGTGGCCAAAAACAATTATCTGAAAGTCACAAAAGTTATTCACACAACCCAACTGGCTGGGTCAAAATAACCCAGCATGTGTTTTGTCCAGTATTTACCCAGTGCTGGGTCACCAAATAACCCAAAGTGGGTTGTTTTTACCTCAGCACACACTCAATGGAAACACAAGAGCATTCATAGCAGTTATTGGCTTCCTTTGGCTTTTGAGCTAATGTTGCTACTGCAGAGTCTTGGGAAGTGTTTTGAATAGCTTGTAAAAAAAGAAAAAAACACTTCTAGCACCAACACTTCTGAACTCCATCTACCTGACCATAGGAGCTCCTCCACAAAACACAACAAACCTACAACTGTAACCTGGGGCCCCAATCCCTTACCTTTCCTCCGGTGGTCTGCCCATTGACACAGTCTTGCACCTGTGATGTCCCAGTGCAGTCTGCACCATGTGTGAGCTGGAGAAAACTGCCCTGCAGACAGAGCAGGCTAAGGCACACCCAAAGAGCAGCTTCCATGATGGTGCAGGTCCAGGCACTGAGGCCCAGCCCCCGTCAGCTCCCTGCTTTATACCATCCGCTCCTAACCTAATGAGGACCAGATGCAGAAGAACAGAGGAAGGGAGGGCCATGCCAGCTTCAGCTTCACACAGACAGACAGCATCACACCACACCGCAGCCCAGCATTCTACGCCAGCTATCGGCTCTGCGGTTCTTCAAAATGTCAGCCATCTGAAGGGCCTCCCCCAATAACCACCCCCACCTCCCCCGTACCAGTCCGGACGGCACATGAAAGTCATTTTCCACTGATGCTTAAAAAAAAATAGAGCAATATAAAATAAATATGTTTTATTGTCACGTACTGTAACTGCTGAGAGAGAGAGAGAGAATCAGTCAAATGAGTTAAGTCCAACCTCGTTTGGTAGCACTTGAGAGATTGGTGGCTCACTGGGATAGGGGGCAGCATTTTCACGTTCGGATGAGAAGCGTGCCCAGAGTAAACTTCCTGCTACTCAGGCCCAGAAGCGAATATATGCATATTATTATAGAAAACACTCTGAAGTTTCTAAAACTGTTTGAATGATGTCTGTGAGTATAACAGAACTCATATGGCAGGCAAAAACCTGAGAAAAATCCAACCAGGAAGTGGGAAATCTGAAGTTTGTAGTTTTTCAACTCATTGCCTTTCTAAAATACAGTGTCTATTGGGTCATATTGCACTTCCTAAGGCTTCCACTAGATGTCAACTGTCTTTAGAACGTTGTTTCAGGCTTCTACTGTGAAGGAGGAGAAAATGAGAGCTGTTTCAACCAGATGTCTGGCAGAGTGCCATGAGCTGGTCACGCGCATGGCCGTGAGAGCGACCTGCGTTCCATTGCATTTCTAAAGACAAAGGAATTCTCCGGTTGAAACATTATTGAAGATTTATGTTAAAATCATCCTAAAGATTGATTCTATACATCGTTTGACATGTTTCTACGAACTGTTATATAACTTTTGGGACTTTTCGTCTGAACGTTTGCCTGGCCTCGTGAGTTTGCAATGTGAACTAAACGCGCTAACAAAAAGGAGGTATTTGGACATAAATGACTTTATCGAACAAAACAAACATTTATTGTGGAACTGGGATTCCTGGGAGTGCATTCTGATGAAGATCATCAAAGGTAAGTGAATATTTATAATGCTATTTCTGACTTCTGTTGACTCCACAACATGGCGGGTACCTGTGTGGCTTGTTTTTGTGTCTGAGCGCCGTACTCAGATTATTGCATGGTGCACTTTTTCCGTAAAGTTTTTTTGAAATCTGACACAGCGTTTGCATTAAGGAAAGTATATCTTTAATTATGTGCATAACAGTTGTATCTTTTATCAAAGTTTATGATGAGTATTTCTGTAAATTGATGTGGCTCTCTGAAAATTCGGCGGATGTTTTCGATGCACAACATTACTGACCATAACGCGCCAATGTAAACCGAGATTTTTGGATATAAATATGAACTTTATCGAACAAAACATAAATGTATTGTTTAACATGAAGTCCTATGAGTGCCATCTGATGAAGATCATCAAAGGTTAGTGATGAATTTGATCTCTATTTCTGCTTTTTGTGTCTCCTCTCTTTGGCTGGAAAATGCCTGTATGTGTTTTTGTGACTAGGCTCTGACCTAACATAATCATATGGTGTGCTTTCGCTGTAAAGCCTTTTTGAAATCGGACACGATGGGTAGATTAACAAGAAGTTAAGCTTTAATTTGGTGTATTACACTTGTGAATGTATGAAAGTTAAATATTTCGTGCTCTGGCTTTTCCGCTAGCGGAACCCCTAGCCGTAAGAAGTTAAGGATATCCAGGAAAAGAGAAGCAGATATGAGTTGGTTTCACTTTTTGATCTGCCAGAGATAAAGTTCTGGGTTTATACTGCTCTACCTCGCCCTAGTGACATAAATGTATTTATATATTTTCATGTGGTTCTTTATCCCAGACGGCCCGTCTAAACCCTTTCTGTTGGTTTTGCACCAGACAAACTTTGCTTACACTTTGAGCTAACGTGTGTTTTGTGATCTGATTAATATGATCCAGTTTGATCAAGGTTTGTCACGTCTATTAAAATGTGTCTCTCATCCATCCACCGTGTCCGCATTGTAACCACATTAGCTGGTGCCTCCCTGTATGCAAATTATTTGACAAATATTCTTTGAAAATAATCTGGATTTACTTATTTTAACACAGTTACTGATGCCATAAATCAATGGTGCTACCTGTCAATGATTTTAAAGGCCAGTATAATGATGATTTAAATGGTTTGACCATCCAGATCTGTTTACACTTGATTGATATCCAGATGCAATGCGTGCCTTGCTTCATCTGGAGGTGGTAAGGAACATCTGATCACAATCAGATCAAAATGTGTCTTTTAACCGTCTACACCTGTCTAAAAATGTGGACAATATCAGGACAAAGGGTGTACCTTAGCACCACATATAAACAGGGCTATACTATAGTCTTTCATTTCCAGAAGTACATCAATACATGTAAGGGGTTTGTCTACAGTAAGTCACAATGGGCAGTTGTAAGGAAACTGCAGTGGTGGTACATTTGCCAACACATTATTTATGCTGGTGTGTTTTTGTCCCATTCGATTTCCTCCGATATTTTGTTTGTTTAAAAAAAAAAAAAAATGGCAAGCATGTGGCTGTGTCCAAGTGAATGATTGTAAGGGGGCCTGTCTAGAAGTTTTATTTGGCCATAAAAACAAAACATGCCATAATGGATGAATGTCCTGATGTGAAAATTGCAGGAGAATACAGTAAGGACCCTGTTTGAAGGAAGGTGTATGAAAGGATGGAAAGAGTGAGTGCGTGAGTGAGAAAGGAAGGAAAGAGGGGTATTTATCCTTCTATCCATGTTCCTCTTGACTAGAAAATTATGTTTAATTATATTGAGCAATGATTGGAAAATACTGAAAATAGTGGAAGTTTATATCCTGAAGGATTGATGCACCCGTCAATCTAATGAACATAATAAAACAATCCCCATCAAAATCCATATTTGTTAACTAGAGATAGCGCATCTGCGGTGGAAAGTGGCAGAGCTCCATCACTGTTTGATAGACCAAGACGACATCCCGAAAATCTGTCTTCTCACAAAAAACATGTATGGAGGGAAAATGTATGGAGTAAAAAGTGCATTATTTTCTTTAGGAATGTGGTGAAGTAAAAGTAGTCAAAAATATAAATAGTAAAGTACAGATACCCCCAAAAACGACTTAAGTAGTACTTTAAAGTACTTTACACCACTGCCTGGTATCGATTTAAAAAATGAATGTGTCAATGGTGTGCGTACTGGGAGCGGAGTCAGGTGCAGGAGAGCAGAGAGTTGTGAACAGGCGCACACTTTATTTAGGCAGGAGAAACCAACAGACGGACTGACGCCACTGCGTCGAAACCTCCAGCCAATAAGGCAAAAGTGCAAACGCGCAAACAGTCACAATAATATTGTACAGACAAATAAACATACCTCGTGAAAGGAATAAATGCATACCAGTATAGCGCGTCAAAATAGACACGTAACACAAAACAATCTCACACAAAGACATGAGGGGGAACAGAGGAATAAATACATGTAGTGTGATTGGGGAATGAAAACCAGGTGTACAGGGAACAAGACAAAACAAATGGATAAATGAAAAATGGAGCTGCGATGGCTAGAAAGCTGGTGACGGCGGAGGTCGTGACAGAATGGAAGTATGGAAGTAGTTTTGTGCCATAAAAAAAAAGGGGTTAAATATGTGTCCAAAAAATATATATATATTTCCTGAGCTTTCTTATATCTCCTTGAAATAGGACAGACACTTCAAAACCTTATTCCTTATGATTTATTTTTTGACTGTTTGTCTTGCCGTTTATGAATGTGTTATTCAATGCGTTTCTATGGACTATAGTAGTAATGGCCAAATATATATATACACACTGTTGTCACGTGTAGTTTCATGTTATCACATTAACATTAACATCACGTGATCACATGTGAAGTTCATGTAGGGTCAAATCCAATAAAACACAACACAGAGTGAAACCCTCTGTATTTTCAAGTATTGGCATCATCATGTTATGCTTGTCATCAGCAGGGACTGGGGAGTATGTCAGGATCAAAATAAATATTACATGGAGCCAAGCGCAGGTAATAAGTTAGAGGAAAACTCGCCTCAGTATTCTGAAAACCTAACCCTGGGATAGAGTTGTATTTTTCAGCAAGACAATTACACAAATGTTCATGCCAAAGATACACCAGATGGCTTTCTGAGTGGTATAGTCTCAGTGCTGACTTAAACGTGCTTAACAATCGGAGACAATGTTTGAATATTGCGGTCTATAAATTATACCCAAGAAAGTTTGCTGAGCTTGAGCAATTTTGACAAATGCAATGTATATATGTTGCCCTAAGAGTTTTGGAGAATCTTATTCAAAATGATTCACAGCTCTAATCGCTGCCAAAGGTGCTTCCGCCAAGCATTAACTCTGGGGTGTGAAGACATATGCAATCAAGGCATCTTTGTTATTATATTTTCTATAACTTTCGTTCACTTGTGGAGCAAGTTGTGTAGATTTGTAGGATTTCTTATTTATTTAATCCCTTTTTAGATAAAATTTTAAGGCAGCAAAATGTGAAGACTGTGTAAGGGGTGTGTACACTTTCACTAGGCCCTGTATACATGATATGCCAAGTAGGTGGTACCTGACAGGTAAGCATGGGAAAATAGAAGGACTATGATATTAGTGATGCAGTGTTTCTCTTCTTTACTAAGCATAAATATCGGGAGGATTGGAGATGGACTGACAGTCCAGCAAAGGGAGACATGGCAGAGTGAAAAACAATGGCAATTTTGGAAGCCTTGCTTAGACTGGAATGTAACCCAAGTGAACTATGAAAACTCAAACATACATTTTATGAGGGCTAACTGTACAATTTACTCTATTATTGTATTACTTGCGACATTTTTTTAAACGTTTCATCTAACATGCACTTACCATCCATCAGTTTGACAATAGTTTGAAAGGGAACTTGCTTTTGTTTTGGAAATGGAATCAAGACACATTTTGGGTTATGTATTCACATACTGTACATACTTATATTCACCGTGTCAACAAACTCTGCAGGTCAAAAATAAGGTTTCTTTTTTATGAATGCTTTCAGGCAACAGGAATGGAGTGAGACATCTCATTTGGGAGACCATCCATTCTCCCCATGCAGCGTAGGCCTGTTCAGTGTGAGATGGATAGTGGTGGGCTGGTGCTGAAAGACTGTGGCAGGATGTGGTTTACTGTGCAATCTCACTGCAAATGGAAAGCAAATGGATATAAATCAGTCACTTTATAGAGAGCTTGTGTGTGTGTGTGTGTGTGTGTGTGTGTGTGTGTGTGTGTGTGTGTGTGTGTGTGTGTGTGTGTGTGTGTGTGTGTGTGTGTGTGTGTGTGTGTGTGTGTGTGTGTGTGTGTGTGTGTGTGTGTGTGTGTGTGTGTGTGTGTACACCCGTGTGTGCCAATGCATCTGTATGTGTGTCTGTGTTTACTTGGCTCTTTGAGGCTATGAGAGGGCTCCCAATGGAAAGTGAATTGGTCCAGCTATGGTCAATGAGCCCCCTGGTGCCTCTAGGCATAAGCTCTCCCAACCAGCCCTCTATTTGGCTCACCATACTCTACTGGCCAAAGAATGGCACCATTCCCTCTAAATGCCAATGCTGTGTGTGTGTGTGTGTGTGTGTGTGTGTGTGTGTGTGTGTGTGTGTGTGTGTGTGTGTGTGTGTGTGTGTGTGTGTGTGTGTGTGTGTGTGTGTGTGTGTGTGTGTGTGTGTGTGTGTGTGTACACCCGTGTGTGCCAATGCATCTGTATGTGTGTGTGTGTTTACTTGGCTCTTTGAGGCTATGAGAGGGCTCCCAATGGAAAGTGAATTGGTCCAGCTATGGTCAATGAGCCCCCTGGTGCCTCTAGGCATAAGCTCTCCCAACCAGCCCTCTATTTGGCTCACCATACTCTACTGGCCAAAGAATGGCACCATTCCCTCTAAATGCCAATGCTGTGTGTGTGTGTGTGTGTGTGTGTGTGTGTGTGTGTACACCCGTGTGTGCCAATGCATCTGTATGTGTGTGTGTGTTTACTTGGCTCTTTGAGGCTATGAGAGGGCTCCCAATGGAAAGTGAATTGGTCCAGCTATGGTCAATGAGCCCCCTGGTGCCTCTAGGCATAAGCTCTCCCAACCAGCCCTCTATTTGGCTCACCATACTCTACTGGCCAAAGAATGGCACCATTCCCTCTAAATGCCAATGCTGTGTGTGTGTGTGTGTGTGTGTGTGTGTGTGTGTGTGTGTGTGTGTGTGTGTGTGTGTGTGTGTGTGTGTGTGTGTGTGTGTGTGTGTGTGTGTGTGTGTGTGTGTGTGTACACCCGTGTGTGCCAATGCATCTGTATGTGTGTGTGTGTGTTTGCTTGGCTCTTTGAGGCTATGAGAGGGCTCCCAATGGAAAGTGAATTGGTCCAGCTATGGTCAATGAGCCCCCTGGTGCCTCTAGGCATAAGCTCTCCCAACCAGCCCTCTATTTGGCTCACCATACTCTACTGGCCAAAGAATGGCACCATTCCCTCTAAATGCCAATGCTGTGTGTGTGTGTGTGTGTGTGTGTGTGTGTGTGTGTGTGTGTGTGTGTGTGTGTGTGTGTGTGTGTGTGTGTGTGTGTGTGTGTGTGTGTGTGTGTGTGTGTGTGTGTGTGTGTGTGTGTGTGTGTGTGTGTGTGTGCGTGCATTTGTGTAAAGAGCAAGAGCATTAACAGTTCTGGCCTGGTGTGACTCAGCCCTGTTTGTGTTGTGCAGGTACTAATCCCAGTATAGCCTACTCAGGTTTAAGCGAACACCCTTTTCTCTCTTCCCTTTTTTTGCGGGCCCCTGTTTGTAGCCTAGGCTAGCGTCTGGCTCGTGAGTCGGGAATCACAATCAATATTCCTCCAAAGAGCTGTGTCACTTTTTGCGAGTGGCTACTCCCGCAGAGGTGTGAGAGAAGCGTGAATCACATAGCCTCCTTTCAAGTGGAAAAAAATGAGAAACTCAAGGACGAGCCTGAAAGAAAACACACGGCACAGGCGTCTGTGGCATAATTTGTGCATCCGTCATTGGACAAGGAGAGCTTGTTGTCTCGCCCTCTCTTTCAACATCACCTCTGTGACTATGCCTGTGCCCCTATGCCAGCAAGTTTGGTGGACTGAGACTAATTGTCAAAGTTGGTACTGCAGTGTGCTTAAATACTCATCAATGGCTAGCTAACGTCAGTTCATTCATCTTTCCTCTAGCGTCTATCTTGCCTTCCTAGAATCAAAGCCCCCCTTTAGAATATCAGCAGTCTCCTCTCTCACAGACCACAGATGAAATAAGGCTCAGTTCCCATTCTGTTCCTTCTGACAGAACTACAAATTAGTTTCCAATTTGAGCGTGAATATGATAGTGAATCCTCCCTGAGAAGGGTCCATGGGCCCTGGTCGAAGGTAGTGTGCTTTGTTGTGAATAGGGTACCATTTGCGACGCAGCCAGAGAGAGTACGAGAGAGTCAGGTTACCAGATTGTGAATGAAGGAAGGGGTCATTTGGAGCAGCCGGGAGGCTCTGCTGGAATGTCATGATGTTCTGGCATTTCCCTGACAGCTCCAAACATGTAGACATAAATCATTATTCACTTCTATGTACTGCAACACACACACACACACACACACACACACACACACTCTACACTACGCCCTCTCCCTCTCTCAAAGTGAAGGGTATCAGAGGGAGAGAGTTTACCCTTGGAGGCAACGGCTGTGTGTCTATCTCAGTCAATACTCAACACTCTTCAGAGCTTATGAATGTCTGTGTTCGCAGGTAATGACTCAGGGAGGAAAATTGTTGTTAAACAATCGGACACATTTGGGTGATCTCTGGCATTATCCCTGCGTGTGTATGTGTGCAACAGACAGCGTGAAGGTCACGCCCCCTCACTATCTCCGCCAATTTATAATCCAGTCATTCTGCTGGCGTTACCATGGCAGCAAGGAGTTGAAGGCAAACAATGCCATTCAGGGTGGAAGGCAACCCTTTGATGAGAGGAGAGAGAAAAATGGAGAGATGTGTAATACCCGTCTATCTCCTGAGGGGAGATAGGATATGAAGAGGCATTACTTTATATACTATACAAATCCCTTCATGGAGTTTCACTTTAACCTCTTACATGCACCACAAAAGATTGTGTTTAGTGGTGAACTGAGCCAGAGAGGGCGTAAATATCCAGGTGTTAACAAACACACATAGTAGGTTACATTTCCACCATGCACTAATATTACAGAAATTCATTCCTATCAGTGCTTGAATTGGGCTGGAGCACACAGGTACTGATTACGGGCACTTCTAATTTTATACTGCTTGAGTACTGGCAACTCTTATAGAATATTGGCTTAAAATATGATGAGTACTGGCACCTAAATGTAAAAAGTACCAGCACCTATTTCTTTCCACTTCAAGCACTGATTCCTATGTGTCAAACAAAGCCTCTTTAGAATGTGCAGCACACATCGTTAGTCAGTGTGTCAGTTGAGACAGCACAGAAATGGAAACTCCTGAAATAAAGCAATGTTGTCATTTCACAGGGGAACGACTGAGAATGGCCCTCTTCCTCCACGTAAATCTGATTGTCTGTGTTTGTGTTCCATTTCAGAGCTGAACCAAAACTGTCTGTCATATAGTCTGATACAGTACACCATCTGCATACTAAAAACACGTCATTTCCTGGTCCCATCTATTTTAAACAACATGGTATTCTACTGTATCTTTATTCGATAGTTTGTGTCTGCTTAGAATAAGAATATTCCTTAGAATAAGAATATTCCGTAGAATAAGAATATTCCCCATGGAAAATAGTCCCCCTGAGACTGAAGCTGTCCTAATATGGATACTGTACATTAGTTACATATTTCAAAACAGGACAGAGAATTTTTAACAACGTTGAATCCGTTTAATTAACAATGTTTAATCCGTGTGGTTGTTAAGTGTACCTGCCTCTTGCGCCATGGAGGAGTGTGAGCAGCTGTTGGAGGACTGTTAAGAAACAGTTTGGCAGAGATCTGGGTGAAAATCAACAGCCCGTAGATGACAAGGCAACCTGTTCCGAATTCATCAGCAGCACACAGTTCCTACTGCCGCCCAAGAATTCTCCATATTTATTCAGTTTACCCATGGAGTTCTAAACATTAATGGACATCATTAGACAGAGAGATACATAAGTGTCTTGGATGTATGAATTGCACGTTTCTCCATCTTCTATCTGTAAACAAGGAGCTGTTGGCACATAAGCCCCTGATCGCAGACTCTACTCTTGAGCTAGTTGCTTGTTTATATGGGTAACGGGTAATGACAAAGTGTTGTGCTTGATCTGAGCCTATTATTGAAATGATTGTGTGGAGCTAGCCACAGAAAAAGTGTGTTAGCAAACAGCTGTGGCTGGAGTAATATTTGGCAGCCAAACTGTGTGGTACTTGGCAAATTTAATGTCACTCATTCAAATATGTGAAATAAAACACAGTGAGGTGGGTTAGGGGGGGGCACTTTCCTCTGACTACTAATAGCCTTCCTCTGACTAAGTCTGGAAGCCTGGGGAGACTCTCAATGTGTTGTCGTTTCCATGGAGGGGAAACAGACCCCGTTGTAGTAAACCATGGGAGTTGTTGCGAAGCTCAACTCAGCCATGTGCCTATCTCTGAATGGCCACTTGCGAGCGTCATTCACCGCTGAGTCACTCAGTGCACACTCGTGGTCCACTGTGATAACAACAGTTTTTCCTTCTTAAGGTTCCCTACGTTTAGTTCGTTTCCTTGTCAGTTTCCGACGGTGGTTGTGAAAACCGCCATACTGACAACACAGTGTTTTTGACCGACAAACCAAACCATCCGGGTAGCAAGTCATTAAGCATGTGCTCTCTCTCATTACTTTAATGACCATAGTTGAGCTGTGAGTGGGCTGCAACTAGGAGGCAGATAGTTGTTTTGTTAAATGGGTGGAATGAGCAGGAATGTCCTCAGCCACTATACTTTGACTCATTAAAGTGGCGAGGGCCTTATTAGCGCTAGTTTATGATCTGTAACTGGGGGAATGGCCTCCTCCCTGGAAACTCTATACCGTATATACAGAATACGCTACACGGAGTGTACAAAACATTAAGAACACCTGCTCTTTACATGAAATGGACTGAGCAGGTGAATCCAGGTGAACGCTATGATCTCCAATTGATGTCACCTGTTAAATCCACTTCAATCAGTGAATATGAAGGGGAGGAGACAGGTTATAGAAGGATTTTGAAGCCTTGAGACAACGGACATGGATTGTGTATATGTGCCATTTAGAGGGTGAATGGGCAAGACGAGATATTTAAGTGTCTTTGAACGGGGTATGGTAGTAGGTGCCAGGCGCACCGGTTTTGTTTCAAGAACTGCAACGCTGCTGTTTTTTGTTGTTGCGCTTAACAGTTTCACGTGTGTATCAAAAATGGTTCACCACCCAAAGGCCATCCAGGCAACATGACACAACAGTGGGAAACATTGGAGTCAACAAGGGTCAGCATCCCTGTGGAACGCTTTCGACGCCTTGTAGAGTAACTCAATATTAGGAAGATGTTCCTAATGTTTGGTAAACTCAGGACCCGCCATTCATTTTTCACATCGTGCATTTTTACCAGAAAATCGAATGAATTGTGTGTGTGGTGTAGGCTTACTTTGGCGTGACATTTCGATAGCCGTGTAATTCTCTCTCGGACAAGGTGAGTGTCCGAGGGATTTGCGCGGTTATCAAAAGGTCACGCCAGGGTAAGCCTACACGAAACAGACCTTATATGAAGTAGTTCTAAAATTCCAGATTGACAAATGAATGGTGAAAAAATGATTGGAACCATTACCGGGTTTTATGACTCATCCTGTGGTACTCAATACCGTATGTGCTGTAATACAATATAATTGAAGTACTATATGTAAATGCATAATGTGAAGCTGGTCTGCCTGATTAAGAGGCTCACATAATAGCCAAACAATTATGTGTATATTTTTTTCAAGTGTAGCCAACAGCTCAACATTTCTACTTCGTCTACTTGGAATGAGTCACTCTGTATGTTTTAGCATTTTTTTGTTGTTGTTGATGCCCTTCCGACAGTTCCAGTGCCACTTAGGCAATTAGTCATCTTTAGTATGCAGTGTGCTCCATCTCCACCTACTCAATCATCAACACAGGCAATTATGTTCAATGGAATCGGAAGCAGCAGACGAGCTGCCGGAGATGATAGAAAGTGGTGTGAGAGGTGTGCTGCTGAGCTTCCCTCTGCATTAGTCAAGCCTGTGGGGTGCTTAGTACGCACAATATTAAGGGCTTAGCGAAGAGGATTACTAATTCAAATCAATACCTCCTGAATTTGAGCTCTTGCAGAATCGTAGTCTTTAATGTTTTGATACAGGAAATCATTAGAGGTCTTCTGAGGAGGGTTTACCCACACGTGGGCTTAACGAGTGGAAGGCGTTTCCTATGGCTAGAGTATGTCAAAGATTAGAGTATGGATTTGAGGCTTTCTAAACTTCTGACTCATTCTAGGTCTTGCGGCTGAATAAAAACTGAACATAGGGGTTAATAGCGGTTCATGCTACTCGATACAGGCCGGAGTTTCCCTCTTGTTGTTGTGAACATGCTGCGAACACACGCGCACACACACACGCACACACACATACACACACGCACACACACATAGGCTGCAGGTACGCCTAGCGATTAGAGCATTGGGCCAGTAACCAAAAGGTCGCTAGTTCAAATTCCAGCGTCGACAAGGTGAAATAATCCGTCATATGTGCCCTTGAACAAGGTACTTAACCCTAATTGCTTCATTACGGCAGACCCTGGCAGTGACCCCATTCTCCGAGAGTGTCTCAGGGGGAGTTGGGAGGTGCAAAAAAACACATTTACAATTCACACATGCGTAGGAAATAGGACACATATAAGTGCACGCACACACACAAAGGCCACTATCCCACCTAGAGGCAGAAATTCAAAATGTCACCAGCTGAAGTTTGTAACTCTATTCAAAGGTCAGAGACTTGTTTGCGGTCAATGTTCGATTTTAGCCCTGCCAACAGATACTGCAGTTTCAAAGCCAACACAGAACACACTGTCCAGTCTGAGACTGTCAGCATGGCCAAGTCTATATGATGACTCAATGTGGGGGGATTTCTTGTGTCTAATTGCGCAACTTGGTGTATTACTGCAGTGTTCACCGGCTCATTGAGTCCCATTTATTGTGGTCTTTCCCACTCCCACCTCTCTGCTGTCTCTTTATTTTCTTTCCCTCTTAATTAACTGCCCTCTTTCCTTCTGTAAAATCTATTGTTTTCTCTTGTGTCTGTTGTGGAAGGATCTTGAGTGTAATAGGTTACTTAAGAAATGACAAGAATTCCAAACAATGTCACAGAGGGAAATTTTAAGCAATTACTTAATTATATTAATATCAAGCCTATCAATTTCAATAACATCAAGAAAGGGATAAAGTCAACTGGAAATTAAGTGAATAATCGGAGAAAAATGTACAGTGTAAGACTATAAAGACTGGTCTCAACACTTTACAAGGAGAAAGACATTTAAGGACAGAAAAATATGGAAGTATGCTGGTGTTGAACCTGTCACTCTGTCTTCCCTTTAGACTTTGCTCTATAACAGCACCTCCGGACACAGAAGAGGCATGTTTTGATGAAGAGGAGGGTGAGCAGCATCACGATGGCCAGTAGGAAAGCGAACACGTCCAGGCTGTGGTACTGGTACCAGGTGAGCTCGTGGGCCTGGACCCTCAGGTGCTTGGCCCCTTTATTCCTCATGGTGAACTCTATCCAGAACACTGCCTCATCCTTGGGACTGATGGGCCTGTCGTGGTGGATCCTGGACAACCTCAAGGCGTTCTCCTTATACGACGGCTCGTTGATCACAGTGTTGAGTCCATCCACCAGATCCTGGGTTTTCATGGTGTTGAAGTCCATGATGACCGCGGCCCCCTTGGCCTTCATGTGGACCATGTTGTCTGGCTGGTCAGCGAACATAGGAATTCCCACCATGGGGACCCCGTGATAGATGGCCTCATAGATGCCGTTGGTTCCACCGTGGGTGATGAAGGCTCTGGTCTTGGGGTGACCCAGCAGGTCGTTCTGCGGGATCCAGTCCAAGACTCTGGTGTTGGGGGCCAGGGTCTCAGGCTTCTCCCCACTGAGCCTCCATAGGACCTTCTGGGGAATCTGCCCCAGGGCTGAGGCAATCATGTTCCCTTTCTCTGTGGTGAGGTTCTTGATCATGGACCCGAGGGTGAACACCACAATGCCGTCCTCTCCAGAGCTCTGCACAAACTCCTCCATGTCCTCTGGTAAGGGCTTGGCAGGCTTGCAGTGGATTCCCCCCACAAACTTGAAGTTAGGGAGGAAAGGACGAGGGTAGTCAAAGTCCCAGTATGTCCGGATCAGCCACAAGTCAGCTTGGCCCATCACCTCACAATAGGTTGATGGCTTCCCTCGAATCTCACTGTAGTAGGCGTCTATGTCTTGCCAATAACCGTATGCCATCATGTCCTGGGACACATAGAAGAGGAGGTTCAACAGTCTTTCAGTGAAGCTCATTTCGTCGGTTAACTTGATCATGGCACCAGGGACAAAGGATGGTGGAGAAGGCATCTGCCCACAGAGCCTCTCCCACATGTGGGCAATAGAGAAGCGCAGGGAGTAGACCAAAGGAATGCCCAGATCCTCAGCCACCAGGTCACTGCAGGGGTAGATTGGATCGGATAACATAACATCATACTTGGCCTCTCTCAGTCTCCTCATGACGGTCTCTGACCTCAGCAGTCCGTCACATATCTCTAAGCAAAACTTTAATTCTCTTTTTACAATATGATACCCCTTCCAATGGATCTGCAAGTAGCTCAGGTGGTCTATCTCGTACATGTAAAAGTGGATGAACTCCTCAAAGAAATCGCTCATCTCTTGCGTTGAGACGGAGACGTTGAACGGTTCGTAGCTGAAGCGAGACTTTTCCGTGGGGTCCATGTATACAGAGGCACTCTGCACCAGCACTGTAACACTGTGTCCTCTGTCAATCAGAGTGTCCAATATTGGCTTGAGGTTGATCCAGTGACTGCCTTCGGTATGCCAAACTAATATGTTTCCACAGTTTACTCTCCCTATGATACATAACTGTGCGATCACAAACACAGAGATGTACCGTGTCAGCTTCATCGTGAGTGTGTGGAAACATGTTGAAAACCACCTTTTAAAACTCTTTCCAAAGTCAACCAATCATTAACTGAAGTTGAACTCTGTATTGTAGTACTATAGAGTATTCCTCCTGTCACATAAAACCAGATAAGCGAGCCACCGCCTTGATCTTTCGGTGTGAAAGGTAAAGGCAAGCACACACAGACAGTAACCCTGCTTGTCCCTACCCAGAGTCAAGCAGCTAGCTGCTTGTAAGCCCTGCCAGCAGCACACTGTTCAGTCATAATAGGTACCAGTGGGATTAAAATCTTACAGAGGCGTCGGCAGCAGAATGGTAATCTCCCCCAAAATCCTGGTCAGGAATGTAGGCCCATGAAATTAGTCAGGAGAGTTTTGTTATGGCAGAGGGGAGAAACAAATGGGCTGAGACACTCTGGATTTGTCCCAAATGGCACCCTATCCCCTTTATGGAGCACTACTTTTGATGAGAGCTCGATGGGTCCTGGTCAAAAGTAGTGCACTATAAATGGATCAGGTTTTTCTATGCATTTGCATGATGGTTTGGTGAATTTTGTGACATTGATTTACTGACATTATTAGCAGACATTGACAAAATATAAGCTACATAAGAGGGCATAAAATAAGAGGATGTTTTAACATGGTTGCATTGACACGCACAGACAGTGAGTTGCAGGCAGGATGAGGTAGCAGCTGCAACTTGACAGGTGAGATTGCATCTCTACCTGCTTTAACTTCCCTGGCAGGAAACTGTGCGACCGGGAATTGCCTCAGCCTGATAGTGAGGAGGAGAGGGAAGGGAAACAGGAGCAGGATGGTGGAGAGTGCTCACAGCTGGGATCAAAAAACAGGATCGGATGGATCATGGCTCACAGGTGGGTGAATATGGACTAGCCCAGGTGAAAAAGCTGTTCCACTCTAAAGTTATCGGATACATCTGGAGCTGAGTGACTCTCTCTCAGGCTGGCGGAGAAATAGTTCATAGGGTTAGTTGAATAGTTGAAAAAATGTCTAAGTGTGTTGCAAAAAGCAAACATCTGCCTCAACATACTTCTAGACCATTTGTGTGCGCATAGAAATAAGAACACAGTGTTTAATTTACATGACAACCTCTGTCTTACTTCAGGTACCTACAGCTCGTAACAGTGGAGCTAATTGTTCGATTTCCTGTAAGAAGTAACAACACTAACAAATAGCCAACCATTATGAAGAATAATTGTTACAAATGGTCCCCTCAAAAGACCCGTTTAGGATTCATAAATCAATTCTGCCTTGCTGTCAATGTAGTTGCGATCCATTGACCAATTCAATTGTTACAAGTGTGACATTTCGACGAAGAGAGTTCACACAGCGTTTAAAGCACCCCCCCTTGAAAAAAGTCCCTCAAATGCCAGCATTCCACTGTGAAGCTAATCTATTCCCTGACAAACACGAGTTCTGAATGTCGCTGCACACGTGCACACACACCAGCACATTACTGCCTCTACTACTGTAGGAGGCATGTGACGGGGAAAGAGGGACGATAATGCTTTGCTCTAGTTATTCTGCCTAGTAATCACACTGTTCCCCAGTGGGCCTATGAGAGCTCTCATGCTGGGAAAATCAGGCACAAACATGCTAAAATAAAGGTAGGACATGTAGACCTATACTCATTATGGCTGAAGATTGTTGTGACTGTACATATGCCCCTAAGTGATACTGGTGCGTTGGTGTGCGTGTGTGTTTAAAGAACAGCAGACGCTGTACGTGTACCAGTAATGAGTCCTATGTTCCTCGCTGAATGCTGGAAAAACAGCAAGTTGAACACACGGAGTACTTCAGCCATAGAAAGTTCTCAGAGGAGTTAATTTGATACCAGTATTGAAAGAGAAGGGCAAAATAATGCAACGTTGGTCGGAAACCATTTTCCCTTTCTTCCATGTATGACGAGGAGCTTGTTGCAATTCTGCTTTAGATCTGCTTATCAGTATTCGTCTGCTTATGGTCTGATGCTGAGCTCAGGCTGCAGTGACTCAGCACGATTAGATAGATGACTAGATAGATTTGCTGAACCATAAGTAACCATTAAACATTGATAACCATAAGTGACCATTAACCTCAGGGGGGGGGGGGGTCTACTAAGCTATTGTTTTTAGATGGTCATACCATGGATAATTTATCTATTTGATTTTGAATTTCAGGATCCCTGTAGGTAACAAAAAATACATAATTAAATATAGAATTTGGCCTTTACTGCTATAGCCCATAGAAACGCCTTGAATAACACATTCATAAATGGAAAAATAAATCATAAGGAATAAGGTTTTGAAGTGTCTTTTCTTTATCTAGGAGATATAAGAAAGCTAAGGAAATATTTGTGTTTTTTGGACACTCACTTAACCCCATTTTTTGTTGTTGGCACAAAACTACCTTTTCTACTTTTTTAAACTGGTACCGGTTACCTTCAGATGAGTTCTGTGATGCTACAGACAGAAGTTGGCACATCGGTGGTACCGACTTCAGATGAGTCCCGTGGGGCTTGTGGGGGTCGTAGAGCAAAACGGAGAACACCATCACGAGAATCGCATCTTTCCATAGACTGAAGGCCAGACTGTTCGGACGCTACAGACGTTTTCGGGAGAAGACCAATTTGGGGGATGTCTCATGGTCTGACGAACACCGCTCTAGCTCGGCCACCTTCCACCGCAGATGTGCAATAGCCACATAGGCGGATGCGGTGGATTGAGACGCAGCCCATGTATATCTCTAGCTTAAATTGACCGATTTTGATAGGGATTTTTTTATTATGTCACTTAGATTGACGCACTGGTGTGTCAATAGACTCTTAAGGATTTAACCATTGATCACCATTCATGTTATCAATCACATCACCCTCTCACCTGGTATGATCTACAGTATGTGTTTTATTGTTCACAGTTTTTAAGGGGATTGGATGTTGATGCTTGATGTTCCCCTCTCTGAATCCTCCAAACAGTGCATTACATAAGCATTAGTACGCATTCTGTTCTATCTGAGATTATGTCAACATCAACTAGGAAAGTGAAGATATAGATGTCAACCTCTGACAGAGGACATGACTTGTACATGCTGTACATCATACCAGGTGAGAGGGCAATGTGATTGATAACATGAATGGTCAACAATGGTGAATGGTTACTTAGGTAATGAACAAAACAATGAAAAAGGCACTGTTAGGTTCAAATTGAAAGTTTGTAACGCATGTGTCACTTGATATCTTTGCCGCTCCAATCCTATTAGGCAAATCTGTGTTAATGTGCAACACTGAACAGCCGCTACGCAGTCTTGCGGTCAGACAAAAGTGTAGGATTAAAGTGACAATTGATATGACAAGATTACCACTGGGATCAATGTTTAAAAACATGATTTTTGTAACCTTCTCAGACCAAATGGTAAGTAAGTAAGCCTTGTCCGGGCCAGAATGACCAATTGGGCAAGAGGCTGCAAAATCTCTTGTTTTTCTTGTGCAGGGATCTTTAACTAGATTCAGCCGTGGTATTTTTTCTTGAGTGGATAAATAATTTGATGCAAGAAGCCCAAACAGATACTGTATTTGACCAAAACATAAACATTTCAAACCTTGATTACATTGGTCCCCGATTACATTCTGTATGTCTCTCTATTTCAGCCAGGACACCCGTGACACAAACCAGTATCTGTCTCTGATTCTAAAGGTTGCACGTTGGAATCAGGCAATAGAGTTATTTTTGTTTTAAGCCTATCCCAAACCTTAACCCTTACCTTACATACAGTACCAGTCAAAAGTTAGGACACACCTACTCATTCAAGGGTTTTTATACATTGTATAATACTAGTGACAATATCAAAACTATGAAATAACATATATGGAATCACGCAGCAACCAAAAAAAGTGTTAAATAGATTATATTAAGATTCTTCAAAGTAGCCACCCTTTGCTTTGATGACAGCTTTGCACACTCTTGAGATTCTATCAACCAGCTTCACCTGGAATGCTTTTCCAACAGTCTTGAAAGAGTTCCCACATATGCTGAGCACTTGTTGGCTGCTTTTCCTTCACTCTGTGGTCCAACTCCTCCCAAACCATCTCATTTGGGTTGAGGTCGGGTGATTGTGGAGATCATCTGTTCACCTATTCTGCGTCTCACAAATACACGGTGGTTGGAACCAAAAATCTCAGATTTGGACTCATCAGACTAAAGGAAAGATTTCCACCAGTCTAATGTCCATTGCTCGTGTTTTTTGGCCCAAGTCTCTTCTTATTATTGGTGGCCTTTGGTAGTGGTTTCTTTGCAGAAATTCGACCATTAAGGCCTGATTCACGCAGTCTCCTCTGAACAGTTGATGTTGAGATGTGTCTGTTACTTCAACTCTGAAGCATTTATTTGGGATGCAATTTGAGGCTGGTAACTCTAATGAACTGATCCTCTGCAACAGAGGTAACTCTGGGTCTTCCTTTCTGGTGGCGGTCCTCATGAGAGCCAGTTTCATCATAGCTCTTGATGGTTTGTGCAACTGCACTTGAAGAAACTTTAAAGGTTATTGAGATTTGATGTATTGACTGACTTTCATGTCTTAAAGTAATGATGGACTGTCGTTACTCTTTGCTTATTTGAGCTGGTCTCGCCATAATATGGATTTGGTATTTTACCAAACAGGGCTATCTTTTTTATACCACCGCTACCTTGTCACAATACAACTGATTGGCTCAAACGCATTAAGAAGGAAAGAAATTCCATGAATTTGATTTTAACAAGGCACAACTGTTAATTTAAATGCATTCCAGGTGGCTACCTCATGAAGCTGGTTGAGATAATGCAAAGAGTGTGCATAGCTATCATCAAAGCAAAGGGTGGCTACTTTGAAGAATCTCAAATAAATTATATTTTGAATTGTTTAACAATTTTTTGGTTACTACATGATTCCATATGTGTTATTTCATAGTTTTGATGTCTCACTATTATTCTACAATGTAGAAAATAGTAAAAATAAAGAAAAACCCTTGAATGAGTAGGTGTGTCCAAACTTTTGACTGGTACTGTACATATATATACATACATATATACATACACAAACATATACATACATACAAATGCGCATACATATACACTACCGTTCAAAAGTTTGGGGTCAGTTAGAAATGTCCTTGTTTTTGAAAGAAAAGCACATTTTTTGTCCATTAAAATTACATCAAATTGATCAGAAATACAGTGTAGACATCGTTAATGTTGTAAAAAAGTAAAAGTACATTAAATAGTACCCGCAAAACTCCAGTCTCAATGTCAACAGCGAAGAGGTGACTCCGGGATGCTGGCCTTCTAGGCAGAGTTGCAAAGAAAAAGCCATATCTCAGTCTGGCCAATAAAAATAAAAGATTAAGATGGGCAAAACAACACAGACACTGGACAGAGGGACTCTGCTTAGAAGGCCAGCATCCCGGAGTCGCCTCTTCACTGTTGACGTTGAGACTGGTGTTTGCGGGTACTATTTAATGAAGCTGCCAGTTGAGAACTTGTGAGGTGTCTGTTTCTCAAACTAGATGTACTTGTCCTCTTGCTCAGTTGTGTACCGGGGTCTGCCACTCCTCTTTCTATTCTGGTTAGAGCCAGTTTGCGCTGTTCTGTGAAGGGAGTAGTACACAGCGTTGTACGAGATCATCAGTTTCTTGGCAATTTCTCGCATGGAATAGCCTTCATTTCTCAGAACAAGAATAGACTGACGAGTTTCAGGAGAAAGTTTTTTGTTTCCGGCCATTTTGAGCCTGTAATCGAACCCACAAATGCCGATGCTCCAGATACTCAACTAGTCTAAAGAAGGCCAGTTTTATTGCTTCTTTAATCAGAACAACAGTTTTCAGCTGTGCTAACATAATTGCAAGAGGGTTTTCTAATGATCAATTAGCCTTTTAAAATAATAAACTTGGATTAGCTAACACAACTTGCCATTGAAACACAGGAGTAATGGTTGCTGATAATGGGCAATGTAGATATTCCATAAAAAAACAGCCGTTTCCAGCTACAATAGTAATTTACAACATTAACGATGTCTACACTGTATTTCTGATCAATTTGATGTTATTTTAATGGACATAAAATGTGCTTTTCTTTCAAAAACAAGGACATTTCTAAATGACCCCAAACTTTTGAACGGTAGTGTATATATACACATCTTTTAAAAATATATTTTAAATAGAGATTTCAGAGTTAACGCCTAAACTTTACCCTGCCTCTGATTCCAAAGGTTGCGAGTTCAAATCCAGCGATTTAAAGTTTTTATTTTAATTTTAAGTCTATCACAAACCTTAATCCTTACCTTAAAAGATTTAAGTTAATGCCTAAACTCATCCCTAACCTTAAAAATACTGAGTTAATGTTTAAACTTCACCTTAAACACTCAACTTCTAAATTTGACATTTGAGAAACATGGATGAACGTCTTATTCTGAATTGAGACAGAGCGCTAGTTGCTCTATTTATGAGTGGAAATACTTTGGAATAGATTTCCTAAATTAAAATAATTTTGCGTCTCAACTTTGGGGGGCAAAATAAATTCAGCCGTGGGACGTATTTGGCCCCGCGGCCCATCAGTTGACAATCCCTGCTCTAGCATGAGGCACCTTGATGTACCAGAACACCCACTGAACAGGATTTTAGTCTGTTGTAGTTAGTAATGTAATGAGCAGATTTGTATCTGTACACTGTGAAAGATTCTCCATGTCAATTAATCCATTTGGATTTGTATATCTCGGCCTAACAACCATTGTAATGACAGAATGTATTTTGTGACAATCTAGTGTTCATTATTCAAATGCTAATGTGATGACAACTACTGTAGTTGGTCCTCAAAGGAAATAAAGTAGATGGTATTCAACAGAAGTTAATGAACTTTCCTATCTCTTCCCATTTGCTTCATTAGCTGCAATATTTTTCATACACTCACTGGAAGCTAATATGAATTATTTCTGAGAATGTAATAAAGTGGCTGTAATAAAGACGCTCTGTCCCAGACAAGTGATTTTTGGAACACATTAATTGTGGATCCTTTAAAGATCTTCAAAATGACTAGTCCTGACGATTCGTAGAGGTTCAGGTCTACATGAAGGACTTCTACAATGCTAGCGATTAATTGTGAGTTCTTCTGTTAAATTTGATATGAAGAAGAGATCCAATGCAAAACATGAATGAGAATTGTATATTTTTAGTCAGTTATTACTTTTAAATGCATCATGATACATTGTATTTACATTTTATTTAAACATATTCAAATATTTTTATTCTAAAATAAAATGAAGTAATCTGCACCCTTGGTTTGGTGTTTTAACTGTTTAGTCTTGCCTCAGAGGGTACATAAGCAGACAGGTATAGACAGGAACCTACAGTATATCTGGGATGAAATAGAAAGTTCTGTCACTCCACTGTATTCATTTGGAGGTCCAGGATAGGCTTCCATCCAAAGCACAGTATATTTGTCAGCGTTAACTTATTTGATTGTGTGTAGTACTCTCCATTTGTGTTGAAAGTCTGTAATACTAGTTTGAACACAGAGAGTGAAGAAAAGTCCCCAGAGGTCCCCACAGGGACATCTAATCTGTGTAAGGCACCATAGCTGTCTGTCTGTTTTGAGTGTCAGAGAGTGGAGGAGGAAATGGGCCGGATCTTATTCATGCTGTTCTCTTTGCTGAAATCAAAAGTGCTTTGCTGTCTTCTTCTTTTTCTCCACTACATTGCTCTCCTCAGCACTTTCCTACCAGATCAAGCGTTGATAACGAGACAAAGCCTCCACCTTCTCCTCAGGCTCCTTTGTGGCTTCTGTCCAGATCTCTGCACACCACCTCAGCCACTGCTCACCCCCCACCCTGCGTCTCAATCCATTGCTGAGGGTTTATGTGCCAAGCCCTGATTCAGCAGGAACAATGATTGTTTATGCTGAGATGGTGATGTTTTCAGAGCAGAGGGAAAATCATTGTTGACACACTGACTCTGCTCCCCACTTGATGAGGCCAAATAGTAGAATGTTAAATGTTTATCCAGATTTATGAGGTTTTGGTTGGTAAAGACACAGTTATTTATCATTGGGAGTTGGCTTGAACAGACTGAGTTGTTGAACTTCTAAATTACTTATTTGCATAATATTGTAATGCCCTGACTAGATCAGAAAGGAACAATTGTCCAGAGGGTTGAGTTTACGAATTGACGGTTTATTAACCCAACTTTACACAGGCTACTGTTTGGCCGTAGCCCACGCCAAATAAACGAAAGATACCCCACAAGCCAACCGTGACCTTCTCTTGTGAAGCCCAGACGTAAGAGAGAGAACAATGGCTAATCCTGGTCTTAAATTCCAATGCTCCATCCCCCTGCCCAACCCCCCTCCACGCCACTCCGCCAACTGTGGTGGGTCGCTACAATATGAAAGTTTAAAATTTTCTATAGCCTACTCATCAGTTTGTTCAGGGTTGCATGCATGGAAGAATGGTAAACTAGATAGAAATAGGGTCTTTAAAGAACAGGCTTAATTTGCATTTGAATGGAGAATATGCACTGCCCCCCGTGATTTCTAAAGCAAAGTCCAATGAATGTTATCAGCTCACCATCCAGCCTACACAGCAGAATTGTATATTCATTTCGTGTTAATTGAGTTCTTTGATCCAGCGGGCAGCAAGAGAGACAAAGAGATACTGCATGTCTAATTAGTTTACCATGCCTTTGTCTCTTCACGCACATCTCAACAGAGTGCCAGTAGCGTTATGAATGAACTCCCCGCGCGAGTTAATTCTGCCTTTGCAGGGCTCGCGCTGCCTCCTAGAGTACCGGTGTCGGCTTGAGGCTCTCTGATTGGCTATCTCACAGCATGCCCAGGTGCTGACAAGAGGATGGAATCAGCAGCTGGATCTCACTGCGTTGCATGACAGAGACACCGAGAACGAGGTGCGCCTTGCTATCTTTCTAGTTTATTGCTACCCAGATATTTTTGAAACACAAGGAGAACAAATATATGTAAATTCTCACCTCAGCGGGTCTGCGCCCTCTCACTGTAATTCAAACCTCGTGACTCTTCAACGGTGCATGCTGCAACCGCTGCGTAGGGACAATAACCTGAAGGCAAGACAGTCAAAGTATCTGAGAGACATATCTGAAGGAAGGTTACCCTTGTACACTTATCTGAACGCATCCTCCCACGCTGTGTGTCTGGGAGAGCGCTCTATTTGGAGTCTGTAGCTGGCGGTCATCCGGCGCCCATTGATCTCGTGTAAGTGATCGATTATCAATTCAACTTCTCCTTTTTAAGTTATTATAGTCTACCTTTGCGATATGATCGCAAGTAGCATTGACCAAAATTAAGAATGCCCAGATTCAAGATTGAAATGAACTTTGTCCTTGTTGAGAAATAGATAGACAGAGGCTACCTTGCATGATAGGCCTATCTATACGTTTGTTTACCTCGTTATAGCCTATCCATATGGACAGATATGACATGTTTTTTTATTCATTAGCCTGTTTTTATCCTGTTTTCCGATAAAGGTGACACCACATAGCGGGGACCGCAATCCCCTCACCACATTCGTTTATCAACGCCACCTGTTATGCATGTTGTGCACTGATGTTGATGCATGCCATTGATAATGTGTTTCAATGGATGGAAAGCTGCACTGCAGCAATTGAATTCACGAGGTTCGATCTGACAAAATAAGATTGCGTAGATTACACCCTGATTTAAATGTCAATGTAGTTATAGCCATATACATCTAATCTCATTCATGCAACATGCATAAAGAGACCTGGCAATCGGCGTAAATGCGACATATCAGGCACAACATGGTCAATTTCAGGATGCATGATGCAGCGGTAATATGCAGGCTAATATAGGTAATTGTAAACAAGTGTTTGGGTGCCTCTGACGGTGCAAGGAGGTGTAGCCCAGGTCCAAACCATGGCAATGAATGAATACGCGTGAGAGTGAGTCACGAGAGCGGATTGGGGGGGATTTAGATCAGTGGAAGAATGTGATGTGTGTCAGGCTGCCAAAAAGTGACCGCTTGCAGTCATACCTTCAGGGGGCGTGTCTGGACTGGGGGACTGGTGGAAGTTCTATTACTAATGTAATATTATATTCCATTATGTATACTTTGGAGCCTTAATATAAGCAAAGCAAGCATGCATAATGAGAGTTGGCTGCAGACAGTGGTATCTGTGATGCCTAGACTTAGTGATGCCATTGTTCTCACCTGTTGGTCAGCAAGGTGATGTGTGACAATGTATGACAATACAGACTGCAAAATGCTAAGTGTTATTATCTTATGGACACATAAAAAAAACAGGCCTCATTATACTACTGCACCTGTCTATGTCTATCTTTGATTGGCAAGATATTGTCTTTAAATTCAACAATATCCTACTCTAGGTTAACAATTGGCTACTCACAATAATTAACATCAATATGCCACATTGTGTACATCTGATAGGCTATCAATGTGTATTATAGGCTATTATACACCTGTATGGTGTGTTATGTTGATGTTAACATTCTACGATCCTGTCTCCTTTTTTAATTCACATGTATTTGGTGAAAGGTGTTTTTGTGTCAAAGGATGTCATCAGCAGTTACACAGTGGTTTATTCACAGAAACCGTTGGATACTGCGGTGCGAGAAGGTTTGCGAATACAATGCAGCTTATTCTCACCCTGCTGCCGACTATAGAGGGTGGTAATTGGGTGGAATGCGCAGGGTGTGATACGATGTAAGACAGTGACAAATGATCAGGTGTTCTTCCCAACCTGAAACCTGCGTTCCGACGTACAGGGCCCAGAATAGGTCCGAAATAGCACCCTAATTCCCATAGTGCTTGGCTCTGGTGAAAAGTAGTGCACTATATAGGGAATAGGGTGCCATCTATCTATTCAGTTGTTTTCACACCCTCTATCTCCAGCATTAACCCTGAAAGCACAGAACCTTGCTATTCGTCACACATCATAGGCCAATGGATAAACTTCAAGTGGCTAAGTCCTTTCATTTTATTCATAAGATACATCTTAGAATTCAAATTTCCTTCTCACTCAGTGGATGCGTAACAAATGGCACTATATTACCCTCCATATTGCACTTATTTTGACCAGAGCCCTTTGGGCCCTAAAGTAGTGCACTATTTACAGTAAGGGTGTCATTGCGGATGCAGATAGTGAGAGCTGTTCTCTCCCTTCTGGTTGAGGGTAAGCACTGATCCTTAAGCTAGCCTCCGAGAGGCTAAAACAAGCAGTTAATTTAGTGCTTGGCTGCCCCTGCCCTTTGAGCTCATAGGCCTGCTTGTTATGCATTAATCTGCTGTGGAGCCCTAGCTGGGTTGCATTGACACCATTACTGTATGTAACAGACAGCCTAGCCAACATACAATAAGGTTGTCAGTGTGTGGTTTCATGTCACAATGTGTTAGTAGGTCTGCATAATATCGTGTGTGGGTGTGTGGGTGGGTGGATGGATGTACCCGTGTTGATGTATGTGTGAATTTCCATTTGAGTGTGTCGGTTTCTGTCTCTGAAGAATAGCATACACTCCTAACCTTGGACATCCTCAGCTGAGATGTTCTTCAGTCTGACCCAGTTCCATCCGGTATCCACAATCCTGGCCTGTATGTTGCTGTTACATACTGTATCTATTCAATACATATGCTCTCAATACACATGTTATTATTGTCTCTCATTTAGTCACACACACAAAGGCCAGTGAAGTCCAGGGTGAACAACAACTAGCATTGTTTGTTTACTTAAAGAGAAAGCATCAATTGAAACACTAGATAAATATAGCTGCGAGCAGCAATGAACGGGGTTCACAGGATGACCGAAAGGACACAAGATCAGTTGGATAACAAAGCAAGCCTATCATGTAGGAACTGTCTTCCTTTGTGCAATCATGAGTCTAAATACAAAATCTAGAGTGAATCTGGCTCATGGTTCATGAGGAGATGAGGATTGCAGATGATTTTGAGCATTAGCGTTACAAATGCAAATAATGAGTTGTGAATGGTTTCCTTTTTTATATCAATACCAAATTCAATGTGGTTAATCTTAGTGATGTCCATGATAGCGATGACAAGTTTCAAGTTGATAGGCCACTGTGGAGTGGATTTACAGTGGTTTAAATGGACATGTAAAATCAGATTGTTGATTTGTCTGACTGGCTGAACAACACCTTATCATCTGAAGCTGTGGAATACCATCACCCAAGACCTGCCAAATCTCTACATTCATTTTTTGTTGTTTTTACAGCGTCTTTGAGATTCTCTTTGTAATGACAAGCGCAGTATAAAATACATCTATGATTATTATTGTGATGAGTCCAAAAACCAAATTTAGAGTTAATCTAACTTTTACTCAGATTTGTTAGGAATATTTTAAGCATTAGCGTTACATTGTCCAAAAAGTGAATCATTAATAGTTGCCTTATTTTTTAAGATATCAATGCCAAAGTTAACATGGTGTATCGTGGTAATGTCTTTGATACCCTAAACCGTTTCAAGTTGATAGGCCATTGTGAAGTGGTTTTTCAAAGGGTTTAAATGGACACATAAAATCAGATTTCCTGACTTATACATTTCTCAGCCATCTCTAAACCAATCCCTTATCTTTTCTCAAACTAAATTAAGAAATATACCAAGGGCCTACGTACTGAATGTGTTGTTATTGGGAAAGGTTTTCAAAAAAGAAGGCACATTTGTTCAGCATGAGTAAAGACATGTACATACAAAGTTTCAAGTCTCTGTCAAACGGGGCGGTGGATATGTGAGAATGGTTTTTAAGTGAGAATGCTTATAACAGTGCCCCCTGTAGGCCAATCGGTGCAATTCTATTAGACCAAGTTCTCATGGACTCTAGTTTCTGTCTGCCAATTAGAAAAAAGTTAGCAATCTATGCTTGAGTTTTTTTTACCATGTCAAGGGAAAAAAGTGAACCCCCCCAATGAGGAGTTGCATTGTGGGATTGATGGTGTCTGTGTTGATGACTCATTAGTTCGGGTTAGGCTATCCATGTATTGGTGATGTAAAACTAGGGCAATTCCACAGTAAAGGAATCATTCCAGGGTTCTTCTTTATTTTCACTATTTTCTACATTATAGAATAATAGTGAAGACATAGAAACTATGAAATAACACATGGAATAATGTAGTAACCAAAAAAGTGTTAAACAAATCAAAATATATTTGAGATTTGAGATTCTTCAAAATTAGCCACCCTTTGCCTTGATGACAGCTTTGCACACTCTTGCCATTCTCTCAACCAGCTTCATGAGTTAGTCACCTGGAATCCATTTCAATTAACAGGTGTGCCTTGTTAATTTGTGGAATTTCTTTCGTTCTTAATGCGTTTGAGCCAATCAGTAGTGTTGACAAGGTAGGGGTGGTATACAGAAGATAGCCCTATTGGGTAAAATACCAAGTCCATATTATGTCAAGAATGGCTCAAATAAGCAAAGAGAAACAACAGTCCATCATTACTTTAAGACATGAAGGTCAGTAAATACATCAAATATCAATAACTTTAAAGTTTCTTCAAGTGCAGTCGCAGAAACTATCAAGCGCTATGATGAAACTGGCTCTCATGAGGACCGCCACAGGAAAGGAAGACCCAGAGTTACCTCTGCTGCAGAGGATAAGTTAGAGTTACCAGCCTCAGAAATCGCAGCCCAAATAAATGCTTCACAGAGTTCAAGTAACAGACATCTCAACATCAAACTGTTCAGAGCAGACTGCGTGAATCAGGCCTTCATGGTCGAATTGCTGCAAAGACACCACTACTAAAGGACACCAATAATAAGAAGAGACTTGCTTGGGCCAAGAAACAAAAACAATGGACATTTAACCGGTGGAAATCTGTCCTTTGGTATGATGAGTCCAAATTTGAGATTTTTGGTTCCAAGCGCTGTGTCTTTGTGAGACGCGGAGTAGGTGAACAGATGACCTCCGCATGTGTGGTTCCCACCGTGAAGCATGGAGGAGGAGAAGGTGTGATGGTGTGGGGGTGCTTTGCTGTTGAAACTGTCTGTGATTTATTTAGAATTCAAGGCATACTTAACCAGCATGGCTACCACTGCATTCTGCAGCGATACGCCATCCCATCTGGTTTGCACTTAGTAGAACTACCATTTGTTTTTCAACAGGACAATGCCCCAAAACACACTTCCAGGCTGTGTAAGGGCTATTTGACCAAGAAGGAGAGTGATGGATTGCTGCATCAGTTGACCTGGCCTCCACAATCACCCAACCTTTTGAGATGGTTTGGGATGAGTTGGACCACAGAGTGAAGGAAAAGCAGCCAACAAGTGCTCAGCATATGTGGGAAGTCCTTCAAGACTGTTGGAAAAGCATTCCAGGTGAAGCGGTTGAGATTGCCAAGAGTGTGAAAAGCTGTCATCAAGGCAAAGGGTGGCTACTTTGAAGAATATAAAATCTGAAATATATTTTGATTTGTTTAGCACTTTGTTTTGTTTACTACATGATTTCATCGTTTTGATGTCTTCACAATTATTCTACAATGGAGAAAATTGTTTAAAAAATAATAAAAAAAAAAACCCATGAATGAGTAGATGTGTCCAAACTTTTGACTGGTTCTTTATGTGAAACCAAAACCATTTTATTTCAAGTTTAAAAAAAACATAGAACTCTATGCCCAAGGACTACTTTTAACTATTTACGCAGATCATTTCACAAAAAAAAATAATGGAAGAACTGTGTAGATGCAAAGATTGTTAACAGAATTACAGTCAAATCTCCCTCAGTTTTGTTAAATACAGTGCTTTCAGAAAGTATTCACACCCCTTGACTTTTTAAAAACATTTTGTTGTGTTACATCCTGAATTTAAAATGATTGAATTGTTTTGTTTTTCTCACTCATCTACACAGATAAACGCATAACAACAACGTGAAAACATGGTTTTAGACATTTTTGCAAATTTATTGCAAATTAAATACAGAAATATCTAATTTACATAAGTATTATTTTTGTGACTGGCCTACTCACAATACCCTATAATGTCAAAGTGTAATTATTATTTCAAAATATTTACAAATGAATGAAAAATGAAGAATCTGAAATGTCTTCAACACCGTTGTTATGGCAAGCATAAATGGACTCACTCTGTGTGCAATAACGGTGTTTAACAAGATTTTTGAACGACTACCTCATTCATCTCTGTACGCCACACCTACAATTATCTGTAAGGTCCCTCAGTGCAGTAAATTTCAAACACAGATTCAACCTCAAAGATCAGGGAGGTTTTCCAATGTCTCGCAAAGAATGGCACCTATTGGTAGATGGGTAAAAATGAAAAAAAGCCGACATTGAATTCCCCTTTGAGCATGATGAAGTTATTAATTACACTTTGGATCGTGTATCAATACACCCAGTCACTATCACGACTTCCGCCGAAGTCGGGTCCTCTCCTTGTTTGGGCGGCGGTCAGCCTCGCCGGTCTTCTAGCCATCATCGATCCATTTGTTGTTTTGTCTTGTTTTTCCTCACACCTGGTTTCAATTCCCTCATTTACTTGTTGTGTATTTAACCCTCTGTTCCCCCCATGTCTTTGTGTGGGATTGTTTATTGTAAGCGCTTGTGCACATGTTGACTGGTGCGCGGCAGGTTTTGTACCCATGTCTTGTTACTCTTTATGCTGTTGGTTTTGCTATTAAACTGCTTCGGCTATTACTTAGTTCTGCTCTCCTGCGTCTGACTTCCCTGCCACCGGTTACGCACCCCTTACAGTCACTACTAAGATACAGGCATCCTTCCTAACTCAATTGAAGGAAGGAAACCTCTCAGGGATTTCACCATGAGGCCAATGGTGACTTTAAAACAGTTACAGAGTTTAATGGCTGTGATAGGAAAAAACTGAGGATGGCTCAACAACATTGTAGTTACTCCACAATACTAACCTGATTGACAAAGTGAAAATTAGGAAGTCTGTATGGAATAAAAATATTCCAAAACATGCATCCTGTTTGCAACAAGGCACTCAATTAATACCGCAGAAAATGTGGCAAAGCAATTAAGCTTTTTGTCCTGAATACAAAGTGTTATGTTTGGGGCAAATCCAATACAACACATTAGCTAAAGGGTAGAGCTGCCGCTTTCAAGGAGCGGGACTCTAACCCGGAAGCTTATAAGAAATCCCCCTATGCCCTCCGACGAACCATCAAACAGGTAAAGCATCAATACAGGACTAAGATGAAATCGTACTACACCGACTTTGACGCTCGTCGGATGTGGCAGGGCTTGCAAACCATTACAGACTACAAAGGGAAGCTGTAGTGGAGCAGGTTGAGCACTTCAAGTTCCTTGGCGTCTACATCACCAACAATCTAACATGGTCCAAGCACACCAAGACAGTCGTGAAGAGGGCACGACAAAACCTATTCCCCCTCAGGAGACTGAAAAGATTTGGCATGGGTCCTCAGATCCTCGAAAGGTTTTACAGCTGCACCATCGAGAGCATCCTGACCGGTTGCATCACTGCCTGGTATGGCAATTGCTCGGCCTCCGACCGCAAGGCACTTCAGAGGGTAGTGCGTACGGCCCAGTACATCACTGGGGCAAAGCTGCCTGCCATCCAGGACCTCTACACCAGGCGGTGTCAGAGGAAGGCCCTAAAAATTGTCAAAGACCCCAGCCACCCCAGTCATAGACTGTTCTCTCTACTACCGCATGGCAAGCGGTACCGGAGTGGCAAGTCTAGAACAAAAAGGCTTCTCAACAGTTTTTATCCCCAAGCCATAAGAATCCTGAACAGGTAACCAAATGGTTACCCGGACTATTTGCATTGTGTCCCCCCCCAACCCCTCTTTTACGCTGATGCTACTCCCTGTTTATCATATATGCATAGTCACTTTAACTATACATTCATGTACATACTACCTCAATTGGGCCGACCAACCAGTGCTCCCGCACATTGGCTAACCGGGCTATCTGCATTGTGTCCCACCACCCGCCAACCCCTCTTTTTTACACTACTGCTACTCTCTGTTCACCATATGCATAGTCACTTTAACCATACCTATATGTACATACTACCTCAATCAGCCTGACTAACCGGTGTCTGTATATAGCCTAGCTACTCTTATTTTCAAATGTCTTTTTACTGTTGTTTTATTTCTTTACTTACACACACACATATACCTTTTTTTCGCACTATTGGTTGGGGCCTGTAAGTAAGCATATCACTGTAAGATCTACACCCGTTGTATTCGGCGCACGTGACAAATAAACTTTGATTTGATTTGAAATGGCACCCTATTCCCTACATAGTGCACTACTTTTGACCCATTTGGGACGCAAACTGTGTGTAACTCACACATCCCACTGTGCTGCTGGATTCAGGAATGCATCATCAATGGAAACATTCTTGTGGGGAGTGTGAACGGTGGCTTCCACGGAGCCTAAATCTCTGAGTCACCGCGGCGAGCAGATGCGCACTGACACACGCACACACTCAAACACACACACTGGCGTAATTGATGCCCTCCACCCACTGTCCTTGACATGGCTACAAAAAGCAGGACTGAATAATTGCCTCCCCCTGTGGGTTGTGAGTAATGATGCATTTTCCCTCTAGTCTATACAGTAATTGTGTTTTGGGCCATGGTCAAAAGGAGTGCACTATGTAGGGAATAGGGTGCCATTTGGGATGCAGACTATGACTGTACTAGCTACCCACCTATATGGCCCTCCCCAAGGCAGATACAGTACAATAGACCAAATAGCTCTGTTCTTTTCTCCTTCTGTACGTCAGAGACCGAGCAATCAGCTAGAGGAAGTCCAGAGCCAGGGGTAGGACGATTGATGGCCTTGGACTGTATTCTCCACTTGCTCTCTCTGTCATCACCAGGATTCTTTTTTTATCAGGAGGGACACAGGTATTGTACCACGGGGTGCCTTGAAGCCACTCATGTGCATCTGAACAGGACTCAGAAAATTTGTGTTCAGAAAGCAGGTTCCAATCAGGCAGAAATACAAGGAAAGAACAGCATGGTATTGCAACCTTCAGAGTGGGATATACAATAGAAAATGCCAGGACACTTTCCCACTGTGGACATTAGGAGATGGAGGTATTGGAAGTATTTTTTTTTCTCCATTCACTGTGCTTGACTTAGCAATAGGTGCCGGTACTCATTTTGGGTGCCAGTACTGTTTTAAGCTATATTCACACTGCTTAAAATGGCCTGTTTCTGAGTGTGTACATGTAAGTCAGAAAATCTTTAATGATAAGAAGTAGAAATTCAGTATTGAGAAGTCATGATAAAAACAGATAAAAACAGGCAATGCAGTGCAATTGTGTTTTAGGTTATTTAATTTCATTTTCTATTACTTTTAGATTTGTATTTGTTTTATTATGTTATCTTGTACACTTATTTGTAATTAATTAGAGATGTTGTATTTTATAATTGGACTTTTGACCTATTTTGTTGAACAAAAAAAATATATACAATAAATGCAAATAAAAGCATTTTTATATAGTAAACACTTAGTCTTCTCTGTATTTCGTGAAATAATTAGCACCCCAGTAGTGTAGGGGTTCTATCCTACAATCGGTGGAAGGAGAAACCAACTTTTAGTGTTATGGAAGTGGCTAGTCTTCAGAGGTGTAAGGATAATTAGGAGTCTGAAACTTGGGTATTTGGTGCAGTGTTAGGTGCAGGAACTTTTATGCTAATATTCTATAAGAGGTGCAGGAACTCAAGTAGTAGATCATTTAAGGTACTGGAACGCACTACCGGTGTGCTCCAGCCCAAGTCGAGCAGCATTGGTGGGAAAAGTACTGAACTGTCATACTTGAGTAAAAGTAAAGATATCGTATTAGAAAATGACTCAGAATTGAAAGTCTCCGAGTAAAATACGACTTGAGTATTTGGTTTTAAATATACTTAAGTATCACAAGTAAATGGAATTTCTAAAATGTACTTACAGTTGAAGTCAGAAGTTTACATACGCCTTAGCCAAATACATTTAAACTCAGTTTTTCACAATTCCTGACATTTAATCCTAGTAAAAATTCCCTGTCTTAGGTCAGTTAGGATCACCGCTTTATTTTAAGAATGTGAAATGTCAGAGTAAGAGTAGAGAGAATTATTTATTTCAGTTTTTTATTTATTTCATCACATTCCCAGTGGGTCAGAAGTTTACATACACTCAATTAGTATTTGGTAGCATTGCCTTTAAATTGTTTAACTTGGGTCAAACGTTTCAGGTAGCCTTCCACAAGCTTCCCACAATAAGTGGCAGAGCTGGTGTAACTGAGTCGGGTTTGTAGGCCTCCTTGCTCGCACATGCTTTTTCAGTTTTGCCCACAAATGTTCTATAGGATTGAGGTCAGGGCTTTGTGATGGCCACTCCAATACCTTGACTTTGATGTCCTTATGCCATTATGCCATAACTTTGGAAGTATGCTTGGGGTCACTGTCCATTTGGAAGACCCATTTGCGACCAAGTTTTAACTTCCTGATTGATGTCTTGAGATGTTGCTTCAATATATCCACATAATTTTCCCCTCTCATGATGCCATCTATTTTGTGAAGTGCACCAGTCCCTCCTGCAGCAAAGCACCCCCACAACATTATGCTTTTTTTCTGAGGTTTCTTTTGATTTTCCCATGATGTCAAGCAAAGAGGCACTGAGTTTGAAGGTAGGCCTTGAAATACATCCACAGGTACACCTCCAAATTACTCAAATTATGTCAATTAGCCTATCAGAAGCTTCTAAAGCCATGACATAATTTTCTGGAATTGAGAAGCCTTTTTGAGAAGCCTTTTTGTCCTTGACTTGGCACTTCGGTACCGCTTGCCATGCGATAGTAGAGAGAACAGTCTATGACTGAAGTGGCTGAGGTCAATTTTTAGGGCCTTCCTCTGACACCGCCTGGTGTAGAGGTCCTGGATGGCAGGCAGCTTAGCCCCAGTGATGTACTGGGCCGTATGCACTACCCTCTGTAGTGCCTTGCGGTCAGAGGCCGAGCAATTTCCGTACCAGGCAGTGAAGCAACCTGTCAGGATGCTCTCAATGTTGTAGCTATAGAACCTTTTGAGGATCTCAGGACCCATGCCAAATCTTTTTAGTTTCCTGAGGGGGAATAGGCTTTGTCGTGCCCTCTTCACGACTGTCTTGGTGTGTTTGGACCATTCTAGTTTGTTGTTGATGTGGACACCAAGAAACTTGAAGCTCTCAACCTGCTCCACTACAGCCCCGTCGATGAGAATTGGGGCGTGCTCAGTCCTCCTTTTCCTGTAGTCCACAATTATCTCCTTAGTCTTGGTTACTTTGAGGGATAGGTTGTTATTCTGGCACCACCCGGCCAGGTCTCTGACCTCCTCCCTATAGGTTGTCTCGTCGTTGACGGTGATCAGGCCTACCACTGTTGTGTCGTCTGCAAACTTAATGATGGTGTTGGAGTCGTACCTGGCCATGCAGTCGTGGGTGAACAGGGAGTACAGGAGGAGACTGAGCATGCACCCCTAGGGAGCTCCAGTGTTGAGGATAAAAGTTAGCTGTTCTCTGTCAACTTAAGATATAAATAAGCAATATATCAAAGGCATAGAAGGCCAGGGGTAAAAGTCTCATCGCTGATTTCCAACGCTGGCACCCCGGTCAACCAGGTATGCGCCCAGGTAGGAGACCAGGTGGCACCCCTAGAGTGGGGGTAGTCACACCTTGATCTGTTTCACCGGTCTTTATGCTTGTCTACACCCCTCTCCAGGTGTCGCCCATCTTCCCCATTATCCCCAGTGTATTTATACCTGTGTTCTCTGTTTGTCTGTTTCCATTTCGTTTTGTTCGTCAAGCCTACCAGCGGTTTTCCCCTTGCTCCTGTCTGTTTCTAGTTCCTGTTTTCTAGTTTTCCCGTTTTTGACCATTATGCTTGCCCTGAGTCTGCCTGCCATTCTGTACCTTTTAGACTCTGATCTGAATTACTGACCTCAACCTGCCCTTGACCTGTCGTTTTGCCTGCCTCCTGTTCTAGTTATAAACATGTGTTATTTTGACAAACTCTGCATCTGGGTCTTCCCTAAAACGTGATAATAACCTAGGCCTACTCTAAGCCACTATGAGCTTAGCGCTGCTTATGTTAAAATATAATGCATGTTAAAAGTGATATGACAAATCTTTACCCGGCCTAGGCTACTAGCCCATAGACATCATATATGAAATTGGGATTATATTTGTAATTCTATGATTACACACCTAGACTATAAAAAAAAGTTGCGAACTTGGATGTCCAGTACGTTAAGAAATTAAATCTACTTTCACCCCCGCATAAGGCCACAAACTAACGTACATGCACACAAACACACATTTCAATGAAGGAGTTCACACTGTGTGTAGAGCACCCTCCTGAAAATATATCCCACAAATGCCAGTATTACACACCTTGATCTGGCTTCTCATCAGTTTTTACCCCCAAGCCATATCAAATGGCTACCCGGACTATTTGCATTGTGTGCCCCCCCCCCCCCCCCCCCCCAACCCCTCTTTTTACTGTGCTGCTACTCTCTGTTTATCATATATGCCTATACTTTACCTATACATTCATGTACATACTACCTCAATTGGGCCGACCAACCAGTGTTCCCGCACATTGGCTAAACGGGCTATCTACATTGTGTCCCACCACCCGCCAACCCCTCTTTTACGCTACTGCTACTCTCTGTTCACCATATGCATAGTCACTTTAACCATATCTACATGTACAAACTACCTCAATCAGCCTGACCAACCAGTGTCTGTATGTAGCCTCGCTACCTTTATAGCCTCGCTTCTGTATATAGTCTGTCTTTTTACTGTTGTTTTATTTCTTTACTTACCTATTGTTCCCCTAATACCTTTTTTGCACTATTGGTTAGAGCCTGTAAGAAAGCATTTCACTGTAAGGTCTACACCTGTTGTATTGGGCGCACGTGACAAATAAACTTTGATTTGATTTGTACACACCTTCCAGAGATGTGTTTTTAACATACAATATGATATTGGAAATTGATTTCCAATTAGATAGCTTTGACATGGCGAACGGCAACTGTCACCTTCCAGTCTGCAACCAACTGGATATATTGCCTATCCTTCCATGGGGCGGCAGGTAGCCAACGGGCGGCAGGTAGCCAACGGGCGGCAGGTAGCCAACGGGCGGCAGGTAGCCAACGGGCGGCAGGTAGCCTAGGGGCGGCAGGTAGCCAACGGGCGGCAGGTAGCCAACGGGCGGCAGGTAGCCAACGGGCGGCAGGTAGCCAACGGGCGGCAGGTAGCCTAGGGGTGGCAGGTAGCCTAGGGGCGGCAGGTAGCCTAGTGGTTAGAGCATCGGACCAGTAACTGAAAGGTTGCTTGATCGAATCCCCGAGCTGACAAGGTAAAAATCTGTCATTCTGCCCCTGAACAAGGCAGTTAACCCACTGTTTCTAGGCCGTCATTGTAAATAAGAATGTGTTCTTAACTGACTTTCCTAGTTAAATAAAGGTTAAATAAATAAATACAATTAAAAAAAACCTTGTCAAAAAGGTTCTGATGAGGCTTGAGCAAGACTGTGTAAATTAAGTGATGAATGAAGAGAGGAGAAGGTCTTCATGTAGTCTAGGTCAATAATGTAGCACATAATTGTCGGATCTTATGAATCTCCATTCTCTCCATCCCCTCTCATCTCACTCAATAGGGATGTGCTGCATCCACACTCATACGCTTGTGCCATATGATAACTTTATTGTCCATTTACATAGAAATGCGTTTTGTGAGGTCATCAATAGGGATCCACCGATATGAAAAATTGGGCCGATATCGATATCCAATATTTTCCTTGCCATAAAACCCGATACCGATATGTATTTATTTATTTAAAATTTGTAGTGGCCTTTTAAGCATTCTAGTTAAATAGTTGAAACACACACTGACCAAACATTTATTTTGTTGGCATTTCCTTATGTCAACATTACCAGTAAAACATAACCAAAACCTATTTCTTTCACTTGCTGTGTTGTTTTGTTGTTCATTTGTTCAGTCATTTCATTCTCAACCAGGATTTCATCATACATGTCAAGCAGTGAAGTTTCAGCTGTCTGTCTGTCCGTGGCCTCTTCTGTCGTGGGTCCTCTTACTCGGTTTGCACTGTCACTGTGTCCGTTTCCATCTTGTCCAGCTGTGTCTAACATTTCACGTAAACCCTGTTTCTTGTCTGCATCGACGTAGCGGCCCTTGTACCTACCCTCGTGCATGGTTGCGACACAGTAAATAGTCTCAGAGAGAATGCCACCGAATCGCTTGTTCACAGCCTCTAGTAGTGTACTTTTGCAACTTTTACAACCCCACGGTCTGTGTCGGTAATTTGGTTGATCAGGCGTTTCAATGCCATGACAGAGGGTATCACGTCTGCTGCAGACGCAGTTGATGAGCATATTTCTCAAGCCAGTTGTTCGAATGGAGCTTGGAGTGTGTTCATGTTTACAAGTTTCAAACATGTTCTCAAATGCCATTGAAATGGCAGCAGCGGTATGAGAACCAGCACATTCTTGAGCATGCAATAAGGCTTTCCTCAGTGCGAAATCCTCGTCAACCCACTGTGCTGTCAGACTCTGCATACTCATGGGTCTGACATCGCTGGTCCAAATGTCAGTCGTGAAGCTAATAGCAGTGACAAGTAGCTCATGGATGTGCGTTTCAACAATACTGTGTAACTCCGGTAGGGCAACATCTGAAAAATAGTGCCTGCTTGGTAGTGTGTACCGGGGCTCGAGGTGTTCGACCAGTCGGCGAAAGCCAACATCATCCATGACAGAGAACGGTTGATTGTCAAGGGCAATGAATTCCATTATCTTGGCTTTAATGGATTTCGCCTTTGAGTTGTCTCGCTGAAATGTTCTTACTCTTTCAAATGACTGCTCGACTTCAACTTGTTAAGTTGTTGGAAGTGTGCGCTTAGTTTTTTTCTGCTTTTGTTCTAAGTAGTCGCTAAACGTCTGGGGGTGATGCACTTTCAAATGAGTAGTTAGGTTTGTGGATTTCACTTTCTCCCGTCCTCGGGAAATAATAGCAGCACAAATGTTGCAGATGGCCTTTTTGTTATCTTCCTTTGAAACTTCAAAATAGATCCACACAGCAGACATTGTGGGCTAGGTTAGGCTATATTTTTCGTGGTGTCATTATGTCATATACCTGCATTATATAGGTATGCAGGTCAGCTTTGACATCGGTTTTGCACATTGGCGTTAAACTGGACATCGGGCCGATGCCGATGTTGGTATTTTTAGCTAGTATCATCCGATTCCATGCATCCCTAGTCATCAATACACAACAGTACAACATAACACAATACAAAACCACTGGAACATTTAATGTAGAAAGTTTTGATAGACACAGTTATGGACCGTCTCCACCACTTCTCTCTCTAAACCCCCTCTACCTCCTCCCCTGTGCAGGGTTGTCCCTGCCCCGGCCTCCCGAGTGCCCCCCTGCAGCAGTACCCTGTGGCGTTGGCAAGGCCAGGAGAGATGGGGCGCAAGCTGGACCTGTCGGGCTTGACGGGCAATGAGGCAGATCACGTGCTGAAGGTGGTGCAGAGGGACATGAAGCTGAGGAAGAAGGAGGAGGACAGGCTCAGGTGAGCTGGGGAACTGTGGGGATTGATGTGAGGTCGGGAATGCAGGATGGGCCCCCCCATTGTGTTAAAAGAGGGATTTGCTGTTCAGATATTTGAGAAAATGTACGATATTTGGTAACATTTTACTCCTGTGTAAACCAATTTACCACTTAAAACACGAGTTGTAAATTAACAAAAATGTGGTGCCCCCAGGACTCTACCTGGTATACGAACCCCTTTAATACACACATTTTTGCTGATAGCTGTGCTATCCTAATCTGTGACATACCTGCCTGACTTTTTCTGAGTTTGGGGAGAGATAGTTGTGCTGATGCTGCTGGATGTAAAGAGGGAATCAGTTGTGACTGTCTCTTACGCCTAGCCAGACTGTGTGGATGTCAGATACTGTAGGGGTCTCGGGGTCAGGTCTCAGAGTGCCTCAGAATGCTGTTCTTCTTCACACACCCCTGAGAGACAGTTCCTTCTGTCAGATGCGACAGGCTTCCCCCCTCTCCTCCTTCTCCTCTGTCCCTCTCTTCACATTTCCTCCCGACCTCCATCCCTCACCCTCTGACAGGCTGTAACTACAACAGGGGCGTATTCATTCCGGAAATCGTTTACCGTTTTTAAGAACCAAACGGTAGAAAACAGAGCAAACCAACAGTTTTCCAATGGAAAAAATTCAGGTAGGTCCCGCCCCGTTTCGTTCCGTTTGCTTCCGTTTAATAAACGACAGAGTCGGCGTGATGAATACATCCCAGTCTTACTCCCTCTCCTCCTTCCCCCCCCCTCCCCTCCATCTCTCCCGCTCTCTCTGTGTGACAGGCTGCAGCTAGGGGATACAGTGTTGTGATGTTGACAGTCTCCTGTGGGGAACTGTCATCAAACGTATTGGCAGATCAGACCGTCTGGTTTGTGATGCATCAGCAAGCCTATGTTGCGATGATCCCGGTGGATGCCTCGAGCCATTCAGAAATGATTATACAAATCTATCAAACTGAATATGGAAATATGTGTACATATTTGAGGGTTGTCAAGTTTCACTTCCTACAGAATTTTTTTTTGTGGATAAGTATTATGCTCCCCTGTCCCAACGTTTGATCAAGAGCCCAATAGTGTTTTTCCACTGTAGCTTTTTACACTTCTTGGCAGTTTTATCTTAAAGGCCTATCATACTACAGAACACCACAGGGATGACCTGCCATGGGATGATTTGTATTGGAATTATTTCAGTCGGTTATACAATAACATTATTATATCTTGCGATGCCAGACTCTGTAATCTCACATTCACTCTGCTTACGAGGGTAGGGCTGAATCAAGGATGCATTATTATTGACCAGACAGCAGGCAGCAGAGGTTTTGAGCCTCGTCTAATCAAGACTGGGCTACAGCTGGCTCGCTTCTCCGTGAATTACTGTGAAATACAATATTTTCTCTCTCGCAAGCTCTTTCAAATGATCAAAAACAAAGAAGCCTTTGAAAAACACGATGTCGAGCCAATATTGGTGTTTCTCCCCATTTTAAAAACTAAATGGATGTAAGGGTGGGAAAACATGCACATGTTCATTGGCAATACAGGGGCTCATGAAATAAATAATCAAGGTAACTTTGCTGGACACGCAATCTGGAGCAAAGTGTTTTGAAAGACCGTGTAACTGTCTTGAATATACTAGAAGCCCACTGACAACAAATTGAGAAACGTCCTTTGTTTTCTTTGTTCGATTTGGTGTCTCTATTGTTCCAAAAAGTAATTACGTTTAGTTTCTCTGTAGACTCTCTCTCTGTTTCATAACAGAATCAACGGTGTGCAATAATCTTTGCTCTTGAGAAATCGATAGTTCCCAGTCGAGGGCTCTCTGAGCAGTGCTGAACACCCGCTCAAATTCAGTCACACGTCTATCACACTCCTGCGGTTGAGGTTGGTTTGAGTGCAGGGAATGCTGGGAGCTCCATACAGTTAGGTTCAAGTGCACAATAATGTCTTAATGGCAGTGATTTCATTCTCAGGGGTCCACTTCTTTGGCACCATGATTGAGGCCAATGCATCTCAAGAAGCAGACCACATGCACAGTCAATCACACAGACTGGGACAAGTGTGTTCTCTCATTTCATGCCTGTTTTACATTATGAATGATTCTGATTCGACTTGGATTTTCAAACCCAAGCCGAAAATGGTGTGGTAATCTGTGTGACAATCATCCAGAGATGTCTATGCTGTATTAGAATCACAACGACAGTTCATAGAAATATGGTTTTGTGTGTCTGCTAGTATAAATGTACAGTGCATTTGGAAAGTATTCAGACCCTTTGAATTTTTCCACATTTTGTTACAGCCTTATTCTAAAATTATGAATAAATCTTTATTAAATCCAATCTACACACAATTCCCCATAATGACAGTGAAAACATTTGTATTGAATTTTTTTTTGATATATTTAAAATTAGAAATACCGTCTTTACATAAGTATTCAGAGCCTCAATTGAGCTCAGGTGCATCCCGTTTCCATTGATCATCCTTGAGCTGTTTCTATAACTTGATTGGAGTCTACCTGTGGTAAATTCTATTGATTGGACATGATTTGGAAAGGCGCACACCTGTCTATATAAGGTCCCACATTTGACAGTGCATGTCAGAGCAAAAATTAAGCCATGAAGTCGAAGGAATTGTTCGTAGAGCTCCTAGACAGGATCGTGTTGAGGCACAGATCTGGGGAAGGGTACCAAAACATTTTTGCAGCATTGAAGGTCCCCAAGAACACAGTGGCCTCCATTCTTAAATGGAAGAAGTTTAGAACCACCAATACCTTTCCTAGAGCTGGCCGCTCGGCCAGACAGAGCAATCAGGGGAGAAGGGCCTTGATCAAGGAGGTGATCAAGAACCTGATGGTCACTCTGACAGAGCTCCAGAATTCCTCTGTGGAGATGGGAGAACCTTCCAGAAGGACAACCATCTCTGCAGCACTCCACCAATCAGGCCTTTATGGTAGAGTGGCCAGACGGAAGCCACTCCTCAGTAAAAGGTACATGACAGCCCGCTTGGAGTTTGCCAAAATGCACCTAAAAGACTTTCAGACCATGAGAAACATGATTCTCTGATCTGATGAAACCAAGATTGAACTCTTTGGCCTGAATCCCAAGTGTCACATCTGGAGGAAACTTGGCACCATCCCTTCGGTGAAGCATGGTGGTGGCAGTATCATGCTGTGGGGATGTTTTTCAACGGCAGGGACGGGGAGACTAGTCAATCAAGGGAAAGATGAACGGAGCAAAGTACAGAGAGATTCTTGATGAAAACCTGTTCCAGAGCGCTCAGGATCTCAGACTGGGGCGAAGGATCAACTTCCAGCAGGACAACGACCCTAAGCACACAGCCAAGACAATGCAGGAGTGGCTTCGGGACAAGTCTCTGATTGTCCTTGAGTTGCCCAGCCAGAGCCCGGACTTGAATTTCTGGAGAGACCTGAAAATAACTCTGCAACGGTGCTCCCCATCCAGCTTGAGAGGATCTACAGAGAAGAATGGGAGAAACTCCCCAAATACAGGTGTGCCAAGCTTGTAGCGTCATACCCAAGAAGACTTGAGGCTGTAATCGCTGCAGAAGGTGCTTCAATGAAGTACTGAGTAAAGGGTCTGAATACTTATGTAAATGTGATATTTCAGTTTTTTATTTTTCACAAATATGCAAACATTTCTCAACCTGTTTTTGCTTGGTCGTAATGGACTATTGTGTGTAGATTGGTTGAGGGATTTAAAAATATATATTTTAGAATAAGGCTGTAATGTAACAAAGTGGAAAAAGTCAAGGGGTCTGAAAACCTTCCGAATGCACTTTCCGAATGTGTGTGTGTGCGCTAATAAAAATATGGTTGTGTGTGTGTGTGTTTACGCTTTCATTCAACCGGCATTGATATATTTGTGCCGGGCACCTGCTTGATAAGAAGGATCAACCCAGAATTACACATTTCACAATGTTCCAAGTGACTAGGTTATAACACCAGAAAACAAAGCCTGTTGTTTTCCTTTTGATATGAAACACAGTCGTAAGAAAAGTACTGTTGTGAACATTACATTAATAATAACAAAGCCATTGTACCTATGAAAACAGTAGCAGATGGTATTCGGTTGTTTCAGGGTGTCTTCCCCCAAACAAACGAGGGCGAAACCCCCCAGGGGTTTTGCCCTCCATGCGTGGCTGACGTTGGTTTCTTCTTTTTTAAATGACGCCAGCCCGTCTGAGTTATAAAGTGTCCCATGAATCCTTCACAAGGCTAATTAACAAGTGTCAGCTGGCACTTTGAATGCTCCATTTTTTATTTCCCTCGTGTTGTCTACTAAGAAATGTTTAGAAACTTAATTGATATTACCTTCTGTCAGATAAGTACTGGCCTGTCAGAAAAATGTAAATATTCAAATGATGTGCATGTAATCAAACCTGGCTACAATCTCAGCTTTCCTGGACGAATGAAGTCCTGCAATATAAGTCCCGGGTTGACCTCAACAGTGAAATTAATTGACTTCTTAAACGTGCTACGTGTTCCTACTACTACTGCTGAAGCTGAGTTCTCTCACTGATTGTAATGCCAATGAGTTAAATTGTTTAGAATGGATTGCTACTGTATGTCAACATTGTTAAATATTGGAATGCTGAGTCCTACAGTATAGTTCCGTTGAAAATGCTTGATCAAACAGCACGATGAGCCGTTGCATCATGATGTGTTCCATTCTCTGATTGAGTGTGATCATTTTTGACCCAATTATGATGTACAGTCACAGCATTAGCTGTCCAACCTCTGGCCTGTTTCCACCTGTCACTGTAGCCAGCCTGCTGGAGTGTGTCTCATTAAACCAGCACGGGGAACAGAGTCTCAGCCCCAGAGCTCAGTCAGAGATGGATTGCTTAATAAACAGCACTATGACTCCCAAGGGCCAGGAGGAATGATCAAAACGACTATCCATCCACCACTCTTTGTTTCCAAGCTTCTGCCCAGATTGTTCCCTCTTCTTTGCTTCTGCCTGCGGTAGCAGTAATTACTTCTGGAGATACAGGAGATTGAGCCATTAAAGGACTTTGCCTTTTCCTGACATGATAATGCCAATTACTCTCCCCATGCTCCGCCTTTACCCAGCTCCGAGACAATGCTATTAATGAGCCTTGACAAGTCTGTCTTTACTGCCGTCGACGAAAGTCAAGTGTCTGCATTTTACAATCCTGTCTGTGTGAAGCTTGTGGTCCATGCAAGGTAAAAAATAGCATTATAATTTAACGATGTCTGGTGGCTAATTTGCTATTCCTTTGTCCCGTGTAGACCGATACCTTTCCTCTCTCCTCTCTCAACTAAATTCAAGGGGCTTTATTGGCGTGGGAAACGTATGTTTACATTGCAATAGCAAGTGAAATAGATAATAAACAAAAGTGAAATAGACAATAGAAAATGACATTACACTCACATTACACTCACAAAAGTTCCAAAATAATAAATATATTTCAAATGTCATATGTCTATATACAGTGTTGTAATGATGTGCAAATAGTTAAAGTAAAAAAGGGAATATAGAATAACATATGTGTTGTATTTACAATGGTGTTTGTTCTTCACTGGTTGCCCTTTTCCTGTGGCAACAGGTCACAAATCTTGCTGCTGTGATTGCACACTGTGGTATTTCACCCAATAGATATGGGAGTTTATCAAAATTGGATTTGTGTTGAAATTATTTGTGGGTCTGTGGAATCTGGGGGAAATATGTGTCTCTAATATGGTCATACATTTGGCAGGAGGTTAGGAAGTGCAGCTCAGTTTCCACCTCATTTTGTTGGCAGTGTGCACATAGCCTTCAATTGAGAGCCAGGTCTGCCTACGGCGGCCTTTCTTGATTTCAAGGCTATTCTCACTGAGTCTGTACATAGTCAAAGCTTTCCTTAATTTTGGGTCAGTCACAGTAGTCAGGTATTCTGCCACTGTGTACTCTCTGTTTAGGGACAAATAGCATTCTAGTTTGCTCTGTTTTTTCTGGTAAAATCTTTCCAATATGTCAAGTAATTATCTTTTTGTTTTCTCATGATTTGGTTGGGTCTAATTGTGTTGCTGTCCTAGGGCTCTGTTTGTGATCCGAGCCCCAGGACCAGCTTGCTTAAAGGACTCTTCTTCATCTCTCTGTAAGTGACGGCTTTGTTATGGAAGGTTTGTCTCTGTCTCTGTCTCTGTCTGTCTCTTTCTTTCTTTCGGGTTGTTGGTTGTATCACCTGCCAATATTTATTATGACATGGTACAGACATGGTCAAATCAATTCAATACACAATTAATAAAAATATATAAATTCAAAATAAATATTGAAATGCAGAGCTCTAGGCAGAGTCGAGTCTGGGTAGTTCCATATTTTTTCCAATTTCCCAGTTTTTATAAAAAATGCATATCCTTCCCCAGATATATGCCTCGTCACATTTCTATCACGGAGATCTACGGACAGTTCCTTGGACTTGATGGTATAGTTTCTGCTCTGACATGCACTGTCAACTGTGGGACCTTATATAGACAGGTGTGGTTCTTCATAAATCATGTCCAAACAATTGAATTGGCCACATGTGGACTCCAATCAAGTTGTAGTGCCATCTCAAGGATGGTCAAAGGAAATTGAATGCACCTGAGCTCATTTTGGAGTGTCATAGCAAAGGTGTGTAAATACTTATGTAAATTAGTTATCTCTGTATTTCATTTTCACTTCATTTGCCAACATTTCAAAAAACATGTTTTGACATTGTCATTATGAGAAGAAAAAAATATTGATTAAATGTTGAATTCAGGCTGTAACACAACAAATGTGGAATACGTCAAGAGGTATGAATATTCTGAAGGCACTGTATTTTAGAGTGAGATATGTCAAGAAACCAGTATAGAAATACATGTGGTGTGTGTGTGTATAAGCAGTGTAACTAAAATGCAATGTACAGTAGTAGAAATAATAGAATGAGCTATGTTAAGAATAGAGTGTTTAAATACACATTACAAAACCCCATGGCAAAATGGATCGGATTTCAGGAATTAAGCTTTCGAAACAGATTCCAAAATATGTATGTATGTGAATGGTGTGTATAGACAGTATGTGAATAGAAAATGTGTATACAGCAGTAGTTATATAGGGTGAGCCATGACTAGAATACAGTATATACATATAAAGTGGTTAAAACAGTATGTAAACATTATTAAAGTGACCAGTCTTAAATTACTCTATGTACATGGGGCAGCAGTCTTTAAGGTGCAGGATAGGGTACCGGGTGGTAGCCAGCTAGTGACAGTGTTTAAGGTTCAGGACAGGGTACTGGGCGGAGGCCGGCTCGGGATGACTGTTTAATAGTCTGATGGCCTGGAGATAGAAGCTGTTGATCAGTCTCTCGGTCCAAGTTTTGGGCTGACCGCACCACCCTCTGGAGAGCCCTGCGGTTGTGGGCGGTGCAGTTGCTGTATAAGGTGGTGATACAGCCCGACAGAATGCTCTCAGTGGTGCATCTGTAGAAGTTTGGGAGGTTCTTATGGGCCAAGCCACATTTCTTCAGCCTCCTGAGGTTGAAGAGGCTCTGTTGCGCCTTCTTCACCATGCTGTCGGTGTGAAGGGGACCATTTCATGACCTCAGTGATGTGCTGTGTTTGAGTTGGAGACGTGCCTGGCCACTCACTCGTGGTTGAACAGGGCGAACAGGTGGGGGCTGAGCACACACCCCTGTGGGGCACCAGTGGTGAGGATCACCACCTAGGTTCGGCCCATCTAGGACCCAGTTTCACAGGGAAGGGTTCAGACTCAGGTCCCAAAGCTTAGTGATGAGCTTAGAGGGCACTATGGTGTTGAAGACTGAGCTGTAGTCAATGAACAGCATTCTTAAATAGGTATTCCTCTTGTCCAGGTGGGATAGGACAGTGTGCAGTGCAATGGCGATTGTGTTTTCCGTGGATCTGTTGGGTTGGTATGCAAATTGTAATGGGTCTAGGGTGTCTGGTAAAGTGGAGGTGATATTATCCTTAACTAGACTCTCAAGGCACTTCATGATGATATACACTACCGTTCAAACGTTTGGGGTCATTTAGAAATGTCCTTGTTTCTGAAAGAAAACCCCTTTTTTTGTCCATTTAAAATAACATCAAATTGATCAGAAATACAGTGTAGACATTGTTAATGTTGTAAATGACTATTGTAGCTGGAAACGGCAGAGTTGTTATGAAATATCTACATAGGCATACAGAGGCCCATTATCAGCAACCATCACTCCTGTGTTCCAATGGCACGTTGTGTTATTTAATCCAAGTTTATCATTTTAAAAGGCTAATTGATCGTTAGAAAACCCTTTTGCAATTATGCACAGCTGAAAACTGTTCTGATTAAAGAAGCAATACAACTGGCCTTTTTTAGCCTAGTTGAGTATCTGGAGCATCAGCATTTGTAGGTTCGATTACAGGCTCAAAATGGCCAAAAACAAAGACCTTTCTTCTGAAACTTGTCAGTCTATTCTTGCTCTGAGAATTGAAGGCTATTTCATGCGAAAAATTGCCAAGAAACTGAAGCTCTCGTACAACGCTGTGTACTACTACCTTCACAGAACAACGCAAACTGTTTTCAGCTGTGCTAACATAATTGCAAAAGAGTTTTCTAATGATCAATTAGTCTTTTAAAATGATAAACTTGGATTAGCTAACACAACGTGGCATTGGAACACAGGAGTGATGGTTGCTGATAATGGGCCTGTGTAGATATTCCATAAAAAATTGTCAGTTTCCAGCTACAATAGTCATTTACATTAACAATTTCTACACTGTATTTCTGATCAATTTGATGTTATTTTAATGGACAAAAAATGTGCTTTCCTTTCAAAAACAAGGACATTTCTAAGGGACCCCAAACTTTTGAACGGTAGTGTAAGTGCATTCAACGGAGTGATAATCATTTAGTTCAGTTACCTTCGCCTTCTTGGGTACAGGAACAATTGTCGACAACTTGAAGCAAGTGGGGACAACAGACTGAGATAGGGAGCGATGGAATATGTCTGTAAACACTTAGCCAGCTGGTCTGCACATGCTTGGAAGATGCGGCTTGCGAGGGTTAACGCGCTTCAATGTCTTACGGCCGCGGAGATTGGGAGCATTTAGTCCTCGTGAGCGGTGGGGGCCCACAACATTGCTGGCATACCCTTTCGTCTGGAGTCGCTGCCACATGCATCTTGTTTCTGAGCCGTTGACTTCACTTTAGTCCTATACTGTCGTTTTTTGCCTCTTGCCCTACGAAGGTCATAGCTGGTCTGTTTGTACACGTCCATGTTCTCAGTTACATTGCCGTGGTTAAATGCGCTTTCAATTTTGTGCGAATACTGCTCATCTATCTGCGTTTTTTTGGTTTGGATAAGTTCTAATCATCACAGTATGAACAGTGTAAACGGTGTAAACGGCAATACTATTCCAAGAGACGTCCCAGAACAGTTCCCAGTCCGCGTGAGCAGTCTCAAAGCGTAGATTCCGATTGGTCAGACCAACGTTGAACAGTCCTTACCACGGGTGATTCCTGCTTAAGTTTCTGTCTATAGGTGGGGAGGATTTGCCAAAGGGAGAGGGCCTTGTAACCGTCCCGGAAGGGAGAGTAACAATGGTCACCGTGTTCTCTCCACGTGTAGCACAGGAGATGTGTTGATTGAATTTCGGAGGCGTTTTCCTCAGATTTCCTTTGTTAAAGTCCCCAGCTACAATAAATGCAGCCTCAGGATATGCGGTTTCCAGTTTCAAGTCCAATGTAATTCCTTGAGAGCTGTTGGGATGTCGGCTTGGGTGGGAATATACACAGCAGTGACAACCAAATGAAAATTTTCTCGGAAAGGTAATTCGGACAAGTACCCCACTTCTCCTCCCTCTTCTCCGCCGTCAATGTTTTGTTGTAGAACCTGGGATGAATGGGACTGCCTCAGGAAGTCCATACCAAGGGTCCAGGTCAGAAGTCACATTTCTGGTCAAATCTCTTCTGAGTGGTTACCAAGCTAATGTCCAAAAGTTAATTTCGTCTGTAGGTAATAATACTACAAACGTTCTGAACAAATATTGTAAGAAATAACATCTTGTCAGTTGGCGTTGGCCTATGTGTGTGTAACCCAATGACTATGAATGGACAAAGCTATTGGTCACCTGACACCATTCATTCCAATGTGAGGACTCAATAGCGCATTGAAGCCAAATTAAGTCGGATGAGATGTCTCATGGAGACGTACCATGCACAGTTTGAGCAACTCCAGGAAGTGATGTTGCAGGCTAGCTCAGTGCTGCCCCCTCCCATTGAGTAACTCAAGTTGAAGGCTGGCCGGGGTACTGCAGGCTGCCATTAGCAACCACATTTTCCTTTGAACTTCTTCTGTGTGCGATTTTAAAATAGTTGGTTGAAGGACATACATCTGGTGTATTAAAAGCAATTGATTGTCTTCTAAAAAAATATATATTTACATGAAGATTGACCATGAAGATTGACATTTGTCCATTCACTATAATGGGGGAGCCCGTTTTCTGCAAACAATGCCTTCATTACAGAGGTCGAACTTCCAGGTCTTCAATGAAAAGGGACAGTCGTTCTCCCAAAAAATAGACAGTTGTTGTAATACAGTGTCAGTGAAGATGAAAAGGTGGGAGTTGAGAATAAACAGCTTTTGTTTTTCATTGCCTCTACATGCTGACCTCTATAACATCACACAGCGGTTTGCGTCCTAAATGGCACCCTTTTCCTTTTATAGTGCACTACTTTTGACTAGGGCCCATAGGGCTCTGGTCAAAAGTAGTGCCCTAAACAGGGAATTGTGTGCCAATTGGGAGGAAGACAGAGTGTCTCTGTTCTGCGCAGCATGAGTCTCCCTTTTCATTTGAGTGGAAAGGTGACGTTATAAAAATGTCTATAAACCAAACCACACCCGACCAGAGTTAATTCGCTATCCAATTACCCCAGCAACTGACCGCACAAAAGCTTGGACATACTTGTGAATTGAAAACAACCACATCACTGATGCTGTAGTTCAGTTTGTAATGTGTTTTATGTAGGTCTGTGTTTTACTGATATCTGCAGGGAGTGGCGTAGGCACATAGTTGGCTATGTGTTTCTGTGTGCTTGATATGCAAACATTGTATGGCTTTCAAATGAACTGTCATATCTGTACAACTCTGTATACTGATCTACTGATCTACTGTACATTCTGTATCCACTTCATTTTCGAATGTTGCTATGGACACTGTCAAACAGCGGAAGTGATGGATTCGACTTCCGTTTTTACTTCCCTACTGCAGCGTGCTGGTGGCAAACTTGCCAGAGTAAATGATTCGACGGAGTCCATTTATAGGGTATTAAAGTCAAGTAAATGAAATGAAGTGTAATTTATATATTTATTTCATTCAAGTTCGCTAATGTTAGCTAGACCTACTAGGAACTATGTTGTGATAATAACGTTAGTTGTGTGATAGTTAAAGGGCCATCCATCAAGCCAAAAACAGTAGTGATAACTAGGCTATAATGATACACTACAGGCTACATAACTATATGTGTGGTGAGCATCCACACTAGAGGAATGTGTTATCGTTCTACAGTCCTGCACCTGTCAATCAACTGATCAATGCCAGTCCAATGCATCCTACTGCATCAGGCCTATTAATAAGGTGCTAACCCAAGACTATTCAGTGCTTTCAGGGTGTGTTCATTGTCATAGTGACAACTGCAAATAATACTTCAATGTACAGGCCGAATGAAAAATAATATGGTAACTCATTTTTAAATGTAGCAATTCAGCTACAACCACTATTTAGCCTGTGCATCTTTTATAGCGTGTCATTGCCTCGTCGCTCAAGTGGTTTGCAAGTGATTTCCATTTTTCTAATGGTTGTCAATTCCTTCGGGTCTGTCTGTCCTGTGCAACTATTTGCAATGCATCAGTGCAACAATATTATCATAACCGGCCAAAAGGGATCACACCAATGCACTTTCTCTCCTCAACTTTCCCCGACATACATTGTCTATGCTGTAGGCCTGTTTTACATTCAGCAATTAGCAAGAGCAAGCCTGCTTCTTAACCCCTAATAGGCTACTAGGCCGAGTATTAAAAAGATGATCTAAACGAATGTCCTTTAGCTTTTGTAGCCTATAGCTTTTCCTGGGATTTCACAACAAGGGGAATGGAGAGGCTTGAGTAGCCTATAGCCTATTGAGCACGGGAAGAGCTGGAAGAGAGAGGCTAGTGATGTGTTGCCGAAGCAAGAAGCTAAATGTTAGCTAGATATTAGGCTATTCATTAGCTAAATATTAGAGCTATAGGCTAAATATTGACCTGTCAAAGTGCAAGATCTGTGTTCGTTTCTCCATGCTGCGCTCTGTGGTCCCCGGGCACACAAAGCTCCACTATTGATTAGGCACAGGCCTCTGTTTTTAGACAAGCACATTAGTATACCTGGGCTACAACAACACAGTGCAATGAGTACACAATTATTGTCCATAGGCTGTAAACTGCAGTGATGTAGGCTAATTTGAATAACCGCTCAACGTCCTGTTTTGTTTAATGCCGAAATAACTGCATAAGCCTACAGCCTCGGCATGATTATGCAATCAATTGGATCAGTTTGGGTCTTTTCTCGACGTTTAGAAGGTGCTAGAAATACCTTATGAAATACCATTCATATGGTGTATTTTGTCAGGATGTAGCCTATCAGTGTTAAGATAGGCCTACGATAGGAAAATATGGGCTTCTCCTTTCCAACTCCCTGCCCGTTCTTAATGCTGTAGCCTATTTTAGATTCAGCAAGCAAGAGCAAATGTGCATCTCTCCTCCAATAGGCTATTGGTGGGCTAAAGAAAATAAGTCAAAATAGGTGTCTAGTGTTAGGTTCTTATTTTTCAGATTAAATAACCCACGGACACTAGAGACGCTTTAACCAAGTTTAATTCTTCCCAACGGTTCTGTACAGCTGTAATCAGACAACCCAACATTTGTCCCATCCATATATTTATATCCCACTTAAGACACTCCCCCTTCTCTCCAATCCTTACAGTTTATGCCCAACAGGAAGGGGAACTGACCTCACCCCTCATTTGCTGACCTCAACCCCTCCTTCACCTAATCCACAGATATCCATCTGTCTTCCCTATATCAACACGTCGCTCTCCTCTCCTCCATCAAACACATTCCAAAGCCTTCTGGCTTTCTACAGAGCAACCTTAACTTTCTCCTTTGATTCTACACTTGTTCTCTATCATTTATTTAATATCTCAATGTTCAAAATGTCAAACCCAACACTAGCATGCTTTTGTAGTCTGGCTTTTCCTGGGACTTTTCCTTGGACTTCTCCTGGGACGGCGGAGAGACCAGGTGCGTAATTGCGCAACAGAACAATGAATACAGACAGGCTTGAGATGTAGCCTATAGCCTAAGTTAGAAGCGTATGCATATTAGGCCATAATTCATAAGCTCAATGTTAGGCTCATTACTGCAGTGAATATATCCAGTCAATTTATACAGCAGAACAGATGTCAGGACCACAATCTGACAGGAAAGCAGAAAAGCAGTCTTCTCAGCCCATCTAGATGTGACACCTGAGCCCCTGACAACAGCCTCTCACCTACTGTACACTTACTGGGGAACAAGATAGAGCCGAGATATTATCAGATACCTAGGCTGTCCTTATGATATAGGTTACTGTAGGGCTCCCGAGTAGCTCAGCGGTCTAAGGCACTGCATCTCAGTGATAGAGGCGTCACTACAGACTCTGGTTCGATTCCAGGCCGTGATTGGGAGTCCCATAAGGCGGCTCACAATTGGCCAAGTGTCTTCCAGGTTAGGGTTTGGCCGGGCTAGGCCGTCATTGTAAATAAGAATTTGTTCTTAACTGACTTGCCTAGTTAAATAAAAAAGGCATTTCTGTTCAAATTACATTTATATCATATTCAGTTGGTACAGTAATTGGTATGATCATTTTTTTCTGATTAGGTAAAACGTCAAACTGTTTTTCACAGCATTGGGAAATAAGAAATGGGCAGAGAGGTATCCTCCTCATCTTCCCACTATTTGACACCAGTCTCAATGACATGAATGTGGTGCTATGGTCTAGTGGTTTCTTTCTTCAAAGGAGTGGAGAAAGACACTCAGGAGAAATGCTGGTGTGGCCATAAAACCTCTCTAACTCTTCTATTCAACATGGTTGTGTTTTAATTAGCCAGTGTGCGCCCCGGGTTGTTAAGGTGATCTGTGCGCCTGTTTGAGACTCTTGATTCCTAATTAGGCTCTAATTTTTACCTTGAGTAGTCAACGACATTTTTTTTTTTTTAATAAAGCCCTAACCATGTCAATTATGCACGCTCATATGCATACTTATTCAATCACATAATAAACGGCTTTCATTATGATTGTGATAGACGCTGTAGCTTTCTATGTCCGTACAGTCCAATTACCCACAAGGCTGAGGGAAATGGGGACGGCACCCTCTGACCTCGGAACTCTGGCTGAAGGTCAACATATTTGCTGACCTTAGTCATGTATAATCATGTACTTTCAGCCAAAGAAAAAAAGAAAACAAGAGCAATCTGATTTCCTTCTTTCGCTGTTCGGAGTCATCTTGTTCATTCATCTTCGTTCACTGATCATCTTCGTGGTTATCGATCTTTTTTGATGACACTGTGGGTCGTGTTGACCCTGTGTGCCATCCCCGTGCGTCTCTGTCTGTGTGTGTGTGTGCTGCTAGCTGATACCTCGGTGAAACCTCAGGGTGTCAGCAGAGAACAGTTTGCTGCATCACCATACCAGGCAGGTGGGGCTCTGATTTCCACTAAGCGCCGCACATCGCCCTGGAACTAAAACACTATCATCCTCTGGAGTCGACCCCCAAGGGGATTTATGAGATACAGAAAATATAATCGACTTCGGGCCCAGTTGTGTAAGCAGTCTAAGCACTAAGCTGCAGTCTCAGCAGCGACGGCATGGCTTTATTAAGGTGTTTCCAGTTGACTGGACAGATGGGTGTTTTCCAGAGTAACCTTGCCCACCCGTCTGTGTAATGTGTGAAACTTAGCTCATGGCTGCACCCCAAATGGCACCCTATATGACACCCTTTAGTGCACTACTTTTGACCTAGTGCACTACTTTTGACCAGATAAGTAGTGCACTATATTGGGAATAGGAAGCCATTGGGTACGAAGGCAATAGCTTTTTAAAAGAGCTGACACTGCCAACCTCTCCTATTCCCCAGGTCACTTTGGAAAGGTAATCATCATCCCCTTGCTTTTTAGCTGTGCTCAGCTGAGTCCATGTGAAGGGGAGCAATACCGCCTGTGTCCCAAATGGACCGCTATACTTTGAACAGGGTGCCATTTGGGAAACAGACATATTGTGGTTGCTAAGCCCTTGCTTATTATACCAGACAGATGCTGTTTTCAAGATATAATATTGGCTTTTTCCGAGGGGTTGGAAGGGGTTGGAGCAGGCTGAGAACAAAAGTGTTGGGTTTTATTTTGATCATATAACAAGGAACAGGCTGACCACGGCTGGGATTGCTGCCTTCCACTGGCCAAATGTCAAGCAGCGGATCTCTTCTGTCCTGCTCTGTTCACAGGGTTCAGCCAAAGCCACACTACACTACACACTATAATGACAGAGCGTATCGCTCTCTTTCTCTCTATCTCTCTCTCTTTCTGCACCTCTTCATCCTTCACCCCCTCTTTCTTTCTTTCCTTCTTTCCTTCTCTCTCTCGAAGTAAACGTGAAATAAATATGACAATATGTGGGATGCAAAATTTCAACATGAAAATACACGTGACAACATTTGAAAACCCAGGTGTCAAATGTCATTGTGAATATTTTACTTTGAAATGCATAATTGACATTACGTAAATGTAAACAATAATGGACCCCTGCAGGGCTTATCAAGCTCCTGGTTTGTTCCAGGGACGTCCCCAAGAAAGTTTGTAGAACATTGTGTCATGGTCCCCTGGATTACTTGGGACTCAACCTCCCAGCCTCTTGGTTGCTAGCTACCTGAAGTTCCTGCTGTGCCACCAGGTCTGTGCGCATAATGGAGATTAGCTATACAAAAATACATTTTTGCACTTTGCCCAAAGTATATACAACAACTTGAGGTGTTATTTCTATAAAATGACAGTATGCTGTTTTCAATTAGTGTAAAAAAATATTGTATTATTTTGTACTGTAAACACACTTGGGATTTGAACTTAAAACCTCTTAGCAACCTGAACTGTCCTGCTATACCACCAGGTCTGTGAGTTTAAAAGAGATATGGCTACAGACGTATTGGCAGCAAATCATTCCTGTGCTTTGCTAAAAGCTGCCCAGAATCAAGTAAATAATTGTCAAATTAACACCATCAACATTTCATCAACGTAAAACTAGCAGTGCTCAAGGAAACTTGGCAAACTCTGTGTTCACACAGGCAGCCCAATTCTGATATTTTTTTTCACTAAATGGTCTTTTGACCAATCACATCAAAATACCAATTAGTGAAAGAAATCAGAATTGGGCTGCCTGTGTGAACGCAGCAGCAGAGTATTCATGAATGCTTTGTGGATTTTAACTTGCAACCTCTTGGTTGAGTGCGTCAATGTTTCTGCAGTGCCACCAGGTTCATAATTATTGCTTGGAACATGTAATTACACACAAAAAGGGTATGTTTAAGGGTACAGTGTTGTTCCCTGGGGCACAAAAAAAGTCAAAGGTACCCTACACAGGTACATACTACACAGGTACATACAGTTTGGTACCTTGTAGGTATAATGGGACATGTTTCTACCCAATATTTTGAATATAAGTTATGATCATCACTGCGCTTTTATTGGTGGGGGCAATGTACTGGTGGGGCTCATTAGCATATTTGGGTACATGGTCAAATATATGTGTATTTGTGCCAACCGGCAGTGGAAGTGTTGTAACCGTTTAAATGTTTGATGGTTATGCTGATACATGTCAAGTACCTCTTGTGACACTGTCTGGTCTGCAGGCTGTAAGCACATGTGTCACTAATGAGCTGCGACGTAAAGAGGTTAGTGTGCATTTTCCAGTAATTTAATGGAAACTTGTTGCTGTGAATTTGTATTTTCTTAACTGGAAACCATTTGTCAGTAAGTTATTTTAAAATTCACAATAAGGTACAGGCAACTTGCTGACACTAGCAATACCAGTAACCTATTCTGCCTTCTCTGACTCTTCTGTTGACAACATGCAACATTACTTGCTAATTGGCAGCATACTAATACAATGGGACTGTTGTATGTTGCCATGTGTAGTTACTCCCCTTCCGGGGGTTTTAGGCCCCCATTGATCTGGTAGAGAAAACAATATGATGTGCACTCGCATTGGCTCTGATCACGGTCGATCTGTCCCGTGGTCCTGGAGCAAGAGAACCATCACTGTTCTGCACTACAGCTGTCTCATGGTCTGACAAACACCGCTCTCATGGTCTGACAAACACCGCTGTAGCTCTGCCACCTTTCATCACTAATGCGGAGTGCAGAGGATCAACTCTAGGGGGTTAAAAAAGGTTGATGTCCGCGCCGGTGTGGAAATTGAATTAACATAACACAAAAATCCCCATAGAAATCCGTAAGTTTAAGCTAGAGATATGTTTTTTAGCAATGTATGCATCTCAATCCAACGTATCTGCCTATGTTGCACTTCCACATCTGTGGTGAAAGGTGACATAACTAGAGCGGTGTTTGTCAGAGATGAACGTACTTTGGTGCAAAAAGTGCAAATCAATCCCAGAACAACAGCAAAGGACCTTGTGAAGATGCTGGAGGAAACAGGTACAAAAGGATCTATATCCACAGTAAACCGAGTCCTATATCGACATAACCTGAAAGGCCGCTCAGCAAGGAAGAAGCCACTGCTCCAAAACCGACATAAAAAAAAGCTAGACTATGGTGTCCAACTGTCACGTTCCTGACCTGTTTTCTCTTGTTTTATATGTCTTTATTGGTCAGGGCGTGAGTGTTGGGTGGGCAGTCTATGTTTTCTATTTCTATGTGGGGTTTTGTGTTCGGCCTGGTATGATTCTCAATTAGAGACAGGTGTGTATCGTTTGTCTCTGATTGAGAGTCATACTAAGGCAGCCAGGGTTCACTGGTGTTTTGTGGGTGTTTGTTTCCTGTGTTAGCGTTTGGGCCACACAGGACTGTTGCAGGTTAGTCACGTTTGTTGTTTTGTTAATTTGTAGTGTTTGTTGGTTTGCCATTAAAATCATGAATACCTCCTACTCCGCATCTTGGTCCGATCCATGCTCCTCCTCGTCTGAGGAGGAGAACGACTACGACAACTATTACAGAAACACCCACCAAACCAGGACCAAGCGGATTGGAGAAGGACGGCAAGAACCAAAGCAATGGAGAGAAGAGGAATGGACTTGGGAGGAGATCCTAGACGGTAAAGGACCCTGGGCACAGCCAGTGGAGTGTCGCCGCCCCAAAGCGGAGCTGGAGGCAGCGAAAGCGGAGAGGCGGCATTATGAGGCGCTTGCAAGGCAGAGTGGCTGGAAACCCGAGAGGCTCACCCAAAAATTTATTGGGGGGGGGGGGCTAAAGGGTAGTGTGGCGAAGCCGGGTTGGATACCTGAGCCAACTCCCCGGGCTTACCGTGGAGTGAGAGGGCGTCGTACTGGTCAGACACCGTGTTATGCGGTAAAGCGCACGGTGTCGCCAGTACGCGTGCTTAGCCCAGTGCGGGCTATTCCACCTTGCCGCACTGGGAGGGCTAGGTTGGGCATCGAGCCGGATGTCATGAAGCCGGCCCAACGTATCTGGCCTCCAGTACGTCTCCTCGGGCCGGCGTACATGGCACCAGCCTTACAGGTGGTGTCCCCGGTTCGCCTGCATAGCCCAGTGCGGGCTATTCCACCTCGCCGCACTGGCAGGGCTACGGGGACCATTCAACCTGGTAAGGTTGGAGAGGCTCGGTGCTCAAGAGCGCGTGTCCTCCTTCACGGTCCGGTATATCCGGCGCCACCTTCCCGCCCCAGCCCAGTACCACCAGTGCCTACACCACGCACCAGGCTTCCAGTGCATCACCAGAGCCCTGTTCCTCCTCCCCGCACTCGCCCTGAGGTGCGTGCCCTCAGCCCGGTACCTCCAGTTCCGGCACCACGCATCAGGCCTATAGTGCGTCTCAGCCGGCCAGAGTCTGCCGTCTGCCCAGCGCCGTCTGAGCCATCCGTCTGCCCAGCGCCGTCTGAGCCATCCGTCTGCCCAGCGCCGTCTGAGCCATCCGTCTGCCCAGCGCCGTCTGAGCCATCCGTCTGCCCAGCGCCGTCTGAGCCATCCGTCTGCCCAGCGCCGTCTGAGCCATCCGTCTGCCCAGCGCCATCTGAGTCATCCGTCTGCCACGAGCCATTAGAGCCGTCCGTCAGTCAGGAGCCGCTAGAGCTGTCCGTCAGTCAGGAGCTGCCAGAGACGCCAGCCAGTCAGGAGCTGCCAGAGACGCCAGCCAGTCAGGAGCTGCCAGAGACGCCCGCCAGTCAGGAGCTGCCAGAGACGCCCGCCAGTCAGGAGCTGCCAGAGACGCCCGCCAGTCAGGAGCTGCCAGAGACGCCCGCCAGTCAGGAGCTGCCAGAGACGCCCGCCAGTCAGGAGCTGCCAGAGACGCCCGCCAGTCAGGAGCTGCCAGAGACGCCCGCCAGTCAGGAGCTGCCAGAGACGCCCGCCAGTCAGGAGCTGCCAGAGACGCCCGCCAGTCAGGAGCTGCCAGAGACGCCCGCCAGTCAGGAGCTGCCAGAGACGCCCGCACGTCAGGAGCTGCCAGAGACGTCCGCCAGTCATGAGCTGCCCTCCAGTCATGAGCTGCCCTCCAGTCATGAGCTGCCCTCCAGTCATGAGCTGCCCTCCAGTCATGAGCTGCCCTACAGTCATGAGCTGCCCTACAGTCATGAGCTGCCCTACAGTCATGAGCTGCCCTCCAGTCATGAGCTGCCCTCCAGTCATGAGCTGCCCTCCAGTCATGAGCTGCCCTCCAGTCATGAGCTGCCCTACAGTCATGAGCTGCCCTACAGTCATGAGCTGCCACTCAGTCATGAGCTGCCACTCAGTCCGGAGCTGCCACTCAGTCCGGAGCTGCTGCCCCTTATCCCGGAGCTGCTGCCCCTTATCCCGGAGCTGCTGCCCCTTATCCCAGAGCTGCTGCCCCTTATCCCGGAGCTGCTGCCCCTTATCCCGGTGCTGCCCCTTCATTTAGGTGGGTTGAGTTGGAGGGTGGTCATTGGGAGGGGGATACGGAAGCGGGGAGTGACTATGGTGGGGTGGGGACTTCGCCCAGAGCCTGAGCCACCACCGTGGTCAGATGCCCACCCAGACCCTCCCCTAGACTTTGTGCTGGTGCGCCCGGAGTTCGCACCTTAAGGGGGGGGTTATGTCACGTTCCTGACCTGTTTTCTCTTGTTTTATATGTCTTTATTGGTCAGGGCGTGAGTGTTGGGTGGGCAGTCTATGTTTTCTATTTCTATGTGGGGTTTTGTGTTCGGCCTGGTATGATTCTCAATTAGAGACAGGTGTGTATCGTTTGTCTCTGATTGAGAGTCATACTAAGGCAGCCAGGGTTCACTGGTGTTTTGTGGGTGTTTGTTTCCTGTGTTAGTGTTTGGGCCACACAGGACTGTTGCAGGTTAGTCACGTTTGTTGTTTTGTTAATTTGTAGTGTTTGTTGGTTTGCCATTAAAATCATGAATACCTCCTACTCCGCATCTTGGTCCGATCCATGCTCCTCCTCGTCTGAGGAGGAGAACGACTACGACAACTATTACAGAAACACCCACCAAACCAGGACCAAGCGGATTGGAGAAGGACGGCAAGAACCAAAGCAATGGAGAGAAGAGGAATGGACTTGGGAGGAGATCCTAGACGGTAAAGGACCCTGGGCACAGCCAGTGGAGTGTCGCCGCCCCAAAGCGGAGCTGGAGGCAGCGAAAGCGGAGAGGCGGCATTATGAGGCGCTTGCAAGGCAGAGTGGCTGGAAACCCGAGAGGCTCACCCAAAAATTTATTGGGGGGGGGGGGCTAAAGGGTAGTGTGGCGAAGCCGGGTTGGATACCTGAGCCAACTCCCCGGGCTTACCGTGGAGTGAGAGGGCGTCGTACTGGTCAGACACCGTGTTATGCGGTAAAGCGCACGGTGTCGCCAGTACGCGTGCTTAGCCCAGTGCGGGCTATTCCACCTTGCCGCACTGGGAGGGCTAGGTTGGGCATCGAGCCGGATGTCATGAAGCCGGCCCAACGTATCTGGCCTCCAGTACGTCTCCTCGGGCCGGCGTACATGGCACCAGCCTTACAGGTGGTGTCCCCGGTTCGCCTGCATAGCCCAGTGCGGGCTATTCCACCTCGCCGCACTGGCAGGGCTACGGGGACCATTCAACCTGGTAAGGTTGGAGAGGCTCGGTGCTCAAGAGCGCGTGTCCTCCTTCACGGTCCGGTATATCCGGCGCCACCTTCCCGCCCCAGCCCAGTACCACCAGTGCCTACACCACGCACCAGGCTTCCAGTGCATCACCAGAGCCCTGTTCCTCCTCCCCGCACTCGCCCTGAGGTGCGTGCCCTCAGCCCGGTACCTCCAGTTCCGGCACCACGCATCAGGCCTATAGTGCGTCTCAGCCGGCCAGAGTCTGCCGTCTGCCCAGCGCCGTCTGAGCCATCCGTCTGCCCAGCGCCGTCTGAGCCATCCGTCTGCCCAGCGCCGTCTGAGCCATCCGTCTGCCCAGCGCCGTCTGAGCCATCCGTCTGCCCAGCGCCGTCTGAGCCATCCGTCTGCCCAGCGCCGTCTGAGCCATCCGTCTGCCCAGCGCCGTCTGAGTCATCCGTCTGCCACGAGCCATTAGAGCCGTCCGTCAGTCAGGAGCCGCTAGAGCTGTCCGTCAGTCAGGAGCTGCCAGAGACGCCAGCCAGTCAGGAGCTGCCAGAGACGCCAGCCAGTCAGGAGCTGCCAGAGACGCCCGCCAGTCAGGAGCTGCCAGAGACGCCCGCCAGTCAGGAGCTGCCAGAGACGCCCGCCAGTCAGGAGCTGCCAGAGACGCCCGCCAGTCAGGAGCTGCCAGAGACGCCCGCCAGTCAGGAGCTGCCAGAGACGCCCGCCAGTCAGGAGCTGCCAGAGACGCCCGCCAGTCAGGAGCTGCCAGAGACGCCCGCCAGTCAGGAGCTGCCAGAGACGCCCGCCAGTCAGGAGCTGCCAGAGACGCCCGCCAGTCAGGAGCTGCCAGAGACGCCCGCCAGTCAGGAGCTGCCAGAGACGCCCGCACGTCAGGAGCTGCCAGAGACGTCCGCCAGTCATGAGCTGCCCTCCAGTCATGAGCTGCCCTCCAGTCATGAGCTGCCTTCCAGTCATGAGCTGCCCTACAGTCATGAGCTGCCCTACAGTCATGAGCTGCCCTACAGTCATGAGCTGCCCTCCAGTCATGAGCTGCCCTCCAGTCATGAGCTGCCCTCCAGTCATGAGCTGCCCTCCAGTCATGAGCTGCCCTACAGTCATGAGCTGCCACTCAGTCATGAGCTGCCACTCAGTCATGAGCTGCCACTCAGTCCGGAGCTGCCACTCAGTCCGGAGCTGCTGCCCCTTATCCCGGAGCTGCTGCCCCTTATCCCAGAGCTGCTGCCCCTTATCCCGGAGCTGCTGCCCCTTATCCCGGTGCTGCCCCTTCATTTAGGTGGGTTGAGTTGGAGGGTGGTCATTGGGAGGGGGATACGGAAGCGGGGAGTGACTATGGTGGGGTGGGGACTTCGCCCAGAGCCTGAGCCACCACCGTGGTCAGATGCCCACCCAGACCCTCCCCTAGACTTTGTGCTGGTGCGCCCGGAGTTCGCACCTTAAGGGGGGGGGTTATGTCACGTTCCTGACCTGTTTTCTCTTGTTTTATATGTCTTTATTGGTCAGGGCGTGAGTGTTGGGTGGGCAGTCTATGTTTTCTATTTCTATGTGGGGTTTTGTGTTCGGCCTGGTATGATTCTCAATTAGAGACAGGTGTGTATCGTTTGTCTCTGATTGAGAGTCATACTAAGGCAGCCAGGGTTCACTGGTGTTTTGTGGGTGTTTGTTTCCTGTGTTAGCGTTTGGGCCACACAGGACTGTTGCAGGTTAGTCACGTTTGTTGTTTTGTTAATTTGTAGTGTTTGTTGGTTTGCCATTAAAATCATGAATACCTCCTACTCCGCATCTTGGTCCGATCCATGCTCCTCCTCGTCTGAGGAGGAGAACGACTACGACAACTATTACACCAACTGCACATGGGGACAAAGATCGTACTTTTTGGAGAAATGTCCTCTGGTCTGATGAAGCAAAAATAGAACTGTTTGGCCGTAATGACCATCGTTATGTTTGGAGGAAAAAGGGGGAGGCTTGCAAGCCGAAGAATACCATCCCAACCGTGAAGCACGGGGGTGGCAGCATCATGTTGTGGGGGTGCTTTGCTGCAGGAGGGTCTGGTGTACTACACAAAATAGATGGCATCAGGAGGGAGGAAAATTATGTGCATATATTGAAGCAACATCTCAAGACATCAATCAGGAAGTTAAAGCTTGGTCGCAAATAGGTCTTCCAAATGGACAATGACCCCAAGCATACTTCCAAAGTTGTGGCAAAATGGCTTAAGCACAACAAAGTTAAGGTATTGGAGTGGCTAACAAAAAGCACCGACCTCAATCCTATAGAAAATGTGTGGGCAGAACTGAAAAAGCATGTGCGAGCAAGGAGGCCTACAAATCCGAACTCAGTTACACCAGCTCTGCCACTTATTGTGGGAAGCTCGTGGAAGGCTACCTGAAACATTTGACCCAAGTTAAACAATTTAAAGGCAATGCTACCAGATACTAATTGAGTGTATGTAAACTTCTGACCCACTGGGAATGTGATGAAAGAAATAAAAGCTGAAATAAATCATTCTTATTCATTCTTATTCTGACATTTCACAATCTTAAAATAAAGTGGTGATCCTAACTGACCCAAGACAAGGAATTTTTACTATGATTAAATGTCAGGAATTGTGGAAAACTGAGTTTAAATCTATTTGGCTAAGGTGTATGTAAACTTCCCACTTCAACTGTATATTTTTAAGACAACTTGGCGATGCAAATAAGAGCAACAAACAGCTGAAGGATATCCAGGAAAACATAAAATGCTCTCAGTGCTAAAGGTTGCTAAAAGTACAGTCTAGTAATGACAGAATAAGCCAATGCCAATGAGATACACGGACACTGAAAAGACAATATAAAAGAGGAAATATAGTATGTAAGTCAATCAAATCAAAAATCGAATCAAATGTATTTATAAAGCCCCTTTTACATCAGCAGATGTCACAAAGTGCTTATACAGAAACCAAGCCTAAAACCCCAAACAGCAAGCAATGTAGATGTAGAAACACGGTGGCTACGAAAAGGAAAAACTCCCTAGAAAGGCAGGGACCTAGGAAGAAACATGAAGAGGAACCAGGCTCTTAGGGTCACCAGTCCTCTTCTTGCTGTGCCGGTGGGAGATTATAAGAGTACATGGTCATTCAGGCCAGATCATTCCACAAGATGTTCAGACATTCCTAGATGACCAGGAGGGTCAAATAATAATCACTGTGGTTGTAGAGGGTGCAACAAGTCAGCACCTCGGGATTAAATGTCAGTTGGCTTTTCATAGCCGAGCATTCAGAGGTCGACACAGCAGGTGTGGTAGAGGGAGGGAGAGAGAGGGTCGAAAACCGCAGGTCCGGGAAAAGGTAGCACGTCCGGTGAACAGGTCAGGGTTCCATTTCCGCAGGCAGAATAGTTGAAACTGGAGCTGCAGCACGACAAGGTAGCACGTCTGGTGAACAGGTCAGGGTTCCGTTGCCGCAGGCAAAACAGCAGAAACATGGAAGAGTGGGCCTGTGTCGTCCAAAAAGTTATACTTTTGACTCATCTGTACTGGCGAAAAGCAAACACTGCATTCCACAGTAAGACCCACATGTCACCATGGTGGTGGTAGTGTGATGGTTTGGCAATTCTTTGCTGCCTCAGGAACTGGACACCTCTGTGTCAGAGAATTCTACAGGAGAATGTCAGGCCATCTGTCTGACCTGAAGCTGAAGCGCAGCTGGGTCATGCAGCAAGACAATGTTCCAAAACACAATCAAGTCTACATGAAAATGGTTAAAAAGCAACACATTTGAAGTTTTGGAATGTCCTAGTGAAAGTCCAGACCTAATCCCAATTGATATGTTGTGACAGGACTTGAAACGAGCAGCTCATGCTTGAAACCCACACATTTCGCTGAGTTAAAACAGTTCTCCAAGCAAGAGGGGGCCAGAATTCCTCCACAGGGATGTTAGAGGCTGATCAACAACTACAGGGAGCATTTGGTTGCAGTTATTGTAGCTAAAAGTGACACAACCAGTTATTGAGTGTAAGGGGGAAATTACTTTTTCACCCAGGGGAATTGGGTGTTGCATAACTTTGTTAATTAAAAGAGTATCTAATGTTAGGTTTTGGTTGAAGATCTGATAACATTCAGTATCAGAAATATGCCACAACAGAGAAAATCATAAAGGTGACAAATACTTTTTCACGGCTCTGTACAAATAATACATTATCTGATGAAATTGCTTGAGAAAGGGGCACAAGACAGGGATGTCCCACCTCCTGTTTGCACTGGCAATTGAACTGCTTGCAGAAAATTTTGACAGGACCCAAATGTAACAGGTATTGGTTTATCCATGGCTGCTGAGCTAAGAGTGGAGGGAGACGAGAAGAGCAAAGCTGACCCAGTCCGGTCAGTCTGAGTGAGTGGTGTAGGAGACAGGGACAGGATCTCAAGTGGATCCCGATTTCCTTTATAGTGCACTACAAAGGAAATAGGGTGCCACTTGTGGACGTCTCTGTCTCCTACACCACTCACTCAGACTGACCGGACTGGGACAGCTTTGCTCTTCTCATCTCTCTCCACTCTTAGCTCAGCAGCCATGGATAACACTCATGACCAATAGGAGAGAGGGGGGGGATGAAGAGAGAGAGAGAGAAAGAATTTGGAAAGAATTTACAAAAAAACTGAGCAAACTAGAATGCTATTTGGCCCTAAACAGAGAGTACGCAGTGGCAGAATACCTGACTACTGTGACTGACCCAAAATTAATGAAGGCTTCGACCATGTACAGACCTGGCTCTCAAGAGAAGACAGACTATGTGCACACTGCCCACAAAATGAGGTGGAAACTGAGCTACACTTCCTAACTTTCTGCCAAATGTATGACCATATTAGAAACACCTATTTCCCTCTGATTACACAGACCCACAAAGAATTTGAAAACAAATCCAATTTTGATAAACTCCCATATCTATTGGGTGAAATACCACAGTGTGCAATCACAGCAGCAAGATTTGTGACCTGTTGCCAAAAGAAAATGGCAACCAGTGAAGAACAAACACCATTGTAAATACAATCTATATTTATGTTTATTTATTTTCCCTTTTGTACTTTAACTATTTGCACATCATTACAACAGTGTATATAGACATAATATGACATTTTAAATGTCTTTATTATTTTGGAACTTTTGTGAGTGTAATATTTACTGTTAATTTTATTATCTATTTCACTTGCTTTGGCAATGTAAACATATGTTTCCCAAGCCAATAAAGCCCCTTAAATTGAAATTGAATTTGAATTGAGAGAAAGCGAGATAATGAGCCATGTCAGATCACTTGAACCTCTCGGTGGTGGCTAATACTGACTGGGATATGCCCATTAATCCAGGAGCCTTGAAGTTCAATTGTAATGAAACTGTTATTTCTATATGAAATGAGCTTGCCTTGCATGGGTGGATGGATCAATGGCAGCTGGAGAGTAACTCAGTGGTGTGTGTGTGTGTGTATCCTGTCCAGATCTGAGAGACTGATCCATAGTGGGGATTGATGATTCAGACAGGGAGAGCCTGGCTACTGTCTTGTCTGTGTGCGTCCCAAATGGCATCCTATTCCCTATGTAGTGCACTACATAGGGAATAGGGTGCCATTTGGGATGCACACCGACAGACAGTAGCCAGGCTCTCTAATATAGAATTAACGGTTTCATTAAAATTGAACTTCACGGCTCCTGGATTAATGGGGGGTTTGCGATATTTCCCCGTCAGTATTAGTCTCCACCGAGAGGTTCAAGTGATTTGACATGGTTCATTATCCTGGGTTTGGAGTGGCTTTTGGGGGGTTTAGTGTAGAGTGTGTGATAGTCTAAGGCTTGCGTCCCAAATGTCACACTGTTCCCTATATGCTGCACTACTTTTGACCATCTCCGTATAGCTCCTTAGGGCACTAGATAGGAAATAGGCCGAGGGTGCCATTTTGGACATAGATATAGTCGAAGGCTCCCTGCAGGATCTGGATCCAGCCAGATAGGCGAAGAGAGGAGAGAAAAGACGGGAGAGAGGAGGACTTTGGCTTACTTCAAACACAATGAGACAATGCTCGGCTTGAGCTCCAGAGTTTTTTTCTGCTGTCTCTGTTTTGATTGCAGTTGGCTGAAGATTCATCGTGGTTAATGTTACAGGACAGGTGCATGAGTAAGAGTTTGTGTAAGTCTGTCGAGGTGAGTTGGAGTTGAAGTGCATTCTATCTGGGAGGTATTATAAAAAAGTCTCTCTGCTTCTTTTACCTAGACAAGTCAGTTAAGAACAAATTCTTATTTTAAATGACAGCCTAGGAACAGTGGGTTAACTGCCTTGTTCAGGGCCAGAACGACAGATTTTGACCTTGTCAGCTCGGGGATTTGATCTGGCAACCTTTCGGTTACAAGTCCAACGCTCTAACCACCATGCTACCTGCCGCCCCTGCGTGGCATGGTTTGGTTTCAGAGCTAAATAGCCCCCCCCATGGTTGCACAATTCCGGTAAATTTCCCAAAAGGTTTTCCAGAAATCCCAGTGTGAATATTCCTGGAATCGGGGGAATCTGCCAACCGGGATTTATGGAAAACCTGGGAATTTTGGGAATTGTGCATCCTTAAGCCCTCCCCATACTTTTGATGTGCTGCACATCTCTCCAAGACTATAACCCCACCTCTTCATGCAAGTAACGTTTTGTCTCCGTCTGTTGCTGTCTAGTTCCTCTCTTGGGGTGTTGTTTGCCGTTGCACACTATAGGCATAACAATATCCTCTCTGCCAGCAACCACTGCATCCTAAACAGACAGAGAGAGAGAGAGAGTGAGAGGAGGAGGAAAAGGAGAGGTGTAGTCTAGAGAGAATTATAAGGAAATGAATGGACTGTTTTTTGATCAACCGTGTGCTACAGCCAGCTTGTTGAATTCTGGGGCGTTTCGAAATCCCAGCTGTTGTTTTGATCATTTCCTCTCTGCTTCGTTCCATCTCTTAGCCACTCAAACATGCACTGCATGGCTGGCTCTGAGATGTGCATGCCTTGGGTTTTAGACAATCAATTAGGTTCTGCATTTCCTGTGAGAGCTCTTCAGCCCGAGCACTACTTCAGCTGAGAGCGCAGTTAGCTAGCGTACTCTCTTGCACTGGACAGTATCTGTTTACGGCAACGGCTTGCGTCCAAACTGGCACCCTGTTCCCGACAGTACATAGTGCACTTGACCAGTCAAAAGTAGTGCATTAAATAGGGACTAGGGTTCCATCTGGGACACACCCTGTGTTTCCAATGGCTGAGCTTTACTGTGTGGCGACAAACTCCTGAGGTAAAGGCAGGGGAAATTGTAATGGGTTTAGTCGTTGGTAGAGTGAGTTAAAGTAAAGTGAAGTGAAGCTGTGAGAGGCTACGGCAGTAGGAAGGTATTAACACTCTAAAGCCCATGCCCCCCAGAACAGAGCTAAGCCTCTAGCTGAAGAGAAGGGGTGGAGAGGAAAATGAGATAGAGAGAGAGAAACCAAATTCGAAACCAAATCCAAAGCGAGCTAAATATCTGCAGTGAGAAGAGAAATATTCTTTAAAGCCTAGTCATCAGAAATCGGTAGCAACGAAGGTAACTTTAGGCTGTGGCGTTTTCAATCATCTCCCACTCAGACGCCATGATGCAGTAAATAATTGGACTAGAGTGGCTGCTGTGTGCTGTGTGGATCCCTTCCCAGCGATGACTGACACACACACACACATACTCAAACACACACACACACACACATACACATACACACACACATACACACGCACACACACACACACACACACACACACACACACACACACACACACACACACTGGCAGTGGGTTGAGTTACACCACTAAGCTGCAGCCATCCATAACAAAATGCTTGTTACGGGGATATTTCCCAGGGTTGGCTTCTATATCTCACCATCACCATCACCACCAAGGCTTGCATCCTAAATGGCACCCTGTTCTCTCTTCATTTGGGACACAAGCCTAAAATCTGAGTAAGGAGGGAGGGACTGCAGTGACAGAGGAGAGAAGACAGATAGAAGCAGGGGGAAGAGAGGGAGACTAATAGCTGTAGATGGATCATGATGACAGACAAGAGAAAGATGACAGATGTTGTGGAGAGCTGTCCTGTCTTTCTGCTGAGAGAGAATTATTCATCCCGGTAACACCCACATCCTTCATCCTTTCTTCACAATACACCCTGGATGGAGAGTCGTTGTGTCAGCCATACATTCTCAATATGTTGAGACTACATTTTGAACACTTCCAATCTTGGGTTCAAATACTATTTGAAATATTTGAATTATTCTAAACATTTGCTCTAGCCTGCCTGGAGTGGCAGGTGGGCGGGGTTTGCGGTTTTTAGACGAATCTATTGGTCCATTAAGCCAGGCAAGCTCAATCGCGCACAGATAAAGTATTTGAAATAATATCGAATAGTATTTGAACCCAGGTCTGAACACTACAAATAGTATGCATTGCCTGTGTATAACCCTACTCCCCGTGGAGATACACTGCTCCCCTCAGCTCAAATTAGACAGGAGATTTCTCTGTACAGTAGTGGTGTGTGCGACAAATGCGCACACACACCGCTCTCTCGCACTCTCTCGCTCCCGCTCTTTTTGTCTCTCTCGCGCTCTTTCTGTCTTTCTCTCTTTCTCTATTTCAGTCTCTCTTCTCTTTTCCTCTCCCTTTTCCCCCCTCGCTGCGGCTGCAGCAGATGTGGCGTGAGAACAGCCTATGTAATAATCACGGTCGCTCAGGCAGCATCTGCAGCACTCGCCCCTCATTGACAACATATGAGAGACAGCCGTTTCTCTTTCCATCTCTCTCTGTCTCGCTCTCTTCCTCCTTCTGTCTCTCGTCCTCTCCTCTCTTTCACTCTCTGCAGTCCTCATCTACTCCGCTACATCGTACATGTCAGAATCCAGTTGGTTATCCTACCTCCTGTCTCGTAAAGCAGGCTAAGCAGAGCCAGATGGGCTGCGTCAGAATTCTAAACAGCTTTAATTCAGGTAAAAGGGGCTCCGTCCCAAATCGCACCTTATTCCCAATGCAGTGCACTACTTTTCCCCAAAATGTGTGACGTTTGGGATGCAACCACTGTGACAATGACATGCCTGTCCCTTCCATGGCAATCATTCTCCTCGGAAGTAGTCTGAGCAAAAGAATCGGCCATCGTTCAGTTTGGTGGAAACTCACCTTACAAGCTTTTCCATCACAAAAGTGTCGGAGCACTAAATTACTTTCCATTGAAAGCTGCGTAACGGCATACGCCGCGTTAACTGGAGAAGCTTGTAACGGAGAATAGAAAGGCCAGCTGTTTGTCTGTTGTGTTGCGAGTGAGCTGCATATCTTATCTGGGCATATGTTGCTATACAGAGATAGTGTGTTGAGATGCAGACCAGTGTTATGAGGTCGCTTGCTCCCGCCATCTCTGGGTTGAGCCGGGTCAATGTCTGGAGCAGCAACCCCATTACTGCACATTAAAATAACTGGAGGAAGGAGAGAGGGGCCGTCACATACAGTATGGTCACTGTCAGGATCACACACTATCACACACACACGCAGCCCGTACACACACACACAAACACACACACACAGGGAGCTTTTGTAGATAGGGTTTATATACAGACAGAAAGATAATAGAGAGGCGGGGGAGAGGGATGGAGATGGAGTGAGGGAGGAGGGAGAGGGAGTGAGAGAAATGATGAAAGAGTGAGGGAAGGAAGGAGACGGAAAAAGGGAAGAGAGAGCGAGGGGGAAAAAAGTAAAAATAGGAGGGAGAGAGAGATGGAAGTGGGTCTGGAATGACTGGTGGAATGAGGGTTAGTCCTGGGGGAGATATTGATCAGCGTTCCCACACCTCCCTTCCACCTGATCCCCCATTAACTGCACCCAACGGAGGGGAAAATGAGAATCAATGTCCCTCCCAAATCTAGCTGGCTTAGGTCTTTAACATGAGGCAGCGCCCCGGGCCCTCGGCTCACACCCACTAACCACACCATTAGTTTCACAGTCATTGCTACAAATTAGCTGTATTTTGCCGTGGCCTTGCTTGCGTCAGATCAATCCTACGACTTTGATTTTTCTTTAGCTCTTCTGCTGACCTGAGAGAGGTCCGGTAGCAGGTTGATACAGGATGTAGAGGAAGTGCACTACCTTTGACCAGAGCCCTATGGACCTTGGTCAAAAATAGTACATGTTATAGAGGCTAGAGTTCCATTTGGGACTATAGAGGATATTTTTATTTTACAGTTATTTAACTAGGCAAGGTCAGTTAAGAACAGATTCTTGTTTTCAATGACGGCTTAGGAATAGTTGGTTAACTGCCTGTTCAGGGGCAGAATGACAGATTTGTACCTTGTCAGCTCGTGGATTTGCACTTGCAACCTTTTGGTTACTAGTCCAACGCTCTAACCACTAGGCTACCCTGCCGCATCCTATGACTCATGAATTAGTTATTTGGTGCTTTGGGGCCTGGTCTGGCACTCTGACGAAGGCATCTCATTGGCTGAGAGCCAGGGGGGAGTGGTGTAAATGCACAACATATTAAAGTGTGTGTGCGTGTGCTTCTACTCGCACAATTGTTCATTCGTGCTTGGGATGGATGCACTGATATCAATTTGGCAACTTAAATTTTGTCTGCGAGCAAAACGGGTGTAATGTCTTCCAAAGTCTTCATCCCAAATGGCCCCTGGACAAAATTAGGGAACTATATACACTGAGTATACCAAACATTAGGAACATCTTCCTAATATTGAGTTACACCCCCCCCCCCCTATTTTGCACTCAGAACAGCCTCAATTCGTTGGGGCATGAACTCTACATGGTGCTGAAAGTGTTCCACAGGGATGCTGGGCCATGTTGACTCCAATGCTTCCCACAGTTGTGTCAAGTTGGCTGGATGTCCTTTGGGTGGTTGGACCATTGTTGATACGATGGTTGAATATTTTTCCGGTATTTTACAAATGTTCCATCCTGAGAATAAATCACTTTTATCCCAGGTAACCAGATATTATGAGACTGGTCTGCAGCAGGATACAAGTGAAATGTAGCAGTGTTAAGATGATATGGTTGTCAGATTCACTTTTTCAGTGGACACGGATGGTCCTTTAATACAGTGCTCTGTGTGTGCTTTGGAGGTTTGAACGGTGCGTTACAGGGTTGCCAGGTTAAGAGTTACTTCACAAAATATGTTAATGGTGTTTGCTAGTGCCCTCCTGGACTTCCAAACAAAGGGTTGCCAGGGACTACTGTGGATTATAGTGCTTGATAACATTGCCAGAGAGATGGATTTATCTGTGGGTTTGTCATAGATCATGAGTGGGTTACCAGATTGTGAAGGCTGCACGTGAATTTAAATGTAACGTGAAATCTTGTGATTTTCCCACATGTGAAATCATGTGGATTTTCTGTAAGGGATCTGTCGTAGTTCATCAGTGGGTTACCAGATTGTAAAGGCTGCACTGTTAGTCTGTCATAGTTCAATCGAGTACAGGCCTAACTGAATGAACAACAGAGACACAATGCAATATGGAATAGTATTCATAGTTTGAGGTATGGCTTCGTCACAGAAGAATGCTCCTCGGCGCCAGATACTGATGACAGGTATCCCTGTGCCGGGCAGCTGGCATCGAAACCCCCCCGCCCCCTCCCTGCTTGGGGAAAGGAGTTCCAATGGCAGGCCTTAAGGTTATCATGCTGCTTGTGGTGGGGAGGTGGGTGGTTTTCGACAACTGTTGCTGAAAAACAGCAAGTGAGAGAACATGGGGTAAGTTTACATGTAAATACGTCCCAAGATTAACACCCGTTGGTTAAGAGAGAGGTTAAGAGGTTAACCATTGTTTGGGAGAGAGGACGAGTGAGCCCATAATGTTGAACGGCAAGCATGAGGAATGTATTATTGTGCTTATAGGCTCTAAGTTAAATAGGTGAATGACATTCCTATCATGGCTAATAGGAGAGAGGAGAAGAAGCAAGTCGCTGATCTGTTTGTATTGATCCCCACCATGCCCGTATGATAGAAAACAAAGGGAATTATGTTCTGTTTTGTTAGGTTCTTATTTTTCAGAGTAAATAACTCACGGACGATAGAGAAGCTTTAACCAAGTTTAATTCTTCCCAAAGGTTCTGTACAGCTGTAATTAGACAACCCAACATTTGTCCCATCCAGATATTTATATCCCACTTAAGACACTCCCCCTTCTCTCCAATCCTTACATCTCAAGCTCAACAGGAAGAAGGTAACCAGATACTAAACCCTGATTACTCCCTTAATGGGAACTGACCTCACCTCCTGACCTCAACCCCTCCTTCCACTAATCCACAGATGTCCATCTGTCTCCCCTATCTCAACTGTTGCTCTACTCCCTTCCCCCAACACATTCCAACACATTCCACAGCTATCTGTCTTTCTACAGAGACCCAGTCTCTTTCTCCTTTGATTCTATGCGTCTTCCCTATAATTTATTTAATATCTCAATGGTCAAAATGTCGAATCCAACAGTTTACCTGATGAAGTTAAACGAGCATTCAGACCAGCCACCCTGATTTGAACTTTCATAAACTACATTTCATCAGTGGGTTGCCAGAAGTAACTCACTGTTAGCTTGTCATAGTTCATCAGTGGGTTGCCATATTGTTTTCTGTCGTAGTTCATCCATTAGTTGCCAGGTTGGAGGTGGGACAACCTTGCCCTGTAAAGCCCATAGAGAGCACTGTTGTCCAGGTTGTCAGGTTAGGACTCCCCTGCTGGCCCCACGGATTTATCTCACTCCCTGTCAACATTCAGGCTCCGCGTCTGCCTTTCACCTGTATACTGTGTGTGTGTGTGTGCGTGCGTATGCGTGTGCGATTGTGGGTAAATGCAGTGTGCATGTGTAGAAATGTATGCGTCAGCTGTATCATCAAGTTCTGTGATATTTTCTTTAGGAGTCATTATCCAAAGAAACATATTGTACTTTTTCTTCCACATTGACTGTGGTAATGATTTAATAAAGCTACCCTCCACTGAACAGCTTAATAGAGGACAGTCTCTCTCTCTCTCTCTCGCCCTCTCTCTGGCTCTCTGGCTCTCTGGCTCTTTCCATCTGTGTGTGTTTGGCTAAACATCAAATAGATTATCCAATACTTTTGTATACTCTTTAACAAGTACTTCGGAAAGTAGCGCTCACAAGCCAAAAATGGTCCACCGAAATTGCGTACTATATGTGCAGATATGTGCATCATTGCTGTCTCTCTCTCTCTCTCTCTCGCTCTGTTGTGTGTTCTTGGTAGCTGTCACTCAAATGGTGAGGGACGGAAGCCCATTGGTTGAACTCAAATGGATAGGGGACTGGCACACATGGGGGGGAGGAGAATGTAGCGAAAATGGCTTCCAGAAAAACAGTCGCTTTCAAACTAGGGATTTTGTGGCTAACTGAGGTGAAACAGTATTTCTGCTTACAGATGATACATGTATGAACTACACATTGACACATCCAGCCCAAAGCGGGAGGTTTAAAAAATACTTAGTAGTCACCAAAGCTCCGGAGCATGTCTTTAATTACACCCAGTGATCCAAAAAGCTCTATTTCTCTCTGCTCAGCTAAACCAGTACCCAGCATAAAACAAAGCTGCTCGAGACTCTTGTTTTAGTCTTTGTCTATTATTTACGTGGACATTTCCTTTGTAGTTGGAATACCTGCTCTCTTGTCCTCTGTCATTTGAGTTGTAATGTTTGAAAAATCTGTGTCGTTATCTCACACAGTTTGGCAGCACCCTCTATTGGAATGGGCCGTCATTACAGGGAAACGAACATGTTTGGGGGCGGGGGGGGGGGTCCTTGACGAGAATTGACCATGCTTTTATTACTCTTGATTTCTCAGTCTTCGTTTATGCTTTAGTGTTGTTTTGAAGTGATTTAGAATTATTGTGGTACGACGGCGTATGCGTTATGCGTTTTCTGTGGCCGTGACATACATGTAGTCTGGTGCAAAAAAAACAGTGTGTCTAGATCTAAAAAACGAGTGTAAACACCACACATTAGAAATGGTGGCGGGTGACCGACCTTGACTATTTACACACGGAACACGATTGTGTTCTGTGGAAAAGGTAGCCCACTCAAACGAACAAAGGTGTCTCTCTCCTTCCATCATTTGATGACGTTTATTGACGTTTGCTGAAAGTCATAATGCACTGCGCTCATCAAATATCAACGAGGCCTCTGAAAACAGCATGTCGGGAGATTTGGCAGGAACATCTTTCTGAAAATTGAACGAGTCCTAATGTCATGGTCCTCCCAAGCGCGTGCATGTGCGTGGATTCGGGCGAATAAAATAGAGTTTTCACACAGTTTGCGGTTCCTGGCTGAGACTGTCTTTGTGAAAACGAATCAGCTTTCTCCACCCACCGAGGCTGAGCCTCCTGAGGACACGCGCTATACCACCGACATGGCGCAGTACACAAGGTGCTCTGTGTGTGTTTATGCCCGAGGCATTATGTGTCCTGTTGATTGAAAAACCGAGGAACAGAGAGGTTGGAAATGAAGGAAATTACATCCTATTATATATATACTATTTTGGCATCATAAACTCACAATAGTCAATTTAGAGGTAATGTGAAGTACAGTATTTTAATCAGTCTTTCCACTCAGAATCCCCAGTGTCATTACTGTACAGCGTTCCCTAACCCATGTTTTAGTAGCCTGATTTGTGTGGCAGATCTGTTTTGTGTTCTAGCCAACTCCATTGATGTCAAGTCAAACATGACAAGGAGCTGGTATGGTAGCACAAACCGACTGGCCCTCGGGCTGTTTTCCTGATACAGTGTCTACAAAAAGTCTACAGCCCCTTGAACTTTTTTTTATGTTGTTGCTTTACAAAGTGGGATTAAAATTGATTTAATTGTCCGTTTTTTTTGTCAACGATCTACCCAAAAATATTCCGCAATGTCAAAGTGGAAGAACTTTTCTATTTGAGAAAAAAGAGGAATGAAAATGAAACCCTAATATACCTTGATTAGATAAGTATTCAGCCCCTGGAGTCGATGCATGTTAGAAACACCTTTGGCTGCGATTACAGCTGTGAGTCGTCTTGGGTAAGTCTCATAAGAGCTTTGCACACGTGTAATATTTGCACATTATTATTTTCAAAATTCTTCAAGCTCTGTCAAGATGTTGTGTATCATGAAAGTCTAGCCATAGATTTCTCTTCTTGCCAAGCAGATTTAAGTCAAAACTGTAACTTGGCTACTCAGGAACATTCACTGTATTCTTGGTAAGCAACTCCAGTGTAGATGTGGCTTTTTGTTGTAGGTTGTTGTCCTGCTGAAAGGTGAATTCCTCTCCAAGTGTCCGGTGGAAAGTAGACTGAAGCAGGTTTTCCTCTAGGAATTTGCCTGTGCTTAGCTCCATCCCGTTTCTTTTTATCCTGAAAAACTCCCCAGTCTTTACCGATGTCAAGCATACCCATATTATGATGCTGCCACCAACATGCTTGAGAATACGGAGGCAGCTACTCAGTGATGTGTTGGATTTTCCAACAAAGTGCTTTCCTTTGCCGTGTTTTTTTGCAGTATTACTTTAGTGCCTTGTTGCATACATATGGATGTTTTGGAATATTTTAATTCTGAATATTTGTATTCTTCTTTTCACTCTGTCATTTAGGCCATTATTGTGGAGTCACTACAATGTTGTTTCTGTCCTCTCCTGCAGCTCAGTTCAGAAGGACGACTGCATCTTCGATGTGTCTGGGTGGTTTAATACATCATCCACAGCATATTTATTAACTTGACCATGCTTTAAGATCTATGCAGTGTCTGATTTATTATAGATACCCATCTACCAATCACTGCCCTTCTTTATGAGGCTTTTGAAAACCCCCCTGGTCTTTGTAGTTGAATCTGTGCTTGAAATTCAAGCACAGATTCAGGGACCTTACAGATGTTGTATGTATGGGGGACAGAGGAAGGGGTAGTCATGTCAACCCCTATTATTTCACACAGATTGAGTCCATACAACTTATTATCTGAAATTGTTAAACCAAATTTTACTTCTGAACTAATTTAGGCTTGTCTAAACAAACGGGGTGAATACTTATGCAATGATCTACATTTTAGATATTACATTTGTATTCATTTGTAAAAATGTATAGTATGTTCTTTTCACTTTGACATTATGGATTATTTTGTGTAGAGCAATAACAAAAAAATCCACTTTGAAACAGAAAAATGGGGTGTGGACTTTCGATAGCCTAGACATTGTTGAACATCCCAAGAGCAAGCCATGTTGTATAATTGCACCATAACTACAGTACCAGTCCAAAGTTTGGACACATCTACTCATTCAAGGGTTTTTCTTTATTTTGACTATTTTCTACATTGTAGAATAATAGTGAAGACATCAAAACTATGAAATAACACATATGGAATCAAACTGGCTCTCATGAGGACCGCCACAGGAAAGGAAGACCCAGAGTTACCTCTGCTGCACAGGATACGTTCACAGAGTTATGTCATAGTTTTGATGTCTTCATTATTATTCTACAATGTAGAAAATAGTCCAAATAAAGAAAAACCCAGGAATGAGTAGGTGTGTCCAAACTTTTGACTGGTACTGTAGCTCTGCGCCCCCTAATGGTTCCATTTTACTTACATAGTGCACTAAGTTTGACCTCTTCCCTATGGTCCCTGGTGAAAGTAATGCACTATATTTGGACAAGGGTGCCATTTGTGACACAGACAGTGACTGGGTTTGATGTAGCGTCACCGCTGCGACTATGTGAGTGAAGCTGAACAGTTCTAGTTTCAGACTGTACGGTTTCACCGTGGCACACACACACACACACACACACACACACACACACACACACACACACACACACACACACACACACACCACGGTGCTAGCTGACAGAACAGAGTACCCCGGGGTAACAAGGGTAGGGGGGTGTTGAGGAGAGATGGAGGGGGTAGAGAGATGAATTAGCTCACCCTGTCATGCCAGTGATTAAGCCGTTGTGAAGGTGATGTGCTCAGTGCGTTGCTTAGATTGGCTCCAGTTCTGTTAACAATGACATGACATCAGAGCTGTGGGTCACAGAGTAACTGGGCAGTAATTGTAGAACACTGCATCATTAGGCTCCATCTTCCCTATGTCTTTGCATTGCACTACTGTCAAAAGGAAAACTTGTATCTCCAAAATTGAAACTGTTCAGTAAATGGATAACTGTCATATTTTTACCATTAACTAACATGCAATTACGAAACTTCAGCAGCTAATTTGAATACATGTTCTTGTTCCTAGAGTCATGAATGTTCAGAGTGATTTGAGGGGAGTTACTGCTTTCAATTCATGTGAAAAAAGAGATGATAGGCTTATTGAGTTGTCAGGAATAATGTCATTCAAAGCAATCTTTTTGAAAGCCCCCGGCTACAGATATTGTTTTGATGAATCACTAGTACATTTTCTATGATATCAAGAGATTTTCTTTAGTTTGTCAGTGATAGTTCATTATTTTGTCTTCGCAGGAACACACTTTTTTTTATGTGACGGTTTCAAGAAGGGAGATGTTCAAGATATAAGTGGTCTGTGGCAAGCCTTTGGTCTAGACACATTATACTCCCACCACCAGATAGATTACTGTCTCAGTCAAGAAGAGAAAAAGTATGCAAGGAGAGTGTAATTCCACTTTCAAGAAAATAAGAAGACATAACCGTTCTGATAAACGATACTGTGTAATGATTTCTCCTCCTGATAAGAAGCGATGGTTTTGGTAGGCCTTATTTACCCTCTGCAGTAGTATACCACCATCCATCCACCCAGCCAGCCTGTTAGGGGCTTCTACACTCATATTCAAAAGCTACTGCTTGTTCCTCATACTGTCCATATGAATAATGACTGAGGCTCTCCCAGCCTCCCCTCCAGTTCTCCCCTCTTCCTTCAGCTGTGTGTTTGACTAAAGCCTAAGCTTTGAACAAATTCACATTTGCTTTTGTAAGTAATATGCGCTTATGAGGCAAAGTCCCATTGATGAACATTACATGCAACAGTATTGTTTTCTTTCTCATATGGCTCTGGTCAAAAGTAGTGCACTAAATAGGGAATAGGGTGTCATTTTGGGTCGAAGCACTGACTGCACAGCTGAAAAATACCACACCAGATTTACAAAACTGTCTCGTGTTTTTCCAGTACAAGATAAAACATATTTACAGTTGAAGTCGGAAGTTTACATACACCTTAGCCAGATACATGTAAACTTCGTTTTTCACAAATCTTGACATTTAATCCTAGTAAAAATTCCCTGTCTTAGGTCAGTTAGGATCACCACTTTATTTTAAGAATGTGAAATGTCAGAATAATAGTAGAGAGAATGATTGATTTATTTCAGCTTTTTTAAATTTCTGTCATCACATTCCCAGTGGGTCAGAAGTTTACATACACTCAATTAGTATTTGGTAGCATTGCCTTTAAATTGTTTAACTTGGGTCAAACGTTTCGGGTAGCCTTCCACGAGCTTCCCACAATAAGTTGGGTGAATTTTTGCCCATTCCTCCTGACAGAGCTGGTGTAACTGAGTCAGGTTTGTAACGCTCCTTGCGTTCACACACTTTTTCAGTTCTGCCCACAAATTTTCTATAGGATTGAGGTGAGGGCTTTGTGATGACCACTCCATACCTTGACTTTGTTATCCTTAAGCCATTTTGCCACAACTTTGGAAGTATGCTTGGGGTCATTGTCCATTTGGAAGACCCATTTTCGACCAAGCTTTAACTTCCTGACTGATGTCTTGAGTTGTCGCTTCAATATATCCACATAATTTTCCTGCCTCATGATGCCATCTATTTTGTGAAGTGCACCAGTCCCTCCTGCAGCAAAGCACCCCCACAACATGATACTGCCACCCCCGTGCTTCACGGTTGGGATGGTGTTCTTTGGCTTGCAAGACCCCCCCCTTTTTCCTCCAAACATAACGATGATTATTATGGCCAAACAGTTCTATTTTTGTTTCATCAGACCAGAAGACATTTCTCCAAAAAGTATGATCTTTGTCCACATGTGCAGTTGCAAACCATAGTCTGGCTTTTTTATGTCGGTTTTGGAGCAGTGGCTTCTTCCTTGCTGAGCGGCCTTTCAGGTTTTGTCGATATAGGACTCGTTTTACTGAGGATATAGATACTTTTGTACCTGTTTCCTCCAGCATCTTCACAAGGTCCTTTGCTGTTGTTCTTGGATTGATTTGCACTTTTAGCACCAAAGTATGTTCATCTCTAGGAGACAGAACGCGTCTCCTTCCTGAGCAGTATGACGGCTGCGTGGTCCCATGGTGTTTATACGTGCGTACTATTGTTTGTACAGATGAACATGGTACCTTCAGGCCTTTGGAAATTGCTCCGAAGGATGATCCAGACTTTTTTTTTCTGAGGTCTTGGCTGATTTCTTTTGATTTTCCCATGATGTCAAGCAAAGAAGCGCTGAGTTTCAAGGTAGGCCTTGAAATACATCCACAGGTACACCTCCAATTGACTCAAATTATGTCAATTAGCATATCAGAAGTTTCTAAAGCCATGACCTCATTTTCTGACATTTTCCAAGCTGTTTAAAGGCACAGTCAACTTAGTGTATGGAAACTTCTGACCCACTGGAATTGTGATACAGTGAATTATAAGTGAAATAATCTGTCTGTAAACAATTGTTTGAAAAAATACTTGTGTCATGCACAAAGTAGATGTCTTAACCGACTTGCCAAAACTATAGTTTGTTAACAAGAAATGTGTGTGTGGTTGAAAAATTAGTTTTAATGACTCCAACCTAAGTGTATGTAAACTTCCGACTTCAACTGCATATAAAAAAGGCAAGAACATAAAACAAATAATCGGACATTTCTTAATTTAAATACCTAACATTGAATTCCCTCTTTACATCGTTATTTTACCTTTTTACCATCTATGTTGAATTCCCTCTGGAAAAACATGGTGGAGGTATAAATAATAGCATATTACTGCTCAGTGCTGAAAAGTTCAGAGACAGAAGATACATAGTCTGGGAGTAAATAGGGGCCTTGCAGTGATTTAAGCTTATGCTCCAGTTGTCTGCATTCCTCTGAATGTCAATCTTGGCCCATTGTGTAATGCTAACTGGATTTGCGCGTGTGTGTGGCTGGCTAAAGGCTACATGGCACAGATTCCCACTCAACTCCAACTCCTGTGGTGCGCCACAGTCCCTCCCCTTGTTATTTTACCCTGCGCTGCTTGGCTGGCTACTGATGACCTTATGTGTTGTACTAGTATCCTTATTCAACCGTGGTAAAGGGCGTGGTATCCATACTGAGTGTACAGACAATGTGTGCGTCCGAAATGACACCCTGTTCCCTAGTCCCTATGGGGCCCTGGTCAAAAGTAGTGCACTATATAGGGAATAGCGTGCTTTTTGGGATGCAGACATTGTCAAGGACAGGTGACATCTGTCTGTCTTTTCAGGATGTTTGATGTCATCCTAGGTGTAACTACCACTGCCTCTGACTGTTTTCTAATATTGCTGCTGAATCAAGTGAGTCACATCTAGGGCCGTGGCGAAATTTCGTCAGCTGGTGATTGTCAAGCAAATAACTGTCTGTCTCACGGTAATTGACCGTTAATTAACATAAACACATTTAGCATCTCCTGGCTTCCGCACACAGTCTAATAAATCCATGTAATATAGCCTACACCATCACAATATATCCATTATTTATTTTAGACAGGTCTAAAGAAGCATGATATGAAGAAAATGTAGTCTATTTCAGAAGAACAGAATGGCATACTCAGAGTTGTCCTTATGTTAGGTTCTGTTTGAGTGCTTTTCAAAGAAATGGGTATTCCAAATGCTTAATTTAGATTTATTAATTTAACTTTAGTTTTTCTACAAACGTTGCGCTATATGTTTTGATTTTTAATACAATGTAAGGCTGCATAATGAGACTAATGATTTGAAAAAAAGTCGCTTGAAAGGCATGAGCTCTGCTTTGTTTTTTTACGCAGGCTGTACACACTCCAATAGACTCTCATTCATAATTTGACAAGCACTTGATAATGTATCCCCTTTGTGGCTGTAATGCACCCTTAACAAATCCATGCCTTTTTCAGCCCTGATTGTGCTGCGCAATCCAAACTGTCTCTCACTCACACTGCTCTCACTCACACGGCTCTCTGTCATGTGGGCTCTCTGTCATGTGATCGGGTCTCTCACAGGCTACAAGTGAAGACAGACACATCAGGGACGTAACTGCGCGCTTCCTCCTCCAATTCCGAGGTGCATATTGAAGATATTGGATGAACTGTCCACAATTACTTTTCGTCAGCCAACAAGGTGAGTAGGCCTAACAAACAGCAAAAGCACTAGCCTATGTCAATCTACTATCCCCCATAGTAAAAAATCGACCTATTCTATTCTGTGAGAGAAATAAATATTCCAAACCGTCTGGGACAGTTCTGGGATACAATAGATCCCAAATTAATACAACCACTAGCATTCCCCACCCAAAAAATTATGCAATGTGGCTGACACAACAGATCAGAACCATTAGCTTAAAATGTTGATGAACTATTAGGCTATTTCTTCACATTATAAGCGCAGCAATGTGAACATGGTAGTAGGCTGTAAGCGTGAATGTTCCATTAGCGGAAAACACCATTATCAAAAGTGACCGCAAATGCAAATATGCATATAATGCTTTTATTATAAAGGTGCATTTTTATGGTGAAAATTATCTCCCCCAAACTTGAAACTCACACTCTGCTTATATATGCCAGTTAGGCTCTACGCCCCTTGTAAAGCGGATTCATGTGCTTAATTTTAAGAAGTTATTTGGCCACTTTAGTTGTGATACTGTAACGGTAGTCCTCCTCCTCTTCAACCGAAAAGGAGGAGTATTGAGGGAACCAAGGCGCAGCGAAGTTTGAACACATAATGATTTATTAAATAAACAAAATAGACAAAGACGAAAACGAACTATACTGGATATAACTAACAAAATAACAAAACGATGTAGACAATCCTGAACGACGAACTTACATACAACGTGACGAACGAAATGAACAGGAACAGACTACATGAAATGAACAAACCGTATACAGTCCCGTATGGTGCAAACATTGACACGGACACAGGAGACAACCACCCACAAACAAACACTGTGAACCGCCTACCTAAATATGACTCTCAATTAGAGGAACGCCAAACACCTGCCTCCAATTGAGAGCCATACCAGGCAACCCTAAACCAACATAGAAACAGACAACATAGAATGCCCACCCAACCTCACGTCCTGACCAACTAACACACAAAAACTAACATAAATAGGTCAGGAACGTGACAGATACAAACCTTATTAAAACGTATAGGCCTATGGGCTAGGATTCATGAGGTGTGCGTGTAACGCTTGCCGTGGTTGGAAGAAGAGGCAATGCGCAGCGTGGTAAGTGTCCATATTGTTTTAATACGAAATAATGAACACTGAACAAAAACAAGAAAACGACAAACGAACACTCCTGTACAGTGAAACAAAAACACAGAACAGAAAATAATCATCCACAACACACAATGAAAAACAGGCTACGTAAATATGGCTCCCAATCAGAGACAACGACTGACACCTGCCTCTGATTGAGAACCATACTAGGCCAAACACATAGAAATAGAACAATAGAACAAAACATAGAAAAAACACCCCAACTCACGCCCTGACCGAACTAAAATAAAGACATAACAAAGGAACTAAGGTCAGAACGTGACAGTGCAACTATATGATTCCAACAGGTCGCAGAAAAAGTAATTGTTTCTTATGCACAAGTGAGGGGCTAATATTGTCACCCATCAGACTATTCTTGATTTAATTTTGTCTTTACATATAATAAATAATATATGTGTGACATTTGCTATGAGTGGACCATTATCATGCACCTGTATCGAAACGGGCAGCGGGAAAAAATACATGTCATCTATGCATTTAAATAGCGAATTGAGGACGCTTTTCCCCGTGGTTTATTTTCATGCCAGCCAGGTAGGCTATACTCCTGTTGTAAATATAAGCAATGCGCTTAATATTAGGAAAGTTGAGAAGTAAATATAGTAGGTCTAGTCTATAGAAAGCTGATGGGATCCTCCTCTTTTTAGTAGAAGGCATCACTCTGTTTTCTCCCGTAAATTGCATAGGCCGTAGAAATGTTGGGCAACATGAGCTGATGGGCTCTCATGAGGTGTTCGACTAGATTTTTAAAGACATTTGCATTGATGTCAGAGTGATTAGAGGTACAATAGTAGAGTGCTGAGTACCAGGCAGTTAGTAAGTTTGGTAGGCTACTAATGACCAGCAGCAGCATCAGAGCTTGGAGAAGCCTAATTACCATGACCAAATGGTCATGTGGAATTTGACCTCCTTCATGACTCGTGACCGCCGGTGTGGCAATTATATGGTCACCGCAACAGCCCTAGTCACATCCACTTTTTACATCCAATGAGATTACTCATTGTCTTATGACACCCTTATAGTTATTGAAGAAATCCACCTTCATCCATTTCTATTTTCTGATACTGTATCTCTTTGGCCTAACCCAGTATAGCCTTTCCGGGTTTTGTAGCTCAGTGTAATGTGTGGAGATCAGTGACGGTGGAGAGGGAGTGTGGCCCTCGTAGTGGAGCCAGTCAGCCAGGACCACTGGTGTGTGGTGAGGGGTGGGTGAGGACTGGAGCTGTGGAGCGGCAGGGTGTGGAGGATAACCAAGTGGTACGACCCAGTCAGGGCACCATGGGGCAAGTTTGAAGGCTTTACACTAGGTGTGGGGCGGTTGTGTGTGTGTGTGTGTGTGTGTGTGTGTGTGTTTGTATGCGTGCGTATACGGGTGATTTAGAGTGTAATACGGTGCAGCCCACCGTAATTACCGAACCACTGTTGACCCTGTGCCCGCTGGCCATCACTCAGCGGCCTGTTGCCATGGACATGGCTGCTCCGGCACCTCTTAATGAGGTGGGATCGTCTGCGTGTGATTTACCATTAACATCCATCAGAATGGCGAACACGTATGTACAGCAGCTCACAGATCCATGTCGGCCCCATTTCCCTTTATTGCTTTTAAATTACACATTATGATCGAGTACATGTGGAGCCATCCATTTTTCCCTCATGATCCCCATGAGTTTGACATGAATAATACAAGCAATTTATCATCGATTTTGACTTTAAGATCAGTATCTTTATTCATGGGAATATGTAGATGGAAATGTAGTTAGAAATAGACTGCTGATTTATCAGGATAATGTTTTACCTCCCAAATGGCATCCTATTCCCTATTTAGTGCACTACTTTTGACCAGAGCCCTATGGGTCCTGGTCAAAAGTATTGTACTAAATAGGGAAAAGGGTGCCATTTGGCAGCCCTGGTCAAAAGTGGTGCACTATTTAGGGAATTGGTTGCCATTTAGGATGTGCTCAATCTCGTTCAGGCGTCTGTGTTTACCATGATGTCATATTGTTGTTTTGTTTATTGCTGGCAGTTTACCGGGCGGCTGTCATTATGCAGTAGTCTGAGCCCATGTTTATGGAGGAATTGAAGTTAAGACAGGGACTTTTTCACTACTAATCCCTCAGTCTCATCTCAACATGCTACTCTGCTCTCGGAACCAACCTTAATGTTACCTTGTGGGTTCGCCAAATGGCACCCTATTCCCTATTTAGTGCACTACTTTTGACCAAAGCCCTATGAGAAAGAAAAAAAGAAAAAATAATACTGTTGCATGTAATGTTCATCAATGGGACTTTGCCTCATAAGCGCATATTACTTACAAAAGCAAATGTGAATTTGTTCAAAGCTTAGGCTTTAGTCAAACACACAGCTGAAGGAAGAGGGGAGAACTGGAGGGGAGGCTGGGAGAGCCTCAGTCATTATTCATATGGACAGTATGAGGAACAAGCAGTAGCTTTTGAATATGAGTGTAGAAGCCCCTAACAGGCTGGCTGGGTGGATGGATGGTGGTATACTACTGCAGAGGGTAAATAAGGCCTACCAAAACCATCGCTTCTTATCAAGAGGAGAAATCATTACACAGTATCGTTTATCAGAACGGTTATGTCTTCTTATTTTCTTGAAAGTGGAATTACACTCTCCTTGCATACTTTTTTCTTCTTGATTGAGAGTATAATGTGTCTAGACCATAGGCTTGGTTTATTGGGTACACCCATCTAGCACAGTGTTGGTCCCCCCTTTACCTCCAGAACAGCCTGAATTCTTCGGGGGCATTATACAAAATTGTCGGAAACGTTCCACAGGGATGTTGGTCCATGCTGATGCAATGGCATCACGCAGTTGCTGCCAATTGGACGGTGGTACATTCATGCTGCTAACAGCCCGTTCCATCTCATCCCAAAGATGATCTATTGGGTTGAGGTCTGGGGACTGCACAGGCCACTCAAGTAAACTGAACTCGCTGTTATGTTCTAGGTGATGTTTTTCCACTCCTCAATTGTCCATTGTTGGTGATCGCGTGCCCACTGGAGCCGCTTCTTCTTCTTGTTTTTAGATGATCGGATTGGAACCCTGCTGCAATAGCCCATCCCTGACAAGGATCGAGGAGTTGTGCCTTCCGAGATGCCGTTCCTCACACCACTGTTGTACTGCGCCACTAGTTGTCTGTTTGTGGCCCGCCTGTTAGCTTGCATGATTCTTGCCATTCTCCTTTTACCTTTCTCATCAACAAGCAGTTTTTTCGCCCACATGACTGCCGCTGACTGAATGTTTTTATTTTGTTGCACCATTCTCGGTTAACTCTAGGCATTGTCTTGCGTAAAAAACCCAGGAGGCTGGCCGCTTCTGAGGTACTGGATCCGGCCCCTGGCACCGACTATCATACGGCGCTCAGACTCGCATAGGTCACTCTTTTTTCCCATTCTAACATTCAATCGAACAGTAACTGAATGCCTCGATGCCTGTCTGCCTGCTTTATATAGCAAGCCACGGCCACGTGACTCACTGTCTGTAGGAGTGATTCATTTCATCGTGAACAGGCTGGTGTACCTAATAAACTGGCCGACGAGTGTATACACACGGTATGTGGAGTAGGCTACCATTTGGGATGCATCCAAGGACACTTAGCATACGGTGGCGAAATGTGAATATCCGGCTTGCATGGGGAAATGTTCTCCCATATAAAAATGAGGAGAAGGCTACAAAAATAAGAAAGTTACACTGTTATATTGTGCCATTCCATACTTAATATGGTCCAACCCCAGCTAGAACTAAAGGAAGAGGAAACGGTGGAGGAGTAGGAAGAGTGTTCCCTATTGGGATTCTGGGCTGTAGAAGCCCTAGTGATTTGTAGTAATGAGTCTGCACTGAACTATGACTCATCCATACAGCCACTACTTGCCCTACTTTGACCCTTATTCCCTATTCCCATGTTGGATGCAGACATTCTTTAACCATACTGTAAGGTGTACTGTAGACCAGTGGTTGGTTTTATAAGAGAGTGTCTTGCTCCAATGCTGTTCCTGTCTATGATGTATGGTTCCCCTGCGGAGGCTATAACTATAAGCTCAGTAACAGGGTTGAACCCAGTCTCTATGTGGACACACAGTGTCAACCGTCTCTCTACATCGAAGGGGACACACACCCTCAACCTTCTCTCTATTGTGGACACTATCAACCTGGTTTACAGAGGTGGACACAAACACACTCAACCCACTATTGTGGACACACACTCCCACCTTCTATGTGGACACTTACTATCGACCTGCTTTTTACATAGAGACGGATAAAAAGCACAGCCGATCACGTTCTACTGTTAGCTACATTTGTTTTGAGACAGAATTGGCATCACACTAAAGATTAGACTACAGTATCAGGGGAGAATATCCAACTATTGCTGCTGCTGTTGAGCTGTCCTCTTTTCGTTTCCCTGGGGAATAATTAAAATGTGACACACCACAGAATTGTTTCTTAACTAAGCTAAGTTCTAAAGAGAGACTGGATAAATAACCTTTCTGCTCTTTGTTTCTGACTGTTCTGTGAAGACACAGACAAAGACACACACACACACACACACACACACACACACACACACACACACACACACACACACACACACACACACACACACACACACACACACACACACACACACACACACACACACACACACACACACACTGCTCTGTTTTTCCCCAAAGTTTCCCCAGAGAGTGGGGTCGTAATGAAGCTTAAAAGACTCCCAGTAGTCATAATAACAGAGCTCTTCTATGGGAGGGTATGTTTCCAAATTAATCTCTGGGTAGCTAAAGAAGAACGTTTGAAGTTGCCTCTGTCTTTTGCTTGGTTTTGTTATTAATTCATGTTTTTTTGGTCCTCACTATGCATCGTTGATACGTTTAATTAATTCACTGTATTTTTGTGTCCTTTGTTGTGTTTTGAAGAACTGATATGACATTATAAGATGTGCACGACTGTGAAGAGGTCACGCCCCTACAAACCCTCTTCGCAGTTCTTGAACATGGCCTTCACTTACATCACTGAATGCTAAAGGGGCAATCTGGGATTGGGTGATCACTTTGCTGCCCCTTTAAAGATGCACTATGCAGAAATCATTCAGCCAAATTCTGGTTGCTAAAATTCTAATAGTTAGCCTAATTTCAGTTTATGTGAGAAAACAAGCAGGGCAAGTGTAGAGAATCATTGTACCATCTAAACCGCTGTGAAATATATTTTCCATAACCAAAACTATTGTTTGACGCTGTTCTGTTTGACACTTGTGTACAAAACTGAAAGTAAAAGATGCAAAAAAAAAACAAAAAAAAAACAGGAAGCATAGAAATAGTGCATATAGAACATATCTGCCGCTTCTTATACTTGCTTTCAATGAGAATGACAGATCTATAACTCCCATTCTATGTGTCTTTTGTCAGGTCGCCCAAAAAGGTACATATTGCAGCTTTAATATATCAGATATTGATATGTCAGAGTTTTTTTTTTTTTTTTTTTTATCCCATTTTCTCCCCAATTTTCGTGGTATCCAATCGCTAGTAATTACTACCTTGTCTCATCGCTACAACTCCCGTACGGGCTCGGGAGAGACGAAGGTCGAAAGCCATGCGTCCTCCGAAGCACAACCCAACCAGCCGTACTGCTTCTTAACACAGCGCGCCTCCAACCCGGAAGCCAGCCGCACCAATGTGTCGGAGGAAACACCGTGTACCTGGCCCCCTTGGCTGGCGCGCACTGCGCCCGGCCCGCCACAGGAGTCGCTGGAGCGCGATGAGACAAGGATATCCCTACCGGCCAAACCCTCCCTACCCCGGACGACGCTATGCCAATTGTGCGTCGCCCCACGGACCTCTCGGTCGCGGCCGGCTGCGACAGAGCCTGGGCGCGAACCCAGAGACTCTGATGGCGCAGTTAGCACTGCGATGCAGTGCCCTAGACCACTGCGCCACCCGGGAGGCCCGATATGTCAGAGTTGATATTGAAACTGATGTTGTCACTGCCGTCTCTGTGAAGAGGTTTGTCGAGCTTGCCGAGGCCTGCTAATAGTGTAGTATGCTTCTCCTAGCAGTATGCCAGATCATGTGCTGCGCTGATTGCATATATGCTTTTGATCGAGTGGGTTTGTGAGCCACTACGACTGAGTTTATTGAGACACAGCCCATCTCAGTACCTTATTATAGATCTGTGATTTGTGTGTGTGCGCGTCACTGTGGGACTCATTATTCTGTGAATGAAAACGTGTGTGTGTGTGTGTGTGTGTGTGTGTGTGTGTGTGTGCATGCGTTTGTTTGTGTGCGTGTGTGGTAGAGGAGGGCGTGAAATCACAGACCGAACCAAGGAGAGATAACACTTCATTTAAAAAAAAGTTTTTTACCTTTTATTTAACTAGGCAAGTAAGGTTAAGAACAAATGATAATTTCCATGACGGCCTACCCCTGCCAAACCCTCCCCTAACCCGGACGACGCAGGGCCAATTGTGCGCCCGTCCTATGGGAACTCCCGATCACGGCTGGTTGTGATACAGCCCGGGATTGAACCAGGGTCTGTAGTGACGCCCCTAGCACTGCGATGCAGTGCTTTTAGACCGCTGCGCCACTCGGGAGTGTGGTAGGTTAAACTGCCGTTGTCATGCGCTCACGCGCAAGCTGATAGGTGCACTTACACACACACTATGTATCCACTCTGCACTAAATGCCATTTCACATACAATATGACATATAGTAGATTATACTACAATGACTGGTTAACAATGGCAGAAGATGGATGAATGGCAGGAGTGCATAAGTCAATGACAGAGCAGTGGTCCAGTTTGTGTTTAACTTGCCTGATTGGATAGAGTTGACTCCACTGGTCTTCATTGACCTGGATCTGAGTGACTGATTGGAAGGTCACAATCCAGAAAGAAAGTAACAGGAAGTGTTTATAAAATGAATGTTTGGTGTAGTGAACTATATCATCCGAGAATAAATAGTCCAACTCTGTAGCATAATGCAACATGATGCCACGGTATGGTGGAGTGTAATACATGTACCTGTGGACGTTTAAATAGAATGTATCTACTACGATGTGTTTTGTGTTAATCTGGGTTTTTAAAGAGAAGAGTTTCGCCATTTTCCATCTGCCTTTTGGTTCTAAAGGTTGTATGTTCGAATCCAGCGATAGAAAGTTGTTTTTGATATTTTTGTTTTAAGCCTATCCTAAATCCTTAACCCTTACCTTAACCATTCAGAGTTAATACCTAACCTTAAGAATTCAGATTTATTACCTAAACTTAACCCTAACCTTATATATTCGGAGTTCATGCCTGAACGTAAACTTAAACACTTCGAAATTTGACGTTTGGAAGAACTTCGAAATTTGACGTTTGAGAAAAACGTAGATGAACGTCGAATTCTGACATGAGACTGTGAGAGCGACATTGACATTGTCAGCTCAATGACTGATACAGAGGTGGACATGTGCTATCAACCTGCTTTTTACATAGAGACGGACACGCACTCCGAAGCAGTTAAAAAGCACAGCCGATCACGTTCTACTGTAAGATACATTTGTTTTGAGACAGAATTGGCATCACACTAAAGATTAGACTACACTATCAGGGGAGTATCCAACTACTACTGCTGCTGCCATCTTCGTTTCCCTGGGCGAATAATTAAAATGTGACACACCACAGAATTGCTTCTTAACTAAGCTAAGTTCTAAAGAGAGACTGGATAAATAACCCTGCTGCTCTTTGTTTCCGACTGTTCTGTGAAAACACACACACACACACAAAGACACACCCACACACAGAGAGTGGGGTTTCCACAGAGAGTGGGGTTATAATGAAGCTTAAAAGACTCCCTGTCGTCATAATAACAGAGCTTTTCTATGGAAGTGTATGTTTGAATGTTGCCAAATTAATCTCTGGGTAGCTAAAGAGAAACGTTTGAAGTTGCCTGTCTTTTGTATGGTCTTGTTATTTTTAAATGAACGTTTTTTTGGTCCTCACTATGCATCGTTGATACGCTTCATTCATTCACTGTACTGTTTTTTTTTAATGTGTCCTTTGTTGTGTTTTGAAGAACTAATATGACATTTTAAGATGTGCACGACTGTTAAGAGTTCACGCCCCTACAAACCCTCTTTGCAGTTCTTGAACATGGCCTTCACTTACATCACTGAATGCTAAAGGGGCAATCTGGGATTGGGTGACCGCTTTGCTACCCCTTTAAAGATGCACTATGCAGAAATCGTTCAGCCTTTTCCTGGTTGCTAAAATTCTAATAGTTGGCCTAATTTCAGTTTATGTGAGAAAACAAGCAGGTTAAGTGTATAGAATCATTGTACCATCTAAACCGCAGTGGAATATATTTTCCATAACTAAAACTATTGTGTTTGAAGCTGTTTGACGCTTGTGTACAAAACCAAAAGTACAAGACACAAAACCCCCCCAAAAAACGGGAAGCATAGAAATATCACGTATAGAACAGATCTACCGCTTCTTATACTTGCTTTCAATGAGAATGACAGATCTATAACTCCCATTTCTATGTGCATTTTGTCGGGTCTCCCAAAAAGTTACATATTGCAGCTTTAATATATCAGAAACACATATCTTCGTCAGGGGAGTTGATATTGAAACTGATGTTGTTGTTATTGCCGTGTCTGTGAAGAGGTTTGTCGAGCTTGCTGAGGCCTACTAATAGTGTAGTATGCTTCTCCTAGCAGTATGCCAGATCGCGTGCTGCGCTGATTGCCTATATGCTTTTGATCCAGGGGGTGTGTGAGCGACTACGACTGACTTTATTGAGACACAGCACATCTCAGTACCTTTATTATTGATCTGTGATTTGTATGTGTGTTTGTGTGTCACTGTGGGACTCATCATTATTCTGTGAATGGAAATGTGTGTGTGTGTGTGTGTGTGTGTGTGTGTGTGTGTGTGTGTGTGTGTGTGTGTGTGTGTGTGTGTGTGCTGCGTTTTGTGTGTTTGCGTGCATGTTTGTGTGCGTTTTTGGTAGAGGAGAGAGTGAAATCACAGGCCGAACCAGGCGAGATGACACTTCATCAATCACTGTGGTAGGTTAAACTGCCGTTGTCATGCTCTCACAAGCAAGCTGATAAGGGCACACACACTATGTATCGACTCTGCAGTAAATGCCATTTCACATACAGTATGACTTATAGTAGATTCGACCACAATAACTGGTTAACAATGGCAGAAGATGGATGAATGGCAGGAGTGCATAAGTCAATGACAGACCAGTGGTCCGGTGTGTGATACCTTGTTACTTTGACTTATTGTAGTGCCTGATTGGATAGAGTCGGCTCCACTGGTCTCCTTGACCTGTATCTGGGTGGCTGTTTTGAAGGTCTTAATACAGAAAGAAAGTTCAGGAAGTGTTTATAAAATGAAGGTTCGTTGTAGTGAACTAATATCACCTGAGAATAAATGGTCCAACTCAGTGTTTTGTTTTAGTCATTGTTTTAAAACCATGGGAAGACGATCATCATTTTCGTTTCTTTACTTTTGACAATCATTATATCGTCTCTCAACTCCTACTGTTTTTTTTGTATTTTTTTTGGGCCAAAATGATATTCCTCCCGGAGGAGCTATCAGAAAGAAGCGGCGAGTTAAAATGTTGAAATGTAGTAATTGGTGGTGTGAAACAGCAGCCACCAGCCCCAGCTCTAACCTCAACTCCCTTATCTACAGCGCCGCTTTTTGGCCACACACACCAGTGGTGCTTTTGGCATCGAAATGAGAACGCATGAGTCGAAAAGACCCTATTCCTACTGTAAAATATGGTGGTGGATCATTGATGATATTTGTTTTTCTCCTCTGGTCATGGGGCCCTTGTTAAGGTCAATGGTATCCATTACCTGGACATTTTAGCCAACAACCTGGTTGCCTCTGCAAGAAGGCAGAAACCTTGGCCACAATTAGTTCTTCCAGCAAGACAATAACCCAAAGCAAAAGTAATTGGACACAAAATCAACATTTTGCAATGTTCATGTCAGTCTCCCTACTTGAAACCCATTGAAATATTTTTCCCCCCTCTTTTTGTTAAGCACAGACGAAGGATATCAAGGATCTGGAAGGATTCTGTATGGAGTAATGGGCTAAGATCCTTGTCAATGTGTACTCTAACTTATAAAACATGTTAGAAAAAGGCTTGCAATCCTCGCTAGGTGAGGTATTGAAAGGTATCAATATTAGGGGTGTCAATCATTTTGACCCCTACATTTTTAGAGAAAAAAAAGCATGGTTAAACAAAATCTATTTTTTCTGAACAATTGTATTGGTATTAAATAATATTGTTTACCTTTTTTTGCATACAATAAAGCTCAGTATTTGAGTTATTTATTTTATACAGTCATTTCTTGCTCGTCTTTGTCAACGGTGTCATTTATTTCGGACCCCACTGTATATACCATTTTAGAGAAAATAGCTTTATATTGCAAAATGCAGGAAAGCCTTCTGGGACTTAAGGACACATCAGACATCACGTGTCACAGACGTCCAGGAGTGTGTATTCACAGAGGACAGAGGAGGGAACAGTCCGCTCTGGACGTCATAAGGCGAAGGAAGCGCGTGGTGACTGGTGAGGTAATTATGTTTGGGCGGGCCTCTATTGGATTAGCGCAGGATGTCGTTGCGTCTTGGCTAGTGCAGCTCACTGGGGACAGGTCTGTGTACACCGGACCTGGAGGGCCCAAACACCTGGTGGTTAATTGCACTCACCTGGTGTGCCAGGTCTGAATTAGTCCCTTTGTTAGAAGGAGAGGATGAAAACCAGAAGGGTTTCGGTCCCCCAGGAACGACATTGAACAGCCCTGGTGAACACCAACATATCATCACATCCTCTTCCGGCATCGCCCATTCAACCTGTTCATGTTTCATATATGTCTCTGTCTTACGTTTAGACATTAGTTGCGTCCCAAATGTCACCCTATTGCATTTATAGTGTACTACAACTGCACTTGACCAGAGCCCCACTATAAGGAATAGGGTTCAATTTAGGATGCATCCTATAGTAGAGCTCCAGCCTCCCAGACTGCAGTGCTACAGGGAGATCTCTCACTAAGCTAACTTTGGCTGATGGCTATTATCTAACAGGGCAATAATGAACCCTCTCCCATTAGTAAGGAAACCAAATGTGTGTGTGTGTGTGTGTGTGTGCCCCGCCGATAACACTTTCCAATCAGATTGACTTGGCAGCCAGGAAACCATTGGAGAACGAAGTCTTTTGACAGTTTTTACATCAGCTGGAGTAGCTAGACACAGCATGGGGGTGAGGTCATGTTCATTTCCTATTACTTTGCTCTCCACATGCAAACTCGGAAACGATCCATTTTAGCTCGCTGATGTATTGTATAGGTAAACACAATTTCACAATCCACATTATAATCACAGCCACCAAGAAACACATTCGTATTCCACTCAAATTGAAACAAAACCTGTACTCTCTAGCCTTTTGCCTCAAACAAATTGACTACCATGATGCCCACACAAATGTTCATGTATAACAGTGATGTGTAATGTCTTAATAGCAGTAGACTGGAGATGCTGACCATACATCACAGTCCATCACAGTCCTTAACCCTGTACCACTGCACCACTGTACCTATAGAGGTCAAATGATCTTACACAGGTACAAAATCAACGCCTTGCGTCCAGCAAGTCACACTCTTTCAACCTCCTTTCTTCCTTCCGTTCCTCTCTCTCTCCCTCCCTCCAATCCTCAGACTCGGCAATACACACGGGGCAGGGGTACAAGGTGATCGAGGTGGATATGTACATGTAACTAGGAATAAATTGACAGATTATAAACAGTAGCAGCAGCGTATGTGATGAGTCCAAAAAAGTTAGTGCAAAAAGGTTCAATACAGATAGTCCGGTAACTATTTGGTTATCTATTTAACTAACTATTTAGCAGTCTTATGGCTTGGGGGTAGAAGCTGTACAGGGTTCTGTTGGTTCCAGACTTGGTGCATCGGAACTGCTTGATGTGTGGTACTGTAGCAGAGAGAACAATCTATGCCTTGGGAGGCTGGAGTCTTTGAAAATGTTTAGGGCCTTCCTCTGACACCGCCTGGTATAGAGTTCCTGGATGGCAGGGAGCTCGACCCCCAATGATGTACTGGGCCATACGCACTGCCCTCTGTAGCGCCTCGCAGTCGGATGCCAAGCAGTTGCCGTACCAAGCGGTGATGCAGCCAGTCAAGATACTGTCGTTGGTGCAACTGTAGAAACTGAGGATCTGAGGGCCCATGCTAAATCTTTTCAGACTCCTGTGGGGGAAGAGGCGTTGTGGTGCCATCTTCATGACTGTGCTGGTGTGTGTGGACCATGATAGATCCTTAGTGATGAACACAGAGGATCTTGAAGCTCTCGACCAGCTCCACTACAGCCCAGTCGATGTGAATGGGGGCGTGCTCTGCCCTCTGTTTCCTGTAGTCCACGATCAATCAATCAATCAATCAATTTTATTTTATATAGCCCTTCGTACATCAGATAATATCTCGAAGTGCTGTACAGAAACCCAGCCTAAAACCCCAAACAGCTAGAATGCAGGTGTAGAAGCACGGTGGCTAGGAAAAACTCCCTAGAAAGGCCAAAACCTAGGAAGAAACCTAGAGAGGAACCAGGCTATGAGGGGTGGCCAGTCCTCTTCTGGCTGTGCCGGGTGGAGATTATAACAGAACTATGCCAAGATGTTCAAAAATGTTCATAAGTGACAAGCATGGTCAAATAATAATCATGAATAATTTTCAGTTGGCTTTTCATAGCTGATCATTAAGAGTTGAAAAACAACAGGTCTGGGACAGGTGGCGGTTCCATAACCGCAGGCAGAACAGCTGAAACTGGAATAGCAGCAAGGCCAGGCGGACTGGGGACAGCAAGGAGTCACCACGGGCGGCAGTCCCGATGCATGGTCCTAGGGCCCAGGTCCTCCGAGAGAAAGAAAGAGAGAAGGAGAAAATTAGAGAGAGCCAAGATTTTCAAAATGTTCATAAATGACAAGCATGGTCAAATAATAATCAGGAATAAATCTCAGTTGGCTTTTCATAGCCGATCATTAAGAGTTGAAAACAGCAGGTCTGGGACAGGTAGGGGTTCCATAACCGCAGGCAGAAGAGTTGAAACTGGAATAGCAGCAAGGCCAGGCGGACTGGGGGCAGCAAGGAGTCACCACGGCCGGTAGTCCCGACGTATGGTCCTAGGGCTCAGGTCCTCCGAGAGAAAGAGAGAAGGAGAAAATTAGAGAGAGCCAAGATTTTTAAAATGTTCATAAATGACAAGCATGGTCTAATAATAATCAGGAATAAATCTCAGTTGGCTTTTCATAGCCGATCATTAAGAGTTGAAAACAGCAGGTCTGGGACAGGTCAGTTCCTTTGTCTTGCTGAAGTTGAGGGAGAGGTTGTTGTCATTTAGACAGGTTACCTTGGCATTCTTGGGCTCAGGGACTATGATGGTCTGCTTGAAACATGTAGGTATTACAGACTGGGTCAGGCCATCAGGGAGAGTTTGAAAATGTCAGTAAAGACATTTGGCAACTGGTCAGCGCATACTCTGACTAGCGTCCTGGTTATCCATCTGGCCCATGGGCCTTGTGAATGTTAACCTGTCTAAAGTTTTTACTCACAATGGCTATGGAGCGCGTGATCACACAGTCGTCCGGAACAGCTGGTGCTCTCATGCATGGTTCAGTGTTGCTTGCCTCGAAGCGAGCATAGAAGGCATTTAGCTCGTCTGGTAGGCTTGCGTTACTGGGCAGCTCGCAACTGGGTTTCCCTTTGTAATACCTCATAGTTTACAAGCCCTGCCGAGCGTCAGAGCCGGTGTAGTAGGATTCGATCTTAATCCTGTATTGACGCTTTGCCTGTTTGATGGTTCGTCGGAGGGCATAGCGGGATTTCTTCTAAGCGTCCGGATTAGTGTCCCGCTCTTTGAAAGCGGCAGCTCTAGCCGTTAGCTCAGTGCGGATGGTGCCCTTTTGGAATTGGTCAGGAGCCTGTAAAACGGCTGCTATCCACAGCGCCATTCACTCTCGAGTGGAAGCCTGTGATTTTTTTCCCACTTTCCTGACTATAATCTCTTTACACATGGAGAGAAAAGCAAACCAAATATGCCAACTATTCAGCCCAAGTGTCACCAAGTGAGAGAAGTCAAGTGAGAGGGGGGGGGGGGGGGGTGAGAGGGGAGGGCTGGAGAAATGGAGACATTCACAGCTATTACCCTATGTGCTCCTGTATGGCCCGGGACCCATGCCTGGAGAAATGCATTGCAGTTTATGGAGTGACTCAATCTGTTGTCGGGGCGGACACAGAGGAATAATGACAATCGCTCCTGATGGCGCGGCTGGGGGACGCACGGTAAATATGCTGGCTCAGCTAGTCTGACCCCACCGGATGATTCATCTAGAGCGCATACTAGAACAGTTACAGCATAACCTTGTGACTCAGAATATCCCGCTCCCCACGACACTTCAACCAAGGCCCTCAGAGAGATCAATGACGGGGCTTTAGTCCCTTATTTCAAAGCAAGCATTTTGGATATTTACTGTAATTGTGGGTATATAGGCTGTACCTTCTGTTTCCGCAGTGACGTGACTATAAATAATTGGTGGTTGTCGCATCTTTAAGAAGAACAGTTTCCATGTCCCAAATGGCATTATGTTCCCTATATAGTGCACTACTTTTGACCAGGGTTCATAGGGCTCAGTGCACTACTTTTGACCAATGTAGGGAATAGAGTGCTATTTGGTACACATCCAGTGAGTTACAGTAGTAGGCCTACATGCAGGGATCTCGGGGAGCCGCTAGGGACACAATGGCTATTTCGGAGGCAACAAAGACACAGAGTGACGAGCTACATTCCTCACCATTATTCCCCTGTGAAGAAGTGCTGTACGCAGGAAAATATATGATGGAAAGAGAGGGAGAAAATAATTAGGGACTGTACTATGCGGACGAGGGACGAGAATGGGATTTATTTTTGGGAGATGCCAATTCAATTAGTGAGCCAGAGATTGGCTGTGGCGGTGGCACTGTGACTTAATGGGAACTGGGTTCACTTCCTGGCCAGGGTGTCCTGATCCCAATTACAGTACACATTACAGAGCCAACGCAGGCTACTCTGGGACGCTGCGCTCCACATAGACACACAGACAGACACACTGACTGTCTGACTCATCTACTATCTACTTGCTACACAGTGAAACTAGACTACTCTGGGTCACTCCACTTCACACACAGTGGAGATGACATAGAGCAGAGATAATCAACTAGATTTAGCCGCCGGCCAATATTGTTTTGAGGCGGATGATCGGGGCCCAGAACATAATTACAAATAATTTGTAGGCTGCAAATTGACTGCGAAAATATATAATATTTGACTAAAACATAATCATTGCATACCTTGCTTATATTTGTATACGATCAAATACTGTATCTCTCTATTATGTGTGGGAATACTTTAGAACAGATTTCCAAAATTCAAATCACTTGGAGCTAGTTTGCTGGTGTTTTTACATCATTTATGTCCAAATTTTTAAATATTTATTTATAAAAAAACACATGATTTGTTTGCTCAGAAAACATAAAATCACCCACGGGCCAAATTTGGTCCACGGGCCGCCAGTTGAAGGACCCTGACATAGAGGCACACTGACTGTATTGTTATCTACTGTACTAACCACCTAGAGTTGTGTGGAACTACACTACTCTGGGTTGCCGTGCTCCATATAGAAACACAGTGTAAAGGCCCACTGACTAACTGTCATCTATAACCACCTAGAGCTGTGTGTGGGAACATGACGTCAAGAGAGAGAGACCGAGAGGAAGACAACTGTCTTGCTCTGATATAATTGTTATAGACTTGCTGAAATAATGGAGTATGGCCTGGCGAACATACTGTAGTTGCTTGACAGTCATGTTCTCTAGAACAGTGATAGATAGTGTGTGCCAGTGCGTCAGTGTGCACCCCTCATAAAGCCCTACTTTGGGCTCTGCGGGTGACCCTTATGGCTGACAGATCTGACAGTTGCTAACATGCCACAGAGGGCTCTGGGCAGTAGACTCTCCCCCCTTCACCCCTCTAAACCCCCCTAAAATGATCAATTAGGCCTCGTGTAGTGCTCTGCCAGCTCTCAGAGTAGGCCTTAGTGAGCAGCGCAGTCCTTTTAAGACAGTCATTTGTGCCGAAGTGACTGATGGACAGCCCTTTGATTTCTGAGCACCTGGAGGAAGAGGGGAGAAGAACTTCTATCGCCCGCAGGAAGCAATTTGGAACTAGGACTGAGGCGTGATATATATGCTATTGAATTTTGAAGATGATGAGTTATCGATTTCAGAGGCCAAGACGCGCGGGCCATTCGTAACAGCCAAGCGATATGGTTTGATTTGAGCATTAGCGGAATGCTAAACACCCACTGGTATGAACCATGCTGGCTGGTGAGCTGGATGGCTGTCTGGCTGGTGGGCTGAGTGGGTGGGATAAATATGCACGCGGAGCTTGCGTCCCAAACGGCACCCTATTCCCTATACAGCGCACTACTTTTGACCAGATCTGTTCAAAAGTGGATGCACTAAATGGGGAATAGGGTGCCATTTGGGAGGAACCCAGAATGACTAGGCTAATGCACTTTCTCACAGCTGACAGACATGCATATTGGATTTATGATAATACAGTCCAGGTGGCAAATCAATACAGTAAACAGTAGACACAACCTGTTCTCTCTCTGTCTTCTCTCTACCGTCATCTGGTCTGACAATGATCTGACTCTATGTGAAAAGGTGGGACTATGTAAATAGTTAAAGATATGATTCAAGTAACAATATTTGAACCTCTCTTTGGGGATGGATTTGTGTGTGTGGGGAGGGGGGCTGTCAGGACGTGTGTTTTAATGGGCCACTCGATCATAATAACACCGGGCCCTGGTCAAAAGTAGTGCACTGTATTGGGGATTAGTTATATTGTGTATGAGGTATGTGTGACGCAACCAGGGTTGGGTAGGTTACTTTCTAAATGTAATCTGTTACAGTTACTAGTTACCTGTCAAATTGTAGTCGGTAATGTAACTTTTGGATTACATTCAGTTACTTTTAGATGACTTCCCCCTTAAGAGGCATTAGAAGAAGACAACAATGTATGTTCCCAATTGAACCACATCTATTGCAGGATAAATCAATGTTAAAGTTTACATAGCTGGCCATATATGGATGTTATGTTTTACTTTATGGGTTGGTTATGTAGGCTTCTTCTAACCCATTGCTTTCTACTACATATAATAATAAGATTAAATTCTATCTTTACATTAAAAACCAAAGTCTATCAGAATTCCAGTCATTCCAATAAATGCTATACCCTTTGATCTTCAAGAATAGGACTTGGAAATATGGAAGTATAGATTAACCACATTGTTTTACCTGAGCATGACCCCAAAACTAAGGATTTATTAGCCAGCCCTACTCTGTTGTTTATGATTTTGTTGTCATGGAGAACTGATTGTGCTCATTGATTAGAGTTGACAAATAAATGCTGCTCTCATGGAATGGCATGCTTTGAGCACTACTGAAAAGTGCTATTTACATGTGAAAAATGAATGCCATATGCTGAATTTGCTATAGGCCTACTGTTTACCTTTTTGTTGGTGACACTTTGATATCTTGATAATATGCAGCTGTTTAAAGGGCAAATCCACAGATAACAAAACGCTCGCCCCGCCTCTGTTTTGGTAGAAAGCTGAGGGATGGGCCTGGAGAAATGTAACCACTCTCAGATTAATAGACAGAGCTATGGATGCAAGGACTGACCATCCATGATATCAAAAGTATTGTTTTAACTATGTTATGAGGCTATACAGTGTTTGTTTACATTTACAATGTTTACAAACGTTGGAGAAAAATAAGCTTATATTTTGGGTTCTCATGGAGTGTGACAGTTGAACTAAGCGCATTTATAAATTGTCACGCCCTGGCCTTATTATTCTTTGTTTTCTTTATTATTTTAGTTAGGTCAGGGTGTGACATGGGGAATGTTTATGTTTTGTTAGTTTTGGGTGTTTATTTGGTATAGGGGTTATGGTGTATAGTATATGGGTTTGTGTGGAGTACATGTTTCTAGTATTGTCTATGTATGTTTGGTTGTCTAGGAGAGTCTATGGTTACCTGAATGAGTTCCCAATTAGAGACAGCTGATTTCGGTTGTCTCTGATTGGGAGCCTTATTTAGGGTAGCCATAGGCTCTCATTGGTTGTGGGTAATTGTCTATGTAAGAACGTTAGTAGCCTGTATGTTTGTGCACAACGTTTGTAGCTTCACGGTCGTTTTGTTGTTTTTGTTAAAGTGTTTTGTGTCGTGTTCATCTTCGTGTTGTGTGTTAATAAAGAAGATGGCATATTTTCCAAGAGCTGCATTTTGGTCCGTCAATCCACCACACGATCGTGACAGAATTACCCACCATAGGACCAAGCGGCATGGAAGGCGGCAACAGGACCTACCACCAAAGGATTTCTGGACATGGGAGGAGATACTGGATGGTAAGGGGCCGTGGGATCAACCTGGAGAATATCGCCTCCCTCGTGAAGAGCTGGAGGCAGCGAAAGCCGAGAGGAGGCGATATGAGGAGGCAGCACGGAGACAAGGCTGGAGACCCGTGAGTACAACCCAAAAATTTCTTGGGGGGGGCCTTAAAGGGAGTGTGGCGAAGTCAGGTAGGAAACCTGCGCCTACTCCCTGTACTTACCGTGGAGAGCGGGAGTACGGGCAGACACCGTGTTACGCAGTAGAGCGCACGGTGTCTCCTGTACGCGTGCATAGCCCGGTTCGGTACATTGCAGCTCCACGTATCGGCCGGGCTAGACTGAGCGTTGAGCCATATGTCATGAAGCCGGCCCAACGCATCTGGTCACCAGTGCGTCTCCTCGGGCCGGCGTACATGGCACCAGCCTTACGCATGGTGTCCCCGGTTCGCCTACATAGGCCGGTGCGGGTTATTCCACCTCCCCGCACTGGTCAGGCGACGGGGAGCATAGAACCAGGTAAGGTTGGGCAGGCTCGGCGTTCAAGGGAGCCAGTACGCCTGCACGGTCCGGTATTTCCGGCGCCACCTCCCCGCCCCAATCCAGTACCACCAGTGCCTCCTCCACGCACTAGCTATATGGTGCGTGTCTCCAGCCCTTTACCACCAGTGTCTAAACCACGCACCAAGCCTCCTGTGTGTCCCCAGAGTCCTGTGCGTCCTGTTGCTGCTCCCCGCACTAGCCCTGAGATGCGTGTCTCCAGCCCGGTGCCACCAGTCCCGGCACCACGCACCAGGCCTACAGTGCGCCTCAGCCGGCAGGAGTCTGCCGTCTGCACTGCAATGACTGAACTGCCCGTCTGCCAAGCGCCATCTGAGCCATCCGTCTCCCCAGCGCCATCTGAGCCATCCGTCTCCCCAGCGCCATCTGAGCCATCCGTCTGCAATGAGCCTGCAAAGCCGCCCGTCTGCCATGAGCCTGCAAAGCCGCCCGTCTGCCATGAGCCCACTGAGCCGTCCGCCAGACAGGAGCCGCTAGAGCCGCCAGCCGGACAGGAGCCGCTAGAGCCGTCCGTCAGACAGGATCTGCCAGAGCCGCCAACCAGACAGGATCTGCCAGAGCCGCCAACCAGACAGGATCTGCCAGAGCCGCCAACCAGACAGGAGCAGCCAGATCAGTCAGCCAGCCATGAGCAGCCAGATCCGTCAGCCAGCCATGAGCAGCCAGATCCGTCAGCTAGCCATGAGCAGCCAGATCCGTCAGCTAGCCATGAGCAGCCAGATCCGTCAGCTAGCCATGAGCAGCCAGATCCGTCAGCTAGCCATGAGCAGCCAGATCCGTCAGCTAGCCATGAGCAGCCAGATCCGTCAGCTAGCCATGAGCAGCCAGATCCGTCAGCTAGCCATGAGCAGCCAGATCCGTCAGCTAGCCATGAGCAGCCAGATCCGTCAGCTAGCCATGAGCAGCCAGATCCGTCAGCTAGCCATGAGCAGCCAGATCCGTCAGCTAGCCATGAGCAGCCAGATTCGTCAGCCAGCCATGAGCAGCCAGATCCGTCAGCCAGCCATGAGCAGCCAGATCCGTCAGCCAGCCATGAGCAGCCAGATCAGTTAGCCAGCCATGAGCAGCCAGATCTGTCAGCCAGCCATGGGCTGTCCCTCAGTCCGGAGCTGCAGTCCCTCAGTCCGGAGCTGCAGTCCCTCAGTCCGGAGCTGCCATTCCTCAGTCCGGAGCTGCCATTCCTCAGTCCGGAGCTGCCCCTTCCCCTGGTGCTGCCCCTTCCCCTGGTGCTGCCCCTTCCCCTGGTGCTGCCCCTTACCCTGGTACTGTCCCTGACCCTAGTACTGTCCCTGACCCTAGTACTGACCCTGACCCTGGTACTGCCCCTGACCCTGGTACTGCCTCTTACCCTGGTACTGCCCCTTAGTCTGGAACTGCCCCTGAATGCAATGGGGTTAATGTGGAGGGGGGTCGTTTGGAGGAAGCCTAGGAGGTGGTTAGGTACTGTGGTGACGTGGGGACTACGACCAGAGCCGGAGCCGCCACCGTGGAGGGGAGCCCACCCAGACCCTCCCCTAGACTGTGTATGGTGCGCCCGGAGTTCGCGCCTCAAGGGGGGGGTTATGTCACGCCCTGGCCTTATTATTCTTTGTTTTCTTTATTATTTTAGTTAGGTCAGGGTGTGACATGGGGAATGTTTATGTTTTGTTAGTTTTGGGTGTTTATTTGGTATAGGGGTTATGGTGTATAGTATATGGGTTTGTGTGGAGTACATGTTTCTAGTATTGTCTATGTATGTTTGGTTGTCTAGGAGAGTCTATGGTTACCTGAATGAGTTCCCAATTAGAGACAGCTGATTTCGGTTGTCTCTGATTGGGAGCCTTATTTAGGGTAGCCATAGGCTCTCATTGGTTGTGGGTAATTGTCTATGTAAGAACGTTAGTAGCCTGTATGTTTGTGCACAACGTTTGTAGCTTCACGGTCGTTTTGTTGTTTTTGTTAAAGTGTTTTGTGTCGTGTTCATCTTCGTGTTGTGTGTTAATAAAGAAGATGGCATATTTTCCAAGAGCTGCATTTTGGTCCGTCAATCCACCACACGATCGTGACATAAATTATATTCTTCAAGAATCAATGGATATATATATATATAATTTGAGACTTTGGGGTGAGACTTTGGGGCTTTGGGACTTTGGGGCCAACTTGTGTTCGTAGTGTGTGTGCTTGCATCCAGTCCAACCTCACACACTTCTCCATTTTCCCATTCTCTCACTCCACTCGTCTCCGTTTCTCTCCATCCCTCACCCAGTGTTCGTCTGTGCGTAACGGGGTAATGACATGCGCTGTGCCTCATTCCCTTCCCTCTGGGACGGGTTTCATCAGTCACGGGACAGAGACACACATGTTGCGTCGCAAATGGCTCCCTATTCCCTATATAGTGCACTACTTCTGACTAGAGCCCAAAAGTAGTTCACTGTATAGGGAATCGGGTGTCATTTGAGTCGCAGTAAAAGGATGGAGGGGAACTGTGCTTTATCTCCCAATAGAGATCACTGGCCCTTATTTACTGTTATGTCACTTAGTTCGATGGGCTCAAATACTGGGCGCCATGCTAAGAGTTAGCAGTGTAGCTGTACAGTAGTGGGGCTGATGGTGAGTAGTAGAACTAACAGCTCTCTGTGGATCACAAAATAGGAGAGAGGGGGATTTTCTCTGCCCTCTCTCTCTCCTTCCTAAGAATATCCTTTTGTTTTTTCCTTCTTCTTCAATCTTTAAAATCAGCCAATTTCTCTGTACTATGCAGTAGTAGACTCCTGCTGCTGGATGGTTGCTGAGTACAGCGCTAGTTGTCTGCCCGTAGAGAGATCTTAGTGGGAAGGAGAAGGAGTTGGGGAGACTCTGGACCTTCAAACACTTCACGGTTCATCTCAAGGTCAGTCAGTCCAGCACCAACTCCATCTGCCACCGGCTGCCACGCTCACCTAGAGAGGGAGAGGGATGAAGAGAGGAGGGAGAGAGGGGGAGAGAGTGGGTCCACCAGCTGCCAGATTCACCTGGAGAATGTGAGAGAGAAGAGGTTTTAAGGACCTGTGCAATAAAACAAACAACAAAAAAACGTTGCAAAGTGGCTGGCGAATTACCAAGAGGATGGTTGAAATCAGTGTCTTCTGGCACCGGCTACAACATAAACTGTACAAACAAACCATAGAGATGGAATGGCTGACGCTAGGCATGTGTGACGCTTAGCAAATCACATATTCTGTTAATCTGGTGACAGTTGTCATTATTTTGGCCTTCAAAGCAACCTGAGATTTCAATACAAGTGGAAGGAGGCTTGTCTTGGCTGTGTGCTGGGAGGAGGCTAAAGAGACCTGTAACATGCGGTGAGTTAGTTCCAGTGGAGAGAGAAGAAGCCCTTCTCGAGTCTTTGTGCTGTACTTCAGAGAGATGCACTACTGTAACATGGGTTGGGTTAGCTTAGCTCGCTAGCTCCAAAGCAAAAGCTAGTTTAAAGAGTCAGCCAGGAGTCAGCTTTGGCAGATGACTACTGTAATGAATAAGTAGAGAGAGAAGAAGCCCTTATCTAGGCTTTGTGCTGTGTGAGGGCTACAAAGAGATGTACTCTATGTAACCTGGCGTGGGTTAGCTTAGCTCGCTAGCTCCAGTGCGAAACGAGTCAGCCAGGAGTCCCGCAGCTTTGACAGACGACTACTGTAAATGACTAAGACACTTCAGTGTTTGAAGTAAATCCCCCTAGTTGGTAATGACCTCATGAGAGTGTGTCACCTCAGTGTAAACCTGCTGATGATGAGTATAGTTGATATATTTACTTTAGCGTAACACATTAGTGTAGCATGCTAACCATTTTAGCCCTGCTAGGTAAGATGAGATATAGTTCCAGGAGAGGAGTCCAACAAGCGCCCACCTCAGCCAGACCATCTCAATCAACCGCCTGGAGACAGCCCTGTTAGGTGAGTGCCGATAACCTCCACTGCAGGATTTATGGCTGTCATGTGCCTCTGCTCTGACATGGAAGTGATGGACAAATAGGAAGTATCTTCTGGCCACAACACATCCAAATCTAATCATGAAAACAGAAAAGTTGCACACCTGATGTCGAAGAAAGGCCCTTTGAAAACAACATTTCTTTCTGCTCATGGCAACTGATTTGGGATCGGTTAATCCTACCCCACTCATTATCAGCCAATTTAAACAACTGGCCCTGGACCAGTTTTAAACAGTGGGAAGTAGCAGGAAGTGTGATAGATTGAAACAGAATTGATTGATAATGGAGACGATGACAGTACAGTATTTTCTATACAGTAGAATACTGATTTGAAGATATGCTCAGGTACTTTGGCGACTAAGAAAGTATTTTTTTCAACCTCCCACTTTGGGCTGGATCTGTCAATATGTAGTTCATACATGCATAATCTATGAGCAGAATTACTTTTTTTTACCGCAATTAACCACAAACGACCTAGTTTGAAAGCGACTGTTTTCTTGAAGCTGTGCGAGCCATTTTCCTTACATTTCCCCCCAGGTGGGCATTTCCCTCCTAGCACTTTGAGTTATAGCCAATGAGCTTCAGCCCCTCACATTTGAGTGATAGCTAGCAAAAGGTCTGCCCAGTGTTATCCAATGAGGTTGCAGGGCGGGCCCAACGGCTCAGTGGACACAGCAGAAAGATGGAGAGAGATCAATGAGGTGGGGGTGCACATATCTGCACATATGTGTTTAACACGCCATTTTCAAAAGTGGAGAATCTCTTTAAGTTAGTACATTTAAAACTGAACTTAATGACAGCCTATTTGCAGCTGCTTGTTGCGTTGGCAGAGAGAAGGCCAACCCGGGTGGTTATTGTCTGGAGTCTGTGCTATGTTTGTTCGTTCTCTCTCTCTCTCTCTCTCAGCTGCAGCAGCAGTCATCCACACACCCACGCAAGCGAATGCTAAGTCCCAGGTCTGCTCCTCTGCCACAGTTCTCCAAAAACAGAAATCAAACGAATGCAGGCGGCAGCACATTACTTACTGTCAATCGCACGTGCACAACCTTTCTTCCTCACGTCTCCTTGAAGTCAGAGGTTTGAGAGAGAAATGCCCTTGTCTGCTGTTTCTGCTTCTATGTCTTCTTGAAGTCATTTTTCTGCTTAGAGGAATGGAAAAGAGATGTTGGTAAGCTGGAAGGCGTATGTCCGTGGGTTCTCTTTGCTCTCTCTGTCTCCGTACCAAAAGTATATGGACCAGGAGTTTTTCCCTGAACCACGTGGTCATGGAAAACTCTGGTTCCCACCACTTTGGTGCTCCTTTCTACTGCCATATACTCTACCCTGCCATAAGTACTTAGCATTTTAGGTGCAGTTATACTTTGCACCTTGTAAATGCTTCGTAAATCTGGCCCTACCACTGCTGCTGCATGAAGGCCAGGCTGTGTCCCAAATGGGACCCTGTTCCTTAAATAGTGCTGTGGGCCCTGGTCAAAAGCTATATAGCAAATAGTGTGCCATTTGCGATGCATCCCAATTCTCACCAGTCTTCTAAAGGGCAGTAGTAATAAGTTCCATACATAGAGAATGAGAGGGAAAAGAATTATTGACTAAATAGTAAAGACAAGCTAATGAAAAAAGTTGTCCGCATTTAAGCGTCACTCAGGGGCTTGTTAAGGCTCATTTACCCCCACTATGATTTATTCATAAAGCCTTATATGCACACACACACGCACGCACGCACGCACGCACGCACACATGCACACGCACACGCACACACGCACACACACACACACATAGGCACACACACATAGGCACACAGCTATATGCACACACCACATAGGCACACAAAGTTATATGCACACACACACACAGGCACACAAAGTTATATGCACACACACACCAGTGGTGTAAAGTACTTAAGTAAAAATACCTTTAAGTACTACTTAAGTAGTTTTTTGGGTTATCTGTACTTTACTTTACTATTTTTGACAACTTTTACTTTTACTCCACTACATTCCGAAAAAAAATCATGTACTTTTTACATACATTTTCCCTGACACCCAAAAGTACTCGTTACATTTTGAATGCTTAGCAGGACAAGAAAATTGTCTAATTCACGCACTTATAAAGAGAACATCCCTGGTCATCCTTACTGCCTTTGATCTGGCAGACTCACTAAACACAAATGTGAAAATCGTGTTGTCTGGTTTGCTTAATATAAGAAATGTTAAATGATTTATACTTTTACTTTTGATACTTAATTTAAGTACATTTAAAACCAAATACTTTCAGACTTTTACTCAAGTAGTATTTTATTGGGTGACTTTTACTTGAGCCATTTTCTTTTAAGTTATCTTTACTTTTACTCAAGTATGAAAGTTGGGTACTTTTTCCACTACTTAAACACACACACACACACACACACGTACATACAAACACACACACTTAGGATCTCACACACACACACACACACACACACACACACACACACACACACACACACACACACACACACACACACACACACACACACACACTCTCCTTTTTAGCTGGTCTGAATGAAGGCTAGGATGGCCTTATAATAACGTTAACCTGGGGTTAGTGTAGGGAGAGCAGCATGGTCAAAAAGTTCTCTTCCACATCACAGGAAGGCTTTGATCAGGGCTTGCATCCCAAATTCCACCCTTGTCCCTTCACAGTGCACTACTTTTGACCACAGCCCTACTACGGGCCCGGATCAAAAGCGATGCACTGTAAAGGCAAAAGAGTGCCATTTTGGACACAGACCCAGGCCTTTCATCTCTCTGCAGTGGAGAGCACACCAGCCAGAGGAAAGGTGTAGGTGTAGGAGGGTAGCCAAATGTGTGTGTGTGTGTGTGTGGGGGGGGGGGGGGATAGCCATGTGTGAACATAGAATTTCATATAGAATGTATAGGATCTCTAAGTGTGCATCTCTGTCTTTGGTCTATTTAAGGTGCCTAGTCCATACCTCTGTAGAATAAAGCCTTTGGGAGAGTTAGAGGTTGTAAATCCCCAGGCTGTGCTCCATGATGAAATATCTCCCTGCTGTTATCCCACCTGGATTGATGGTTCCCAGACGCTCACTCTTAGCCCTGGGATGGGTTACACAGAGTATGAATACGGGCCCAGAGGCCGCTGCTCTCCCGAATTATACGCAGGCTCAGCAGGGCTAGCCGTCAGCAGCCTACCAGATAATTCAAGACACTCCCTGATTTAGAGGAAGAAGGTACAGACTGACCCCAACTTCACTCGCTCACACACACAACATGATTGTGTGTGCTTCCGTGTGTGTCCTGTCCAGCTGCACCAGTGGTATGAATATGATCCTCTACTCTCGTGGTCATCAGTGTCCTATCCGGTATTGAATGGTGATGAGAGTGGGGGGGGGGGGGGGCAGTGTGTGTTTCTATTAGCGCTAGTTAACGTGGAAGGGAGTTCATCAGGCGTGTCGACATGGCTCTCTGTCCTTGGGTATATGTCTACTTGGGTATATGTCTTTTTTTCAGTTTTAAATGTTACCTTTTATTTAGCTAGGCAAGTCAGTTAAGAACAAATTCTTATTTACAATGATGGCCTACCGGGAAACAGTGGGTTAACTGCCTTGTCAGTTTGGGGATTCGATCCAGCAACCTTTTGGTTACTGGCCCAGCGCTCTAACCACTAGGCTACCTGCCGCCCCAGAGCTATCGACCAGAGCTATCATCCAGCTGGCACCTCATCGTTTGTAACGATTTTCCTCCTCTTCAGACGAGGAGTATGAAGGATCGGACCAAAGTGCAGCGTGGTAAGTGTCCATTTTAATTTATTAAAACTGAACACAAAAAAATACAAAATAACAAAGTGAATGATACCAACGAAAATCGAAACAGTACCGAAAGGTGCAAACACAAAACAGGAAACAGGAAACAATCACCCACCAAACACAATGAAAAACAGGATACCTAAATATGGCTCCCAATCAGAGACAACAACTGACACCTGCCTCTGAGAACCATACTAGGCCAAACACATAGAAATATACCATACAGAACAAAACATAGAAAAACAACATAGAATGCCCAACTCACGCCCTGAGCAAACTAAAATAAAGACATAAAAAAGGAACTAAGGTCAGAACGTGACAGCCCCCCCCCCCCCCCCCCAAAGGTGCGGACTCCGGCCGCAAAACCTGAACCTATAGGGGAGGGTCTGGGTGGGCATTTACCGCGGTGGCGGCTCTGGAGCATAGTCTCGGCCCACTTATGTGGCTCCTTAGGAGTGGGGACCCTCGCCACCGACCCCGGATTGGAGACCCTAGTAGAGGGCAGCACTGGACTGAGGGGCGCCTCTGGACTGGCGGGCGGCTCTGGCAGCTCCGGACTGGCGGGCGGCTCTGGCAGCGCCGGACTGGTGGGCGGCTCTGGCTTGGAGAGAGAACCTGGAGGGAGGAGACGGAGAGACAGCCTGGTGCGTGGGGCTGCCACAGGACCCACCAGGCTGGGGAGACCTTCAGGAGGCCTGGTGCTTAGAGGAGGCACCGGATGGACCGTGCTGTGGGGGAGCACTGGAGCTCTGGTGCGCAGCCTTGGCACCACTACTCCAGGCTGGATGTCCATTTTAGCCTGGACCCTCTAGAGTGCAGGCACAGGTTGAACCGGGCTGTGGGTGAGCACTGGAGATCTGGTGCATACTACTCGCACCTCTCCCTTAGGCTCAATGCCCACATTCGCCCGGCACGGGCGGAGCGCAGGCATAGGACGCACTGCACCCTCTCAGCGCCCCGGAGACACAGCACGCAGAGCCGGCGCAGGATACTCTGGTCCGAAACGGCGTACCGGAGACCAGACACGCTGAGCCGGCACAATATACCCTGGCTGGATACCCACTCTCGCATGGCAATTGTGGGGGGCTGGCCTAAAGCGCTCCGGGCTATGGACGCGTACTGGCGACACCTTGCGCATGACCGCATAACACAGTGCCTGACCAATAACGCGCTGCTTACGATAAGCACAAGGAGTGGGCTCAGGTCTCCAACCTGACTCTGCCACACTTCCCGTGTGCCCCCTCCCCCAAAACATTTGGGGCTGCCTCTCGTGCCTGTTGCGCTGCCGTGCTACCTCCTCGTATCGCTGCCGCTCAGCTTTTGCTGCCTCCAGTTCTTCCTTGGGGCGGCGATATTCCCCAGCCTGTGCCCAGGGTCCCTTGCTGTCTAGTATCTCCTCCCATGTCCATGAGTCCAGATTGCACAGGCGCCCGTTTACCACGCTGCTTGGTCCGGTGTTGGTGGGTGATTCTGTAACGATTTTCCTCCTCTTCAAACGAGGAGTATGAAGGATCGGACCAATGTGCAGCGTGGTAAGTGTCCATTTTAATTTATTAAAACTGAACACTAAAAAATACAAAATAACAAAGTGAATGATAATAACGAAAATCGAAACAGTCCCGAAAGGTGCAAACACAAAACAGGAAACAGGAAACAATCACCCACCAAACACAATGAAAAACAGGCTACCTAAATATGGCTCCCAATCAGAGACAACGACTGACACCTGCCTCTGATTGAGAACCATACTAGGCCAAACACATAGAAATATACCATACAGAACAAAACATAGAAAAACAACATAGAATGCCCACCCCAACTCACGCCCTGAGCAAACTAAAATAAAGACATAAAAAAGGAACTAAGGTCAGAACGTGACATCGTTAGGCTGGTCATTTAGCGATAGTGAGCCTCACTAAAATGGGTTTTGGCCAATCAAAACCATTATCTAGGATTCATAGTCACGTAAGAATAGCATTCTTACTCCTCAATGAGAAAGCCTGTTGTTTAGAATGATATGCACTTGTTTTATTAAATGTTCTACGCAAATGTTTTGATCGCTTTTCATATTCATTGCCAATAGATACAGCATATCCTTTTTGTTGTTGTCTGAAATTAGCCAATCCCCGCCCTTCTGCACATGACCTCCTATGTATTGTTGGATACGGTAGCTAAGTATCTTTTGACAATGTGTGTGTGTGTGTGTGTGTGTGTGTGTGTGTGTGTGTGTGTGTGTGTGTGAGACAGTGTGCGGGTTATGAACTGTGCATATGAACGTTGGTTCGTCGTATTAATATACCATGGCTAATGATGCTTATGGAACGCAATCAGCGATTCCTCCAGCAGAGGATGAGTATTACTAAAGTTGGGATATAGCAGATTAGTCTCTCTCTCTCTCTCACACACACACACACGCGCACGCACACGCACACGCACACACACACACACACACACACACACACACACACACACACACACACACACACACACACACACACACACACACACACACACACACACACACACACGTCTGGAACCCCCTTCCACTGCAGGCTGCCTTCACAATCCCAGCAGTACTAAGAGTATGTGCTCTACACTATCCAGGTTTAGAAGATCATGTTGCAGAATGTGGCTTTTCGTTGGGGAGAAATAATCCACTGAAATCAATTATAAATCTCTGTGGATAGATACAAGTAACTGGATGGATATAAGAGGATGGGGAGGTGTGTGTGTGTGTGTGTGTGTGTGTGTGTGTGTGTGTGTGTGTGTGTGTGTGTGTGTGTGTGTGTGTGTGTGTGTGTGTGTGTGTGTGTGTGTGTGTGTGTGTGTGTGTGTGTGTGTGTGTGTGTGTGTGCGTGGGTGTGGGTGTAGGATCAATGGAAGCTGTATAAGAGTTACTCTGAGCACAGTAAATCCTGGAGGAGAGGAGTGTAAATAATTTACTCTCCCACCGTGAGGTAAACTCACCCTCTCTCTCACCTTCATACAAGCCCCATATGACTGGCTAATACAACTACCGTGGATGCACAGGAAGCGACATGTGTACAGTAAGCAATGCAACATATACATGTAAATGTAAATAAGTCATTATACCTAGAATAATATTATAATTCTTTGGATATAGTGTGTGTGTGTAGCGTATGTATAGGGAGAGATACAGGCTGTGTCCCAAATGGCAGTCTATTCCCTATACGCAGCCCGTATTTCTTTGTTCAGAGGAGGTACACTTGTGATAGGGC